>NW_027507784.1:130337720-130988553 GCF_037356315.1 Lithobates pipiens
ATGTGTGTTATGGGGACATATGTGGGGACTGTGTTTACACTGTGTGGTGTGTTGTGTGTTTTACACTAGACTGAAGATCAGTGAGTAAAAAGCTGTAAAAAACAGCTCATACTCACTGATCATCAGCCGGCTGCAGCAATCTGCTCTCCTCAGCGATGACTTCTGTGTGAGGAGAGGAGGAGCCGATTGCCTAGCAACCGGCTGTTTGTTTACATCACATGACGGCTGTGATTGGACACGGCCGTCATGTGATCAGGAGGGCCAATCACAGAGCCCTCCTGCCGATCTGAAATGCGCCGTGTCCCGGTGACACGGGCGCATCGGGATCGCGCCGCTGCGCGGGCACGCGCGCGATCCCGCTCCTCCTGATGGACGTTCCTGAACGTCCTATCAGGAGTAGACGGCTCCCACCCGGCCGTATATGTGCATTGGCCGGGTGGGAAGTGGTTAAGATGCGGACGTCACGTGGTTCGGGGTTCCGGTCCAGTATGAAGTGTTGAGTACATGTTCCTGGTCCTCCTGACCAGCCCCCAGGAAGGCTATGGCCTGGGGTGCGGATTCACCCGACTTTAATGCTCGGGGCTGGATAGCCCAAGGCAAGGGAACTAAAGAAGGGATTCCAAGGTGGATGGGTGCTGTCTCCGGTTTGGGAGAGACCCAGTGTACTTCGAGCATTCCAGGGGAGGACTCTTTAGAAGAGCACCACGCACGGGTTGGTTTTCTTAACAAGAGCCTGGAAGGGGTGAAGTAACCGAGAGAATCCAGTCTTGTGGATATCGCCAAGCAGGCAGAATCATCCAGGTATGCTACAAGTGTTCTACAGCGTAGTTTCCCTACGTGTACTGCAACAACGTCGCTGAAAAGACTTTGTACCTGAGTAAACACCTGGTTGGCTGCTAGGCCTTGTGAGAGGGACTGTCTAATCTGAGTGTTCATCCAGCTGCGAATGGCTATTCTCTGGATGCCGTCAAAGTAAGCAAGTTCTCTAACGTTTATAGACTGACATTGAGCGTACCTGAACTCCTTTCCAACCCTCTGATCCCAAGTTAAAGAGGAAGTAAACCCTGATGAGTTTACTTCCTCTCATTCCCTGCCAGGGTAAAGCATAATGGACTACTATGCATCGCATAGTAGCACATTATGTGTCACTTACCTGACACAGGAGCCAGCGATGTCACCGCTGTCCCCTGTAGCCCGGCGCATCCATCTTCTCAGTGGGTCTCGCTGCTCCGTCGCTGTCATTTGGCGAAGCCGTCACTCCTGTGCATGTGCACGGGAGCCGACACGTGCGGCATATTCGCCGTTGCCGCGCTCAGTGCGCCTCTGTCAATGGAGCATGCGCCGTAGACAGCGGTGCCTGTCTTTCGGAAAATATCTCCTAAACCGATATTTCTTGGACCTACAGGTAAGCCTTAATCTAGGCTTACCTGTAGGTCAAAGTGTGTTTGTAAGGGTTTACCACCACTTTAAAGACTGTTCTATGGTTTAAGTTGCAAATAAAATCCATTCAAGTGGATCTATTGTCAGTCTCAAGTTACTTGGCCATCTACCACGGGACATCCCATAGACGTGAAACAAGAAGAAGCGGAAGGTAATGGTAAGCCCAAAAATAACCAGCAGCTCCTTCAGGGGTCAGTGCTACATGTGTTTCACTCTGTGTGTGCACATTTTTTTCCCACCGGGTGAAGTTTGAGTGTGTTTTGCACGCCACAGGCTTTCAAAAAAAAAAAAAAAAAAAACCTGTTGGAAACCTGCTGACTTTAAAGAGCTGCAGCAGGGTTCTGGGCACGGAGTTACTTTGCAGCACCCAGCATTTAAACACACAATGACCCCCACCTGTCAGTATACAAATAAAGTCCTGGCTGTATAAAATGGGAGAGAAGACAGTGCGGGAGTGTGTGTAGACAGATGGTCAACAAATACTCCACTAGGAAGCCTGCTACAGAACAGGGCTGATTAGGGGATAGCTGTTCTGCCTATGTTCAGTCCACAGCCCACGTAGATCTCCCTCTCTGCAACATGTGCTTGAATTACGGGTTTTTAACCATTGCCCTGATCACTGATAGCAACAACCTATAATGGTTGGGAACACGCCTGCGAGAGGGCTCATGTCTTCTCCATAGGGTTACCACTTTAGGTGTGCACAGCAAATTTTATTTTTTAGTATACACTATAGGACAGTGATGGTGAACCTTGGCACCCCAGATGTTGTGGAACTACATTTCCCATGATGCTCAACTACACTGCAGAGTGCATGAGCATCATGGGAAATGTAGTTCCCACAACATCTAGGGTGCCAAGGTTCGCCATAACTGCTATAGGATAACAGACCTGGGATACCTTTGGGCGCTCCAAAGAGAATAGTAATGCACCATGCATAGTGTCCCCTCACCCTCCTGTCAGGCCCTGTTCTGAGCTACATTCATGTGTGAAATATGTGTCCAGGTTTCAGGGGGCCTGAAGCATGGGCACATGATTCAAAACTCCGGGTGAATCCTGGACAGGTGTCAACCCTACTTCGCCATGGTTACAGGATAGGCCCTAATAGTCCACCAAATATCTGAGGCCCATGTGACATGTGGACCTAGGTCACTTGCTGCGTGCTGAAATGGAGGGGCCTGCTCCTCACTAACAATAGGGTGAAAAACACTTCACTGACCACCAATGCAGGGAGGATTTATAAAAAATAAATATTGTGCCAGTAATGACCAATGCGGGGGGGGGGGGGTAAAAAACACTGGCACTGATTACCAATATGGGAAGGGGGATTGCAGGTTAGAAAAAAAACACTGCACTGACCACCAATGCAGGGTAAACCGGGTAAGGGGGTTAAAAACACTGCCACTGATCACCAATGCATGGGCAGTGGGTGTAGGAAAAAAAAAAACAAAAAAAAAACAACTAGCTTGACCACATAGGCGTGCGCAGGGCACAACCCAATCACTATGTGCAGTGCCGATTCCCCCTACTGCCCAGGCTGTGTTAGACAAAGAAAAAACACATTTAGAAGGGAAATCGAAGGAAAAGGTAAGTGAACCAACAATGCACTAGCTTAAAGGAACCCATTTAGAAAATAAAAAACAAAGCTTTACAAACCCTTTAAATCTGCAAGGGATTTTTTTTTTTTTTTTTACCACTACTATTCCTTTATATTGGCTTTTAAAATGTACAAATGCAGCCATTTAGAAATTAATTGGATGAAAGGTTTAGCACTGGGAAACACTTTTTGAAAGATAAAAAGTGCATTTTATACACAACTATATAGATCAGACCAAAATGAGGGACAAATGAGGAGGAAAGAGGGACAGAGGGACATTGCTCCAAGTCAGGGACAGTTGGAGCTATGCACTGTGCCGTTTTGAAATATAGTTCAATTTAATTTGCAAAACCTGCAGGCCAATTGCTGCATCCCCAAAGCCTGGGGGGAAAAAAAACTAATTGTTAGCATTGCCCCATCCTAACTATTTACTAGGGTGCATCATACATTGAACACTCACCTCCAGAATCACAGGAGCGAGCATACATACATACATACATACCACACACACACACACACACACACACACACACACAGTGTGGGATTACTTTATAAGTGGAATGGAAGGGAAGTTCAGTGACAAAAGGTACCAAGGCTAGAGCCTGCCGCTGCCACCTGACAGGTCCGACGTGGCAGGAGTAGTAGGGTGGTGGCATGGGACCTTGGTGGAATTGTAAATAAAACGAAAAACAAAAAACTGTATTGGATTTAGTTCCCCTTTCTGCCATGGCTCCCGCCTATTGTGTACTTCTACATGGCAGGGAAGGCAGCTACCACTCCCCTCTTTTACCACCTGCACTTATTAACCCTTTCGCTGGCAGAACTTTTTTTTTCCCCAATTTTCACAAATGTTAAGATGGACATACAGGTCCTTCTCAAAAAATTAGCATATTGTGATAAAGTTCATTAATTTCTGTAATGTACTGATAAACATTAGACTTTCATATATTTTAGATTCATTACACACAACTGAAGTAGTTCAAGCCTTTTCTTGTTTTAATATTGATGATTTTGGCATACAGCTCCTGAAAACCCAAAAATCCTATCTCAAAAAATTAGCATATTTCATCCGACCAATAAAAGAAAAGTGTTTTTAATACAAAAAAAGTCAACCTTCAAATAATTATGTTCAGTTATGCACTCAATACTTGGTCGGGAATCCTTTTGCAGAAATGACTGCTTCAATGCGGCGTGGCATGGAGGCAACCAGCCTGTGGCACTGCTGAGGTGTTATGGAGGCCCTGGATGCTTCGATAGCGGCCTTAAGCTCATCCAGAGTGTTGGGTCTTGCGTCTTTCAACTTTCTCTTCCCAATATCCCACAGATTCTCTATGGGGTTCAGGTCAGGAGAGTTGGCAGGCCAATTGAGCACAGTAATACCATGGTCAGTAAACCATTTACCAGTGGTTTTGGCACTGTGAGCAGGTGCCAGGTCGTGCTGAAAAATGAAATCTTCATCTCCATAAAGCTTTTCAGCAGATGGAAGCATGAAGTGCTCCAAAATCTCCTGATAGCTAGCTGCATTGACCCTGCCCTTGATAAAACACAGAGACCAACACCAGCAGCTGACATGGCACCCCAGACCATCAATGACTGTGGGTACTTGACACTGGACCTCAGGCATTTCCCTCTCCCCAGTCTTCCTCCAGACTCTGGCACTTTGATTTCCGAATGACATGCAAAATTTGCTTTCATCCGAAAAAAGTACTTTGGACCACTGAGCAACAGTCCAGTGCTGCTTCTCTGTAGCCCAGGTCAGGGGCTCTCTGCCGCTGTTTCTGGTTCAAAAGTGGCTTGACCTGGGGAATGCGGCACCTGTAGCCCATTTCCTGCACATGCCTGTTCACGGTGGCTCTGGATGTTTCTACTCCAGACTCAGTCCACTGCTTCCGCAGGTCCTCCAAGGTCTGGAATCGGTCCTTCTCCACAATCTTTTTCAGGGTCCGGTCACCTCTTCTCGTTGTGCAGCGTTTTCTGCCACACTTTTTCCTTCCCACAGACTTCCCACTGAGGTGCCTTGATACAGCACTCTGGGAACAGCCTATTCGTTCAGAAATTTCTTTCTGTGTCTTACCCTCTTGCTTGAGGGTGTCAATGATGGCCTTCTGGATAGCAGTCAGGTCGGCAGTCTTACCCATGATTGCGGTTTTGAGTAATGAACCAGGCTGGGAGTTTTTAAAAGCCTCAGGAATCTTTTGCAGGTGTTTAGAGTTAATTAGTTGATGCAGATGATTAGGTTAATAGCTTGTTTAGAGAACCTTTTCATGATATGCTAATTTTTTGAGATAGGAATTTTGGGTTTTCATGAGCTGTATGCCAAAATCATCAATATTAAAACAAGAAAAGGCTTGAACTACTTCAGTTGTGTGTAATGAATCAAATATATGAAAGTCTAATGTTTATCAGTACATTACAGAAAATAATGAACTTTATCACAATATGCTAATTTTTTGAGAAGGACCTGTACAGTATTAGGCCCGGAGATTACATGAGACCCCTAAAACATTATATATTTTCTAAGAGCAGAGACCCTGTAGAATAAAATGGTGGCAGTTGCTTTTTTTTTTATTTTTTTTATTTTTTATATCGCACAATATTTACACTACTGTGTAAAAAAAGAAAAAAAAAAAGAAGCAGATACATTTTAGTGCATACAAACACAACATATTATCCACATTTTTAGGTACAGTATAAAAGTTGAGGTTTCATGGGGGATATAGAAAGCAAATATGTAAAGCCCTAAAATTGCTTGCACCTATGAAATGACAAAAAACTAAAGTACTCAAAATTGTTTCATTAAGGACAATTTAAAAACCTTTACAGATCATGGTTCAGGCTCCATTTCCTGATTCACATACCCAAGATGGCGGCGGCAGGACCCGACAGGCGACCTAGAGATCGGCTTCGGGTGTAGACATCGCGGGCGCGCTGGACAGGTAAGTGTCACTATTTTAAAAGTCAGCAGCTGCAGTATTTGTAGCTGCTGGCTTTTAAAAAAAAAAAAAAAAAAACGCGGAGTCCCGGTGGACTCCCGCTTTAAAGTGAAAAAACATCTGACAGTGCCTGCGCCCCCAGCCCCCCATTTTACTTACGTCACCCCTGGAAAGTCCCGCGCGCATACCCCGACCTCCTTTCCACGGTTCAGCCTGGCCGCTGATTGGCTGGAGTGGATGGATGGAAAGCAGCGCAGCCATTGGCTTGCGCTGCTATCACATCCACTGACGCGGAGCGCCGGGGGCGGGGCCGTGTGATACAGCGAGCGGCTATAGCCGCCGGCTGTATCACGGGAGCGCGCCCGCAGATGCTTCTCACCATGTGAGGGAGCTCGCATGAACGTGAGAAGCATCTTAGGGAGGAAGCCGAGACAGCCACCGAAGGACCCCAGAGGAGCAGGTTCGGGGCCACTCTGTGCAAAATGAGCTGCACAGTGGAAGTATAACATGTTTTTGTTTTTTTGTTTTTTAATAAAAATTCTCTTTACAATCCCTTTAAAGGGCAACAGAAAAAGGTTACTTAAAGTCACAAGTGCTTTTTTGTTACCACTACTATTCCTTTATATTTGGCTTAAAAAAAATGGAAAAATACAGCAATTTAGAATTTGGATGAAAGGTTTAGCACTGGGAAACACTTTTTGAAAGATAAAAAGTGTGTTTTTTTATGCAACTATATATCTCAGACCAAAATGAGGCACAAATGAGGAGGAAAGAGGGACATTGCTCCAAATCAGGGACAGTTGGGAGCTATGGTAATGCATAGTAATATACAACATAGTCCCCCGCTCACATCAAATTCTCTATTTATATCAGTGTCCTCAGTCCCCCCCCCCCCCTTCAGATCACAGCCCTTTCATATAAGTGTCTGCAGCCCCCTTTCACATCATAAACCCTATCATTTATTAGATTTCAGTGATGGAGGCTCAGCTTCACATGTGGGTGGCTACCTGGGGTGATCTGCATGCATATGAAGCCTGCCGAGGAATGCCCACTTCCCCAGACTAACACCCACCCACGAAGGCATTGATATTTGCATAAACCCTTCCATGAGCCAGCCCACTTCTGAGCTAGAGGAGTACTGAGACACCAGGCAGGGTGCAGTGATGTCTTCAGGAAATTATGTACAGAACCCTGCTGGCCCCTTCTACGGGGCCGGACTGGCCTACCGGGAGATTTCCCGTTAGGCCGCATGCCCTGGGGCCGCTTTTAGTTGCGGCTGCATCCTCCGCTCTCTCCTGTGGATCACAGAGCCAGCTGGCTCTGTGTTCGGCGGCCGCTCTGTAACACAGTCCCGCCACCTCAGACTGGCTCGTGTGATAGTAGATAGAATCAACTTTCCGCCTATCACACGAGCAGGTCTGAGGGGGCGGGGCCATGTTACAGAGCGGCCGCCGAACACAGAGCCAGCCAGCGCTGTGATCCGCAGGAGGAGATGCTGCAGGTACAGCCCGTGCTGTGTGCCACATTGCCTGGATAGGAGGATCGGCGGGGTGGGGGCTGCAGGGGGCCCCCCTGCCGATTATCCTATCCAACTTATTTTACTGTCCCCAGTTCACCTTGTGCTCCCTGCCCCCCTCCCCCCCATGCTCCCCTCCACCACCACACTCTCCTGCCCCCCCCCCCCCCCACAGTTCTCTCCTCCCCTGTTCTCTCCCCCACAGCTCTCCCCGTCCTGCAGGGGTGCTCAACCTGTGGCTCTCCAGCTGTTGCAAAACTACAAGTCCCATCATGCCTCTGCCTCTGGGTGTCATGCTTGTGGCTGTCGGAGTCTTGCTATGCCTCATGGGACTTGTAGTTCCGCAACAGCTGGAGAACCACAGGTTGAGCACCCCTGTTCTATAGCCACCATCCCAGTGCTCTCCCCCGTTGCTCTCCACTCCTCCCAGTGCTCTCCCCCCTTGTTGTTCCCCCCCCCCCCCCCCCGTGCTCTCCCCCCATTTCTCTCCACTCCTCCCAGTGCTTTCCCCCCAGTGCTCTCCCCCCCATTCTTCCCTCAGTGCTCTCCCCCCCCCCCCCCCCAGTGATCTTCCCCTAACCAAGTAGTCACGCTATTCGACGCCACTTCCGGCCCTCTGGTTCGTTGGTCGGCAGGCCTGGAACGCACGCCAATATTGAATGCGGAAGGACCTCTTCTATGATTCGAAGAGTGAGTCTTTTGGTCAGAGCGAGCAGTCCCAGTGCCAGGTCAGGCACATAACCATGTAAGGAGCCTTTTGGCTGTCTGTTTTTTTACGTATTTTTTTATTAAAGTCAGTATTATGCTATGGATCTTTTTGTATTCTTCCACATTTGCCGCTTGAGTCTGAAGAGAGACGTACCAGCTACTGTCATTTGCATCACTATCCATATGAGCAGGCATTATATACTGTACAAGCGTTATTTGACTTACTTTTTAATTAAAGTGGTCAAACGGATCTGGTAAGCAGTTTGGACTTGCATCTTCACAACTGGTGTAGTGCTGCGTTTATGGTGGAGAGAGTCGCAAGCTTTTTTCCCGGCTTACTGTTTTATCACGATCAATATTTGTTTTCCATATTCTGGATTAGCAGAATTTATTGTAGAGACACGTCATTTTGGACTTTACTTTGCTAATTATTTGAATTATTTATGGTGGTTCACCAATGTTTACTATTACTTTTTCAGTGTAATGAATGTTATCATTATATGTGCATATTTTCACTCTAGTGATTATTATATTGTCTTAAATATTTTTTTCACAGTTTTTGTATCATGGGAATCGAGTGTGACAAATTCAAAAGAAAATTAGTAAAAATCTGACTTTCCGAACGGGCTACTTGCCCACACACGGCACTTTTTCAGCAGACTAATGCGGCGTACCAAGTACGCCGTACTATCCGCCCTACTTTTGAAATGATAGGGACTCGCCCACACACGCGGAGGAAAGTCCACTCATTTTGAGCGCGTCTCCAGGTAGGCGCCACCTGGTATGGACTTAAAGGGGAACCCCAACGCCGAAAAAAATCAGCGTGGGGGTCCCCCCCAGGTCTACATCAGACCCTTGTCCGAGCACGCTACCCAGCCGGCCAGGAAAGGGGGGGGATGAGCGAGCGCCCCCTCCTCCGAGCCGTACCAGGCCACATGCCCTCAACATGGGGGGTGCCTTGGGGAAGGGGGGCCGCGCAGCCCCCCCCCACCCCAAAGCACCTTGTCCCCATGTTGATGAGGACAAGGGCCTCTTCCCGACAACCCTGGCCGTTGGTTGTCGGGGTCTGCGGGCGGGGGGCTTATTGGAATCCGGGAGCCCCCTTTAATAAGGGGGCCCCCGGATACTGCCCCCCCCCCACCCTATGTGAATGAGTATGGGGTACAATGTACCCCTACCCATTCACCAGTAAAATAAAGTACAAAAAAAACACAACACACAAGATAAAATAGTCTATTGCACAGCTCCGGGGTCTTCCGTCTTCGGGGGTCTTCTCGCCAGACTCCTCCGCTATCTTCTTCTAGCTCTTTTGCTAGCGGAGGAGCCCGGCTTTCTTCTTCGCCGCGGCCTCTTCTTCCGACTTCGGGGGTCTTGTCCCCCTCTTTGGTTCTTCTGTGGCCCTTCCCCAAGGCACCCCCCATGTTGAGGGCACGCGGCCTGGTACGGCTCAGGGGGGGGGGGCAGCTCGCTCGCCCCCCCTTTCCTGGCCGGCCGGGTAGCGTGCTCGGACAAGGGTTTGATGTGGACCTGGCGGGAACCCCCACGCTGATTTTTTTTTTGGCGTTGGGGTTACCCTTTAAGTCCATACCAAGTGGCGGGGCCAGCGACGTCTCCTTCGCGAGCCCCGCCTACCTGGAGACCCGCTCGAAATGAGCGGACTTTTCTTCGGTCGGAAAAAGTCCGTTCATTTCAAAATACGGCGGACTGGAATACGCACGGCTGGATTGTCCGCTGAAATGCAAGTCCGGTGGGAAGATTGGAGTGCAAAACTACTTTCTAAGTCCGCCGTACTTTCGGGTCAAAAAAGTATGCCGGGAGCTACACACGGGGGGATTGTCCGGCTGACTTGAGTTTGCCGGACTTTTCCACCCGATTGATTGATTGTGTGTACGCGGCATTAGAGACATTTAAACAGAAGCTCAATCACCGCTTGCCGTGACACTGAAAAGCCGAAGAAAAATAGTATTTTTGTACTTACCGTAAAATCCTTTTCTCTGAGGTTCATTGACGGACACAGCACTTTTGTACTTACTGTAAAATCCCTTTCTCTGAGGTTCATTGACGGACACAGCACTTTAGGGTTTGACCTTAGGGTTATGGCGCCACCTTTAGGAGAGGACTAGGCAGAACACATAAAAAAAAAAACAAGCACGGTACCGCCCAGGGGGCCGTCCTACTGGCTATAACCTCTCACTCTGCTCCCAGCAGCTCAGTTTCTCAAAAAGCAGTACAAACCTAAATAGGAGGGGTGGGTGTTGTCTCCGTCAATGAGCCCCAGAGAAAAGGAGTTTACGGTAAGTACAAAAATCTATTTTCTCTTTCGTTCATTGACGGACACAGCACTTTAATCTTGACCTTTGGGACGTACCCAAGCAGTGCCAAAAACAAGGGGAGGGAACAGAGAAACACACAGTATCAGACCTTGAGACAGAAGGTCCTCCAGCACCAGCAACCAAGGAACATCCGCCATCATTCGTACTATGTCGGCATACCAAGGATGTCGAGGCCCGTCTAGGGCAATCGGAATCACCAGAATCCCCTCGGCCTCCACTCTACTTAGCAGATGAGTAAGGAGCCTGAAAGGGGGAAAGGCATATAAATTAGCCAATAATGCCCCCATGGGGCCACCAATGTGTCTGAGGCTTCCACCAAGGGATCCTTTGGCCTGGCCACAAACTTCTGCACCTTCCGATTGAGCCAAGAGACCAGGAGATCCACATCTGGCATGCCCCACCATAGGCAAATGAGCCAAAACACTTCTGGATGCAGTGACCATTCCCCCGGTCCAGCAACTGACCACTGAGGTAGTCTGCCTGTCAGTTTTCTACGCCCGGAATGTACATGGCTGACAAAGCTGGCACGTGCTGCTCTGGCCACTGTAGGATGATTGACTTACGCCACCACCGTGGCGTTGTCCGACTGGATTCTGACCGGAGGACCCTGCAGCCTCTGCAACTATGTGGAGAGGCACCACCTGATCACCTGCAGCTCCAGCACATTGATCAGCAGGGAGGATTCTTCCTGTGTCCAGGGACCCTGGGCTGACTAGATGCCTCAAGTCCCCCCCCCCCAGCCGGTCAGGCTGGCATCCGTCATGATCACAGTCCAATGAAGAGGAAGGAACGATTTCCCGGACCAAAGGGCAGGGGACATCAGCCACCAAAGAAGCGAATCCCTGGCTAGTTGGCTCACCTGGATTTGACAATCCAGAGATTTCGGAGATTTGTCTCATTTGGACAGGATCTCTTTCTACAAGCTTCGAGTGTGGAATTAAGCATACGTTACCGCCTCGAAATCGGCTACCATGAGGCCCAGAACTCGCATGCAAAAACACAGCGACGACCACCTACGGGTCATCAGTAACGGAGATCGGAGTGTCTGCAGCTTGCTTGAAGGAAAACAGACTCTCGCCTTTGGAGAGTCCAGGATCAACCCCAAGTACTCCAAGCACTGGGTCGGCAGCAATGCAGAATTCTGAAGATTCAACACCCAACCAAACTCCTGAAGAGTCTGCATGGTAATCGCTACATCCTCCCTTAGTTCTGAGGCAGAAGCCACCCTCAGGAGGAGATCGTCCAAGTAACCCACAAGCGCAATCCCTCTCTGTCTCAGCAATGCCAGAATCGGAGCCAGCACCTTGGTGTCGACACTAGGCCAAAGGGAAGAGCTACAAATTGGTAGTGCTTGTCCCCGACCCCAAATCACAGAAACCTCTGGTGTACAGCGACCATAGAACGGATTACATCCTAAACTTCCAAACCTTCACAAAACAATTGAGGGCCTTGAGATCCAGGATCGGACGGACCTGTTCCTCCTTTGGGATTACAAACTGATTGGAGTAGAATCCCTGAAACCTTTCCTACATCGGTACAGGTACCATCACCCCATGCAGTTGTAAGTCCTGTACTGCCTCCCAACGAGCCAGAAGGAGATGAAGGTTGGAGGGGAAAAAACCTGTCTGGCGGACAAGAAAGAAACTATCTTGTAGCCTGACAAAACCAGCTCACAGTCCCATGGGATGGAAAGAAGAGAAGTCCACTGGTCTGCAAACTCCCGAAGGCGATCCCCCACCCGAGAGCCGGACGGGGAGCGAACCTTCATGAGGAAGCTGATTTGTCCGAAATCTTGTTTGGCTTGCGATACCAGGGACACTTTTGTCCCTCAGCGGGCACCATGTCGGACTGGGGACGCTTACCCACCGACCCGGCCAGATGAAAAAGCTGCTTCAGAGCGGAAAAAGAGCCCTTGCATATGGCGTGGTTCCTTACCCGTTCTGGATTGTGGGAGCAAAATACTCTATCACCGAGTAACATTTTTATAATGTCATCCAGCAAGGCGCCAAACCGCCTCCACTTTGTAAGGGTGACTCCGCCAGCGCTTAGATGTCTGATCCGCAGACCAACACTTGAGCCAAATCAGGTGCTACTGCCGATAGAGGCTCTAGAAAGCAAAGGGGCCGTATCCCAGGCCACATCACAGATATACTTAAGGCCATGCACCAACTGGTCTGCCAGTTCCACACAGACTGGGGAAACCGGTTCCTTTCCCAACTCGCGATGCAACAACTTAGCCCATTCAGTAAGTGTTTGTGACACCAGAGCTGTGGCTAATACTGGCCGAAGCGCTGACCCCACAACCGTACACATGGCCCGGGAAACCACCTCGGCCTTTCTGTCGGCAGAATCCTTGAAAGCGGGGAATCCTTTAACCATAATCGTGGTCACCTTATTTGACCTAGATACCGGGGGGGGGGGGGGGGTCAGCAACAGGAGGAGATATCCATTCTTTCAGAAATCCCTCCTCAAAAGGAGTAACGCACCGCCATTCGCCTTGCTTCCACCCTGGCAACAAAGAACCCTCCGAAAGAGCGTTCATGGGCACCACGGGTGCAGGGGAACTGGTTGCTATTATAGGGGTGTCCGAGAAAGAAGTGCCCTGAAAAGGCACGCTGTGGGCGTTCCCACTCCTTGTCAATAAACTTATCAAAATAAGTTAGGTAGGGCAACACCTTAGCGGTGCGGATCAGTTTGTGGGACCCAAAAGGGACCGACACAGCCGCAGACACCCCAGCCATACCCTCTATCCCACTAGCGATATTCTGCGCTAAAAACGGACGCAGAGGCTTCCTCCTCACTGTCCGATGGGTCATGGTCCTCAACCTCTGAAGCGTCAGAACAGGACCGCCTGCCACAGCGGGGCCCGACTTTCCCTGGCAGACAGGGGGAGGGGGCAATTTTTAGCCACCTTGCGCCCGCACGCCGCTTCCACCCTGGCAACAAATGATTCCAGGACCGCTGGCAGAGCGTCCATGGGCCTGGTAGGTGCAAGGGAACCGGTTGCTGGGGAAGGAGCGCCAGCATCCGACGCCATGTCTGACCCACTCTCGCCTGTCACCTGGGACCTAAGGCAAGAGACAAAAAATGCCTACCCTCCTAGCTGCCACAGACTGAGGCCCCCCCCCCCCCACAGGATTCACCACCCTGACCAAGACATTGTGCTGCTACAGGAAAATGGCTGCAGTTCCCGTGGCAAACATTCAGCCCTGCATGCAGCAAACAACAAAGGGATAAACGAGCAGACCAAACGACAGTAAAATAAAGGGAAAAACGAGGGGAACAAACGAACACACGGCGCAACCCCCTGCAAGGGCCCAGAGACCACCCGGAGGACCCCCAGGCCAGATCACACCCACTATGTCCAGCCACACAGCGCCCCCTTGAATGAGGAGGGAAAAAGGCAGGGAGAGAGATAGACCCCCTAATCGGCCTCCCAGGGAGTGCCCAGCTGCTCCATCTTGCCTAAACAGGTGGAACCATACTTAGCCCTCCTGCAAGTCCTGCTGGACGCACTCCACAGACAGACCCATCTGCCGAATAGTACAGCATGGCTGTCGGCCACAGCAACACTGACTTGGACAGCAGTAGCCCGGTCATGTGTGTGCCCCAGAGCAATATAGCTCCCCGGCCGCCCCCGGACGAGAATGAGGCCTGTTGCGGCTGACCCAGCGCGGAGCTAAGATCTGTACGCCCTTGATGTCCAGGCTGGGGAGACTACCAGGATATATATTCTCCAGCTTGTCACCCAGCCCGGCTGTTGATTATAGATCACAGAAAGCAAAAAGAAAACATTTTCAAAGACCACTGGTCCCCACAGGGAGCCAGGTCCTTCTAGACTATGCAAAAAAAAAAAAAAAAACTGAGCTGCTGGGAGCAGAGTGAGGGGTTATAGCCAGTAGGACTGCCCCCTGTGCAGTACTGTGCTTGTTTTTTATGTTTTCTGTCTAGTCCTCTCCCATAACCCTATGGTCAAGATTAAAGTGCTGTGTCCGTCAATGACGAATGAGAAAGCAAAAAGATCTGGTAAGGTATGCATTAACATGAAGAGGGGGGAAAAAAAAAGTATTCTTCAGACTATAGCCTCAAATAGTAACTTGTCTGATCTACCTAGATATGGTGGAGGGAAGACCCTTGTGGGAACCTTCAGGAAGTACAGAGGGAATCCAATTTTCTAAAAGTGCCAGTTGCACCATGTCCAGAAGGTGGAGAGAAATTTCCCTGAAAATGTTTCTGAGCCAGAAGAAAGGACACTATCCTGATTAAGATGGAAGGCAGAGGTCACCTTCAGTAGAAAGGAGGTCTTAGGCATAAAGACAACTTTGTCCTTTTGTAACACTAAACACGAAGCGAAAATCAGAAGGAAAAATTTGGCGATTCTCGGATTGTTAGTACGGTGCTTTTGACACACGATTTCGCTTTTTCGGCAGACAAAAGCTGGATGTGCAGACTAGAACATTTCTGTCGGATGTGAACTCAACGTCTCATTTTCGTTTCATTAGTATGGTTTTCATATGAAAAAAAATCATAAAAGACTACGCATGCTCAAACGAAAGAATACATACAAAACTATTCAACATATGTCACTTCTGACGGTGTAGTCTGTCATACGAACTGTTTTCTATTGCGAGTAACCTCTTTAATTTCAACATTAGATTAGCACGAGACAAAAAATGGACATTCGGGGGTCTGAAAATCTAAGCCTGTGTACGAGACTTAAGAAAGGCTCCTTACAGCATAAACCCACCAATTCAAAAATTTCCCTCAGTGTGGTGATAGCCACAAGAAAGGCCATCTTACAGGTAAGGTCAGACAAGGGAATATCCCTAACAGGGTCAAAGAGTGGCTTTTAAAGTGTTGAGAGAACCATACTGACACCCCAATGGGACACGGGAATGGACAGTGGGAGGAATATGAGCTACTCTCAGAACAAAGTTCTTAACTATAGAAAGAGATAAGCCAATGGTCTGCAAAGCAGTATATCCAAGGCCAAGAGCAAATATTGGTTCACATCAGACTAGATGGAGAGTTTACACAAAGTAATGCACAGAGCCTTCCAAGTGCAATGGTGACCTTACCAAGGAGCCAATTTCCTAGCCTACAAGAGAGTAGGGATGACTTAAAGTTCCTTGTCCATAAAGACCATGGTTTCAACAGTGATTGTGAAGCAGGATCAAAGGCTGGTGCTTTGACACAGGAGGACCCATGAAGCGACTTACAGGTGCTTGGTCATGTATGAGTATCAAGTTCTCCTTCGCCAGGCCCAGGGGTCACTGGCCCTGATGACAAACCTGACCAGTTGGTGGGGTTAAAACTGAATGTCAGCAAATCCGCATGCGGCTCTGTATCGGGAAGACCTCTGTATCGGGAGTCCATTTCCCAGATCCAGATTCTGACAACTGAGAAAGTGCCTCCTTGTTGATTGATGTAGGCCATGGATGTGGCATTGTCTGACTGGATTCTGATCGGGTGACCTCACAATAGTATAGCATGTAACCTCTTTTTTTTACTTTAACAAAAATGTGGGTAATTTATTGCATTTGTTTGCCCGAAAGTTTATTTTGGTGTGTTTTTTCTTTTAGTTTTATTTTACTTTTTTTTTACTAGAATGCATTAAGATAAAAAAAAAAAAAAAAACTTCTGCCTTTAGAACCACTTTAAAGCGGAGGTCCACCCTAAAGTGGACCTTCCGCTCATCGGAAGCCTCCCCCCCTCCGGCGCCACAATTGGCACCTTTCAGGGGGGAGGGGGTGCAGATACCTGTACAGTACAGGTATCTGCACCCACTTCCGGGATAGCTCTCTGCAGAAAGGGGCGTAGATTACGCCCCTTTCCGCAAGTGCCCGCCCCTTTCCGCAAGTGCCCTGCTGCCTGCTGGGAAACACACAGATCCCAGAGGCAGCGGGGACCGTCCTTATTGTGCAGCGCGACTCGCGCATGCGCAGTAGGGAACCAGGAAATGAAGCCGAAAGGCTCCATTTCCTGATTCCCATACCCAAGATGGCGGCGGCAGCACCCGAGAGACGATCTAGAGATCGGCTTCGGGTGCCGACATCGCGGGCGCGCTGGACAGGTAAGTGTCACTATTTTAAAAGTCAGCAGCTGCAGTATCTGTAGCTGCTGGCTTTTAAAAAAAAAAAAAAAAACGCGGACTCCCGCTTTAAGATTTAAAAATTTATGTTTTTTAGTTTCTTATTCAAATGAGAATCTCTTATTTATAATTAGTCGAGGAGAGAAGCAGTCTAAAATCTTAAAATTACGAAAGGCATAATACTTTACCTGGAAGTCACAGATGATTCCTCAAGAAAAATTTCAGAAACGTTGAATTTTTCGAAAGCAGTCTTCAAATCGACCTACAGCGAATTGAATAGAAGATAATTTGTTATTAACTTATTAATAAGCATCTCTCTATTCCTTCTGTGCTTAGTATTTAAAGGCTTATCTGGTAATAAGGATAGATTTCTGTAAAACGCAAAGACACCATATAAATAAAAGAAAAAAAAAATATTTTTGTACTTGCTGTAAAATCCCTTACTTGGGAGTTCATTGAGACACCCAACACTTACTTATAAAAAACAATATTACCCCCTACAGAAGAATTGGAGAAAACAAGTAAAACCCAAAAGAACTCTTCCCATAACTAGCCTGCTCAATTTTAGCAAGCAGTATGGAAAAACAAAAATGGAAAAAACATACAGGGGCAGGAGGGAGCCTCAATGGACTCTGGGAAAGGGATTGCAGTGAACAGCTGATTGAAGAGCCAAAATGACATAATGGGCTAGATAAGTTAAAGAGGAAGTAAACCCTGGTGGGTTTTACTTCCTCTATTTCCCTGCAAAGGTAAAGCATAATGGGCAACTAGGCGATGTGTCACTTACCTGACACTGAAGCCCGCTTTGTTGCTGTTGTCCCCACGAGCAGGGAGCTTGCATCTTCATAAACTGTGCAGGTTTAGGAGATATTTAAAGAACCTAAAAGGTAAGCCTTAATATATAGGCTTACAGGTAGGTAAAAGTGGTTGTACAGTGTGTACAACCACTTTAAGTGTGATTTCTAAACAAGGGAGAAAAGGTCCATTACATTGGGGAACTGGCAAACATTAGGCAAGGTTATAAAGGGATGCCCAGGGGGCATGAATTCCAATGTTTTGCCAGTGTCCTATTTAATAAAAAGGTACCAGCCCTACAACCCTAAAGCCTGTGTACTGTAAGTTAAGGATTTTACAAAAATACATATATCCTATTCTCTCTATTGTTCGCTGAGGAAAACACCACTTTTTATGTATAAACTATGGAACTTTCTGAAATAGCAGAGAAAACAGAGGGATGGGTAAACACTCAGCATTAAAAACATGTTAACCAACCAAAAAAATAACGGGAGGCCAAAAAGCAACCAGGAGAATACTGAAACCAAAACTAGCTCAAATGCTAATGCAGTTACTTGGTAAACATGTGGGCTGAAGCCCAAGTCATTGCTGTGACAAGGATGCCTGATGAGGAAAGGCTTGAATTGCACTCTCCACCTTGGCGAGTCAAGCCTTCAAAGAAATGTAGAAACCTTTTCCTCATTCATTCAACTCATTCATGAACATCATTGCAAGTGGAATAGGACTTCCTGAAGGAAAATGTGACATTCATACACACACCTCTCAGAGATTTTTTTTTTAAATGAGTAGGAGATGGACACAAAAAGGTAAACATGTCTTCATTTATGTAAAATACTTAGAGCTAAAATGACAAAGCATAGCCCTGAGCTTACAAGAGTAAACAGCCATACATGTCTCTGCAGGGCTCCCGTATAAACTTTCAAGCAGCTTTTGATTGAAGACTAGTTTAAAAATCCCTAAAAAAAAGCCTTAAAGAAACAACAAAGCTGAAAAAGATGTCCCATGTTCTTAACCACTTGCCGACTACCCACCACAGTTGTACTGTGGCAAGGTGGTTCGGCTGCATGAAACAACGTATCTCTACATCGTTTGGTGCATTGGCCTGTGTGGATGCGCCCGTGCCGATTGGCCAGCGTGGGAGCCAATCAGCGAGTCTGGCAGTTCCACACAGAGAAAGAATTGGTATCTGCCTATGAAACAAGGAGAGAACACAGATTTGGCCTTCCTACTAAGCAAGAAGATGGATCTCCGTTGTCCCAGTCAGTCCATCCCCCATTCAGTTAGTAGACACTCCCAGGGAACACACTAACTCGATCGCCCCTGGTGTTAAACCCTTCCCTGCCAGTTTCAGTACAACGCCAGTGCATATTTTTAGCACTGTTCATTGTATTGGTGTCACTTGTTCCCCAAAAAAGTGTAACTTACTGTCAGATTTGTCCGCCGCAATGTCAGTCTTTTTTGTTTATAGCACAAAAAATAAAAGCCGCAGAGGTGATCAAATAACACCAAAAGAAAGCTCTATTTGTGGGGGGGAAAGGACATAAATTTTGTGTACAGCGTTGCATGACCGTGTAATTGTCAGTTAAGGCAATGCAGTGCTGAATCGCAAAAAAATTGCCATAGTCAGAAAGGGGGGAAAACCTTCCGGTCCTTAAGTGGTTAAAGGGATAGATCCCCCTTTACCACAAAACGGATTTTGTAGATAAGGGGCATCTGTAGATAAAAACAAACTGAAGTTCTGACTAAAGTTAATACCCTTGCTATAGTTGTAGTCCATTTACATACTTTATGAAACCTGGCTGGAATACTCCCAGGATGTTGCTAAGTGAGGACTAGTCATCAGTGCTCACCTCCAACATCACAGGTGTATGCTCTCAAATGCGGACCACAGAGCTACTGCATCAGGGGAGAGGCAGAGCATGCGAGTGGGTTTGAATCAAAGAGCTCACTTTATGACTAGTGTACAAACTCATTCAAGTGGCAGTATATTCCAGGGTACTCGAATATGAAATGCTGTGTCAAAAAAAAAAAAAAAAAGATATTGTATTGTATTCTTAGACCAGGTTAAATGCCACTACGTGACTGAACACTGGCAAAAGCAATAAGGAGATCACAAAGGAAAGAGCTGAAGGGAGAGACTGGAGCCTTGCAGTGTACTCTAAGATATGGAATTTACAGGTTCTTTAAAATTCCTGTTGTCTTAATTGTATAGTACAGAAATTTTATTAGATTATGGGATGCACCCAAGCAATAAATAGTGGGTTGGGCAACAAAACAGCCAAAGAAGTAGTAATAGGCTCAATGAAAAAAAAAAAGAAAGATCAAGTGACCTGAATAGAAAGTACAAAGCAGAATGATGACCTGGTAGCTGAAGCAGACATCAGCAGAGGTTCAAACCACCGTCAAAGAAAAAAAAAAAAAAGTTTTTTAATATGACATGAAAAACAAGTGGAGGCTCTGCTACCCTTGAACAATGCTAGATGCTGTAAGAAACACAAGAACCCCAACATGTTTGGGGGAATTGGTACAGTTAAGAGGGGGGGCATCCCCATGTCCTCCAACCCACCACGGTGTCCCCCTGTGTCCCTCTCTGTCCTCGTCGCACTGCGCTCCTCTCTGACCTCGGTTTCACTCTGTTCTCGTCGCTCTGTGTCACTCTCTGTCACCATCGCCCCTCTCTGTCCTCAGCGTACCTCGTCCCTCTCTTTCCTGAATTCCATCTGTCCCTGACATCCCCCTCTGTCCACATTGCACTGCGTCCCGCTGTCCCTGTTGCACGGCATCCCTCTCTATCCCCGGCATCCCTCTTTGTCCTCGTCATACTGCATCCCTCGGTCCCTGGTGTCCCTCTGTCCCCAGCGCCCCTCTCTGTCCTAGTCCCCCTGCATCCCTATCACATGGCATCCCTCTCGGTCACCGATGTCCCTCTGTCTCCAGCATCCCTCTCAGAGCCCGGGTGTCCCTCTGTCTCCGGCTTCCCTCTCTGTGCTAGTCATACTGCATCCCTCTGTTCCTAGCATCCCTCTCTCCCCTCATCGCACTGCATCCCTCTCTGTCCCCGACGTCCCTCTCTGACCCCAGCGCACTGCATCCCTCATCGCAATGCATTCCTCTGTCCCCGTTGTACCTTTCTGTCCTCTGCGTCCCTCTATGTCCTCAGCACCCCCTCTTGGTCGCCAGCCTCCCTCTCTGTCCTCAGGCCTAAAGCTGCGTAAGGGGCCCCAAAATTTGATGGCAGCCCTGAGAAACACCATGTCGAGTCTGGAGGATCCCAGTGCTGGGACACTGCTGCAGCAATGTACTCTGCTGTGTGCCCTGTGTTCTGCTTTGTGCCCTATGCCCCGTGATGTGCTCCATGATGTGCCCTTCTGGGTGCCCCATGCCCTGCTGTGTACTCCTTGGTGTGCCCTACCGTGTGTGCCCAGTGATGAGCCCATAACATGTTCTGCTTTGCCGCCCCCCTGTAATTTGCACTGGTGTGCCACATGTAGTGTTCCCTCCTGACTCCCTGTGCTCTGACCTGCTGACTCCTAAACTTTGCCATGCCCCCCATGATCTGCCCTGCTGCCCCCGTGTATTGTGGATAATTTTTGGTAAATTTTGGAAATGTACCATAGTTGCACATTACTTATGAACCGTTGTACGTCAGCTGTTTGAAGAGGAATATCATTGTTATGGCAGCAGATAGCTGCGATTACCCCAGTATCATCTTCTTCAACGGGTGGTTCGTTTTCAGATAAAAGTGGTCTCAGCAGCAGATTCGCCACGGGATCACTTCTATCAGTGGTGGGGGAGCCCCTCCTCTCACCGCACTCCGGCCGTCTCAGACGCTTACCGGAGCCGTCTGTAGTGGTGGAGACAATCGGGTCCTCTTCCCTCACAGGCTGGATGCTGAGTGAGGGAAAGATGGTCCCTGCTCGGCTCCATACCATTGGATGGCGGAAGCGACATTAAACGTGACTTCTGCCAAATGGTCTTAAAGGGGATTTAGATTTTTGTTTTTTTTTTTACAAAAAAAATTTAAAATAGGATTTTTAAAACAGCTTACCTGTAAAATCCTTTTCTTGGAGTACATCATAGGACACAGAGCCTCAAGTAATTACTTGGTGGGTTATGGGCCTACCTTCAGGTGTTGACACTGGAATAACCAATACAGGAAGTTGACTCCCCTATATAACCCCTCCTCCTTCCAGGAGCACTCAGTTTTTGTAGCCAAGCAATATAAGTAATATACTCTCACCCCATAAAACCGAGGGACGGAAGCTGTGTCCTACGATGTACTCCAAGAAAAGCATTTTACAGGTAAGCCGATTTAAAAATTATATTTTCTTTATCGTACATCATAGGACACAGAGTCTCAAGTAATTACTTGGTGGGATGTCCCATAGCAATGCCACTTGAGGGGAGGGAGACACAACCCATAGGGTAACCCCCAGACTCGAGGACTTATACTGCTGCCTGCAGCACACTGCGCCTGAAGGCGATATCCTCACTCCATCTAACCTGCACTTGATAAAATTTTGCAAATGTATGTACTGAAGGCCAAGTAGCGGCCTAGCAGATTTGAGACCTGGAGATCATCTGAGGGCAATACCCCATCCTCTCCCCATAATTCTCTTGGACCCTCCACTGACTGTAAAGAGTCTAAGGTGGGGGATCGTGGCCGCTTCCTATACACTGGATGGAGGATGCGATTAAAGCCGCTAATCTTCCTTCTAAGCCTTACAACGAGGAAAATGCATCTTCAGTCACCTCTACAGGGGCTGAAGTGTGTGAAGCAGTTGCACCACCGCTAGCTTCCAATGACTCACCCTGGCTTGCAATGTCTGATCTCTCCGAAGAGGAAGACAGTATAGAGGCATAACTGGGATTCCCAGCGCCTGAGGGGTGACACCTTCGGTACCTTTAAGGTAGGTCTGGAAGACATAGTGCAAAGCACAAGCAGAGGTACACACAAAATAACATTTCTTTTGCTACTAAGTAACAATAGTTTTTCCTGTCTGGAAATGCCCGTTTACACTCTTACGTGCCCAGTGCTCTGGTGTCTCTTAGTGTGACAGACTGCCTCTCTTCAGTTAAAAAGTCTTTCTGAAATGAGTGTGTCTGATATAAAGCCTCAGGTGGAACCCGATTGGCATCCTCAGCGCTTCTCCTCAGCTATGCGGCGAGTGCTGTGTGTGTGTGTGTGTGTGTGTGTACGTTACATCCATACACCGCGCCACGTGACCTTGCGGACATGCCCCTCTGCGTTCTCAGGCCCTGCAAGGGACCCGAATGGCCAACACAAAGGTGAACGTACTATACACCTCTACAGGGGGGCATATAGAAGTTTATACACATCTCTGTATTAGCAAGTGCTGTATTTTTTACCAAATCCCACAAGATCTTTTTAAGTAAGTACCCCCTCTGCCGCTGGGACCACACATGTTCTGAGACAGAGCTGCACTAAGACACATCATAGGTAGTGCAAGATACTCCTTAAAGGGGAGACATTTATAAGGCATATAAGGTATATTGACAGAAAAAGCAAAGCTTCTTCCCTTACCTTGTCCTCGCTGCAGGATACTGCCGATTTAACAGACAGATCCAACTTTCACCCATCACGGCGGGCTGCGTTTAAACTCAAAGTCTGGGGCCCTTTTAAATGGGGTTCTGCTCCTTTAAGCCTTGTATAGCACCCCTCAGGACAACTTTAGGAAATGTAGCAAGACCAAAAAGAGTCCTGGTTCCTAGGGTCCAGCTCTCAAAGAGAAGCATTACAGGCAAAACCTTGTTCTTGCATCGAGGTCCAGGAACCATCCTATGGCCTCAGTGGAGAGGATGGATCCGATTTTGGAGGTTTCTTTAAATCCAGCATGGATCCCTCCTTGAGCTCCGCAGAGCACATCTTCACTCGTGACCAACACCTTAGACACTGGCGAAAAAACTGAGTGCTCCAGGAAGGAGGAGGGGTTATATAGGGGAGTCAACTTCCTGTATTGGTTATAGTAACACCTGAAGGTAGGTCTATAACCCACCAAGTAATTACTTGAGACTCTGTGTCCTATGATGTACGATAAATAGGATTTTTTGTACTCACCGTAAAATCCTTTTCTCTGTAGTTTGACTGACACAGCTCCTCTCAGACCATTGGGTTGTTACGCAGCCTTCAGGAGAGGACTAGGCATAATATGTTAACATGTAATAATAAAACTTGAACTTTCTAGTTCCGCCCAAGGGGCGGTCCCTTAGGTAACAACCCCACAGCCTGCATTGCAGCTTCAGTACGTCAACAAGCAGTATAATGTAGACAAAAATATTAGGGCCAATGCTGTGTCAGTCGGTGAACTACAGAGATAAAGGATTTTTTAAGGCGAGTACAAAAAATCCTATTTTCTCTGACGTTCACCGACTCGCATAGCTCCTCTCTTAGACCACTGGGACATTCCCAAGCAGTGCCAAAACGAGGGTTGGAAAAACAGCATAAAAACTTCACCCACAATGGCATGTGGGAACTAGTATAAAAACTTTACCCACAAAAACAAGTGTGTGGGAATAACCCACAAAAAAAAAACAGGGTGCTCTTCAACTGGAAGTCACTACCTCCAAACCCCAACAGAACTCTGGTAACAAATGCAACAGCGCATTTACCTAAAAGGTACTGTGTTTTTACCAAAAAACAGGATAAAAATGTAAGTGCAATTATACAGCCGCCTGCAAAACTTTGCGGCCAAAACAAGCTTTAGCCGATGCACTGACATCTACCTTGTAGAAAAAGGAGGGGCGCGTGCCCCTTCAAGGCATAGGCCTGAACTACAATCTGTCTGATCCACCTGGAAATGGTGGCCAATGAGACCGCCATTCCTTTCTTCGGACCAGCCACCGAAACAAACAAGGAGTCTGACTTCCGAAAGGGAGCCGTAGCAGACGGGACGACTTGCAAGACAAGGCCGCCAGTTCCAAAACCCTTCTGACTGACATAATGGGAAAGAGTCAAAAGGGGGATCTCTCTGATATTTTTAAATGGCGGTTTCTGAAGCGCCGATAGCACCAGGTTCAGATCCCACGGGGGTAACGGTGGACGCACCGGAGGAACTACATGTCGGACCCCTTGAACACCTGAATCTGCCGATCCAGGGACATTGGAGATTTGTCTCATTTTGTCAAAATCTCCTTCTGCAGAACTCTGGTGTGATACTGGGCATACGGTACTGCCTCGAAGGAGGCCACCATGAGTCCCAGGACTCACATGCAGAAGCGTAGCGACGACCACCTGCTGTTCATCAACAGTTTTACTGCGGCTCGGAGAGTCTGCAACTTGACTAAAGGTAAAAAAAACTCTTGCTTCCAAGGAGTCAAGCAGCAAGCCTAGTTACTCCAAATGCTGAGTCGGTACAATCACCGACTTTTTTAGGTTCAACAGAAACCCAAATTCCTGCAGGGTCTGCATAGTGATCGCCACACCCTCCTCTAACTCTGAGGTGGAAGATGCTCTCAGGAGGAGAGTCTAGATAACCCACAAACACGATCCCGCACTGTCGCAGCAACGCCGGCACAGCAGTCAATACCTTGGTAAAGACTGGGGGGGGCTGATGCCAAACCAAAGGGGAGAGCCACAAACTGGTAGTGGGCTTCCCCAACTGCAAATTGCAGAAACCTCTGATGCCGAAGGCATATGGGTATGTGCAGGTACGCCTCCTGGATGTCCAAAAACGCCAGAGAGTCCCCTTGATGGAGTGCAGTGACTACTGAGCGAACTGATTCCATTCTGAACCTCTGTGCTTTTACAAAGTAATTGAGGGCTATCAGGTCCAAGATTGGACTTACCCCTTCCTTTTTGGAGACTACAAACAGGTTTGAATAGAATCTCTGGAAACGTTCCGATTCCGGAACTGGTACTATCACCCCGCGACTCAGCAGGTCACTTACCGCCCCCAATAGGGCCTCCCAGTGAACCGAGAGTACGGATATGCAGGAGGGGAAGAATCTGTTTTGCAGCCAAGAGAGGAACTCCATCTTGTAGCTTGAGGAAAACAGATCGCAGACCCATTGGTCAGGCAGCCGAGAGGCCCACCAGGCTGTAAACTTCCGAAGGCGACCCACCACCCATGTTGCGGGCGGGGGCAAATCTTCATGCGGTAGCACTTTTACTCACAGGTTTGTTAGGCTTGTGGTTTCAGGGATGCTAAGGTCCTTCAGAGGTCATCCTGTCGGGCTGGGGACGCTTGGAGGAAGCCCCGGGTGGACGAAAAAGCCACTTGTGAGCAGAAATAGAGGGTCCTTGCCTACCGTGTGGCACCTTAGCCTTTCTTGCCTGTGGCATTTAAAATAATGTCATCTAATGAGGCTCCAAAGAGCCGGTCGCCAAGGAAGGGAACATCCATCAGGGCTTTTTTAGATGCCTGGTCAGCAGACCAGAATTTTAGCCAAATCAGGCGCCTCAGCACCATTGCTGACACTGAAGCCCTGGATAACAGAGGGAGAGTGTCCAGGGCCGCGTCACAAATGTACTTAAGGCATTGTACAAATTGGTCTGCTAGTTCCACACAGACAGGAGAAGCCTGTTGCTCTCCTAACTCGCGGTGCAAAAGCTTTGCCCACTCTGTCTGAGACACAAGTGCGGATGCCAGTACTGGTCGCATAGTGGACCCCACAACCGTAAACAAGGAATAAGCCACTGCCTCGGCCTTCCTGTCCCTGGGATCCTTAAAGGCCGAAGTCCCCTCTACCGGGATCGTGGTTACTTTGTTTAACCTGGATACTGGGGGGTCCACGACCAGAGGAGCCGACCACTTTTTGAGAAGGCTCTCCTCAAAAGGGGAAACGCACCGTCATGTATTTGAGGACCTAAAAAGGTCTGTTGTGGTCGACCCCATTCCTTGTAAATGAACTTATCAAAATAAGTCAGATACGGGAACACCTTAGGTGAACGGGCTGGCTTGCGGGACCCAAAAGGGACCGCTACATCAGCAGAGGGATCTGCTGGCTCCTGAATTTTCAGGGTATCACGCACAGCTGTGATAAGTTCTCCAACAAGCGCTTTGTCAAGCACGGACCTGGACGGGGACTCATCCTCACTGTCGGTCCTGGTCAGCGTCATCTGAAACGACAGAGCAGGGATCACCAGCCTCAGCAGGGCCCGAGTCTGCGTCAGAGCTCTCCCCGGATGATGGGGGCTGTTTTTTACCACCCTTGCGCCCACGCACCACCTCCATCTTGGGAACAAACGAATTGAGGACCACCGACAAAGCGTCCAGAGGCTCTGCAGGCCAACCGGCTGAAATTGCCTGGATTTCGGGAAAGAAACACCAGTTTCTGAAGCCATGCTGGCCCTACCCTATCGACCACCTTTTGGGGACTTAGGACAGTGATGGTCCCACCCTCCTCACTGCTGCCGGCTGCGGGGCTTTTTCCGGCAGGACTTACCAACCCGACTGGTTCTGCGCCATCCTGCTAATAGTGCCTGTGTCAGCTCCCAGGTGCATAGGAGACCACACCATGCAGAGCTGCTTTGAATGGCGCTGAAACTGACAAAAACGTGTTCAACAATGGCTGATGAGTGTGTAGTATAAAGGACATAATCACAGGGAAAATGGCTGCCAAACTACCTGTATACCACGAGGGATAGTGAAAAACAGGCAGGGAAATGGCTGTGAGACAGCGCTACAGCGATCAACAGACACAGCCTCCAGACACCTCAGGGGAGATACCTACACACATCCAGGGCACAGCCAGCGCAGCTCCCCCCCCCCCCTCAGGGGAGAGCTCCCCTCTATGGCACACACATCGCTCAGCAGCCCATGCAGCATCCCCCACAGGGAAGGGGGGAGGTAAGATAGGAACAGGGAGAGAAGAGAGGGAGGTGAGGGACCCCCGAATTGACCTCCCAGGGAATGCCCAGCTGCTCAGCCCCACCGAGGCAGGGAGAGCTGTGCTTAAAGAGCTGGGAGACATTCCATCACAGACCCACTCTCCGATCAGTACGGGGTGGCTGCTGGCCCGGCCCACTGTGACGCAGACATCAGTAGCCGGTCATGTGTGTGCCCCGGAGCATTTAGGTCCACCAAAAGCCCCTGGAGCTGGGAAATGCCTTGGTCGACCCAGCGCAGAGATCTGCTATGTACTCGCTCGCTGGCCAAGCTGGGGAGACTACAAGGATAAAAGTATCCAGCCTGTCACCCAGCCAGCTGTTGATAGCAGATCACAGCATCTTTAATCTTACGCAAAAAGCAAAGCTTCTGCAAAAAAATCCACGGACCGATGGGCCCACAGGGTTCCAAGGTCCTTCACCTTCACTAGGCAGAAAAAAAAAACTGATGCAGGCTGTGGGGATGTTACCTAAGGGACCACCCCTTGGGCGGAACTAGAAAATTCTAATACTTTTTTTTTATTATTGCAAATTTTTGTTAGTGTAAAAATGAGATCTGAGGTCTTTTTGAACTCAGGTCTCACATTTAAGAGGTCCTGACATGCTTTTCTTCTATTACAAGGGACGTTTACATTCCTTGTAATAGGAATAGAAGTGACCCAAATTATTATTAAAGGACAGTGTAAAAATAAAAAAGTAAAATAAGAAAAAAAAAATTTTTTTTAAAGCGACCCGTCCTGCCAAGCACGCAGAAGCGAACACATACGCAAGTCGCGCCCGCATATGAAAACTGTTTCTTTTTTTTCCCCCCTCTTTGTCCCCACACACTGGACAGTTGTGGTTGCTGACCAGCTGCTGTGTGGGGGAGTTTGGTACGGTTTCATACTTAGCCGATAGCGAAGTTTACGAAGCAGAGTGTCAGAGAAGCCAAGACCTACAGGATTGTTTAAAAAATTATTTTGGAGTGTAACTACTTGCTGGTGCGATATCTGCCATCTCAGTTTTTTTGTTTTGTTTATTATGTCTAAAGGAGGGTAAAAGGTACAACTATTACCTCTTCTAAAGCGCTATGTCAAACTCTGGAGGATGAGTGAACGTTGGAGTGGTGTCTGCTTCTCTTTCTAGAATGAATGAATAACTTGTATAGCGCTACCTTTTCAAATGAAATCGCCTCAAGGTGCTTTTGTCGCCAGTGTCCGTCTGGGTCTTCAGAAGAGATGGGTCTTGAGCTTCTTCCAAGTGGATGTCCGCGGTTAGTGTTCCATAGTCGTGGTCCTTGGACTGCGAACCTTCATTAGCCTTTTAGTTTATAACGGGTCTTGAGGATGCGGAGGAGGTTCTGGTTAGTTGACCAGAGAGGGGGCAACCTGGGGTGTAGGGTTTTATTTTCTCGCAGAGGTATTGCGGGGCTTTTCCTTGTGTACATTTGTGAGTGAGGCAGAGGGTCTTAAATGTAATTTGATCCTTCACGGCTAGCCAATGGAGGGTCCTCAGGGACAGGGTGATCGACTCCCAGGGTTTTTTCCCAGATACCAGTCTGGCTGCTGTGTTCTGGACAATTTGTAAACATGAAATTTGGTATTTTGGAAGTCCTTGGTAGAGGGAATTTGCGTAGTCGAGTTGGGAATTTATGACTGTTCCAACTACTGCTGCTGCATCTCCTTCTGGGATGAGTCTACGCAATAGGCAAAGAAGGTAGTGGAATCGGCTGACTACTGATATTTGTGCATCCATCGTCATGTTTGAGTCAAAGATGACTCCAAGACTTGACTTTAGTGCTGGGGGTGATGGGTTGTCTGAGGATGGTGAGTAGTGTGGACATTGTGCCAGGGTTTTTGTTTCGGTTTGCGCAGAGGAAGAGTTCGCTTTTGGATCCGTTGAGTTTAAGGGAGCTCTCCGTCATCCACTCGTCGATCAATGAGAGACAGTTTTCCAGTGCCTGGTATTGGTCTTTAAGTGATTAAGTAGGTCCTGGTTGCTGATGATTTTGAGGAGTGGGCGGAGATGGATGTTAAAGAGCACAGGCTACAAGGATAATTCATGAGGGACTCCGCATGTACTTTTTCGTGCTTCCAAAGTGAAAGCTCCTAGTTTCACTTTCTGAGGTCGGTTCTCTAGGATGGATGTGAACCAGGGTAAGTGAGTCTGCAACTCCAGATATTTCTGTGAGAAGAGTGAGCAGGGTTTTGTGGTCTACTGAGTCGAACGCTGTTATGAGGTCCAGCCACACCAGGAGACCCAATTCTCCTTCATCTGCTGCTTCAAGGGTGTCATCCCAGATTTTGAGGAGTGCAGTTTCTGTCCCGAGGCCAGGGCAGAAACCAGATTGTAGTGTGTCTGAGGGATTATGGGTGTTGATAATTTTGAAGATGGTGCTGAGGTTTGTGACAGGTCTGCAGTCCTTTGGGTCTTTGGGATCGAGGTTAGGCTTCTTTAGGAGGGGTTTGATTGTGCTTTGCTTGAGGGAGGTCGGGAAGATTCCTTCTTTAAAATGACTGGTTTATGAGGTATGTTATGATGGGTGCCAAGATGTAAAGATTCACCAGTCCAGAATAATGACCTCTAACCGAAATCAGCTGTCTCCACAATCAAACAGGGTGCCGGCTCTGTAATATGTAATTTATACCAAAGAAATGTATATACCATATGTGCTGGATGTGAATATCGAACCTTAAGGTATCGATACCATTCTCCACTGTTAGTTACTTTAGTCTTGGTGGCTGAATCCCTTTTGGTAGGAATTATTCCCCAAGAAGGATGTCATTCCTACCCGTATCCTGGATTTCTGGTCCCTCAACTTATGCTCCGCTTCCATAAAAAAAGTTGTATGGGATGCTTTAAAGGCCTATCTTTGGAGATTGTTGATCCAGAATATAAATATTATCAAAAGTGCTTCCCGTAGAGAGCTTGAGCTGGCGAAGGCTGACGCCTCTGCGGCAGAAGCCATATATATTCAGAATCCCTCTCCAGGCAATATTCAACAGGAATGGCTTTCATCTTATAATAGGCTGAACGAACTATTGGAATCTAGGGCCAGGAATAAACTTTTTTCAGAAGAGACTTAGCTGCGCAGAGGGAGAAATGAGGGAGAAGTGAGTCAGGCCTCATCTCTGCTAGCACTAGCAGTTAAATTTTGTAGTGGTTCAAACAGTCCTCAACAACTAGGTACTTTTTACCTGAGTCACACTAAGTAGCTGTAAATTTATTGGCCAAAATGTCAAATGAAAAGTACAGTAGTGAAGAGGCCTACATGATACTGAGCATAACAGATGAGAGCGATGGGGAGTCTTCACTGTCAGATTCAGGCTCAGTATTCAAACTTGCAGAGAGCGATGGCACCCTGGCAGATGGCTCTGATTATGGAGTAGAGGTCAGACATACCCGTTCCTCTGTTGCCAAAGTGCTATAATCGTATTATTCTCGCATGCAGCAGGGTTGGTATTAGTGCTGCTCTACCTTCTGGTGAACTGGCGAGCACCAGCTGCCTGGTACACCCTGGTCGTAGACAAACCAGCACTGCAGTAACAACTTGGTGACGTGGCGAGTCTCATGAGTGCGGTTCAAGCTGGAGAGGTGGCTAGCACAAGTAGTGTCCCACAGCCACTACGAATTTCAACCGCAAGCCCATAGAGCCCATAGTGACCTTCCTGATGCACTAGCAAATCCTGTTTGGCAGCCCACAGATTGTGCAGCACCTACACTTCCCCCTTTCACTGGCCAAACTGGAATTTAGATGTAAAGAGCAGATTTTACACCCCTTGTTTTTTTTTAGCTGTTTTTCATGGAAGATCTGTGCAGATCTATTGTGAACCAAAGCAATTTATATGCTAATAAATTAATCGCTGCAAACCCAAATTTGACCCTTGCCAGACAATTTGGCTGGAAACATATCAAGGTTCCTGAATTTTAAACCTTTCTGGGCCTATCCCTCAACATAGGCATTGCTAAAAAGAATGAGTTGGCCACATTCATGCACTGACCCAATTCATCATATGCCATGTTGCCTGCTGCCATGGCCAGGGCTAGATATGAGCAAATATTGCTGTTTATGCACTTCGACAATGAACTCTATCGTCATCGGGGTGACCCTAAATATGATCAGAACCACAAAATGCAGCCCCTCGTAATCCACTTCAACCAAAAATTTGCAGCCTTGTATATCCTCGCACAAGATGTCTGCATTGAGGAGTCCCTTATTAAGTTTTCTGGCCGACTTGTTTTTAAACAGTTTCTCCCCAGCAAGTGTGATAGATATGGGGTCAAAATGTATACTGTGACAGGGCAACAGGCGATACATGGAGTTTCCTGGTTTACAAGGGAAAAGATAGCAGTATGGAGCCCCCCCCCCCCCCAACTGCCGAGACTACATAGGGAGCAGCTGCAAGATTGTTTAGGACTTGGCATCACCCTTTTTTGGAAAGGGGTACCGTTTAAATGTGGACAATTTCTATACAAGTGTACCACTTTTTAGAAACTTCTTGCAATTTGCAAGATGCAGTATTGGCTAGAGGGTTTGCGTAGTCATGAGACAGAGAGACAAAGAGTTTTAGAGGGCAGTTTCTAAAGTAATGTCCAGGTTCTCCGCAGTAGAGACAGATTGTTTATCCAACGTCACTGACGCTCTTCTGAGGCAAGAGAAAGACAAAGGACCCCAAGCTGCATCAATCTAATCGCTGGGGCTTCCCCAATGGCTTGTAAATGCCCCACCTAGACAGGGGAAGAGAGCCTGCTTGAGGTGCAATGACAAACGGAAAGTTTTTGTTCATTCACGCAGATAGGGCAATCCTAATTCCAACAGCTGGCTGGTGTTGTTGAGAAGCCCCTCTGTGTCCTTGATTACAATCGTAAAATGGGAGGGGTGGACTTCAACAACCAGATGATGGAGCCGTACTTTGTTGCCTGTGAGGTCAGACGCTGGAACAAAAAAGCGTCAGTATACCTATTCCAATTGACTTTGTTCAACACTTATGTACTGTACAAAGTGTCAGGAAAAAGTGGATCCTTCCTAAAATTCCAGGAAGAGATCATCACAGCCCTTCTGTTTCCAGAAGTTTCTGTGGCCTAATTTCCCAATCCAAATGCAGTGAGCCAGCTGCACAAGAGGCATTTTCTAGATTTCCTTTCCTGGTACCCCTACTCAAAGAACATCACAAAAAGATGCCATCTGTAGCAAGTACGGCTGCAGGTGTGACACCTGCTATTTTTGTCCCTCCTATCCTGGCGAACCTGTTCTCTACATCAAAGACTGTTTCTGTCGATACCACACACTAGTGGATTATTAGTAAAGGGTACAGCATGGCACAGTCCAGGGCACATATTTACACAGGGTCTCAAAAGATGTTAGATGGCCATGGCATTTTGAGAGACCATAGCCTGGAACGTTTACAGTTGCAATAAAGTGTAAAAATAAATAAAACAGCCAAAAATTGTTTTATTGTTCTTACTATTTTACGCTATACTGTAATGTTTTATTGTTATTTTGATTCATTGTTAAGCCACTGTTCACCCCTAAGCTTCAGCATATATTTTTATTCACTTTTCCTGGTTTCAATTGATGTGAATGGAGGAATCTGTTAGGTTCTTTTTTTTTTTCAGTCTGGCCCATGGTCTGAATGTAAAAAGAGAACAGTGCATGTATGTTAGAAGTGGGTGGATACATGGCAGTATTTTAATGGTGGGCATACCACACACTTTCGATTTCACATGGATCGATGTGACTGAAGGAATCTGTTCGTGTCTTTTTTGTTCAGCCCACCGGCTGCATGAAAAAAAAAAAAAAATTACAATATATGCCCAATAAGGGCATATGGTATGGTATGTTGCTGAACTCTGAGTGGTTATACCAGAATGATGCCTGCAGATGTAGGCATCATTTTGGTATCGTTTTTTTTCATCCGACGCTCAGCTTTCACTTAAAAGTAGCCCTAGCGGCTAATTGGCCGCTAGACTGCTTTTACAAGCAGTGGGAGGGGAATCCTGTCCGCTCTGGCGAACCCGAGAATGCAGTCGGTGGTTCTGCCAGCTGACCATAGAGCTGATTGGAGACCAGAACGGCTCCAATCATCTCCATGGCTTAAGATACCCGGGAGCTACAAGCATTTCATCACTTTGGTTTCGCCGGATATAAACTGCGCCATTCGGAAAGCATCTTATCACATCGATTTTGGTGTGGTCAGATGCTTTAAGGGCAGAGGAGAGATCTAGAGTCTAATAGACCCCACATTTTTCAAAAAATTACCTGTCACTACCTATTGTAAAAAATTGCACCATGCATGTGAGGTATCACCACGAACATCAGGTAGAGGGGCAGCAATTCTAGAAGTAGATTGCCTCTGTTAATCTAAAATGGTAACCTGTAAAGCGTTAAAAAGAGGTATGTTTGTCTGCGCTGCACAGGCGTGCGCAATTTTAAACTGTGCTGTGTTTGGCATCTATGTACTCGGCATAAGATCATCTTTAATATTTTTATCAAACATATGGGCAATATCATGTGTTTTGTGCATTATAATGCAAATAAGTGTCGCCCCCCCCCCCCCCCCCCCAAAAAGTGTTTGGAAATTTGCTGCGAAAATACTGTGTGAAAAAAAAAAATTGCAACAGCCATAATAAATATATATAATATTTGGAGGTTCAAAGTAATTTTATAGCAAAAAAAGTGGAGTTGGGAGTCCAGCCGCGTACAGGGCCCCGAAAACCAATCCTTCAGGCTTTCCAAGGGTGTAAATTGCTTATTTTACTTCCTCACTACTGATCAGTTTCAGAGGCCCTGAAATGTCAAGATGGCACAAACCCCCCAAAATTACTCTTTATTAAACAAATTTCACTTTTTATATATTTTTTTTTTTTTTTTCAATGGCTAAACAAATTGGGTGTGTTTTTGCTTGCAGTGAGATTATTGGTGGTAAACACAGGGTGGCAATTCTGTAGTTTTAGGTGGGTATTTTTTATAGGTGGAACCAGAAAGATGTCCAATATTGGGACCCCCTGATTCTTCACCCTTACACCAGTACTATCCCGGTCACGGCCCCCCCTCTCTCTTTCCCAAGCCCCCACCCCCCCCCCCCCCTTTTTTTCACCTTGTGGATTGAGAGAAGTATGGGAGCAATTGTATATTAAATTAGGTTTTAAATGTTTTTGCTGTATGCATACTCTAGAAATGTTATATGTATACGTGATTGTGGATGTTCTGTCATGTTTAGTAATGTAATTTCCTTTTTTCAAAGTAAAATTGATAAAGAATTAATAAAGAAAAATTAAGAAGCAGCAGAATGTATTTTGGGGTTTAATTTCACATATACCCATGGCATCTTTGAACAATATATCATTTAAATAACAACTTTGCATAAAAAAAATAGCTAAAATATTCCATGAACTCAACATGCCTCCGAAACCTGAGGGCGGTGATTGGTTATCGGGCTCCTGTACGTGGCTAGGCTCCCAAAAAAAGTCTCTCACATGTGGTATCCGAATTCTCAGGAGCAGCAGCAGAATGTATTTTGGGGTGTAGATGCTATAACTTTTGCGCAAACCAATATACGCTTACGGAATTTTTTTTTTTACCCAAGACATGTGGTTGAATACATTTTGGCATAAATGTATGACAGCAGAAAATAGGAATTTTATAACATCTTACCTGTAAAATCCTTTTCTTTGATGTACATCAGGGGACACAGAGCCATAGTACTTACTATGTGGGTTATATAGGCGTATCAGGTGCTGGGCACTGGCATGCCCCTTAAGGAGTGAACTTCCCCCATATAACCCCTCCCACTACTGGGAGTCCTCAGTTTTGTAGCCAAGCAATCAAATATATAAGAAGGAGGGAGGGAACTCTGTGTCCCCTGATGTACATCAAAGAAAAGGATTTTACAGGTAAGCTGTTAGAAAAATCCTATTTTATTTTCTTACAACAGGGGACACAGAGCCATAGTACTTACTATGTGGGATGTCCCATAGCAATGGCAACTGAAGGGGGGAGACAGACCAAAAAAAACAGGAGGCCAGAGGACTCATACTGCAACCTGCAGTGTTTGCTGTGCCCAAGGACAATATCCTCATGGCCTTTAATATCGATTTGAAAAAAAATCAGATAAACGTCTGATCCAAAGACCAAGGTGCAGTCTTACAGATCTGAGCCATAGAGGCCTGATGATGCACCATCCAAGAGGTACTAATCGTCCTGCATGAGCGTGCGCTTAATCTGAGAAGGAAAAATGTTCTTTAAGCTGAAGCTTGATCAATCACTTGACAAATCAATTTGGAAAATAGTGGATCTTGATGCTGCCTGTCCTTATCTTGCACCCTCTGGCAGTACAAACAAAACCTGTGTTTTGGGAACCTGGGTGGTCACCCTTGAATAGATTCTGATCTTACTACATCAAGAGACTGTAGTGCTTTCTCTTCCCTAGATTAAGGCTTTTGGGGATAAAGGAGGAAGAAAATCTTGGTTTAAATGAAAACCTGTTACCACTTTTGGTAAGAATTCAGGATGAGGACATAAAACCCCCTCATCCTTATGCATGATGAAATATGGCTCTTACAAGACAGAGCCGTTAGTTCCAATACTCTTCTAGCACAAGAAATGGCAAGCAAAAAAGATTATCTATGTTGTCAAAGAACCAAGAGAGATTCTCATAAGGTTCAAACGGCTGATTTAACAAAGCCGACAAGATCAATTTTAAATCCTAAGGATTTAGAGGTGCCTTGATAGGGGGAATAAACCGTGTTACCCCCTGAATAAGCTTTGCACCAAGAGTGGGAAGCAAGAGGCCGTAGGAAGACATCGACACTGCCTAGATCTGGCTCTTGATAAAAGCCAAGGCCAGCTTAATTTCCGTTCCCATATGCAGGAATCCTGCCTATTGACATACTTCCTGGGGTGCCAACCCCTGGATCAAACCAAGAAACCTATGCCTTCCAGATTCTATAGTAAATGATTCTGGAAGCCGGCTTCCTGGGCTTAGTCAAAGTAGACACTACTGAAGGAGATCACCCACAATCTTTTATAGAGTGGGATTCAACAGCCAAGCCTGTTAAACTCCTTGTCTGTAAAGGAAGATGAAATACCGGGCCCTGTACAAGAAGGTCTGGCTATAATGGCAGAGTCCAAAGGAATCCTACTGCGAACTTTATGACCTCGATAAATGAAGATCTTCCGGGACCCGGCTGGGGCCACCAGAATCGCCACCTCTGGTTCCTGCTTAATCCTGCAGGCAAGGCGCAGAAGTAGCAGAGCTGGAGGAACTGCATAGATCAGTAAAAACTCATCACCTGGGAAGACTAATGCGCCAGTTCCACCTGCTAGCAGACCCCTTGTTTGACAAAGTTGTCGACCTAATTAATGAATGTGGAAACGAATAGGTCCATGTCCGGAGTACTCCATCTGACATATTGCTAGGAAGATGCTGGCGTCTCAAGTAGTACGCCTGAAATATTAAAATTGTTGATATGCTAGGAGTGTTGTGTTCTGCCAAAGCTAGAACATAATTCACCTTTTTTGGGCTGCAAGACTTCTCGTGCCTCCCCTGGTGATTGATGCAAGACACCACCGTGGCTCTGTCAGACTGAATCCTGTCAGGACAGTCCCGTAATCTGACCGCCAAGATTCTATGGCCAGATGTACTGCCTGACACTTCCAACAAAGTTAATAGGCAAGGTCCTCTAACCTGAACCATCTCCCCTGGACCGAATCTTCTTCCAGGGCTGCTCCCCAGCCTAAAAGGCTGGCATCTGTTGTTAACACCTTGCAGGATAAAGATTTCCCTCCTGCTGGATAACCACCACCAATTTAGGCTCTGATTCATGTTGTGAGCCAAGCATATTGGAAACAAACAAGGCCTAAATCTTCTTTATTCCAGACCGACAGGATGGTGTCTTGAAGCAGTCTTTGAATAAATTTGCATAAGGGATGGCCTTGAGAGAGACTATTTCCCCCAAAATCTCCTGCAGCCGAATGATGGAATTTTCCTTTCCTGATAAGTTAAATTAGTCCTACAATGGAACTGATTCACGTCTGGGGTAAGAATACCTTCTTCTGTATGTTATCTATAAACCAGCCCCCAAGTAATCCTTGATGGTTTTAAGGAGAATCTTCCTAGGCTGAGAATCCAACCTAGAGATTTCAGATATCTACAGCTGAGATCAGACTCTGGATTTAGACCTGAGACTGAATGATCTATTAAAAGTAGATCTTCTAATAGGCTAGGACCATTTTGCCTTGAGCCCTTAAGCTGGCTAAAGGAGGTGCCAGAATCTTTCAGAACACACGTATTGCTGTGGCCAAGTCGAATGGCAGTACCAGGACTGATAAAAAATAATTTGATATTTCAAACCGCAGAGATTTCTGGTAAGCGGGAAACTTTGGCACATGGAGATATGAAACTCCCCTCCTTCCATGATGGACACAGCTGATCTAATTATGAAAGGATCGGATGTTCAAGTGCCGATTCAGATCTCCGAGATCTAGAATGGGTTTTACTTCTCTGTTTGGCTCTGGGACCTTCAAAGGTTTGAGCCAAAAAAGCCCTGTTCCACTAAGGGAATCTATGATATCACCGACTGGGATAACAGCTGATCCAGAGGCCAGAAAGAGACTTCTCTTCTTTTTTTCTCTGGAACCTTAGGAGCATTCTTTGAGGAGACAGACACTCTTGCATAAAGACTGCCACACCAGCAGTCCCAAGGACCCTACCAGCAGCACCCAAACAGGACCCGAAACCCGGACCCACAGATCAAAAGCCAAGGATCCGGGCTTTTGAAACTCTAGATGTAACCTAGAGAAAAAAAAAATTGCAGAAATCCCTCTGCTCTTAACATTGTTCCTGCCAGACTGAGGATAGCAGGACCTTTACCGTCATTCAAAGAGTGGGGGTGCTCCTTCATGAGAAGGCCTTAGCATTCTGCTTTATGGGCTTTCTGCCCCAAGATCCTGGTGCTGCACCTGGGAACTTTCTCCTGAACCAACCTGACGATTGAGACCGTCGAGACTGCCTAAAGGCAGATACCCCAGGCATAGAAGAGGCTGCATGATTAAAGGAGAACTGTTTGAACCACCTTCATAGCATATGTGAGACACAGTGCGTCAAATACACCAGCCCCTTGCCGGGCCTGCTGATCAGGCAGAAATTTCAGGTATCTCACACCTGTTCCTTAACCCCTTGAAGTCCACATTCCAATGCATTGGTGTGACTCAAAATGTGCTCCACCAAAATAGTGGAGCACACGTTAAAGGGTTAATGTACTGAGCTACTTTAACCACTTTCAGACCGGACCATTTTGCTGGTAAATGACCAGAGGTCTTTTTACACTTTGGCACTGCGCTGCTTTAACTGGTAATTGCGCGGTCATGCAATGTTGTACCCAAACAAAATTTGCGTCCTTTTCTTCCCACAAATAGAGCTTTCTTTTGATGGTATTTGATTGCCTCTGCGATTTTTATTTTTTGCGATATAAACGTAAAAAGACCGCAAATTTTGGAAAAAAATGATATTTTCTACTTTTTGTTATTAGAAAAATCCAATAAACTCAATTTTAGTCATACATTTAGGCCAAAATGTATTCAGCCACATGTCTTTGGTAAAAAAAAAGTCAATAATTGTATATTTATTGGTTTGCGCAAAAGTTGTCACATCTACAAACTAAGGTACGTTTTCTGGAATTTACGCAGCTTTTAGTTTACGACTGCCTATCTCATTTCTTGAGGTGCTAAAATGGCAGGGCAGTACAAAACCCCCCCAAATGACCCCATTTTGGAAAGTAGACCCCCTAAGGAAATTGATAAGAGGCATGTTGAGCCCATTGAATATTTTATTTTTTTGCCTCAAGCGATTGAATAATGACAAAAAAAAAAATTTTTTTTTTTTTACACAAAGTTGTCACTAAATGATATATTGCTCACACATGCTATGGGCGTATGTGAAATGACACCCCAAAATAAATTCTGCTGCTTCTCCTGAGTACGGGGATACCACATATGTGGGACTTTTTGGGAGCCTAGCCGCGTACGGGGCCCCGAAAACCAAGCACCGCCTTCAGGCTTTCTAAGGGCGTAAATTTTTGAGTTCACTTCTCACTACCTATTACAGTTTTGAAGGCCATAAAATGCCAAGATGGCACAAAACCCCCACAAATGACCCCATTTTAGAAAGTAGACACCCCAAGCTATTTGCTGAGAGGCATGTTGAGTTCATGGAATATTTTATATTTTGCCACAAGTTGCGGGAAAATTACAAACTTTTTTTTTTTTTTTTTTTAACAAAGTTGTCACTAAATGATATATTGCTCATGCATGCCATGGGCATATGTGAAATGACACCCCAAAATGAATTCTGCTGCTTCTCCTGAGTACGGGGATACCACATATGTGGGACTTTTTGGGAGCCTAGCCGCGTACGGGGCCCCGAAAACCAAGCACCGCCTTCAGGCTTTCTAAGGGCGTAAATTTTTGAGTTCACTTCTCACTACCTATCACAGTTTTGAAGGCCATAAAATGCCAAGATGGCACAAAACCCCCACAAATGACCCCATTTTAGAAAGCAGACACCCCAAGCTATTTGCTGAGAGGCATGTTGAGTCCATGGAATATTTTATATTTTGCCACAAGTTGCGGGAAAATTACAAACTTTTTTTTTTTTTCCACAAAGTTGTCACTAAATGATATATTGCTCACGCATGCCATGGGCATATGTGAAATGACACCCCAAAATAAATTCTGCTGCTTCTCCTGAGTACGGGGATACCACATATGTGGGACTTTTTGGGAGCCTAGCCGCGTACGGGGCCCCGAAAACCAAGCACCGCCTTCAGGCTTTCTAAGGGCGTTACAGTTTTGAAGGCCATAAAATGCCAAGATGGCACAAACCCCCCCCCAAATGACCCCATTTTGGAAAGTAGACACCCCTAAATTTAGGGGTACACTAGTGAGACTAGGTAATAAATGGCGGGTGCCCTGAAACTATAAAAAAATAACTAACCAACCAGCGTCACCTGTAACAGTTATATGGTGATCACTGGTGAAAGGGTTAACTAGGGGGCAATCAGGGGGCTTTATGCGGTAGTATATGGGGGTCCCTGGCGCTATAAAAAGCTGCAGCGAACCTAAATACCTACCTGCCTAACTAGCGTCACCTGTGACACTAATACAGCGATCAGAAAAACGATTGCTTATTAGGCTGGGTTCACACTGGAGCGATGCGGGAACGCCACGAATGCGCGGCGGGTTCCCGCATCGCATGCCTCCCGGCGGCAGTTCACACTGCCCTATGCGAACTGCTGGGAGTGTCAGTGAAATGTTACTGACACCCCCAGATCAGTTCGCATATCGCAGTGCGATCTGCAAACTCGGATCGCATGGTGTGAACACCCATGCGATCCGATTCTGCTGCGGGCCAAAAAAAGGGTCCCGTGCGAATTTGCGGCGGGTGCGGCGAATGGCTGAACTCTAATCGCACAGAGATCGGATGTGATTTGCACTGCGGTGCGAATCACATCCGTTCTCATAAACCGCTGCAATGTGAACCCAGCCTTAGTGACACTGGCGACGGGGGGTGATCACGGGGTTAAACCTTTATTGGGGGGGTTAGGGGGGTACCTTAGAACTAAAGGGGGCTAACCCTAACTGCCCTAACAGTTATTAGTCACAAATGACACCCGCCGGGTGATCAGGGGGTTAAACCTTTATTAGGTAATAAATGGCGGGTGCCCTGAAACTATAAAAAAATAACTAACCAACCAGCGTCACCTGTAACAGTTATATGGTGATCACTGGTGAAAGGGTTAACTAGGGGGCAATCAGGGGGCTTTATGCGGTAGTATATGGGGGTCCCTGGCGCTATAAAAAGCTGCGGCGAACCTAAATACCTACCTGCCTAACTAGCGTCACCTGTGACACTAATACGGCGATCAGAAAAATGATCGCTTATTAGGCTGGGTTCACACTGGAGCGATGCGGAAACGCCGCGAATCCGCGGCGGGTTCCCGCATCGCATGCCTCCCGGCGGCAGTTCACACTGCCCTATGCGAACTGCTGGGAGTGTCAGTGAAATGTTACTGACACCCCCAGATCAGTTCGCATATCGCAGTGCGATCTGCAAACTCGGATCGCATGGTGTGAACACCCATGCGATCCGATTCTGCTGCGGGCCAAAAAAAGGGTCCCGTGCGAATTTGCGGCGGGTGCGGCGAATGGCTGAACTCGAATCGCACAGAGATCGGATGTGATTTGCACTGCAGTGCGGTGCGAATCACATTCGTTCTCATAAACCGCTGCAATGTGAACCCAGCCTTAGTGACACTGGCGACGGGGGGTGATCACGGGGTTAAACCTTTATTGGGGGGGTTAGGGGGGTACATTAGAACTAAAGGGGGCTAACCCTAACTTCCCTAACAGTTATTACAGTCACAAATGACACCAATGCAAAAAAAAAAAAAAAAATGACATTGGTGTCACTGTGACTGGGGGGCAGGGGTAATTGGGGGGGTGATCGGGGGGTAAAGGGGGGGTGTGAGTGTGCCTGGCATGTTCTACTGTGTGTGTAGAGTGTTGGTGCAACTCACCGATCCGCTCTCCTCCGTGTCGGAACGAAAAATACCGACACGGAGGAGAGAATACATCACTTCCTCTCCTGTGTTTACATTACAGGAGAGGAAGTGATGTCACCGGGGATTTCTATTCGTCGGGAGCGATCGCGAGGGGGTGGCCATGAATGAATGGCCGCCCCCTCGTCCCGGATCGCTCCCGGACGAAAACCGACCGCCGCAGGCACCGGGCGGGGGCCCGATCGGGCCCCCGACCCGCGGGAGGCAAGGGACGTACATGTATGTCCTTATGCCTGCCCGTGCCATTCTACCGACGTACATCGGCGTGCGGCGGTCGGCAACTGGTTAATTGAAGCCAGAACTGCAAAAGACATCTCGTCTTTAAAAAGGAAAATCCAACCTTAACTTACAGGATTCTTTAACATCAGTGCATTATCCACTGGACATGTGAGACTCTGATCACTGAGGTGATTGCAGCATTAATAGCTGGAAGCCCCCATTTTTTTCATAGAAATGTTCCCATTCCGAATACATAGCTATGCATGAATATGAAAAACATACCCAGGTGGGGGAGATTCAAATGCACCCTATTAGAGGTAGATACCTCAAGAGCCTGTGCTGCAGGCAACAAAAGGGTTAAGTAAGGGAGTAGACAAACACCTGACTTGTGCGGCTACTCCCTCCCTGTTAGGATCCTCCGAAGAGCAAAAAGTAGTATCTTCCAATATTTGGGAAAATCTACCTGATCCCCAGCCTCCTGCAACTCAACAAAAGGGCCCAGAGGACTAGATGAGAATCTGCTATGTTTAGTCCTACTATGGAGAGACATCGCAATAATTGTTTAAATGGTAGAAGAAAAAAAACTATTTGTATGAAATACACAGGGACATTAGTGTTTTACCCTTGACGGCTCATCTGACTGGCCGTATATTTCTTTTTACCTCTCAGGGGAGGAAGACATTCTTTTGGAAGGGTTTTTAGTTAATTGTATACCATTAACCCCTTAGAACCCATAGAGGAGTTCCTGGTCCCTTTGTCACTCATAGCTTACAGTACAAAGAAGAGGCAGTACCAGCAAAAGAACGTTTCACTTGCTAGGCTATAGTACAGTACAATAACTGCTATTAATCCTAGCTATACAGTACAATGTTGTCAAAAGGAAAATGTCTGTCAGCAAACCTGACCAGCAACCACTATGCTCTGTCCCTCCACCGCCAAGCAGCAGCTTCTCTTGCAGAGCTCTAAACTACTTCCTACATGTGTGGCCGGCGTCTGACGCAGTTTAGCCATGCCCAGCCGTGCGAAAACTGCCGTGCGAAAACTGCCCCCCCCCCCCCTTCCTCTTTCAAACGGGGAAGTGAATCTCCCGGGTGAGCGACGGCATTGTGGCAGGGGGGAGGGGGGGTAAACCCTCCGCTCGGCGAGCGACTTGCCCAAAATAAAACTTTTTTTTTTTTTTTAAATAAAGAAAAAGAGGCAGCTGGCCGGCATCAAAAAGACCAAAATCCCCAATCTGGGGGCACAGGAAGTGATCAGACCCCCCTTCATACCTGAGGGTCTGAGCTGGCTTCAACAGAGAGGAGAGTGGAGCTTCTGATGTTTCCAGCATCTGAATGGTGAGTGCTCAATACAGCCTCCAGTGGTGACACAGACATGACATGACAACACCATACATGGAAGGAGAGATTCCTGAGAAAATCTCCCATACCTTTCCTCGCAGCAGGGTTTATCAGAGATTAAAAAAAAAAAAAAACAATCTTCGCAGTAGGCTCTGAGACCTTTAAAGGAAACTTTCAGGAACAGGGTGAAGACTCAGGTTATCCCACAATCCTGGACCTGCGAGAAGACCCTGCCAGTAAACTTTTATTGACCTTACTACCAAAAAGAACTGGATCCCAGGGCCCAGCTCTTAAAGCATTCGCAAGCAAAACCTTGTGTCTTCAGATGAAGAGGACCAGGTATCATTCATTTAGTCCATTACGGAGACATCAGATCAGATCTGGTCAGGATGGCTGGCTCTCAAAGGATTACTGCCCGTGGAGCACAGTACACACATCCTTACACGTGCTCAACACCTTAGACACTGGAGAAAAAACCGAGGACTCCCAGTAGTGGGAGGGGTTATATGGGAGAAGTTCAAGTCTTAAGGGGTGTGCCAGTATCCAGCGCCTAATACGCCAATATAACCCACATAGTAAGTATGTCCCCTGATGTAAGAAAATAAAAATAGGATTTTTGTACTCACCGTAAAATCCTTTTCTCTGTAATTCACCGACCGACAGCTCCTCTCTGTAAAAAAATGGGTTGTCAGCCCTATCACTGGAGATTACTAGGCAACGTTGTGACATAACACTTCAGAACTTTTAGTTACGCCCAGGGGGCGGTCCCTAGGCTACAACCACCACAGCCTGCCCTAGCAGACTCAGTACGTCAACAAGCAGTATAACGTAAAGAGAAAAAGGAGGGGCAGGTGCTGTGTCGGTCGGTGAATTACAGAGAAAAGGATTTTTTTCGGTGAATACAAAAAATCCTATTTTCTCTTATATTCAACAACCGACACAGCTCCTCTCTAACAAAATGGGATGTCCCCAAGCAGTGCCAAACGAGGGGTGGGAAAAACAGCATAAAAACTTCATCCACCATGGCAAGTGGGAACTAGTGAAACTAAACCCACAAAAAAACAGCAGTGTGTGGGAAAACACCACCATATAACCGGGTATCCTCAACAGGAGTGATCCCCAAGACCGCAACATAGCGGAAGTAATGCAACAGTGCATAAACACAACAGTACTTTTTATCGAAAAACCAGGAAAAATGAAGCTTGCATATCCAATTGCAACTACACAGCCGCCTGCAAAACTTTGCGGCCAAAACTGGCATCAGCCGATGCACTGACGTCTACCTTGTAGAACTTGGTACACGTATGGACAGACAACCAGGTCGCCGCCTTACACACCAGAGCAACCGACGCTTGGTGACGGAAGGCCCAAGACATTCTGATTGCCCTTGTACAGGGGGCCGTGACCGTAAAGGGGGCACCTGCCCCTTCAAGGCGTAGACTTGTACTACAATCTGTCTGATCCACCTGAAAATGGTGGCCGACGAGACCACCATACCCTTCTTTGGACCAGCCACTGAAACAAAGTGACTGACTTCCGAAAGGGAGCCGTGGCAGACAAATACACCTTCAGAGCCCTAACCATGTTGAGAGCGTGAAGGGCCACCTCTTTTGGGTGCTCCGGATTAGGACACAATGATGGTAATACAATGTCCTCATTGAAATGAAAAGCTGAGATCACCTTCGGTAGAAAAGATGGTTGCGGACGCACCACCACCTTATCCCTGTGGATGATCAGATAAGGTGACTTGCAAGACAAGGCCGCTAATTCCGAAACCCTCCTGGCTGAGGTAATGGCCACTAGAAAGACCACTATCTGGGAAAGAGTCAACAGGGGAATCTCCCTGATATTTTCAAAACTGCGGTTTTTGAAGCGCCAACACCAGGTTCAAATTCCATGGGGGTAACGGTGGACGCACCGGAGAGACTACGTGTCGTATCCCCTGAACAAAAGGTACTCACTAAGGAGTGCGATGCCAGGGGTTGTTGAAAAAAGACAGCCAAAGCTGAAATTTGCCCCTTGATGGTGCTTAATGCCAGTCTCTGGTCAACTCCTTGCTGGAGAAACAGCAGGATCCTGGATATGGAAATGGAGCGTGGATGCAATCCGTTCTCCTCACACATGGAGATGTAGGCCTTACAGGTACGACGGTATATCTTCCAAGAAGATTTCCGTGCCCTCAACATCGTTGGAATCACCGAGTCCGACAGACCCCGGTACCTCAATACCTGGCTCTCAATAGCCATGCCGTTAAAGCCAGCGATGGTAAAGCAGAATGAAAGATTGGACCTTGAGATAGGAGGTCCTCTCGCAACGTCAGTAGTTAGGGAGCGTCTGCCACCAGACGCACCAGATCTGCTTACCAGGGCTGCTGAGGCCAATCTGGGGCAACCAGGATTAATGGAATCCCCTCGGCTTCCACTCTGCGAAGCAGACGTGGCAACAGTTTCAGTGGAGGGAAGGCATAGATCAGCTGGTACTGATCCCACGGAGCCAGCAGCGCGTCTGACACGTCTGCCCACGGATCTCTTGTCCTGGACACGAATCTTGACACCTTCCTATTGAGACGGGAGGCCAATAGATCCACATCTGGTGTGTCCACTTCAGGCACAGCTGCCTGAATATCTCCGGATGCAATGCCCATTCTCCTGGGTCCAGCATCTGGCAGCTCAGATAGTCCGCCTGCCAATTTTCCACCCCCTCCCCATGGTGATTTATGTACGCCACAGCCGTGGCGTTGTCCGGCTTTATCCTGATCGGATGCCCTTGAAGACACATCGAACATGTGTGGAGGCAACTCTCAATTCGAGCAGATTGATCGGCAACTCTGAATATTTCGTCGACCGAATCCCCCTCACTCCACCCCAGCCGGATAGACTGGCATCCGTAGTGATCACCATCCATGTCAGAGGAAGGAACAATTTTCCAGACTGAATCACCGGGGACCTCAACCACCAGATCAGAGAGTCCCTGACTGGCTGGCTCACCTAGATCTGTCAATCCAAGGACAACTGAGATTTGTCCCATTTCAACAAGATCTCCTTCTGCAATACTCTGGTGTGGAACTGGGCATAAGGTACTGCCTCGAAGGAGGCTACCATGAGTCCCAGTACTCGCATGCAAAAGCAAGAGCACTTGCTGTACAACAGTAGCTAGCTTGACCGTAGATCTGAGAGTCTGCAATTTGTCTTAAGGGAGGAAAACTCTTGCTTCCCTGGAGTCCAATAACAAACCTTGGTTACTCCAGACGCTGGGTCGGCACAATGACCGACTTCTTTAGGTTCAACAGCCACCCAAATTCTTGCAGGGTCTGCATGGTGATCGCCACATCCGCCTCTAATTCTGAGGCGGAAGATGCTCTCAGGAGGAGATCGTCCAGGTAGCCCACGATCACGATCCCACGTTGTCGCAGCAACGCCAATACTGGAGACAGTACTTTGGAAAAGACACGGGGGGCTGATGCCAGGCCAAAGGGAAGAGCCACAAATTGGTAATGGGCTTCCCAGACTGCCAAACGTAGACATTTTTGATGCTGAAGGTATATGGGCATCTGCAGGTATGCATCCTGGATGTCTAAGGACGCCAGGGAGTCCCCTTGATGGAGTGCAGTGACTACTGAGCGAACTGATTCCATTCTGAACCTCTGCACTTTTACACAGTGATTGAGGGCTTTTAAGTCCAAGATCGGACGTACCCCTTCCTTCTTGGGAACCACAGATTTGAGTAGAGTCCCTGGAAGCGTTCCGATTCCGGAACTGGTACAATCACCCCGATTCAGCAAGTCCTTTACCGCCCCAAACAGGGCCTCCCGGCGAACCGGAGATACGGGTATGCTGGAGGGGAAGAATCTGTTTGGTGGCCAAGAGAAACTATCTTGTAGCTTGTGGAAATCTGATCCCAGACCCATTGGTCGGAAAAACGGGAGGACCACCGGGCTGCAAACTCCCGAAGGCGACCCCCCACCCAAGACATGGGTGGAGGCACACCTTCATGCGGTAGCACCTTTGTTCGCAGGCTTAGTAGGCTTGCGGTTCCAGGGACGCTTTTGACCATCTGTGGGCATCCTGTCGGGCTGGGGACGTTTTGCCGAAGCACCTGGCGGAAGAAAAAGCCGATTGTGAGCGGAAAAAGAGGGCCCTTGCCTACGGCGTGGCGTAGGCAAGGGAGACCCCATTCCTTGTAATTTAACTTATCAAAATAAGTCAGATACGGGAACACCTTAGGTGAACATGCTGGCTTGCGGGACCCAAAAGGGACCGATACATAAGCAGATGGATCCACTGGCTCCTGAATCTTCCGGGTATCACGCACAGCTGTGATAAGTGCTCCAACTAGCACTTTGTCATGCACGGACCTGGACAGGGACTCATCCTCACTATCCGAACGGTCCTGGTCAGCGTCATCTGACAAGACAGAGCAGGGGGTCACCGGCCTCAGCAGGACCCGAGTCTGCGTCAGAGCTCTCCCCAGAGGAGGGGGGGGGGGGGCGTTTTTTAGCACCTTTCTTCCCACGTACCGCCTCTATCTTGGCAACAAATTAATTGAGGACCGCCGTAAGGGTGTCCATAGGGACCACGCATCCGCAGGTGACCCGGTTGCAATTGCCTGGATTTCGGGGGAAGAACACCAGTTTCTGAAGCCATGCTGACCCTACTCTGTCTGCCACCCGAAGGGGACTTAGGACAGCGACAGTCCCACCCTCCTGCTGCTGCTGCTGGCTGAGGGGCTCTAACCCGCTGGACTCACCACCCTGGGCCATTTCGCACTGTATTACCGCAATGCCTGAAGATCCCCAGCGCACCTAGATGCAGAGATAGCAGAAAACTGTGTGGTGGCCGGCCAGTCGCACAATCGGTGGGCAATCAAACACACATATTCAGAACACAGGATAACTTTCCCAGCGCCCTGTAATAACCAAACAGGAAGCAGAGGGCACAGGGGCAGCTGCTAGAGCACAAAAACGTAGTTCGGCTACAAAAAAAATGGCCGCTGGTGTTCTTAATATGGAATCACCAGGAAAATGGCCAACTAAAGCCAGAAGCCAGTATGGCCCTTGCCCATACTTGAAATGGCCGCCAAATAGCGCTATGAGGGACTAGAGACAACATGTGGCAGGCACAGCGCTTCACCAACACAGGGGCATGACTACACAGGCATCCAGCGGGACTAAGCTTCAGGACCCAGGCACCCAGCACAGCTAAAACCCCCAGGTGAGAGCCCAGACACACACACACACACCGCTCAGCACATGTACAGCCCCCCGTGAGGGGGGAAAGGAGGGAGGTAGAGAACGGGGAGAGAAGAGAGGGGGGCCCCCCGAATCGACCTCCCAGGTAATGCCCAGCTGCTCCACCCTGACAGGCAGGGAGAGCTGTACTTACCAGTCCTGAAGCTGGGACACATTCCACGGAAGTCAGCTCCTGATCAGTACAAGGAAGACTACTGGCCTCACATACTGACTCAGACATTAGTAGCCCGATCATATGTATGCCCCGGAGCATAAAGCTCACCGACCACCTCTGGAGCTGAGGTATGTCATGGCCTGCCGAGCCTTAGCTGCGACCTGCACACGCTCGCTGGCCGGACTGGGGAGACTACAAGGAGAAGTGAACCAGCCTGTCACCCAGCCGGCTGTTAGATCACAGGATCATTCATCTTGTGCAAAAAGCCAGGCTTCTGCATCAAAAAAAAAACACAGACCTATGGGCCCGCATGGTTCCTAGGTCTATCTCCTTCACTAGGCAAGAAAAAACTGAGTTCTGCCTGAGCAGGCTGTGGGGTTGTAGCCTAGGGACCGCCCCATGGGCGGAATTAAAAGTTCTGAAGGGTTGTATTACAACTTGCCTAGTATCTCCAGTGATAAGGCTAACAACCCATTTTGTTACAGAGAGGAGCTGTGTCGGTCGGTCAATATAAGAGAAAACAAAGAAGAATAGAAACCTACATCTATAATTCTATTAAATGGAATAGTGCTGTGCAGAAACAAAGAGGAGGAGGGGAATGGGGTAAGAGAGAGGAGGGAGGGGAAAGGGAAAGAGGATGGGAGGAGAAAAAAGGACTAGAGGGAAAAAGGAAGGAATTAAAGAATACGGGGACTAATGTGTCAAAAACTGAGGCTAATTCAAATCCAATGAACACAAAAGTGGAAAAAACATTCATACAAGTGATGTAAAAATATCATTCACTACCTGTCTATATAAATAGACTGATTCAGAGTGCAAAAAACTTGGAGTGCACAATCAATAAAGGTCTCTGTCATCAAAATAAATTAAAAACCAAAAAACTATTTCATATACAGCTCAGAAAATGTCCATATAGGCTAATGCCATATAAATTGCAACATTGTGATGACAAATTATATATCTGTATAAAGTGCAAGTGCCAATAATATGCATGCAAACACAGCAAACAATGTGCAAATTCTGCGATGCAATATTATAAGTGTCCGTGCAAACAGCATAAAGATAATGTGCAGTCCTTCAATAACTTTGAGATAGTGATACCACTCCAGAGGAGGGGAGAGGGGGTGTGATGTTCCTTTCCTTTTTCTTTTGTTTAAATTAATGGGTGTCCCCTTATCTTACAGCGTAAAAGTGGATATGGAGCTCTCCTGTGTCCCCAAATGGGGTATCCCCAAGGCGATTACACTGTTAGCTGGTCATCTCTGGGTACACTTGGGATGAAAATGCAACCTCTCCTTTCTCATCAATATAATGGATGTACCTTTGATACAAGCAATATTTAAGTAGCCAGAGCAAAAAGACAAAACGTCGCATCACATCAGGATATGCTCACTATCAGGGAAGTATTTTGTACCAAACTCACCATCTCCCTGCGCAAAGACGCACACAAATTTGCCATGGATCGGCGCTCCGGCGCACGCACATTCGCAGCCCTACTGAGAGGCGCGCGCGAGTGCGCTCAAGCACACGCATAACGTGAATTCCCTGACCAGCCTATAAAAAGATCCTTAGCACACAGACAAGTTGCTGGTTTGTCTCAGCTCACCTGTGTTTCCCTGCTTCCTGTTCCTGTTTGCCACTTCCTGTTTTGACCCGGATTGCCTGAAGACTATGTTGATTCTCTCCTGACCTGACCCCTGGCTTGTTTTAACGGACTTCCTGCTCTTAGCCTTGCTGCGCACTGGACTGATACGCGTTTGACCCTCGGCCTGCCTCTGGATTAACCTCTGCACTCAGCCTTGCTGGCTTCAGGACTGATTACTGGTGTTTGACCCTCAGCCTGTTTCTGCACTTTCTTTACTTGTTTTACAGACCTGCTGGCTGCTTACCTTCTGGTCCAGTCCATCCTGCACAAGCCTTCTTCCAGACCTTCAAACAAGTCAGGTATCCCGCTGGAGGCTTGTGCCTCTTGGTGAAACCCATTCCCTGTATCACCTCCAGGGGTGGTGTGCGCTGAGTCGCAACAGCCACCGCTCTCTGCATCTTGGCCTCAGTGAGTACCTCTTTGCTGATAGTACAAACCAGCCATGTCAGAGGTCAACAGAGCGGTTCACCTTTGGAGATGCTGTGCCAGCAAGTTACAGCCCTTGCAGACGCTGTGCAGAAATTGCAAGAAGGGTACACCCAAATCGACAGCCGTCTTCAGCAATTAGCAGGAACACCAGCACCAGTTAACGCAGCACCAGCGCCCCCTGGCGGGGCCTCCCTACCACAGGCCCATTCATCGCCTGCCTTGGTGATGGCGACTCCTGAACCAAGGGTACCTACGCCTGAGCGATTTTCGGGCGACCAAAAAAAATTCAGGGCATTTAAAAATGCCTGCTCCTTATATCTGGCCCTGCAACCAAGGACTTTTTCTTCTGAAATAGTGAAAGTTGGATTTATCATCTCCTTACTATCCGAAGAACCCCAGGCATGGGCACATAGCCTCATGGAACAAAGAAGTCCTCTCCTGAACTCGGTGGAAACCTTCTTTAACTCCATGGGTCAGTTATACGATAACCCACAACGTACTGCTACAGCTGAAGCCACTCTGCACACCTTAACACAAGGAAAGAGACCAGTGGAGGACTATACCGTCGAGTTCTGTAAGTGGTCAGCTGACACCGGCTGGAATGAGGCCGCCCTCAGGTACCAATACCGACAAGGTCTTTCCGAAACTTTGAAAGACGAATTAGCTAGAGTGGAGACCTCCGCCTCTTTGGAGGACCTGATTCAATTAGCCACCAAGCTGGACAGGCGCATGCGGGAGCGTCGCTCTGAGCGCCTTCAGACCCCTGGGCCCAGCTGGATGCTCCCCAAGTCGACCACTCCTTACCCTCCAATTCCAGTCCCTGCCGGCCCCTTGGCCTCGGAAGGGGAACCCATGCAGCTAGGACTTGTTCGCCCTCGTCTCACCCCAGATGAAAGGCAACGAAGACGACAGGCCAACCTATGTCTGTACTGCGGAGGGGTTGGCCATTACCTTCGCAACTGCCCAGTGAGACCTTGTAAGCTACCTCTGCAATTTGTTATGAACTATCAAGCCACAAACCTCACCCAGTCTTATGTTACTCTGTTTCTCTGCAGCTGGCGGAAGAGAGGATTCAACTACCGGCCGTAATTGACTCCGGAGCATGCAGTTGTTTCCTGGACATCTCTGTGGCTCAAAAACTTCACATCCCTCTCCAAGACAAAAAACAAAATCTTCTTGTCCACTTGGCTGATGGGTCTTTACCTCGCTCCGGACCAGTTACACAAGAGACCCAGCCGATTCTCACCATCACGGACTCGGGCCACTAGGAGTTCTTACGCTTTGATTTGATTTCTTCTCCCATGTTCCCTATTATTTTAGGACTCCCTTGGTTGCAGGCCCATGACCCCCAAGTTAACTGGGGCAGAAAGAAGGTCTCTTTTACATCCTCTTACTGTTCTCAACACTGTTTTCCTCCAGTTCCAGCTACTTGTATGGCAGTCGTTCCTGCATCCGACAGTCTTCAGCATGTCCCTCCAGTATATCTCGAGTTTAAGGATGTTTTTGATAAGAAGGCGGCCGATTGTCTACCACCTCATCGGTCTTACGACTGCCCCATCGAATTGTTACCTGGATCTGAAATTCCGTTCGGGCGCATATTCCCTCTATCCGAGACTGAACTAAAGGCTCTCAAAGCCTACATCGATGAGAACCTGGAAAAAGGCTTCATTCGGCCCTCTTCATCTCCAGCCGGGGCGGGTATTTTCTTCGTTGAGAAAAAAGATGGCTCTCTCAGACCCTGTATCGATTATAGGGAACTCAATAAAATAACTGTCAAAAACCGATACCCACTCCCGCTCATCCCAGAACTATTTCAGCGCTTTCGGACTGCCAAGATCTTCTCCAAACTTGACCTACGAGGCGCTTATAACCTTGCCCGGATTCATACCAATGACGAATGGAAAACAGCCTTCAGGTCCAGGTTTGGGCATTTTGAGTATTTAGTGATGCCCTTCGGTCTGTGCAATGCCCCGGCCACTTTTCAACACCTGGTGAATGACATTTTCAGAGACTACCTTGACGACTATGTAGTCGTATATTTAGACGACATTCTCATTTTTTTCTGCCACCATCGAACTACACCGAGACCATGTAAGAAAGGTCCTTACCATTCTTAGGAAACAAACTATACCTTAAGGCAGAAAAATGCGAATTCGAGAAGACCGTTGTCCAATTTCTTGGATTCATCATTTCCACTCAGGGGATCGCCATGGACCCCCAAAAGGTCAAGGCGATTCTTGATTGGCCCGCTCCAGGGGACAAAAAAGCAGTACAAAGATTCATAGGCTTTGCTAACTTCTATCGAAGATTCATTGCCGGCTTCTCATCCATTGTTTCTCCGATTACGCAGCTGACCCGTCAACATGGACGCTTCCAGTGGTCCCAGGAAGCTCAGGAAGCCTTCATTAAACTGAAATCTTTGTTCACTTCAGCACCCATTCTACAGCATCCAGACACACTTTTGCCATTTGTGTTGGAAGTTGACGCTTCTGAAACCGCCACTGGAGCCATTCTTTCACAAAGACGGGGCCCCAAGGCCCTTTTGCATCCAGTAGCTTTTGCCTCCCGAAAGCTAAATCCTCCGGAAAAGAATTATGATGTCGGTGACGAGAGCTATTGGCCATTAAGTTTGCCTTAGAAGAATGGAGGTATCTCTTAGAGGGTGCAACTCATCCTATTACAATTTTTACGGACCACAAGAACCTGGAATACCTCAGAACAGCCAAGCGCTTAAGACCACGACAAGCCCGTTGGGCACTTTTTTTTTTCTAGGTTCAACTTCCACATTTCCTACCGTCCCGGGTCCAAATGGCAAAGCAGATGCACTCTCCCGGATGTTCCCTGAATCCCCCCAGTTTACTGAGCCCAGCACCATTCTGTCACCGCAAAATTTTCTCCTGCTTACACAATCCGACCTGGTAACCGCCATTAAAACAGCCTCAAGCCACTGTACCGATCCCGTAGTGTCTTCCTTGAAGAAACGCAATGATCTACTTTGGGCACATAAGATCTTTGTCCCTCATGGAAGTAAGGCCAGCAATCTTAAAGACTTTTCATGACCACAAGTTGGCCGGCCACTTCGGAATACGGAAGACGTCAGAATTGATTTCCCGTTCCTTCTGGTGGCCTGGTTGGAGGCGGGACTGTCAGAAATTTGTCTCCTCATGCATTCCGTGCCAACGCAACAAAGGATTTAAAGCCAAACCTTGGGGATTACTGAGACCCCTACCTATCCCTAAACGGCCATGGGCAGACATTTCTATGGACTTTGTGGACCTGCCACCCTCAGAAGGGTTTACCACCATCCTTGTCGTGGTTGACCGTCTTTCAAAAAGGGCCCACTTCTTGCCCATGATTGGAACTCCCTCTGACTTGGACACTGCCAATACTTTTATTAAGGAAATAGTCAGACTCCATGGAGTACCTAACAGTATCGTCTCAGATAGGGGCGCTCAGTTTACTTCTAAATTCTGGAAAGAACTCTGTAAGGCCTTGGAAATCAAGGTCTGTCTCTCATCCGCATACCATCCTCAGAGCAACGGTCAGACAGAAAGGACAAATCAATCTCTAGAACAATATCTCCGCTGTTTCTGTTCCGGCTCCCAGGATGACTGGTCTTCCCTTCTGTCTTATGCAGAATTTGCATACAACAATTCTGTACACACGGCTACTAACCAAACACCGTTTTGGTCGAATTTTGGATTTCATCCCTCAATCAGGAAAGTAATTTGTATCAAACTCACCATCTCCCTGCGCAAAGACGCACACAAATTTGCCATGGATCGGCGCTCCGGCGCACGCACATTCGCAGCCCTACTGAGAGGCGTGCACGCTTAAGCACACGCATAACGTGAATTCCCTGACCAGCCTATAAAAGGATCCTTAGCACACAGACAAGTTGCTGGTTTGTCTCAGCTCACCTGTGTTTCCCTGCTTCCTTTTCCTGTTTGCCACTTCCTGTTTTGACCCCGATTGCCTGAAGACTATGCTGATTCTCTCCTGACCTGACCCCTGGCTTGTTTTAACGGACTTCCTGCTCTTAGCCTTGCTGCGCACTGGACTGATACCCGTGTTTGACCATCGGCCTGCCTCTGGATTATTCTCTCTCTGCTGCACTTAGCCTTGCTGGCTCCAGGACTGATCACCTGTGTTTGACCCTCGGCCTGCCTCTGGATTAACCTCTGCACTCAGCCTTGCTGGCTTCAGGACTGATTACTGGTGTTTGACCCTCGGCCTGTTTCTGCACTTTCTTTACTTGTTTTACAGACCTGCTGGCTGCTTACCTTCTGGTCCGGTCCATCCTGCACAAGCCTTCTTCCAGACCTTCAAACAAGTCAGGTATCCCGCTGGAGGCTTTTACCTCTTGGTGCAACCCATTCCCTGTTTCACCTCCAGGGGTGGTGTGCGCTGAGTCGCAACAGCCACCGCTCTCTGCATCTTGGCCTCGGTAAGTACCTCTTTGCTGATACTCACGGTGGTCCACCATCCAGGAAAGGGGCGGGGAGTCCAATTCTGTCAGATCTCAGAAACATCTATAATGCACTATTAATGGCAGAGAGGGAAAAAAAAGGCAAGTAGAAAAACTATTGGGGAAAAAAAAAAGGTAAAAAGGAGAGGAAAAGGAAAAAAGAAAAAGGAAACTAAAATAGAAGAAAAATAAAATTAGGTGAAATGAAATGACAATAAAATATTGAAAAGGAAACTAAAATGAACAAGGCTAAAAGTAAACAAATATAAAACTTGAAAAATATGATAATCCAAAAAAAAAAAAAAAGAAAAAGAAAAGGCATGAGTCGAGGAGACATGCAAAAGAAGGATTGGAGTTTAATCCCCCAGGGTTTATTGTACTGAGGGTGTGAAACCAGAAAGCCTCACGTTGCAAGAGGCGGCAGCCATGATCACCACCTCTAATTGGTTGTTGAACATGTTCAATACCCATGCCCCTCAGTTTTGTATGCCTGATGTTTACAGTCCACAATGTGAACAGCAACTGGTTTATTCATATCATTCTGTTTGTTGTTCGTAGCTTTTGTAATTGCCACCCTAATGTAACTCCTGTGTGTTTTTTTTTATTCTTCTAAATGGGTGGGCCGATGGTTCCGTCCACATATATGAGTGCACAAGGACATTTGAAAATATACATACAATACTCAGTATTGCAGTTCGGATATTCTCATAAACGGTATTGCTTACTCTTGTGTGGGTGTGAAATGCTCCCCACAGATAAGCGAGTTGCAAACATTGCAACTAAGACATTTGTAGCAGCCTTTATCCCCAAGAGATTCCGGGTGGAGCCTGGACCAGAGAATTACATAGTGTCATGCTATGCTTATAAGCGAACAGAGGCTTTTTTTAAGATTAGAGGTGTGGTCAGCTTGCCGTATGTGCAGATCATACACACATTCAAAAGGCAATGATATATGAACATTGGTCAGTTTGTTCAGTGGCTCTAGTACGAGTACAATGACAGAGTACCTTGACAGGATATCCTTGTTATAAATATGTATGTACAATGTGTTTAGCTGTTGTCCATGGTTCACATTTGAACAGATCTTTGAAACCCACATAAACAGAGATGGGCAGGCTATTGAGAAGGTGCTTAGGATGTGCACTTTGGTAATGCAGTAGTATGTTCCTGTCTGTAGGTTTAGTGTATAAAGATGTGGTTAATGAACCTTGGGAGCTAATGACGGAAGGAACAGATTTCTGGATTAAACACACAGGATGCTATTCAGGAAATCTACAAAGTCAAACTGCCCTCGTCACAAACCCAGATCAGGAAAATGTCATCTATATACCCAAGCCATCATTTGATATGGTGAGAAAAAAAAATAGAAGGATAAATATGACTTTCTTCAAGAAAACCAAGAAAGATTTGCAAATGAGAGGGCCTGTGCCAAGGACCTGCACGTACCTAGTCTGTAATGCAGTCACATAACTAAAGATATTTCTTGAGATGGCCAAGCAAGTGCTGGGGAAGCTACAGACTACGTGTGGAGGTGAAAACAGAAGTAATGTAACCATTTCTAGCAATAAAAGACATTGAAAGAAGTCAATTGGTGCCAAGACTAGCTGTTTTGAGGCGGCTAGATATTGGCTCATAAGAAACAGGAAACCTAGTGATACTTGACCCTAATACAGGGACAAAGGGCACACCAAAACTCAGGGCAGAGTCTAGTGTTTATAGGCCAGGGAGACGTGTGTAGAAAAGGGGGTTCATGTAATAAAACTAACTTGTAGTGAGGAGTGGAGATCCAACCACCACGAGTGGAGAAGCCAGGCAAAGGTATCCGCTAGCAGAATAAGAAGTTATAAATTATCATGAACAGGTGACCAAAGGGTGTCCGTGACAGTATGCTCAGACATGGAGACAGCGATAAACAAAATGCTGTGGTGAAAAGAAAGAAAACAATGATGTGAGGATTAAACACAGATATCTCAAGCAGTACAAGGTTGGGAGAAGAGCCTGAGAAGGGTGCGTTGTCAACTGCAGGGGGAAGTGAGAGCATCCATGTTCTGGCCTATGGTACGAAGATTTGAACCAGGAGCTTCTAAAGGAAGAGGTATCCAAGATACCCTGGGATATGAACATGATGTGACATGCATTTTTGTTGAGTTGACAAGGGTCTATGTGCAGGATTTTGACAAATCCTTGTAATCCTTTCCAAGAGAAAGGAGATATTAACACCTTGTGATTGTAAGCTACAAGGTGATGTAGAAAAAACAGTCTGCATTGTGAAGCAGCGAGAACACATAGCAGAAAAGAAAAAAAAGAGAGAGAGATGACAGAAATGGAGACTCTTTGTGCACCTACAGTGGTTAAAATTATTATTTTATCCCCTGCAGATTTTGTACGTTTGCCCACTTACAAATAAATTAAGGGACTATAATTTTAGCATAGGTGTGTTTTAGATTATAGAGACAGAATATCAACAAAAAATCCAGAAAAAAAACACGATACAAATGTTATAAATGGAGTTGGACTGTGAGAAGGAGACACCTGTTGGAGCGAATATTCTCAAATGGAAGAAATACAAATTAGCCATCAATTGCCTTAGTCTGGAGCTCCATGCAAGTTTTCTCATGGGGTAAGGATGATCATGAGAAGGGTAAAGAATAAGGGATCAGCCCAGAACTACGAGAGGAGCTTGTGAATGATCTCAAGGCAATTGGGTCCACAGTCACCAAACAAAATCATTTGTAACAATACACCACCATGGATTAAAATTCTGCAGCGCCCGCAAGGTCCCCCTCCTCAAGGCACATCTACAGATGGGTCTGAAGTTTGCCAATGAACATTCAAATTATTCAGAGAAGTATTGCGAGAAAATGCTGTTGTCAGATGCCGTCAAACATCTCCAAGCGTCAAATAGTTCCTCTTTATGAATCAAGGATTGTAGAAACTGGGTCCTTTTTGATTTCCCTGCGGAGGTGCCCAGCTTTGGGTCTGATGTTGCGATAAAAGTCTCCACATACCAGAAGGTTACACATTTCACTGACTTAGCTTTGCAGAAGACTTTTCCGATAAAGCGTAGTTGGTGCAAATTAGGGGCATAGAGTGTAACAATCGTGTATGGTCTGGTGTTTATGTCCCCATGTGGCTGATATATCTTCCATTTTCATCAAGAATGACGTCCTTTGGTTGGTAGGATATGGAGCTCTTAAAGGCGAGTAAAACACCTTTTGTTTTGCTGTCAGGCCAATAGGCCATATATACCAACGGGAAGTCTTTATGTGAGCATTGTGGCGATTCTTGCAAGTGGAAGTGCGTTTCTTGTATGCAAAGAATATCTGCCCCATGTTTGTTAGCTTCTCTCCACATGGAGAATCGTTTGGATGGATGGTTTAGTCCCCTTGCATTGATAGAAATTATTTTGATCATCATTATGTCAGATATGGGGTATGTTGTATGGATATGTCATGGGATTGGTTCTTAAATGCAGTCGTGCTATTCTGGATTGGTGCAGGAGTCGTGGTTGCTTCCTCAATGAAGATCGTGTCTTTACCTACAAGTCTGTGTATATCAAATGAACGAAAATAAAAACAAACAAGAACATAAAACGTTAACTGCGAGATAAGAATCGGATCCATAAATAGATCCTCATTCAGTCGTAGCTGCTACTGGTGTATTTGGTTTAGCCTTCCGCTTCCAGAGATAATTTAGTTTGAACGTGGGTCTGATTTATGCGTTTCCACCAGCGTTCTTGGAAGAGCGTTTGTGAGATACGACTTGCTAGTCGTTTGATATGGTGTTTAAGCAAGGGTTAGGTGGTTGAAGAGTGGGTTGGTTGGTGATGATACCCCATTGGCGTAAGACACCTATTCCATCTTCCAGTTTGGATACAGAGGTAGTGCTCCCATTGTGAGATATTATAAGTGTGGCAGGATATTTCCATTTGTGGATAATATTGTGGTTCCTCAGTGCCTTAGTTATAGTCAGCAGATTTCAACAGCGTTGTAGTGTGTGTCTGGATAGGTCAGGCAGCATCCCGATATTGGCATACTGCTGGAGAACGGCCCCTGGCCTGCGGGACATTTGTAGGATTTGGTCTTTTATGTGGTAAAAGTGTATCCTCAGTAAGATGTTTCCAGGGACATCATCTGGAAGGAACGACAGTTTGGGAATCCTGTGTATTCTGTCCACCAGGAGGTCCTGTGCTGTGGCCTCAAGTAGTATAGTGGAAAATAGAGTTTGGGTATGCCTCTAATTTTGAGATTGTTCCTCCTGGACCTGTCCTTGAGGTCCGCCATTTTGTCTTTTATCCACTCAATGTCTTCCCTTTGCAGTATGCGACTCCACCATTGCATTATAGGACGTAGTATATTCGTCCATCTTATTTTCTATGAGATGGACCCTGTGTCCCATATTTTGAACTTCCCTCTGGCACTCAGTCCTTGGAATAAATTAGACTGTAAGGAAGATCTTAGTGTGAGGAGCATTCCCTTAAGTCCGATACCGGTTTGCCATCTGTGGGGAAATCTGGTATGGGGTCCCCCTTGTGATTGCTGGCCTGCGACAGCTGATTTGACCCTGCTTACCTCCATGTTCTGTTAAGGCCGCTGCCTGTGTGGAGAATCCCTCCTGGGCCTGAATTTGACTGGGCCCTTTGTGGTTGGGTGAAAAAACCTGAGGTACTCCTGGAAGGAGGAGGGGTTATATAGGGGAGTCAACTTCCTGTATTGGTTATACCAACGTCAACACCTGAAGGTAGGCCCATAACCCACTAAGTAAATACTTGAGGCTCTGTGTTCTATGATGTACAATAAAGAAATTGCATTGATTACTGTGCAAATGTGACTGGCAGTGAAGGGGTTAACACTAAGTGGCGCTGTAGGGGTTAAGTGTCCAAGTGTCCTGGGGAGAATTTCTAACTGTGGGGGGGGGGGGGGGGGGGGGTGACCTAGCTGTGCCACATCACTGATTATAGCTCCCGATCACAGGGAGCTATGATCAGTGACACTGTCACTAGGTAGAACAGGGAGATGCTTGTTTACATTAGCATATCCCCATTCTTCCTCTGCATGAGACGATTGCGGGTATCCCTGCAGACAAAGTCCGCAGGACCTGTGACATGACTCATGGAGCTCATAGCGTGCGTGGGCCGCCAGCGGCATGCACGCGATGGCACGGCAGAAAATTTAAAGGCACGTACATGTATGCCCATTTGCCCAGCCATGCCATTCTGCCGACGTACATCGGCGTGCGCCGGTCGGGAACCAGGTGAAATGTCTAATTCTGTGATGTAGAAAAAAATGAGACAAAGATAATTTCAGAAATGTGTCCTCCTTTATTGTGACCTATGAACTGCACAACTCAATTTAAAAACAAACTGAATTCTTTGGGGGGGGGGCGGTAAAAATAAAAAACAGAAATAATGTGGTTGCATAAGTGTGAACACCCTCTTATACCTGGGGATGATTAAGAAATCACATTCAAAATGCATCTTAAATAGGAGTCAGTATGCACCTGAAATTATTATAAGGGGTAAATTATTATAATTAACCCCAAATAAAGTTCAGTTATTCTAGCATGTCTTTCCTGACATTTTCTTAGTCGCATCCTACAGCAAAGGTCATGGTCCACAGAGAGAATCAGAGGGATCTCACTGTTAAAAGGTATCAGTCAGGAGAAGGGTACAAAACAATTTTAAATATACCATGGAACACATTGAAGATGGTCATCAAGTGGAGAAAATATTGTACAACAGTGACATTACCAGGAACTGGACGTCCCTCCACAATGATGAAAAGACGAGAAGAAAACTGGTCAGGGAGGCTGCCAAGAGCCCTACAGCAACATTAAAGGAGCTGCATGAATATCTGGCAAATACTGGCTGTGTGGTACATATGACAACAATCTCCCACATTCTTCATATTTTTGGGATATGCGGTAGAGTGGCAAGATGGAAGCCTTTTCTTAAGAAAAACAACCAAGCCCGGCTAAATTTTGTAAAAACACATCTGAAGTCTCCCAAAAGCATGTAGGAAAATGTGATATGGTCTGATGAAACCAAGGTTGAACTTTTTGGCCATAATTTCAATGACATTTCCAAGTGAAGATGTGTCATGCTGATAGACTCATACCAGAAAGACTGAGCACTGTAATAAAATCAAATGGTGCTTCAGCGAAGTATTCTTTTAAGGGTGTACACACTCACGCAAACATATTTTATTTTTTCATTTTTACTTCCCTCCACCGATTTCAGTTTGTCATTCAGTTGTACAGTTTATAGGTCACAATAAGTGTGGGAAAAGTTCTGATTTTTTTTTATCATGGTCTAATATTTTTTACAACACAGAAACCTGACATTTTAACAGGGGTGTGTAGACTTTTTATATCCACAGTATAAGGAAAGGTTGTCTAAGCAATCAGGCAAGGAGCTGTCCAGCATCTCAGGTGGCTTAGCAAGAAGAAGAATTTTTTTAAGTAAATCACTCAGGTGCCACATCCGTAAAATTAATTGGAAAAGAAAAAAAAGGGGGGGGGGGGGAGGGGAGGGGGAACCTCTAGGTCGGACTACAAAAATGTAAGAATGTAATTGGATTAAACATAAATACATAGACATAAGCAATATAAAATTTATTTAAAAAAAGGTATCATCCATTGACAGCCATGCAATGGTCAGAAAAGGCAGACGTTACATATACCCAAAATACTAGATGATGTTTCAACAGTATGGCATCAAAACATGCGTGAGCCCCTGTACCTCCTTTAGCAAGAACAGTTACTGCCAAACACAGCAGAGGTCCCCGGTTCAGGTCAGATTAATATCACTGTTGGGTTTTGGTATTGTGAACAGGTTTGAACAGATTTCTTTCAATCTGTCCTATCTGTCCTCTATCTGTATTGAAAGGTGAACAATTATTTCCTGGAACAAGATATGGTTTAGGGAGGTCTGCAGATCTGACTGTCCTTTGGAAGAATTTGGTTGATCTGAGGGACAAAAACGAGGGGACAGTTTTGAACTCGATTTTGTATCCCTCTGAAACCACTGATTAAAGTGGTTGTAAACCCTTACAAACCACTTTTCACTATAGGTAAGCCTATAATAAGGCTCACAAGTAGCTATCGTGGATATCTCCTAAACCTGCACGGTTTAGAAGATATCCCCTGCATCAGCATGTACCAATGTCATCGGCACATGCGCACTGAAGCAACGGCTCGTTCGTGCTGTTGCTTTAGCCGTTGTGCCTTTACCGCCCGCTCACATATGCCGGAGTAACGTCATCGCGGCTCCAGCCAATCACAGCACCGGAGCCCACGCTACTCGGAAATAACTCCAGGAAACATGACATTGGGTAGAGCAGTGTGCCGGGACCGATGCGGGGGCTTTGATCTAAGGTGAGTGTTTCATAATGGGGTGGTTGTCTGATTTTATAGGCTGATGAAAGAGGCTTGGCTTAGTGCCTGAAGGGCATTCCTATTGGTCACTACTATCGTTTGACAGCTCACCTACATCACTGACAGCTCACCTACATCAGTTAGGGAGACTGGCTACAGGATCATTTATAAGATATAGCAAAGGATCACTCAACCAATATAGCAAAACACTAGAATTCTTGTCATAAGGGTACCAGTAGTTTGTGTATTTGGGGAGTTGAAAAGATGGTTTTATCTAAAAGGTGAGGCGACAAATTTTTATGTAAAAGAAGCCTATTGAATTTTCCATCTCAACACTAGAAAGCCTATTGTAATTCATTTTGAGTGGGATATCTCACATTTTTACGAATAGATTGGAGCAGGTATTATTTAAGATTTTTTGCGTTGTCAGTTTTCGTATTCCGCCCCGAGGATATCCGCTTGCTCAGCGGGGATCGCTCCATCAATCCCCCCTGAGAAGGCAGAGGACAGGTCTGTCTCTGCACACTGCGGAGGGACGGACCCATCAGAGCGCTGCTCTCCCCTATGGGAGATCGGACGACGATGGACCGCAGTGTACACTTTTTCGGATTGGAGCGGGTCGGATGTCAAGGGAACATGTCACCGCTGACATCCGACGCTCCATAGATCCTCTATGGAGCATCCGTTGGGTCCGCCTGAAACACTAACATGCGAACCTGAACGGAGCAGTAATGTGAATGAGCCCTTACTATTTTTCATTCATCTTTTGCCCCCATGCCATCCCCTCCTTTCCCCGCTCCCACCCCCTTCCCTCCATGCCTTATGTCCCCATATGCCATACCTAGATACCGGGAGATATGGTACACTGTACCGGTGTTATACAAGTGTTGATGACATATTGTTGCACATGTGTACATGGTGGGATTTGCTTTGGTTGGCTAGCCATTATGTCCATATATATGGTTGGATTTGGCTTCCTCCAAAAATAAGGGTCGGGCTATTCCTGTAGTGCTACCATATATGTACAAAATTTACGTTTATTACATATTTTCCATACATATATTTTTATTATTTTGGGTTCTGTGATATTTGTTGCTCATGCCCCCCTCCCCTCGTGGTAATGATACAATGTGCCATATTATTACCATTATGATCAGCCTTTAATGTAAACTCATCATCTATAAATTAGGGCGTCTTGTATCACAGGAATGTGCGGATGACAATTATTGGTGTTCTTAATTTTTTTTACTATATTTTATATTTCTGATACATTGTGGCAGATGTCTGCAAACTTGACGCCAATATAGGTAGCTATTTTTATACAAGAACTTTGTGTTCTAGGGGGATCCATTTTAGAGCTGCATGCATCGTCACCTATGCTCTTGGCGGTAGGGCTATGTTCCCCTCCCAGTCCTTTAGGACAGTGGTCATAAACCCTGTCCTCAAGGCCCACCAACAGGTGGGCCCTGGGGAAATGCAGACTACCTTGGGGAAATGCAGACTAGAATACTGCAATCACTGAGCAGCAAATGATATCAGCTGTGATATTTCAGTTAACTTGCAAACCTGGCCTGTTAGTGGGCCCTGAGGACAAGGTTGATGACCACTGATTTAGCGGGTACGTCCGTGCATGCATAGTTTTTTTAAACTCAATGCATACATATTTTATATAATACATCTAGATGTGTTTTGATTTATGTATCTTACTTCAAAATTCCAGTATGGGTTTGTTTTGCTTCACATACATTTAAATTCTGACCTCAATATCAGAATGGTATTAACACTATCATTGATTAATGAATGATGACATCTGTAGATAACGGGTGTTTCTCATCACAAAATCTGTATTTCACAAGATCTAGTGGATTTGTCTTGATTATTCTGATGCATAATATATATACATACACACACACACACACACGCAAAAAAGTATTTAGTCAGCCACCATTTGTGCAAGTTCTCCCACTTAAGATGAGAGGCCTGTAATTGTCATCATAGGTATACCTCAACTACAAAAGACAAAATGTGGAAACAAATCCAGACAATCATAATGTTTTAATTCTTTCAAAAATCATTGATGGAAAAATAGGATTTTTGTACTCACCGTAAAGTCCTTTTCTCTGTAATTCACCGACCGACACAGATCCTCTCTGTAACTAAATGGGTTGTATAGCCTGCCATTAGGAGAACTAGGCAAAATTGTTAGACAATACACAGAACACTTAATCCCGCCCCAGGGGGGCGGACCCTGTGCTATCAACCCTCCTCACTGTTCACAGCAACTTCAATAGGTCAACAAGCAGTAGAACGTAGAAAAAAGGAGGGGTAGGTGCTGTGAATGACAGAGAAAAAGATTTTACAGTGAGTACAAAAACCCTATTTTCTCTTATATTCACCGACCGACAACTCCTCTCTAACTAAATGGGACATCCCCAAGCAGTGCCAAACGAGGGGTGGGAAAAAACAGCATAAAAACTTCATCCACCATGGCAAGTGGGAACTAGTGAAACTAAACCCACAAAAATAAAAACAGCAGTGTGTGGAAAAACTCCACCATATAACCGGGCATCCTCAACAGGAGTGATCCCCCAAGACCTCAACATTGTGGAAGTAATGCAACAGTGAATTAACAAAACAGTACTGCGTTTTTATTGAAAAAAACAGAAAAAAATTCAATTGCAACTACACGGCCGCCTGCAGAACTTTGCGGCCAAAACAGGCATCGGCCGATGCACTGACATCTACCTTGTAGAAGTTGTTAAACGTATGGACAGGCGACCAGGCCGCCACCTTACACACCTGAGCGACAGACGCTTGGTGTCGGAAGGCCCAAGACGTTACGATTGCTCTTGTAGAGTGGGCCGTGACTGGAAAGGGGGGTACCTGCCCCTTCAAGGCGTAGGCTTGTACTACAAACTGTCTGATCCACCCGGAAATGGTGGCCGACGAGACCGAAATGCCTTTCTTAGGACCAGCAACGGAAAAAAAAACAGCGAGTCTGACTTCCGAAAGGGGGCTGTGGCAGACAAGTACACCTTCAGAGCCTTAACCACTTCGAGAGTGTGAAGGGCCACCTCCTTGGGGTGCTCCGGTTTAGGACACAACGATGGTAATACAATGTCTTCATTGATATGAAAAGCCGAAACCACCTTTGGTAGAAAGGACGGTTGCGGACGCAGCACCACCTTAACCCTGTGGATGACCAGATAAGGCAACTTGCATGACAAGGCAACCAATTCTGAAACCCTCCTGGCCGATGTGATGGCCACTAGAAAGACCACTTTCTGTGAAAGGGTCAACAAGGGAGTCTCCCTGATATTCTCAAATGGCGGCTTCTGAAGCACTGACAACACCAGGTTCAAATCCCACGGAGGTAACGGTGGACGCACCGGAGGAACTACATGGCGCACCCCCCGAACAAAGGTACTCACTAATGAGGGAGACGCTAGGGGTTGCTGGAAAAAAGACAGCCAGAGCTGAAATTTGCCCCTTGATGGTGCTCAACGCCAATTTCTGGTCTACACCTTGCTGAAGAAACAGCAGGATCCTGGATATAGAGAGGGTGGATGCCACCCTTTCTCCTCACATGGAGATATAGGCCTTCCAAGTACGATGGTATATCTTCCTGGAAGAAGATTTCCACGCCCTCAACAAAGTTGGAATCACCGAGTCCGACAGACCCCAGTTCCTCAACACCTGGCTTTCAACAGCCACGCCGTTAAAGCCAACAATGGTAAAGCAAGGTGAAAGACTGGACCTTGAGATAGGAGGTCCTCTCGCAACGACAGTCGCCAGGGAGCATCTGCCACCAGACACACCAGGTCTGCGTACCAGTGCCGCTGAGGACAATCTGGGGCAACCAGGATTACTGGGATCTCCTTGGCTTCCACTCTGCGCAGCAGGCGTGGCAACAGTTTTAGGGGAGGAAAGGCGTAGATCAGCTGGTACTGATCCCACGGAGCTACCAGCGCGTCTGACGCATCTGCCCATGAATCTCTGGTCCTGGACACGAATCTTGGTACCTTCCGATTGAGACGGGAGGCCAATAGATCCACATCTGGTGTGCCCCACCGCAGGCACAGCAGCCTGAATATCTCCGGATGCAATGCCCATTCTCCTGGGTCCAGCATCTGTCGACTCAGATAGTCCGCCTGCCAATTTTCCACCCCAGGATGTAAATGGCCGATAGTGCCAGTACGTGTCGCTCTGCCCACCGAAGTATGCGAGTGACCTTCCGAGCAATGGCTGAGCTTCTTGTTCCCCCTTGGTGATTTATGTATGCCACAGCCGTGGCGTTGTCTGTATCCTGATCGGACGCCCTTGAAGACTCATCGACCATGTGTGGAGGCACAGCCTGATCACTCTCAATTTGAGCAGATTGATCGGCAACTTGGATTCCTCCGCCGACCAGAGGCCCTGAGCCGACTGAATCCCCATCACTCCACCCCAGCCAGACAGACTGGCGTCCGTAGTGATCACCGTCCATGTCAGAGGAAGGAACGATTTTCCGGACTGAATCACCGGGGGACCTCAACCACCAGATCAGGGAGTCCCTGACTGATTGACTCACCTGGATCTGCCGATCAAGGGACAACGGAGATTTATCCTACTTCGTCAAAATCTCCTTCTGCAGGACTCTGGTGTGGAACTGGGCATAAGGTGCCACCTCGAAGGAGGTTACCATGAGCCCCAGCACTCGCATGAAAAAGTGGAGCGATGACCACTTGATCTGAGAGTCATCAATTTATGTGAGAGGAGAAAAACCCTTGCTGCCCTGAAGTCCAATAGTAACCCACCACCAACTTCTTTAGGTTAAACAGCCACGCAAATTCACCCAAGGTGTGATCACCACATCCTCCTCTAATTCTGAGGTGGAAGATGCTCTCAGGAGGAGATCGTCTAGGTAACCCACAATCCCGATCCTGCGTTGCCTCAGCAACACCAATACTGGAGCCAGTACTTTGGTAAAGACTCGGGGGGCCGATGCCAGGCCAAAAGGAAGAGCCATAAACTGTTAGGGGGCTTCCCCGACTGCCAAACGCAGACATTTTTGATGCAGAGGGCAAATGGGTATGTGCAGGTAAGCATCCTGGATGTCCAAGGACGCCAGGAAGTCCACTTGAAGGAGTGCAGCGACTACTGAGCGAACCGATTCCATTCTGAACCTCTACACTTTTACAAAATGATTGAGGGCCTTCAAGTCCAAGATTGGACGTACCCCTTTCTTCTTGGGAACCACAAACAGATTTGAGCAGAACCCCTGGAAGCGTTCCAATTCCGGAACCAGTACAATCACCCCATGATTCAGGAAGTCCCGTACTGCCCCTAACAGGGCCTACCGGTGAACTGGGGACACGGGTATGCTGGAGCGGAAGAATCTGTTTGGCGGCCAAGAGAGAAACTCTATCTTGTAGCCTGTGGAAATCAGATCGCAGACCCATTGGTCGGATAACCGGGAGGTCCACTGGGCTGCAAACTCTCGATGATGACCCCCCCACCCAAAAGCTGGGTGGGGGCAAACCTTCATGCACTTTTGTTCGCAGGCTTGCGGTTCCAGGGACGCTTCTGACCATCCGTGGGCGTCCTGTCGGGCTGGGGGCATTCTGCCGAAGCACTGGGCGCAAGAAAGCCGCTTGTGAGCGGAAAAGGAGGGCCCTTGCCTGCAGCGAAGCTCCTTAGCCTTCCTGGCCTGTGGGAGTAGTGTACTCTTACCACCAGTGGCATTCTTAATACTGTCATCCAACGATGGCTCCAAAGAGCACCTCGTCAAGGAAGGGAAGATACGTCAGGGCTTTCTTGGATGTCTGGTCAGCAGACCAGCATTTTAACCAAATGAGGCGCCTCAGCACCACAGCTGACACTGAAGCCTTGGATAACAGAGGGAGATTATCCAGGGCCGTGTCACAAACTTACTTAAGGCCTTGCACTAGTTGGTCTGCTCGCTCCACGCAGACAGGGGAGGCGTTCTGCTCTCCCAATTCGTGGTGCAAAAGTTTTGTCCACTCAGTCAGTGTCTGCGACACCAGTGCGGATGCCAGTACAGGTCGCACGGCTGACCCCACAACCGTAAACAAGGAACATGCCACCACCTCGGCCTTCCTGTCCGTGGGATCCTTGAATGCAGGTGTCCCCTCAACTGGGATCGTGGTTACTTTATTTAACCTAGATACTGGAGGGTCCATGACCGGAGGAGCCGACCACTTTTTGAGAAGGCTTTCCTCAAAGAGGTAACACACCTCCAAATTTTTGGGGACCGAAAAAGGTCCGTTGCGGGCGACCCCATTCCCTGTAGATGAATTTGTCAAAATAAGTAAAATACGGGAACACCTTACGTGAACGTGTTGGCTTGCGGGACCCAAAAGGGACCGGGAAATCAGCAGATGGATCCGCTGGCTCCTGAATCTTCAGGGTATCACGCACAGCTGTGATAAGTGCTCCAACAAGCGCTTTGTCGCGCCCAGACTCGGACAGGGAATCATCCTCACTTTCCAAACGGTCCTGGTCAGTCACGTCTGATAGGTCAGAGCAGGGGTCACCAGCCGCAGCAGAGCCCAAGTCTGCATCAGAGCTCTCCCCAGAGGAGGGAGGGGGGGGGGGGAGGCAGGGGCCTCTTACATGCACCCTTCCTGCCACGTGCCTCCTCTATCTTAGCCACATAGGAGTCAAGGACCGCCGTCAGGGTGTCCATGCACATAGCGCTAACCGCAGGTGACCCGGTTGCTATAGCCTGGATTTCGGGGGAAGAAACACCAGTTTCTGAAGCCATGCTGACCCTAGCCTGTCTGCCACCTGCGAGGGGACTTAGAACAGTGAAGGTCCCACCCTCCTGTTGCCTCCGCGTGGGGGGGGTACTTAGCGCTAGACTCACCACCCTGGGGCGTTCTGTGGATGCCACTAGCAGTGCCTGTAGTCCCAAGGAGGTTCCCAGTTGTAGAGAGGAGAAAACTGTCAGCAGCAGCTATAAACAGCGGTGAAACGTTCTGCAGAGCTAGCTTCAGTGTTCAGTAAAGAGCCATCCAGCGTCCTGTACACACAGGAAACAGCAAGTGAGAGCACATGTAATGCTGCCACAAGAGAACAGCGGCAAAAAAATGCTCGGGCTTCAAGAAAATGGCTGCCAATGCAACTAATAGGAGATCCTAAAGAAGATGGCTGCTGAAGCTCACCAGGGGACTACCTGCTTTCCCACATCCAAGATGGCCACCGGACAGCGCCATGCGGTGACAGAACAAAAAATAAAAACGTGCTGCCTGCCTACAGCCAGAACCTCCACAAACACCTTTTGGGACCCCCAGACCGGGACCAGGACCAACGCCCACCGCAGAGCCCCCACAGGTGAGAAAAAAAGCGAACCACACACAAACACACACACACCGCCCGCAGCCACCCCCCCTCAGAGGGGGGGAAGGAGGGGTGATAGGGACTTGGGAAAGAAGATAGGGAGGTGAGGTGGCCCCCGAATCGACCCCCCCCCCCAGGGAATGCCCAGCCGCTCACCCCACAGAGGCAGGGAGAGCCATACTTACCAGTCCTGAAGAGCTGGGAGACATTCCATCACAGACCTCCTCCAGAAAGCAGTAGCCCGGTCATATGTATACCCCGGAGCATTGAAGCGCATCGACCACCTCTGGAGCTGTGGCATGTCGTAGCCTGCCGAGCCTTAGCTGCGGCCTGCTCACGCTCGATGGCCGGACTGGGGAGACTACAAGGATATCATTAACCAGCCTGTCACCCAGCCGGCAGTTGATAGATCTCAGGATCTTTCACCTTGCGCAAAAAGCAGGAAATTTGCAGCAAAAACATGGACCGAGAAGGCCCGCAGGGTTCCTAGGTCATTCTCCTTACTAGGCAAAATAAAAACTGAAACTGCTGGGAGCAGTGAGGAGGGTTGATAGCACAGGGTCTGCCCCCCTGGGGCAGGATTAAAAGTTGTGTATTGTGTAACAATTTTGCCTAGTTCTCCTAATGGCATGCTATACAACCCATTTAGTTACAGAGAGGAGCTGTGTCGGTCGGTGAATATAAGAGAAATAAGTATTTGGTCACCTACAAACAAGCAAGATTTCTGGCTCTCACAGACCTGTATCATCTTCTTTAAGAGGCTCCTCTGTCCTCCACTCATTATCTGTATTAATGGCACCTGTTTGAACTTGTTATCAGTATAAAAGACTCCTGTCCACAACCTCAAAATGTAACACTCCAAACTCCACTATGGTGAAGACCAAATAGCTGTCAGACACCAGAAACAAAATTTTAGACCTGCACCAAGCTGTGAAGACAATCTGCAATAGGCAAGAAGCTTGGCGTGAATAAATCAACTGTGGGAGCAATAATTAGAAAATGGAAGACATACAAGACCACTGATAAGCTTCCTCGATCTGGGGCTCCACGCAAGATTTCACCCCGTGGGGTCAAAATGATCACAAGAACGGTGAGCAAAAATCCCAGAACCACACAGGGGGACCTAGTAAATGACCTGCAGAGAGCTGGGATCAACGTAACAAAGGCTACCATCAGTAACACACTATGCCACCAGGGACTCAGATCCTGCAGTACCAGACCTGTCCCCCTACTTAGGCCAGTACATGTCCGGGCCCGTCTGAGGTTTGCTAGCGAGCATTTGGATGATCCAGAAGGGGATTGGGAGATTGTCATATGGTCAGATGAAACCAAAGTAGAACAGTTTGGTAGAAACACAACTTGTTGTGTTTGGAGTAGAGAGAATGCCGAGTTGCAACCAAAGCTGCTCTAGAGGAGATCTGCATTGAGGAATGGGCCAACTTTTAATATTGACAAAATACTTATTTTCCACCATAATTTGCTAATAAATTCTTTCGAATGTGATTGTCTGGATTTGTTTCCACATTTTGTCTCAGTTTAGGGTATACCTATGATTACAATTACAGGCCTCATCTTTTTAAGTGGGAGAACTTGCACAATTGGTGGCTGACTAAATACTTGTTTGCCCCAATGTGTGTGTTGTATGGGGGAAAATGTCCGTGTCTTATGGTGCGAATATACATTAAGCACCGCCCCCAGCTGCGATCTGGAGCGGTCTTGGGAAAGGCGGCGGCTTCGGCCTAGCTCCGGAGCGGTGGCCATCTTGGTGCACCCATCGGCTGTTTACAATGTGATCGCTCCATCAAATGACGGATCGATCACTTAAACAAACCTTCCCCTCTGTGTAAAGATCTGTACAGTGGAGGGGAGAGATCGGATGGCAGCAGCAGCCATCCCTCCATACCTTGCCAATACTCTGCCATACTCAGCCAATACGCTGCCATACCCAGTAATACCCAGCTATGCCCAACCACCTAGTGCATAGTGGCCTGAGGGAGAAGTGCCAGCTGTCTCTCAGGGAGCCTGGCACCATAGAGGCAGAGAAACGCAGGGCCGGTGACTCACAGGAGTGGCCAGAGGAAGAGACGAGGGCAGGAGTCGGCTCTCAGGAACAATATCCGGGGAGGAGGAGGATGGACTGAGGACAGGAGGATTAGGCAGGCCGCTGGGATAACATCAGGTAAGGCAATGGTCACTCTGCATTTTCTACGGTAATGGTCACTCTGCATTTCATGGGCACTGGAAAATATTTTAGTACACCATTTGGGTCAGAATAATTTTTTTATTCTTGTTTTCAACCTCTAAAACCAAGGTGCGTCTTAGGGTCAGGTGCGTCTTATGGATTGAAAAATACGGTATAATAAATTATATATATATATATATATATATCTCTATATATATATATCTCTATATATATATATATATATATATATATCTCTCTCTATATATCTCTATATATATATATATATATATATATATATCTCTCTCTCTCTCTCTCTCTCTCTCTCTCTCTCTCTCTCTCTCTCTATATATATATATATATATATATATATATATATATATATATATATATATATATATATATATATATATATATATATATATATATATATATATATATATCACACACACACACACACACACACACACACACATACACATATGGTGATAACACCGCGCTTACCCTAAAAAATGAGCAGTAACCCAACAATCAGACTAATTGCATAACAAAATGGGGAGAAAATGAGAGGCGCTAGTGGTGTTCACAAAAACATGAATCTTGGTGCAAATAGTACCAAAGATGGTGATATAACAATCTATAATAATATGTGAATAAAAACAATATAGATGGGAAACATACTTGTATCAGTAACATGGGTGTACCTAAATCAAAAGGTCCCAATAATGAGAAAACATACTATGTCTGTATATAGAAAATATATAAGTGTATATAGTGAAACGCGACTCCCCAGTCGCAAAAAAAACATCAACACAAAACGTATACGAAGTGACTAAGCACAAAGGCTCCAAATCAACATAAGTGCATCAATTGAACCAACACTGAGATGTGCAATATATGAATGGTCATAGTGCACACAAATTCGTATTCACCCTGAAAGTATGAAGAGAAGCAGACCGTTCATATATTGCTAAATCTGAATTGTTCCAAACAGAAAATGCAATTTCTGAGAGAAATATACATCTAAACCATCGAATGTTAATATCAACGGAAGCAGTAACAAAAAAAAAATTATTAAGTGCAAAAGTAATAAATCAAATGTATTGAACAGAAATATTAAATAACCTATAGAGTCTATATCTGTATATATAGAAAGTTCCTATAGATAGGTAAAAATATTCAATTTGAATCTGTGCGTGACTTCTGAGTGTGTTCTTAAGGCAAGTCCAACATTTTGGTAGATGGCTTCATAAAATAAAAAAAAGTGGGGTACTCTTACCAGTAGTGATGGACTCCCAGACCTATGGCTGTGAGTCAGACAGGCTTAACCCAATAGGGGTTAAACGAGGATCAAATGTAATAGTATCCTGTTCTCTTTGTTAGAGGTCGACCGATATGGGTTTTTCTCTGGTTGATGACGATATTTAGAAATCGCAACGGCCGATGGCCAATATACGATGCCGATTTTTTTTTGGGGCCGAAATGTTAGGCCGATTTTTTTTCCCCCTTTATCGCATAAAAAAGAGAATGTGATCATGTATGAAAAGGGAAGGGTATTCATAATGTTTTTGAATATCTATATACAAATATTTTGCGTTTCTTTAATATTTTAAACTGTATGGGTGGTTTTACAAGTTTGCAATCACTTTAACTGCGGTCTGGCAAACAGGAATAGCAGCAATAGCCAGCTGCTGAGTTGGCCTGAGTGGTTAAAGAGTGTGTGTTGGCAGAATCTTTAAATTAATATCTTCTATAGCTACAGTAAGATGAAAACTGAGAAGGCCGGGTGTACAGGGGCAGACCACTTTTTAATAAAATCCTTTTGCTCTAGAAAGAGGTTGGCAATGATTTCAGGAGCGGTGAAAATCTTTTCAGGGTTAAATCATCATAAATTGTTCATTTAATTTGTTTATGAATGGAGAATATCTTTTGTTTTCGAGTGGGTCAAGGCTTTTGCACATGGCAGAAGCAAGCATATCTACATTGACAAACAGTGCGTGAAGCTATAACATAAGGTGTATGAAGACTGGGGGTTGAGAAATCTCAAAAAGCCTTCTCTCTTGCACTGTTTCTGGGTCCTCTTTATTCCTGTCAATGTGCATCCATTAGAGAAGGATTTTCACATTTCAACTCTGGCAGAGCTTGTGGTGGTGGAGAAGGAGCTGGGAGCTTTTATGTTCTGAACAATGGTAGCTGTGTTAAAGCTGTTAGTTGTCCCAGAAAATCTAACATTGCTCCAGATAAGACAGTCTGGGTCAAAGATTGGTTTGAGAACAAACTTGAAGCTTTTCAGGTTGTTACTTGTCCAAGAAAAACTGACAGTTGCAGAAATATCAAAAGAAAATTTTCCAGCAGGTTCATTAGTCCAAAACCCATTTAACAATCGTTAGATTAGCTTCCGTCGAACAGGGAGGACTAACAGATTAAAATTCTTCCCGTCCCTCCTAAGCCAGATTAATTTCAATCTGTGTGTAACCAATTTAAAGGACACAAGTAAAAAACAGGACCTCACGGACTGGGTGGGGTTATATGGGTACACTGGGGTCAGTTATCAGACAAGCTATTGCCAGTGTCCTTTCACCTGAGGCAGCAGCGTATAACCAAAGGTCTAAAAATACAAATACTGTAGTGAAGATAATATTGTTATACATATTTTTACAGATATAAATATTACCTCTGTCACTAAAAGGGCTAGGTTTCCCACATGGACATAATACCTATTTGGTTCGGGTGAAAATCTCTTAGGCGGAGAATCTTCTACAATAAAATAAAGAATAGTTTAAAGGATTCAGCATTTCACAGCACTGAAATGTTTGGCTATCACAATGTATTTACAAATAATATTTATTGCAGAAAAAGAAAGAAGGGGGGGAAAATATACATAAGGAAACACTTTAAACAATTTTGTCTATGATGCTGCGTCACATAATATGAGGATAAACGGTGGTAAAACGGGTGTCAGTTGTTGTTCATGAATAGACCAACATCAACTAAGGACATGTGACGATTTAGAAGATAAGGAGGAATTTTGGCTTGCCTGTAAATTCCATATCTTGGAGTACTGTACAGGACACTGGCAACTTATTCATAAATCATGGTTTACAGGCTCCAACTTTCGGATGAATATACACTGCCAACCACCATACTTTGGGCTCCTGGAAGGGCCAGCCTCCTTCTCACCGACTACAGACCTAGGACTAAGGAGACTCCCCCCCCCCCCAGCCCCCCCCCCCCCCCCCAAGGGTTACAAGAAACTTTTCCCCCAAAAATGCCATCATGGATACTGGCTGCAAGGTCCTTTTCTGTCCACATCCACTTATTTGTTATATTTTGCAATTTTGAAGGACGGTTCCCTTGTGTTTGCACCACACCCTGTTACTGAGGTTTAGTAGCCATGGCTGTGGAACTCTCACCTGGCTACAGTAGAGCCTACTACTGGGTACCTTTAACTAGCTTTTGCTCTGGCCCCTAAACTTGGAGGACATCACTTTTGGGACTGTATCATTCTGGGGCCTGGAGCTATCGAATGGTATCACGGGACTACCGCCGCTACCTTGGGATCACCCCTAAACGTCTGATAGTATACTCATCTCTGTTCCACACCTATGTAGGCGCTGGGCTGTCTGGGGTGGGCATTGCTTAGAATATTGTGGTCAAGTTCTAATCTAATTTTGCGTGGTATAAATTCTGTGTGAATTTTCAAAAAAGGTAGTTCCTGTGTCATCTAGTTCTTGGGTGCAATTCCCAGCTATATTCCCTTGTTCCTGTGTTCCAGCAGCAAGGAGGCGGCTCTCTGGCGGGAATACCCAGTCAGGGTGTCAGGAGTCTGTCACACCTATCCTACTTATGAGTCCTCAGCTTTGCAGTAAACAATGCAGAGTAAACAAGGGGCATTTAGGGAGGATGGCCTATGTCCTGTACTGTACTCTAAGATATAGAATATACAGTTAAGTCAAAATGTATCATAATCGTACAGTATAGGACACAGGCAATAAATATAAGGGTGGGTAAATGGAACTGTGCCAACATGCCTAAAATGGGATTTTTAAAATAGCTTACCTGTAAAAATCCTTTTCTTCATCATACATCATAGGACACAGAGCCTCAAGTAATTACTTGGTGGGTTATGGGCATACCTTCAGGTGTTGACACTGGTATAACCAATACAGGAAGTGGACTCCCCTATATAACCCATAGAAATGCTACTTGAGGGCAAGGGAGACAACCCATAGGGCAACCCCCAGACCTGAGGACCTATACTGCTGCCTGCAGCACACTACTCCTGAAGGCGATATCCTCATTCCATCTTAAATCCACTTGATAAAATTTTGCAAATGTATGTACTGAAGACCAAGTCGCGGCCTGGCAGATTTAAGACATGGAGGCCTGGTGATGCACTGCCCAAGAAGCACCAACTGCTCTGGTAGAGTGCACCTCAACTTGAAGAGGGGGAATCTTTCCCTTTAAATCATAAGTTTGAATTATAACTTGCCGAATAGACTTAGCGACAGTGGATTCCGAAGCTGCCTGTCCTTTTTTAGGACCCTATGGCAGAATAAATAAGACATCAGTCTTACGAATCTGAGCAGTTTTCTTCAAATAGATCTTCACTGCTCACTACATCAAGACAATGTAGTGATTTTTCTTCCCTGGAACATGGTCTTGGGAAAAAAGAAGGCCGGACAATATCTTCATTCAGATGAAAGTCTGAAACCACTTATGGCAAAAAGCCTGGACGAGGGCGCAACACCACTCTGTCTTCATGAATAACGAAATATGGCTCTTTATAAGAAAGAGCAGCCAATTCTGACACCCTCCTTGCTGAGGATATAGAAACCAAAAATACCAGCTTTATTGTCAAAAGGACTAAAGGAATATGCTGTAAAAGGTTCAAATGGCTGTTTTTGTAACACGGACAAAACCAAATTTAAGTCCCAAGGGCTTAAGGGTGATTTAACTGGCGGATTAATCTGCAGTACTCCTTGCATGAAACCCCAGACTAAAGAATGCGTAGAAATCGGTCTTTGAAATAAAATTGATAAGGCTGAGACTTGGCCCTTTATAGAACTTAGGGCCAACTTCATCTCTATGCCCAACTGTAGAAAGGCAAGAATTCTGCACATGATATATCTCAGAGGGTGCCAACCCTTGGATTCACACCAGGAAACATAAGCTTTCCAGACTCTATCATATATAGCTCTAGAAGCTGACTTCCTAGCATTAACCACTTGCCGACCCGCCCTATAGGCAATTGACGGCTGCAAAGTGGTTGCATAATCCTGACCGGACGTCATATGACGTGATCAGGATTATGAGCCGCTGCGCGCCCCCGGGGGCGCGCATCGCGGTGATCGTTGTTGCGGGGTGTCAGTCTGACACCCGGCAACTACGATCTCGGTAAAGAGTCTCCGACGGAGACTCTTTACCACGTGATCAGCCGTGTCCAATCACGGCTGATCACAGTGTAAATGGGAAGAGCTGGCGATCGGCTTTCCCTCACTCGCGTCTGTCAGACGCGAGTAGAGGAGAGCCGATCGGCTGCTCCTCTGACAGGGGGGTCTGTGCTGATCGATTATCAGCACAGCCCCCCCGAGGATGCCCACACTGGACCACCAGGGACGCCACCAGACCACCAGGGAAAAGGTAATCGTGCCTAGACCACCAGGGATGCCAGTCAGCACAATGGGTGCCAATCAGTGCCCATAATGGATGCCAATCAGTGCCCACAATGGGCATCACTGATTGGCATGCATTATTGTTTGGCACTGATTGGCATCCATTACTATAGTATAACACCTGTGCCGCCTATCAGTGCCCACCTGTGCCGCCTATCAGTGCCCACCTGTGCCGCGGATCAGTGCCCACCTGTGCCGCGGATCAGTGCCCACCTGTGCCGCGGATCAGTGCCACCTATCCATGCCCATCTGTGCCTCCTATCCATGCCCATCTGTGCCGCCTATCCATGCCCATCTGTGCCGCCCATCCATGCCAATCCGTGCCAGCTATCAGTGCCAATTTGTGCCATCTATCAGTGTCCGTCCGTGTCGCCCATCAGTGCCGCCCATCAGTGCCGCCTATCAGTGCCGCCTATCAGTGCCACTTCATTGGTGCCACATTGGTGCCCATCAGTGTAGCCCCATCAGTGCCCATCAGTGAAGGAGAAAACGTACTTATTTACAAAGTTTTGAAACTGAAACCAAAAAAACTTTTTTTTCAAAATTTTTTATTTGTAGCGCAAAAAATTAAAACCGTAGAGGTGATCAAATACCACCAAAAGAAAGCTCCATTTGTGGGAAAAAAATGATAAAAATTTCATTTGGGTACAGTGTAGCATGACCGCGCAATTGTCATTCAAAGTGCGACAGCGCTGAAAGCTCAAAATTGGTCTGGGCAGGAAGGTGTTTAACTGCCCTGTATTGAAGTGGTTAATGAAAGTAGAGATAACCGACCTGGAAAGCCAACGTTTCTTCAAAATCTGGGTCTCAACAGCGAAGCCGGTAAATTTAGCGTTCGTAAAGTAGGATGGAATATCGGCCCCTGAGATAGCAGGTCTGGTCTTAGTGGGAGGAGACATGGACCCTCCACTGTCAACTTTAAGATCTCTGTGTACCATGACCTTCTGGGCCATGCTGGTGCTACCCATTACCGACTTTCTTTCCAGCTTGATCCTGCAAAGAAGTCGTGGCAGCAACTGAATTTGGCGAAATGCATAGATCAGTGAGAACTGATCCCACTTGGTCACCAACGTATCTGTTCCGTATGCTAGTGGGTCCCTTGTCCTGGACACAAAGTTGACCAGTTTTGTGTTGAATCTGGACGCTAGAAGTTATGTCCGAAGTCCCCCATCTTTGGCAAACAGCTTGAAACACTTCGGGGTGAAGAGACCATTCCCCCAGGAATAACCGCTGGCGACTTAGATAGCCCACCTGCCAATTCTCTACTCCCAGAATGAAGACTGCCGAGAGGCATGGTACATTCTCTTCTGCCCAAGTTAGAATCTGGTTCACCTCTCTTTGAGCTGAGAGACTTCTGGTGCCCCCTTGGTGATTGATACATGCCATAGCCGTGGCATTATCGGATTGGATCCTAACAGGACAATTCCTTAACCTGGAAGTCCAGGTCTTTAGAGCCAGATACACTGCCCGAATCTCTGGGCTGTTGATGGGCAAGGTTTTTTCGGTTCTTGACCATCGTCCTTGGACAGTCATCTTCTCTAGTACTGCTCCCCAGCCTGAGAGGCTGGCATCTGTCCTTACTACTTTCCAGATAATCGGTCTGAAGGATTTCCCCTTGGGTAAGATCCGGGATAGTAACCACCAACTGAGGCTTTGGGACATTCTTGGGGATAGCCGTATTGGCACGTCCAAAACTTGAATAGTTTTATTCCAAGCAGGAACAGGATACTGTTCTGAAACAGCCTCAAATGGAATTGGGCATAGAGAACTGCTTCGAATGAAGCTACCATATTCCTTAACAACCTCATGCAAAGCGAATTGAAGTAATTTTCTTATAACTGATCCTTCTCACTAGCTCCTGTATGGAGCTGATCTTTGCGGGAGGCAAGAACACCCTCTTCCTGGCTGTATCTATGATTAGACCCAGATACTCTAGCCTTTTCAATGGCTTTAAGGAGGACAAACTTTCCAGGTAACTACTTGTAATAGCTACACCTTGTTTTAAGCGAGCCACTGACTGGTATATTAATAATACATCGTCTAAGTAAGCTAAGACAGTTATGCCCTGTCCTCTTAACCTGGCTAGAGGTGGGGCTAGAACCTTTGTGAATACCCGAGGTGCTGTAGCAAGCCCGAAGCGCAAGGCTACAAACAAAATGCTTCTGTTCTACTTTGAACCGCAGAAACCTCTGGTGAGGAGGAAATATAGGGACATGCAGATCTGCATCTCTGATGTCGATGGATGCCAGAAGTTCTCCACCCTGCTTGATGGAAACGACTGACTTGATTGACTCCATGCGCAAGGAGCGGATCCTCAGGAACTGATTTTGATTGCCTAACTCTAGAATTGATCTGGTATCTCCATTTGGTTTTGGTACCGTAAATAGGTTTGAGTAAAACCACAAACCTTGCTCTCTTTTGGGAATCTGTATGATCACCCCTTGAGCCGTTAATCGGTCTAATGCTTGCAAAAAGGAACTGGTCATTTGCCTGGATCCCTGGGAACGTTTCATCTGAGAAAACGGGATGGTGGACACTCTCGAAATTCTAGCCTGTATCCTAGGGATACAGTGGAGAGAGTCCACCTGTTCTGAATTTCCCCTTGCCAGAGTTCTGAGTACTTCAGAAGTCTTCCCCTCACCTTGGCGAGGGGAGGTGCCGCTTCATAACGGGGCTTTGGTCTTTTGTTTTTCAGACTTGCAGCCCCAGGTCCTCCTTTGTGCCTTGGCTTGACCCTGTGATATTCCTGTAGAGTCTGACGGCAAAGGCCGTCGCCCCTGCCTAGAGGTGGATGCCCCTGGCGTGGGGGGAAAAAGTCTGTTTAAATGAAGGACGTTTATATTTTCTTTTGACTGGCAAAAGAGTACTCTTTCCGCTGGAAATAGTTTGAATATATTTATCCAAACTATCGCCAAATAGTCGTTCTCCATTAAAAGGGAAACTAGTTAAAAGGTTTTTACAAGGAGTTTCCGCTGCCCAACCAGTTAACCAAAGGGTCCTTCGCATGTGTACAAGTACAAGCACCAAGCGAGATGCCTGGTGAATAGAATCCTTTATAGCATCTATGGCAAAACAATGCTTTAGGTAGTTCAGCCAACTTCTGAGCTTGTTGTGCAGGGAGCTCCTTGGGGCATCTGTGAACTGGTCCTTTAAGGACTGACAGATGCCTATGGCTGCAATTACAGACAGAGTTACGGTCCCTGCTAGGGAAAAAGAGGATCTTAATAGGCCTTCCAACTTTTTATCTGGTGGATCTTTAAGCATATACGCATTGTCCACTGGACAAGTTAAACTTTTATTCACATTGGAAATCGCAGCATCCATTGCTGTAACTTTCCATCTTTTTGTAAATTTCTCCTCCATAAGATAGAGACCTGCAAATCTTTTTGGAGGGGAAAAATGCTAATCCGGATGATCACATTCGGAAAAAATAAGCTTTTCTAGTAATGGGTGCATGGGAAATGCATGCAGCGGCTGTAAAGGTTTCAAAGAACCCAAGGAGGAGACCGGACCTTCAGCTAACTCAGTTAGGGGTAGCATAAAGACAGAGCAGACCATCTCAGTAAGGCTCTGTACTTCCATTTGTTAAGTTGAGACTTCAAGTATTGTTTCCTCCTCAGAGGAATAAACGGCTTGCTTTTCTTCCCGATCATCTGAGGGTAATACCTCACTTTGTCCCCATAGTTCCTTTAGACCCTCCACTGACTGTAAAGAGTCCAAGGTGGGGGAGGGGGGATCTAGGACGTTTCCTATCCACTAGAATGGAGGATGCAACTAAAGTCGCTAATCTTCCAAGACCTGCAGGGCAGAGGAAAGTGTTTCTTCAGTCACGTATACAGGGGCTGAAGTGTGTGAAGCAGTTACCCCACCGCTAGCTTCCAATGACTCACCCTGGCTTGCCATGTCAGATCTTTCAGAAGAGGATGAAAGCATGGAAGCATGACTGGGATTCCCAGGACCTGGGGGTGCCTTGGGTAACTTTACGGTAGGTCTGGAAGACATGGTGCAAGGCACAAAAGCAGAGACACACAATACAATTTGCTTAATAATACATATAGCAAAATAATGTCACCATATCAGTTTAAACTGCTAAATAGGAATAGAGTTTTCCTGTACTGGAAATGCCCTAGTATACACCCTCACCTGCCCAGCGCTCTGTTGTCTCCTGGTGTGACTGACTCAGCTGCTAAGAGACTTGAGACTGAGAATGTCTGTGTAGAAAAAACCCTCAGGTGGACCTGATTGGCGTCCTCAGCGTTCTTATACTGTGTAGAGCCTACACCTTGTACACAGCACCACGTGACCTATAGACACGCCCCCCAGCGTCCTCAGGAACTGCCGCTCTCCTCTTTAGCCTATGCCTAGTGCGCGCACGAACGACATGCGGGCCTTTAATAGCAGATCCAAGAGGGAGGAGGGGATGCCGCTGCCACTACTGCCGGATTTATGCCTGAATCCAGGTTTGAAAAGACAAGGCTCACGGTATGTAATCTCTGGGGGGGGGGGGGGGGGGGGGTTTGGAGGAGGATGTGAGGGTTTTGTCAGCAGTCTTTAAACAGAAACCCCCCCTTCTGGGACCACAAAGATATAGGAGACAGAGCAGCTGGAGAAATGCATAAGTTAAAATTACTCCTTCTAAGGGAGACATCTTAAGCCATACAGGGTGTATATAAAGTAAAAGCATTAGCTTCTTCCTTTACCTTGTCCTCGCTGCAGGATACTGCTGATTTATCAGACAGTTCCAATTTTCACCCATTGCAGCAGCTAGTGCAATTTAAACCTTCAAAGACTGGGGCCCTTTTAAAAGGGGTTCCGCTCCTTTGGGCCTTGTATAACATCCCTCAGAAAAACCCTTGGTAATGTAACAGGACCAAAAAGAGTCCTGGTTCCTATGGTCCAGCTCTCAAAGAGAAGCATTACAGGCAACACCTCATTCTTCAACGTGAGGCCCGCGTACCATCCTCTGGCTGCAGTGGTGTGGCTGGATCCGATTGTGGACGTTTTTTTAAATTCAGCATGGATCCCTCCTGGAGCTCCTCAGAGCATATCTTCCCTCGTGACCAACACCTTAGACACTGGCGAAAAAACTGAGTGCTCCTAGCAAGAGGAGGAGTTATATAGGGGAGTCAACTTCCTGTATTGGTTATACCAGTGTCAAAACCTGAAGGTAGGCCCATAACCCACCAAGTAATTAGTTGAGGCTCGGTGTCCTATGATGTACGATGAAGAAAACACAATGGGGTAAAAAGACCTAAGCTTAGAGTGCTGCTACAAGAAGAAGCTGAAACCGCAGAAGAATGGGCGGCCATCTGGTAAAGCATTAAGAAAGTATGAACAGGAAAGCAGGTGTCAGCCTTGCACAGTGGGGCAACTGAGGCTTGGTGCCTAAGGTTCAGGATACTCCTATAGACTTGGTGGAGCATACAGTATATAATTTTGGGAACTTGAGCACTTTAGCTATTTGTGGTTTGATTAAGATAAATTATATTTGTTGATACCAGTGCAGGGGATGGTGGTTTGGTTAACAGACACATACTGCAGTGGTACCATCACATATTTTCTTCTTTTTGGGGGGTTTATACTTTGTAAAAGTGGTGGTTTATTTGGTAGTGATAATAATGTATTTGAAACACATGGTTTACACTCTACGGATTTTATCTTCAGAAGTACGGCAATAACATAGAAAATAAAGTTAGCGCAGCCCTCGTCATATACATATATAGCACCAAAGGCTCGAACTATAAAGGATCCCTGGTTCTGGATACAAACAAAAGGTAGTTTGTTGTAATTGGAGACCAGGATGTCAATATCCAGAGTCCCTCAATTTCGACATATCAGATCCAAAACATCTAGATTAAGCGATCATTCCCTCTGTTCCAAACGGTGGCAGCTGGGATAATTCAACTGCCAGCTGTCCATTCCTGGGGTAAGGACCACAGAGACTGCTGGACAGTGATTTTCTGTCCAAAAGTGAATTGGACTTTCTTTTTTTTAAAGGCAGTCAGACTTACCAAACTCTCTTGATGTTTGCTAGATGCCACTGTAGTGACATTGTCTGACTGCACCTGCACCTAATCTGGGTGTCTCCTGTAGGGGGGGGGGCTGTCAATGTTGGCAGGAAAACCTGACTGCTCTGAGGTCCAAAAAGATAAGGAGTTTGTTTTCTTTCCCGATTATATTCCCTGAACCATCAAGAATAGGGAAACCAGCCTGACAGACTAGCGTCCGTTATAAGAAACTAATTGTAAGGAAGGATAGCTTTCCCCTCTGTTGGCATTGGAGTGGCAATCCACGACAACAAGGAAGGTCTTACCTAACTGGACATAAGCATGGGTAACTCCAGGGAAAAGGCTTGTTTTTCCATGCTGATAGAATATTCTGCTTGAGAGTTTTAAGTGCAATTTGAAGAAAGGTACTATTTAACTTTTTCACTGCCAGACCCTGTGCTTCGCAATTAAACTTAGCTGGCCAGGCTTGCAATTTTTCAATTGCTTTATTTTTCCCTGGCAGCTTTCAGGGGTTAAAGACCCCCCAAACCATATATTTTCTGAAAGCACATAACCAGCAGAATAAAAAGGTGCTACTGATTTTTAAGGCAACGTGATATTTGAGCAAAATGTTTATGTTGTTCCGTGCATCCCCGTACAGGCAGTTCCATTCATATCAATTTGGATGCTATAGCAGCACAAGCATAGCTTCTGTTCCCAATCTGACATCTGTGTGGGTACACGACCCCAAACGCAGACAGTGTGAGCTCAGGGACATACATGCAGACTTGCATGGATGTTAAATTTGGAGCCATAAATCTGTTTGTACAGATGCTACATCGCAAAAGACATCAATGGGACTGCCTGCACAGAACACCTGTGCATCCCTATAACAGTAGCCGTGTATGCCCTGTGTAAACAAGGCGTTAGGGCCCTTTCACATAAACAGACCGATTGGATCTGCTTGTCTGCTTTTCAGGAGGGCCCAATCGGACCACCCATTGTTCTCTATCGAGATGCTGATGTAAATGGACAGGTGTCTGCTTACAACCGCCTGCATCTGATCTGATAAAAACAGACGGATGGGGATCCCATTCCCCATCCATATAGCAGATCAGATGCTATCCGGTAGAAATGGACAGGCAGCCCGTTTCCATTCGACAGACTCAGAGAACATCGGGCTGTGTCTGTCTGTTCTGCATCAGCAGAGCAGACCTGTCTGTCATCTGCTTGCTAAGCAAGGATCAGCAGACAGATCTGAGCAGGTGGCTCTGCTTGACAGAATCCGCTCCATGTGAAAGGGGTCTTACCAGGAGGGGCAGGTCCATTAGGAGCGCCAGACCCTTTGTATATGTTTTTTTTTTTTTTAAAGCCACGTGATTAGAGCCTGAGGCTCCAATTGGTTTGAAAAAGGTTAATTGGCATAAAAATCCTTTTCTCTGTAATTCACCGACCGACACAGCTCCTCTCTAACTAAATGGGTTGTATAGCCTGACATTAGGAGAACTAGGCAAAATTTTTACACAATACACAGAACTTTTAATCCCACCCCAGGGGGGAGGACCCTGTGCCATCAACCCTCCTTCACTGCTCCCAGCAGCTTCAGTACGTCAACAAACAGTATAACGTAGAACAAAGGAGGGGTGGGTGCTGTGTCGGTCGGTGAATTACAGAGAAAAGGATTTTACGGTGAGTACAAAAATCCTATTTTCTCTAATATTCACCGACCGACACAGCTCCTCTCTGTAACTAAATGGGACATCCCCAAACAGTGCCAAATGAGGGGTGGGAAAAAAAACAGTATAAAAACTTCATCCACCATGGCAAGTGGGAACTAGTGAAACTAAACCCACAAAAAAAACAGCAGTGTGTGGAAAAACTCCACCATAAAACTGGGCATCCTCAACAGGAGTGATCCCCAAGACCGCAACATTGCGGAAGTAATGCAACAGTGCATTAACAAACAGTACTGCATTTTTATCGAAAAACCAGGGAAAAACTCAATTGCAACTACACGGCCACCTGCAAAACTTTGCAGCCAAAACAGGCAGCCGCCGATGCACTGACGTCTACCTTGTAAAACTTAGTAAACGTATGGACAGACGACCAGGTCGCCACCTTACACACCTGAGCGACAGAGGGTGTCGGAAGGCCCAAGACGTTCCGATTGCTCTTGTAGAGTGGGCCGTGACTGGAAAGGGGGGCACCTGCCCCTTCAATACGTAGGCTTGTACTACAATCTGTCTGATCCACCTGGAAATGGTGGCCGACGAGACCGCCATGCCTTTCTTAGGACCAGCCACCGAAACAAACCGTGAGTCTAACTTCCGAAAGGGGGTTGTGGCAGACAAGTACACCTTCAGAGCCCTAACCACATCGAGAGTGTGAAGGGCCACCTCCTTGGGGTGCTTCGGTTTAGGACACAACGATAGTAATACAATGTCTTCATTGATATGAAAAGCCTAAACCACCTTTGGTAGAAAGGACGGTTGCGGACGCAACACCACCTTATCCCTGTGGATGACCAGATAAGGCGACTTGCATGACAAGGCAGCCAATTCCAAAACACTCCTGGCCAATGTGATGGCCACTAGAAAGACCACTTTCTGTGAAAGGGTCAACAAGGAATCTCCCGGATATTCTCAAAAGGCGGCTTCTGAAGCGCCAACAACACCAGGTTCAAATCCCACGGAGGACGCACCGGAGGGACTACATGCTGCACCCCCTGAACAAAGGTACTCACTAATGAGTGAGGCGCCAAGGGTTGCTGGAAAAAGACAGCCAGAGCTGAAATTTGCCCCTTGATGGTGCTCAACGCCAACTTCTGGTCTACACCTTGCTGAAGAAACAGCAGGATCCTGGATATAGAGAAAGAGCGTGGATGCCACCCTTTCTCCTCACACATGGAGATATAGCTTTCCAAGTACGATGGTATATCTTCCTGGAAGATTTCCGCACCCTCAACATAGTTGGAATCACAGAGTCCGACAGACCCCGGTTCTTCAACACCTGGATTTCAACAGCCAAAGGTTAAATCCAGCGATGGAAAAGCAGGGTGAAATATTGGACCTTGAGATAGGAGGTCCTCTCACAACGGCAGTCGCCAGGGAGCGTCTGACACCAGACGCACCAGGTCTGCGTACCAGGGCCACTGAGGCCAATCTGGGGCAACCAGGATTACTGGGATTCCCTCGGCTTCCACTCTGCGCAGCAGGCGTGGCAACAGCTTTAGTGGATGAAAGGCATAGATCAGCTGGTACTGATCCCACGGAGCCACCAGCTCGTCTGCCCACGGATCTCTGGTCCTAGACACGAATCTTGGCACCTTCCGATTGAGACGGGAGGCCAGTAGATTCACATCTGGTGTTCTCCACTTCAGGCAGAGCAGCTTGAATGTCTCTGGATGCAATGGCCATTCTCCTGGGTCCAGCATCTGTCGACTCAGATAGTCCGCCTGCCAGTTCTCCACCCCCGGGATGTAAATGGCCGACAGGGCCGGTAAGTGTCGCTCTGCCCACCGAAGTATGTGAGTGACCTCCCGAGCAGGGGCTGAGCTTCTTGTTCCCCCTTGGTGATTTAGGTATGCCACAGCCGTGGCGTTGTCTGACTGTATCCTGATCGGACGCCCTTGAAGACTCACTGACCATGTGTGGAGACACAGCCTGGTCGCTCTCAATTCGAGCAGATTGGATTCTTTCGACCAGAGGCCCTGAGCCGACTGAACCCCCATCACTCCACCCCAGCCGGATAGACTGGTGTCCGTAGTGATCACCGTCCATTTAAGAGGGAGGAGCGATTTTCCAGATTGAATCACCGGGGACCTCAACCACCAGATCAGAGAGTCCCTGACTGGCTGGCTCACCTGGATCTGTCGATCTAGGGACAACTGAGATTTGTCCCATTTTAACAAGATCTCCTTCTGCAGCAATCTGGTGTGGAACTGGGCGTAGGGTACTGCCTTGAAGGAGGCTAACATGAGTCCCAGTACTCGCATACAAAACTGGAGCGACGACCACTTGCGGTTCATCAGTAGTTTGACCGCGGATCTGAGAGTCTGCAATTTGAAGGGAGAAAAACTCTTGCTTCCCTGGAGTCCAACAGCAAACCTAAGTACTCCAGACGCTGGGTCGGTACAATCACTGACTTCTTTAGGTTCAACAGCCACCCAAATTCTTGCAGGGTCTGCATGGTGATCGCCACATCCTCCTCCAATTCTGAGGCGGAAGATGCTCTCAGGAGATTGTCTAGGTAGCCCACGATCGCGATTCCACGTTGTCTCAGCAACACTACTGAGTACTGAGCGAACTGATTCCATTCTGAACCTCTGCACTTTTACAAAGTGATTGAGGGCTTTCAAGTCCAAGATCAGACGTACCCCTTCCTTCTTGGGAACCACAAACAGATTTGAGAAGAATCCCTGGAAGTGTTCAGATTCCGGAACTGGTACAATAACCCCGCGATTCAGCAAATCCCTTACAGCCCCAAACAGGGCCTCCCAGCGAACCGGGGACACGGGTATGCCGGAGGGGAAGAATCTGTTTGGTGGCCAAGAGAAACTATCTTGTAGCCTGTGGAAATCAGATCGCAGACCCATTGGTCAGATAACCGGGAGGACCACCGGGCTGCAAACTGCCAAAGGCGACCCCCCACCCGAGACATGGGTGGGGGCAAACCTTCATGTGGTAGCACTTTTATTTGCAGGCTTGCGGTTCCAAGGATGTTTTTGACCGTCCGTGGGCATCCTGTTGGGCTGGGGACATTTCGTTGAAGCTCCAGGCGGGGAAAAAAAAAGGCGCTTGTGAGCAGAAAAAGCGGGCCCTTGCATACGCCGTGGCTCCTTAGCTTTCCTGGCTTGTGGGAGTAGTGTACTCTTACCACCAGTAAAATTTTTAACGTCATCCATTTTTGGATGCCTGGTCAGCAGACCAGCATTTTAGCCAAATCAGGCGCCTCAGCATCACAGCTGACACTGAAGCCCTGGATAACAGAGGGAGAGTATCCAGGGCCGCGTCACGGATGTACTTAAGGCCTTGCACCAGTTGGTCTGCTAGTTTCACGCAAACAGGGGAGGCCTGTTGCTCTCCCAATTCGCAGTGCAAACGTTTTGTCCACCCAGTCCGTGTCTGCGACACCAGTGCGGATGCCAGTACAGGTCGCACGGCTGACCCCACAACCGTAAACAAGGAACGAGCTACCGACTCAGCCTTCCTGTCCACCGGATCCTTGAATGCAGGAGTCCTCTCAACCGGGATCGTGGTTACTTTATTTAACCTGGATACTGGAGGGTACACGACCGGAGGAGCCGACCATTTTTTGAGAAGGCTTTCCTCAAAGGGGTAACGCACCGCCATGAATTTGGGGACCAAAAAGGTCAGTTGAGGGTGATCCCATTCCTTGTAAATGAACTTGTCAAAATAAGTCATATACGGGAATACCGTAGGTGAACGTGCTGGCTTGCGGAACCCAAAAGGGACCGGTACATCAGCAGATGGAACTGCTGGCTCCTGAATCTTCAGGGTATCACGCACAGCTGTGAGAAGTGCTCCAACAAGCGCTTTGTCGTGCACAGACCCAGACGGGGAATCATCCTCACTGCCTGAACGCTCCTGGTCAGCCACGTCTGATAGGTCAGAGCAGGGGTCACCAGCCGCAGCAGGGCCCGAGTCTGCATCAGAGCGCTCCCCAGAGGACGGGGGGCAGGGGCCTCTTACGTGCACCTTTCCTGCCACGTGCCTCCTCTATCTTAGCCACATAGGAGTCAAGGACCGCCGTCAGGGTGTCCATGCACACAGTGCTAACCGCAGGTGACCCGGTTGCTATAGCCTGGATTTTAGGGGAAGAAATACCAGTTTCTGAAGCCATGCTGACCCTACTCTGTCTGCCACCCGAAGGGGACTTAGGACAGTGACAGTCCCACCCTCCTTGCTGCCACTGACTGAGGGGTTCTAACCCAGCCGCACTCACTGCCCTGAGGAGTTCTGCGCTGTTTTACAGCAGTGCCAGTAGATCCCTAGCACTCCCAGATGCAGAGGGACTAAAGCTGTGTCTGTGGCAGTCCATCAGCACGATTGGTGAACGATCACTGAGTGATCTGAAACATGTGTCCAGATTACACAGAATGCCTCCCAGCGCTCTGTGATCACAAAAAAGGAATCTGAGGGCATAGGAGCTGCTGTTAGAGCACAGAAAACGTGGTCCAGCTTCAAGAAAATGGCCGCCAGTGTTCTGAATAGGGAATCACCCGGAAAATGGCCACCTGAAGCCCAGAAGCATGCTGTCAGCCAGCGCCATGAGAGGCAGAAAGAAAAACATGTGGCAGACAAATCGCTGCACCAACACAGGGGCAAACCTCACAGGCACCCTTCGGGATTAAAGCACACAGGGCCCAGGCATCCCAGCACAGCCAGAACCCAGGTGAGAGCCCAGGGCACACTACACTGCTCAGTACATGTACAGCCCCCCCCCCCCCCCGTGAGGGGGGGGGAAAGAGGGGAGTTAGGGACAGGGGAGAAAAGAGAGGGGGGTGAGGGGGTCCCGAATCGACCTCCCAGGGAATGCCCAGTTACTCAACCCTGCCGAGACAGGGGGGGGGGGGGGGGGTTGTACTTACCGGTCCTGAAGAGCTGCGAGACATTCCACTGTAGCCAACTCCTGATCAGTACAGGGAAGTCTACTGGCCCGGCATACTGTGATGCAGACATCAGTAGCCCGGTCATATGTATGCCCCGGAGCATAAAAACTCACCGACCACCTCTGGAGCTGAGGTATGTCGTGGCCTGCCGAGCCGTAGCTGCGACCTGCACATGCTCGATGGCCGGACTGGGGAGACTACAAGGATAAGTGAACCAGCATGTCACCCAGCCGGCTGTTGATAGAAGATCACAGGATCATTCATCTTGCGCAAAAAGCCAAGCTTCTGCATAATAAAGCACGGATCTATGGGCTCGCAGGTTTCCTAGGTGTATCTCCTTCACTAGGCAAAATAAAACTAAGGCTGCTAGGGCAGACTGTGGGGATTGTAGCCTAGGGACCACCCCCTGGGCAGAACTAAAAGTTCTGAAGGGTTGTATTACAACTTTGTCTTGTAATCTCCAGTGATAGGGCTAACAACTCATTTTGTTACAGAGAGGAGCTGTGTTGGTCGGTGAATATCAGAGAAAAAAAGGTCTTCGACTCTGACGGCTGGTATGCAACTGATCAGTGTTCTACTGTATACCTGGTACCCCACCCCAAGTGACCTTGGCCAGCTTTTTTCTTCACAGAGCCCCTCAAGTGTAGAAACTTCGTTCTCATTATATTCTGGACACGCCTCGCATATCTGTAGTGTTTACTTGTCTTTCTCAGAAGCTCTGAGTGTGTCTTTGCCAACAGAGATAAAATGGTGATGGGGAGGAAGCAGAGCACACTGCTTGCCTGTTCACAACACAGCTCTGCATAGTTCCTTCATTTCTGTGCCGTGTCCCTTTCCTCCAAACAGCTCATACTGCAGTTCCCCACCCCCTCCTCTGTGCTCCTGACAGATGAAGGATTTGTAAGGGATGTAAAATAGAGAAAAAGGCATATAAATAAGTAAAACTTACAAAGGAGGATTTGTTTCATCTCTGTGTATCATCTGAGGCCATTTACTTTACTGGGTATATGCGAGGGTTTACAACGATTTTAAGACAGCACCCAAACAGGGGTAGATATTTGTATATAAAGATATGAAAAAATGTCCATTTGAAATATATTGAACATGTGATTGAAGCAACATGGAAGCTTCTGTTAAAAAGGCTATGTACAAAGCAAAGCAAGAAGATGCAAGTTCACAAACCTCCGATTTCTTTCTGCAGATCCTTAGGTGTACTAAGAAGACAAGTGCTTGCACAATTCTAAACACAAAAAAAAAAAAATGCAAATTAGCAAAAAATAGGATTTTTGTACTCACCGTCAAATATTTTTCTCTGTAATTCACCGACCGACACAGCACCTCTCTGTAACTACATGGGTTGTATAGCCTGCCATTAGGAGAAACTAGGCAAAATTGTTACACAATAAACAGAACTTTGATCCCACCGCGGCGGGCCCCGTGCTATCAACCCTCCTCCTGCTGCTAGCAGCTTCAGTAAGTCAACAACCAGTATAACGTAGAAAAAGGAGGGGTGGGTGCTGTGTCGGTCAGTGAATTACAGAGAAAAGGATTTTACGGCAAGTACAAAAATCCTATTTTCTCTTATATTCACCAACCGACACAGCGCCTCTCTGTAACTACATGGGACGTCCCCAAGCAGTGCCAAACGAGGGGTGGGAAAAAAGCATTAAAAACTTCATCCACCATGTCAAGTGGGAACTAGTGAAACTAAACCCACAAAAAAAAAAAAAACAGCAGTGTGTGAAAACGCCACCAAGAAACCAGGCATCCTCAACAGGAGCGATCCCCCCAGACAGCAACATTGTGGAAGTAATGTAGCAATGTAATAACGAAACAGTACTGTGTTTTTATCGAAAAGCCAGGGAAAAAAATCAATTCAAAATTACACGGCCACCTGCAAAACTTTGCGGCCAAAACCAGCATCAGCCGATGCACTGAAGTCTACCTTGTAGAACTTGGTAAATGTATGGACAGATGACCAGGTCGCCGCCTTACACACCTGATCGACAGATGCTTGGTGTCGGAAGGCCCACGATGTTCCGATTGCTCTGGTAGAGTGGGCCGTGACTGGAAAGGGGGGCACCTGCCCCTTCAAGGTGCAGACTTGGACTACAATCTGTCTGATCCACTTGGAAATGGTGGCCAACGAGACCACCATGCCCTTCTTAGGACCAGCCACCGAAAAACAGTGAGTCTGGACTTACGAAAGGAAGCTGTGACAGACAAGTACACCTTCAGAGCCCCAACCACATCAAGAGCGTGAAGGGCCACCTCTTTGGGGTGCTTCGGCTTAGAACACAACAATGGCAATACAATGTCCTCATTTATATGAAACGCCGAGACCACCTTTGGTTGAAAGGACAGTTGCAGACGCAACACCACCTTATCCCTGTGGATGACCAGATAAGGCGAATTGCAGGACAAGGCCGCCAGTTTTCAAAACCCTCCTGGCCGATGTGATGGCCACTAGGAAGACCACCTTCTGTGAAAGGGTCAACAGAGGAATCTCCCTGATATTCTGCATGGTGATCGCCACATCCTCCTCTAATTCTGAAGCGGAAGAAGCTCTCAGGAGGGGATCGTGTAGGCAACCCACGATCGTGATCCCGTGTTGTCGTAGCAATGCCAATACTGGAGCCAGTACTTTGGTAAAGACTCGGGGGGGCTGATGCCAGGCCAAAGGGAAGAGCCACAAACTGGTAATGGGCTTCCCCGACTGACAAACGCAGAAATCTTTGATGCCGAAGGCATATGGGTATGTGCAGGTATGCATCCTGGATGTCCAAAGACGACAGGGAGTCCCCTTGATGGAATGCATCGACTACTGAGCGAACTAATTCCATTCTCAACCTCTGCACTGTTACAAAGTGATCGAGGGCTTTTAAGTCCAAGATCGGATGTACCCCTTCCTTCTTGGGAACCACAAACAGATTTGAGTAGAACCCCTGGAAGCGTTCCAAGTCCGGAACTGGTACAATCAACCCCTGACTCAGCAAGTCCCTTACTGCCCCTAGCAGGGTCTCCCAGTGAACCGGGCACGTGGGTACGCTGGAGGGGAAGAATCTGTTTGGTGGCCAAGAGAGAAACTATCTTGTCACCTGCGGAAATCAGATCGCACACCCATTGGTCTGATAACCAGGAGGTTCAACGGGCTGCAAACTCCCGAAGACGACCCCCCACCCGAGACACGGGTGGGGGCAAACCTTCATGCGGTAGCACTTTTGTTCACAGGCTTGTTAGGCTTGCAGTCCCAGGGATGCTTCTGACCGTTTGTGGGCATCCTGTCGGCTGGGGTCGTTTTGCCGTGAGCAGAAAAGGAGGGCCCTTGCCTGCGGCGTCGCTCCTTATCCTTCCTGGCCTGTGGGAGTAGTGTACTCTTATCACCAGTGGCATTTTTAATAATCTCATCCAACGAGGCTCCAAAGAGCCGTTCACCAAGGAAGGGACGATCAGTCAGGGCTTTCTTGGATGCCTGGTCAGCGGACCAGCATTTCAGCCAAAGGCACATCAGCACCACGGCTGACACTGAGGCCCTGAATAGCAGAGGAAGAGTATCCAGGGCCGCGTCACAAACAATCTTAAGGCCATGCACTAGTTGGTCTGCTCCCTCCACGCAGACAGGGGAGGCATTCTGCTCTCCCAATTCGCAGTGCAAAAGTTTTTCCCACTCAGTGTCTGCAACACCAGTTCGGAAGCCAGTACAGGTCACATGGCTGACCCCACAACCGTAAACAAGGAACGTCGGATCCTTGAATGCAAGAGTCCCGTCAACCGGGATCGTGGTTACTTCATTTAACCTAGATACTGGGGGGTCCACGACCGGAGGAGCCGACCACTCTTTGAGAAGGCTTTCCTCAAAGGGGTAACATACCGCCAAGTTTTTGGGGACCGAAAAAGTCAGTTGCGGGCGATACCATTCCCTGTAGATGAATTTGTCAAAATAAGTCAAATACGGGAACACCTTAGGTGATCGTGCTGGCTTGTGGGACCGGTACATCAGCCTAGAGGCGATTCAGTTCGCATTGTGCGCTATACAAGTATTTCATTCATTCAGAGGAATCCGCTGTTTCCTGAATCTTCGGGGTATCACACACAGCTGTGATAAGTGCTCCAACAAGCACCTTGTTGTCCCCGGACCCGGACGGGGAATCATCCTCACTGTCTGAACGGTCCTGGTCAGCCACGTCTGATAGGTCAGAGCAGCAGGGCCCGAGTCTGCATCAGAGGACGGGGGGGCAGGGGCCTCTTACGCGCACCTTCCTGCCACCTATATCTTAGCAACACAGGAATCAAGGAACGCTGTCAGGGTGTCCATGTGCACCGCACTAACCGAAGGTGACCCGGTTGCTATAGCCTGGATTTCGGGGGAAGAAACACCAGTTTCTGAAGCCATGCTGACCCTATCCTGTCTGCCACCTGCAAAGGGACTTAGGACAGTAAAGGTCCCACCTACTGCTGCCGCCACGTGGGTGGGGGTACTTAGCACTAGACTCACCAGCCTGGGGCGTTCTATGAATGCCAACAAATAGTGCCTGTAGTCCCTAGGAGGTTCCCAGATGCAGAGAGGAGAAAAAATTGTGTCAGCAGCAGCAGCTCTAACAGCGGTGCAACGATCTGCAGAACAGCTTCAGCGTTCAGCACAAAGCCATTCAGTGTCACACACACACACACACACACACACACACACACACTGGATACAGGAAGTAACAAGAGAAAGCACATTTAATGCTGTCACAAGAGGCCAGCAGTGAAGAAAGCATTCAGGCTTTCACAAAATGGCTGCCAATGTAATCAATAGGAATCCTAAGGAAAATGGCTGCTGAAGCTCCCCAGGGGAATCTATAGCTTTCCCAAATCCAAGATGGCCACCAGAACGAGCTGCCTGCTGACAGACAGACAACCTCCACAAAAACTTTTTTTGGGACCCCCGGACCAGGACTGAACAGCAACCGCAGAGCCCCCACAGGTGAGAAACAGTGACACACACACACACACACACACACATACACCGCCTTCAGGCGCATGCAGACATCTCCATCAGAGGGGGAAGGGAGGGGTGATAGGGACTTTGGAGAGAAGATAAGGAGGTGAGGTGGTCCCCGAATCGACACCCCAGGGAATGCCCCGCTGCTCCCCCCACCGAAGCAGGGAGAGCCGTACTTTCAAGTCCTGAAGAGCTGGGAGACATTCCATCAAAGACCTACGCCTGCGCAGTTACAGGGTAGCTGCTGGCCCGGTATACTGTGATCCAGACATCAGTAGCCCGGTCATATGTATACCCCGGAGTATTGAAGCTCACCGACCACCTCTGGAGCATGAGGTATGTCGTGGCCTGCCGAGCCGTAGCTGCAGCCTGCTCAAGCTCGATGGTCGGACTGGGGAGACCACAAGGATTTCATTAACCAGCCTGTCACCCAGCCGGCAGTTGATAGAAGATCTCAGGATCTCTCATCTTGCGCAAAAAAAAGCAAACCTGCAGTAAAAATATGGACCGAGAGGCCCGCAGGGTTTCCTAGGTCATTCTCCTTGCTAGGCAAAATAAAAAAAACGGAAGCTGCTAGCAACAGGAGGAGGGTTGATAACACGGGGCCCGCCCCCCCAAGGCGGGATTAAAGTTCTGTGTATTGTGTAACAATTTTGCCTAGTTTGTCCTAATGGCAGGCTATACAACCCATGTAGTTACAGAGAGGAGCTGTGTCGGTTGGTGAATATAAGAGAAATAAAGCATTCATAAAACTACAGTGTACAAGTGACAGACTACTACTTTAAATTTCCTACAGGTTTGTTTTTCTGTAAATCTTCAGAATGACCGGCAGACCCTTTTTGTATTCCGAGCTTGCAAGTTTCCATAAAGCATTGATTCAGAAGGTTACTGTAAAACAGGGATATCAATTATTACCACAAAACACGGTTTAAAAACATCTATTTCTGAAAAACTGACTTCTGTCAGTATTACAAGTGGATACTTACTAAGGCGGTGTTTTCACTTTAGTGAGCTATGAATAAATAATAAATGCAATTAAAAATAAGAATGCATAAATACACATCACTGTAAACTTTAAGAAAGTGCAGAGAGAGAACAATTACCTAAAGTAAAAACTCTAATATAAGTTAGCCTAACAAAAAAGGATTTACTTAACCACTTGCCACCAGGTGATGTACCCACGTGTCATGGGAGAGATGTAAAACTTCTTTGAATTTTGAAGCCATGAAAAAACTTTTTTTTTTTTTTTTTTTTACGGAAAATGTGAAAAACAGTGTGGAGTAGTTTTAGAAATTGAAAGTAATTTTGTTACACTGGGAAAGTGAAATGCAGTTACAGTAAATAAACCAAGTCGGCTTTTTAACCACTTGCTTACTGTACACTTATACCCCCTTCCTGCCCAGGCCAAATTTTCAGCTTTCAACGCCGTCACACTTTAAATTACAATTGTGCGGTCATGCTACACTGTACCCATATGAAATTTTGATCATTACCCCAAGGTACAAAAAAAGAAGAGGGAAGAAGGAGAGGGAAGAAGGAGAGGGAAAACCCCCACTCCTCCCTGCTATAGATGTTGAAAAGGGAGACCCAGTTTCAATGCCACTCACACCGGCAACAGCCTTATATTACGTGTCAAAGTCAAACACAATGGGAAAAAAGGCAGGAATCCAAAACGAGAACATAGTGGTGCCTCCGGCTGCACAGCATCCACCTATCCCAAGACAGCGCCCCCTCACCAAGTGTGGGAGCTTGTGGCCAGGGTAACACTGACACAGTCTGCAGATGCCCAATCGTGTGTCCCCGCAAGACGTTTAACTTGCTGGCTGCCCCAGTCCAGGATGGGGCTGTTGCAGCTGACTCAGCATTCGCTTTTTGGTCAGACTGGGGTGACCACTGGGTCTAGATTACCCAGCCCAGTGAGGCTGAAGGTCTCTTCAGGAAATAAAATAAAAAAAGCTATGGAAAAGCTATGGAACCAAAAGGTCCCAGCAGGGAACTAGGTCCTTACTCCTCAAACGCTAAGCAGAAATAACTGGCATGCATATAGCAGAGAGGGTTTATACTAGCTAGAACTGCCCATAGGCGGTGCTGTACTCTTTCTGCCTAGTTGCCTAGTTTTCTACTCCTATAGTTTGCGCTATAAAATTTATGGTCGAGAATAAAGAGAATCTTTGTCCGTCAATGAACATAAGAGAAAGAGGAAATGTTTCAGCGAGATTTCCTCTCACTTCTTGTGGCTACACAACAAGAAGTAAAGAGAAATCTCCCAAACTGGACACAGTTAAAAATAAATATTCTATACCCAATGAAAAGAAAATTGCTTTGTTTTTCCCAAAATTATTTTGCAGTTTTGATCCAAACACTGCATTATAAAACTTCCCATGTAGTAAAACTGATTTCTGAAAAAACATGGGTGATTCCTTAAAACCATATAATAGATTGGCAGCACAAGTCTTCACTGATATTACCATGAAACCATGCATAGCTACATGGTTTCCTCCACTGTTCCTATCTTTTTCGTTTACCTTTCTTTTCCCACTGTTCTGTTTACCACTATGTAACTCTTCTATAGGATCCATGTATTTAATTAAAGTTTGTTACCAGCCAGCTATTTTATAAAGTTTAAAATAGCACAGGAAACATTTCTGCCAGGATCGCCAATCGGGTGATTTTCCTACACTTCCCATTTCTGTAGCGATCATACAAGAAATAAAAGGAGTCGGTAGTAACTGAGACCTAGTAATTAAATATGCGTAATTCAGTGTGTTTAGAGGAGTTTACATAGTAATGTATCTACATCACACGAGAGGAGGTGGCAGAGCATAGTCAGGGAAGGAAAGCAAGTGCATAACTATACTTATGAGCCTGCTTGATATTGCTGAGTACTGCATCTTTAAATTTCTTAGATTGTATTGTAATAAAGCTAAACCTGCGCTATGAGGAGCCACTTTCGATTGGTTTCTCGATTTACAATAAAAAGATTCTGAATTGATGTGAAACCACCGGTCATCTCAGAAGCTTTTCAAAGTAATATACAGTATTCTTTTGTGAAAGGATAGGTAGCTAGAAGGTGAATAACTGTCCAGAGTGGGAAACAGTGGGAGGAACAGGAAGAGGCTGGGAACTTTATATAGAGGATATTTATATATCATTTTGGACATTGTAGCTAATGACAGTGTGTTGTTCTTTTTGTCAATGTACTGTTTGTCAATATATTTCCATTTTGAAGTACAAGTCAAATTTTTAGTTACAAAAAAATAAATAAAAAATTGTAACATACTGGAGTTATTTTGGGGAGTGGTGGTGGCTGTAAAATCTGCAGCGCTCAAACTAAAATCTAAATCACCCAGGCTGTTATAGTAACTTGTACAGGAATGAGCAGACAGCAATGAGAACATTGTCAGAAGTTTTTTTTTTCTTTGCCCCCACTAGTGAGGTTTGTCATGAAACAAGTAAAAAGGAAATTGCCCCAATAGAGCTACAAATACAAAACACAACAGAAACTCTATTCCTTTCCCTCAATCTAAAAAACAGCATGAAAAGAAGTCTTAGAAAACAGATCTTACTTGCATACTCAAAGGAACCAAGGAATCAAGGGGCATTCCAGACTGAATCTGTGACTTTATTTCCAGGTACTTCTCTTCTACTTCAGTAAGAGCGGATAACAGGTTAAAGCCAGCCATAGCTTGGGAATGTTCTGCTGATTCAACATTGAAGGTGGCGAAGGAATGCTGCTCCATGCACTGCTGCTGCGTTTTCCAGCACAACTGCCAACACATCCAGCGCTGCACATCCAAAAGCTTCAGTTCGGCCCTTACTACTCTCTGCTTTAGTTCTTTAAAGGCTTCATTTCTGTGCAGTGGAACAAAAACATGGTTTTTTTTTTACGTCAACTGAAGTGAATTTTTAAATAAGTACATAATATACAGCTATAAAAGTTTTAGTTGTGAAATTATTAAACATACCAATTAAAGCTGAACTCCGGTAAAAAGGACTTCCTTTGCAGTGGAGCTGTGCCCACTGCAGAAGATATCTGGTTTATGCCTAGGGGACCATGAAAAATAGGATTTTTGTACTCACCGTAAAATCCATTTCTCTGTAATTCACAGACCGACACAGCTCCTCTCTAACTAAATGGGTTTGTTAGCCTGCCACTAGAACTAGGCAAAATTGTAACACAATACACAGAAATGTCAGTCCCGCCCAGGGGGTGGACCCTGTGCTAACAACCCTCCCAGCAGCTTCAGTACGTCAACAAGCAGTATAACGTAGAGAAGAGGGGTGGGTGCTGTGTCGGTCAGTGAATTACAGAGAAAAGGATTTTACGGTGAGTACAAAATCCTATTTTCTCTTATATTCACCGACCGACACAGCTCCTCTCTGTAACTAAATGGGACATCCCGAAGCAGTGCCAAACGAGGGGTGGGAAAAACGGCATAAGAACTTCAGCCACCATGGCAAGTGGGAACTAGTGAAACTGAACCCACAAAAAAATACGGAAAACACACCGCCACATAACCGGGTATTCACAGCCAGAGAGAACCCCAACATCGCAACCTTCTGCGAAAGTAATGCAACAGTGCATTAACAAAACAGTACTGCGTTTTTATCGAAAACCAGGAAAAAAAAACTCAATTTCAACTACACGGCCACCTACAAAACTTTGCGGCCAAAACAGGCATCAGCCGATGCACTGACGTCTACCTTGTAGAACTTGGTAAACATGTGGACAGACAACCAGGTCGCCGCCTTATACACCTGAGCGACCGACGCTTGGTGTCGGAAGGCCCATGACGTTCCGATTGCCCTTGTAGAGTGGCCCGCGACCTTCAACGCATTGGCTTGTACTACAATCTATCTGATCCACCTGAAAATGGTGGCCGAAGAGACCGCCATATCCTTCTTTGGACCAGCCACCGAAACAAACAGCGAGTCTGACTTCCGAAAGGCAGCCGTGACAAATACACTTTTAGAGCCCTAACCACGTTGAGAGCATGAAGGGCCACCTCTTTGGTGTGCTTCGGCTTAGGACACAACGATGGTAATACATTGTCCTCATTGATTTGAAAGGCCGAGACCACCTTCGCTAGAAAAGACGGTTGCGGGCGCAACACCACCTTATCCCTGTGGATGACCAGATAAGGCGACTTGCAAGACAAGGTTGACTTGCAAGACAAGGCGACTTGCAAGACAAGGCTGCCAATTCCGAAACCCTCCTGGCCAATGTGATGGCCACTAAAAAGACCACTTTCTGGGAAAGAGTCAACAGGGGAATCTCCCTGATATTTTCAAATGGCGGCTTCTGAAGCACCGACAACACCAGGTTCAAAATCCCATGGGGGTAACAGTGGACGCACCAGAGGGACTACATGTCGTACCCCCTGAACGAAAGTACTCACTAATGAGAGGGACGCCAGGGGTCGCTGAAAAAAATAAAAAAAATAAAATAAAATTGCACCTTAATGGTGCTCAATGCCAATTTCTGGTCCACTCCTTGCTAAACAGCAGGATCCTGGATATAGAAAAGGAGCACGGATGCCACCCTTTCTCCTCACACGTGGAGATGTAGGCCTTCCAGGTACGGTGGTATATCTTCAGTGAAGAAGATTTCCGCGCCCTCAACATAGTTAGAATCACCGACTCCGACAGACCCCGGTTCCTCAGCACCTGGCTCTCAATAGCCATGCCGTTAAAGCCAGCGATGGTAAAGCAGGGTGAAAGATTAAACCTTAAGATAGGAGGTCCTCTCGCTGCGGCAGTCGCCAGGGAATGTCTGCCACCAGACGCACTAGGTCCGCTCAGGCCAATCTGGGGCAACCAGAATTACTGGAATCCTCTCGGCTTCCACTCTGCGAAGCGGACGTAGCAACAGCTTCAGTGGAGGAAATGCGTAGATGAGCTGGTACTGATCCCATGGAGCCACCAGCGTGTCTGACGCGTGTGCCCATGGATCTCTTCTCTTGGACACAAATCTTGGCACCTTCTGATTGAGACGGGAGGCCAAATCCACCTCAGGTGTTCCCCACTTCAGACACAGCAGCCTGAATATGGACAGGGGGGCAGGGGCCTTTTACACGCACTGCCTCTATTTTTGCAACAAATGAGCTAAGGACCGCCGTCAGGGTGTCCATGGGCACAGCGCTATCCGCAGGTGACGCTGTTGAAATAGCCTGGATTTCGGGGGAAGAAATACCAGTTTCTGAAGCCATGCTGACCCTACACTGTATGCCACCTGAAAAGGGACTTAGGACAGTGAAGGTTTCCTAGCGCCAGACTCACCACCCTGGGGCATTCTGTGATGGTTACTAGCCGTGCCTGTAGTCCCCAGGAGGTTACCCAAGTGCAGAGTGAAGAAGCTGTGTCGGCAGCAGCTGTAGAGCTTTCACCAGCGTTCAGAGAAAGGCCATCCAGCGTCCTGTGTACACAGGAAACAGTGTTTGACAGCACATGGCATGCTGTCACAAGAGAGCTGCAATGAAAAGAGCGCCCGGGCTTAAAAAAATGGCCGCCAATGATCTTAATAGGAAATCTCACAGAAAATGGCCGCCGAAGCTCGCGAGGGGAACCTACTCTGCCCTCATCCAAAATGGCCACCGGACAGCGCCATCCGGTGACAAGAGAAACCACAGAATAGTGCTGCCTCCAAGCAGCCAAAATATCTCCACAGACACCTTTTGGGACCCCCACAACGGGACCAGGACCATTGCTAGCCACACAGACCCCCTACAGGTGAGAGACCCAGCGAACCCAGCACACATACCGCCAGCAGCACATGCAGCCGCCCCCGGGGGAAGGAGGGAAGATAGGGACGTGGGAGAGAAGAGAAGGTGAGGTGGCCCCCGAATCAACCTCCCAGGGAATGCCCAGCTGCTCAACTCCCCGAAGCAAGGAGAGCCGTACTTACCAGTTCTGAAGAGCTGGGAGACATTCCATCACAGACCCACTCCTGCGCAGTTACAGGGTGGCTGCTGGCCTCGGTATACTGTGATCCAGACATCAGTAGCCCGGTCATATGTATACCCCGGAGCATTGAAGCTCACGACCACCTCTGGAGCTGAGGTATGTCATGGCCTGCCGAGCCTTAGCTGCGACCTGCACACGCTCGATGGCCGGACTGGGGGGACTACAAGGATAACTCAACCAGCCTGTCACCCAGCCGGCAGTTGATGGAAGATCCCAGGATCTTTCATCTTGCGCAAAAGTATAAATCCTGCATCAAAAAAATGTACCAAAGGGCCCACAGGGTTCCTAGGTCATTCTCCTTCACTAGGCAAAATAAAACTGAAGCTGCTGGGGCAGCAGGGAGGGTCGTTATCACAGGGTCCGCCCCCTGGGCGGGATGGACAATTCTGTGTATTGTGTTACAATTTTGCCTAGTTCTCCTAGTGGTAGGCTAACAAACCGATTTAGTTACAGGGAGGAGCCGTGTCGGTCAGTGAATATAAGAGAAAGTAGTTTTACTTACCCGATCCTCTACTCCTGCAGGCTTCCTCCGAGCTGCTTGATCATTCTGTTCAGCCCCCTCTTATCTACGCTTTGGCGGTCCAATTCCTCTGACATCAAGGCCCATTCAGGGCCCACAGCCCTGCACTGGATGCAAGGGGCAGCCCATTGCTGGAGCAGAGGGGAGTATTGTTTACTGTGGGGAGTGGATAAGTAAAAGTGCTCTTATCGTCCCCTAAACTAAACAAGCATTTAACCGTTGCAACGTGGCCACAGACCCATCACAAAAAGGAGGACTTTTTCATTTTCTGGTGTTCAGCTTCAAACACAAATTAAATGCTTCGTGCTTCAGTAAAATGTTGCAAATTACAAATGTAAATGTCATCCAATAATTACATTTTTAAGCAGGTAAATAGGGAATGAGGAAGTGTGGGAGTAAAGGCTTCCCCTTTACTATTAAATTTTTTTCGCCTTTACCTTTTCTCCAAAAAAGTCATCCAGCCTAATGTCAGGTGTACACGCTGTAGATTGTGTTATTGAGCCACAACTTTGCTTAAGGTGGTTCTAAAGGATCTTGAAAATTTGCTCCCATCTTATTAGTAACAAAAGGTTAACATTGATGCGTGGACAGGAGGGGAGAATACCTCATCACACTGCCTTTGCTAAAGGGGTGGAGGGATTCTTGACATGAGCGATCTATAGAAGATTTGGCAAAGTCCAGCTATACGATACAAAAATGGCTGGGTCAGAAGAGACTTTGTGGGAGTCTGACTACTGAAATAGTTTATACAAATGCATCATATTCTTGGTGATGTAGAGTGCCTTGCAAAAGTATTCACCCCCCTTGGCTTTTTATCTATTTTGTTACATTACAGCCTTTAGTTAATTTTTTTTAATCTGAATTATATGCGATGGATCAGAACACATTAGTCTAAAAGTTGGTGAAGTAAAATTAGAAAAATATAAACATAAAACTAATTTAAGATTAAAACAGTGCTTTATATGAATACACATTAATTAGGGGTGCAACGGATCAAAAAATTCACGGATCGGATAGTTTCTCGGATCAGTCACGGATCGGATCATTTTTCGGATCAGCAAATAATAACTGAATTTGCAAAAACCTGTGAAAATGCCACCACCATATAGTCCCCCCTGTAATATCCACAATCTTCCCCACTGTAATATCCACATCATCTCCCCCAATGAAATATTGGCTGAGCATGGATGGGTATGGCTGGGTATCGCAGAGTATGGCTGGGTATTGGCGAGTATTGGCAGGGTATTGGAAAGTATTGGCAAGCTATTGCAGAGTATTGGCAGGGTATTGCAGACTATTGGCAGGGATGTCTGTGCAGGACTTGTCACAGAGCAGCGCTGTGGGCTCTACAGATACAGCATCATGACGCCGGTTTGTTTACAGGTGATCGCTCTGTCATTTGACAGAGCAATCACATTGTAAACGCCGACGGGTGCAACAAGATGGCCACCGCTCCGGAACTAGGCCGAAGCCGCAGCCTTTCCTAAGGCCGAGACCGCGGATCGCGGCGTGTGCCAATCCGAGGGGGGTGACCCGTTCGGATCATGGATCGGAGCCACTCCGTTGCACCCCTAATATTAATCCAAATAATATTTCATATGGTGCAATATTAATTAGCCAATAACTGATTAGATGATTAACTTATTTAAAAACACTCAATCCTGCACAGCTCTAGTTCATTCAGAAACTATCCAATAGTCCAGCTATAGAGATAGGGAGTAATAGGAGTGCTGCAATGGAAAGCAACAAATCTTTCTCCTATTAGTGCTCCAAAACTGAGCAGAGCAAAGAAGATAAAAAGCAACTTCCAAGTCCCCCAGCGAAGGAATTCACATGCTCCTTAAACAGCTACACCTTCACTGATCCACCCCATGAGAGCCCCTTAGTGCTTCTGCTTACCAGAAGTATTATTTATACAGCGCCTTTAAGATGCCTTCCCACTTGCTTCTATCACTCAGTTGATGGGCACTTCAATACTCCATAGCGCGTGGTCTTGCCCTGATGCGTTTCGTGATTATGTCTTCAGAGGACGCCCTCTGAAGATGTAATCACGAAACACGTCAGGGCATGACCACGCGACCCATCAGCATGACTCGATTGGCGTCATCCTGGGACTTATGGCGGTCTGTTTAGAGGAACTCCGATCGGTGGCGAGCTTGGCGCAAATCTGTGATATTGCTGACAAATGTTTTTATGCTTGTAACCTGTATTTTACTGGGGGGGGGGGGGGGGGGGGTGATTGTTTATTTTAATAAAAGGTATAACACTTTGCTGAGCATCCCCTTGTATTTTTACATGCTATTTATCGCCTCATTGACTTGTACCGGTTATGGAGTATTGAAGTGCCCATCAACTGAGTGATAGAAGCAAGTGGGAAGGCATCTTAAAGGCGCCGTATAAATAAAACTTCTGGTAAACAGAAGCACTAAGGGGCTCTCACAAAAGATGGATCGGTGAAGGTGTAGCTGTGGAGCATGTGGATTCCATCACTGGGAGGACTTGAAGTTGCTTTTATCTTCTTTGCTCTGCTCTGGAGCACTACTACTACTGTTGCTTTCACTTTCCATTGCAGCATTCCTATTACTCGCTTTCTCTATAGCTGGACTATTGGACAGTTTCTGAATGAACTGAAGCTGAGCAGGATTGAGTGTTTTTAAATAAGCTAGTCATCTAATCAGTGATTGGCTAATTATTATTTGGATGAATACTGTGTATTCATATAAAGCGCTGTTAATTTTTAATCTTACATTAGACATAGACATTTTATTGTTTTTAATTGGTATAACAGCAGCTCTAAGTGCAGTATAGTGAGTTCCATTTGAGTGCTGGGTTCAGGATTACATTGTGGTTCTGAGTATTATCTATTAATATACAAAAAATTATTTATCAAAAATAAAACCTGGATAATTGGCATGTGCGTATGTATTCACCCCCTTTGTTATGAAGCCCGTAAAAAACTCTGGTGCAACCAATTACCTTAAGAAGTCACAATTAGTGAAATTATGCCCACCTATGTGCAATCTAAGTGTCACATGATCTGTCATTACATATACAAACCTTTTTGAAAGGCCCCAGAGGCTGCAACACCTAAGCAAGAGGCACCACTAGCCAAACACTGCCATGAAGACCAAGGAACTCTCCAAATAAGTAAGAGACAATGTTGTTGAGAAGAAGTACAAGTTAGGGTTAGGTTATAAAAAAAAAAAACTAAATTTTTGATGATCCCTAGGAGCACCATAAAATCCATCATAACCAAATTTAAAGAACATGGCACAACAGCAAACCTGCCAAGTAACGGCCACACACCAAAACTCACAGACTGGGCAAGGCGGGCATTAATCAGAGGCAGCACAGAGACCTAAGGTAACTCTGGGGGAGCTGCAGAGTTCCACAACAGAGACTGGAGTATTTGTACATAGGACGACAATAAGATGTACATTCCATAAAGTTGGGCTTTATGGCAGAGTGGCCAGAAGAAAGCTATTACTTTCAGCAAAAAACAAAATGGCACCTTTTTAAGTTTGCGAAAAGGCATGTGGGAGACTCCAAAAATGTATGGAGGATGGGAGACTCCAAAAATGTATGGAGGAAGGTGCTCTGGTCTGAGGAGATTAAAATTTTACTTTTTGGCCAAAGAAAACGCCATGTCTGGTGCAAACCAAACACATCACATCACCCAAAGAACACCATCCACAATGAAACATGGTGGTGGCAGCATCATGCTGTGGGGAGGTTTTTCAGCAGTCGGGACTGGGAAACTGGTCAGAGTTGAGGGAAAGATGGATTGTACCAAATACAGGGATAGGAAAGATGGATTGTGCTAAATACAGGGATATTCTTGAGCAAAACCTGTACCACTCTATGTGTGATTTGAGGCTAGGACGGAGGTTCACCTTCCAGCAGGACAATGACCCCAAATACACCATTAAAGCAACACTTGAGTGGTTTAAGGGCAAACATGTAAATGTGTTGGAATGGCCTAGTCAAAGCACAGACCTCAATCCAATAGAAAATCTGTGGTCAGACTTAAAGATTGCTGTTTCACAAGCGCAAACCATTCAACATGAAGGAGCAGGATTTTGGGGGAAAAAAACAATATATTTTTTGCCATCATAAATATCCCCAAAAAATAAAAATAAATGTAAAGACCAATTTCTTCATCAGCTTAGGCTAATATGCCGTTTTTCTACATATTTTTGGTAAAAATCTCAATAAGCCCATATTGATTGGTTTGCACAAAAGTTATAGGGTCTACAAAATAGGGGATAGATTTATGGCATATTTTTTTTGTACACTTTTTTGGAACCAGCAACACATACTGCGATCAGTGGTATAAAAATGCAGTGATTACTGTATAAAAGACATGGCAGGGAAGGGGTTAAATGTGTTCACTGGGAGGGTGTTTAACTGTGGGGGGAGTGGACTGACAGGGAGTAGAGGTTGCTGTTCCTAATCACTAGGAACAGACGATCACTCTGTACACCCCTGACAGAACGGGATCCGTTTGTCTAAATTGATCCCCGTTCTAACTCTCTGTGAAGCGATCGCGGGTGGCCAACAGACATCGTGGCCACCGGCCATGTGCCTCTGGCATGTGTGCGTGCCTACTGTACCTATTGCACGAAGCGGCGTACAGCGACGATTTGCTCAATAGAGCCGACCTGCTGCAGTATAACTGCGGCGACTAGTCGGCAAGTGGTTAAGATACAAATCCTTCTGCCTTTAGAATCATTTTAAAGTTCCATATGTGTTGATCCCTATATGTAAATAGATTATTGAGAAAGGAGTTAACCACTTCCAGACCGCCCGCATACTGTGGCAGGGTGGCTCAGCTGCACTAACCGACGTGCCTGTACGTCGGTCCGTGCAGGAGATACAGTGTGCAAAAACTATGGGAGCGTGCTTGCGGGTCCGGCAGCCACCCGCTCTCGTGGTACAGAGAGGCAGAACGGGGATCTGCCTATGTAAACAAGGTGGATCCCCGTTCTGACAGGGGACAATAGTGTGATCGGTTGTTCCTAAATCCTTAGGAATCTAACACTATCTCTCCAGCTGCCCAGTCCCATGGTGACCTCCTCTGAACTCAATCACTCAGACTCAGAGGATGAAAAGAAGGCGGTGTCAGACTTCTCTCCCCACAATGCACCTGCCAGGTTTCTTCCTACACCTCCCCCTCTTTCAAAGTGTAAAGCATTCATCTTTTATCCATTCTGAGGATGGCTGTCATTTATTGGCCTCTTGGACAAGTGTCACACTTTCTGGGCGACTTCTCCGTTTGGCTACTCTACTTTCATCTGAAGTCCCTGCCATCATTCTAGGGGACTAATATTCCAATCAATGTGAACACCTCAACAACTTCCAAATGTAATCTCCTCTTTTAACCTAACACAATGGCCACAAACCACCACTCCAATGGCAACACTTTCGACCTCGTATTGCCCCACCTCTTCACTCCCAGCAAACTTCTCTAACTCCCCTTTACCTTTCTCCAATCACAACCTTATCCGTTTTAACACTCTCCTTGTCCTCCAGGGTAGAAAAGAGTTGACCAGGTTTGGATGAGAGGGTTTTGATGAGGGTGGTGCAGTAGGTTTGTTGAGCAGTGTAGAGGCAGGAGTTATATTTCAGAAGGGCAGATTTGTAGCGGGTTCACAAAATGTGTGCTGCTGTGCAATCTAGGTCTGCATAATTTTAATGCAGCACACATATGGCACTGTAATTGCATGTTAGCAAAATGTACACGTTAAATCCAACCTCCAGAGCGACTTACAGTTTTGTGTGCCTCTGATTCTCAAAATTTTTCAAAAATTAAGTTGAAAGCAACCGTGTAAAAAAATGTATGATTAGTGCCCCCTGTGATAATGTGCGTGTTGGTACTGCATGCAAGCGAACAACGATCATTTTACACATTTTCACTATTGCTGCGATCATCATGGGCAGTAATTCTAGCACTAGACCTCCTCTGTACATCTACAGTGGTAGACTGTAAAGGCTTTTAAGCACTTAAGCCCCGGACTTTTGCTGGCGTAAGACCAGAGCACTTTTTGAGATTTGGCACTGCGTTGCTTTAACTGACAATTGCGTGGTCGTGCGACGTGGCTCCCAAACAAAATTGATGCACATCGGACATTTTGGACAAATTTCTGGGACCATTTGTCATTTATACAGCAATCAGTGCTATACAAATGCAGATTCCTGTGTAAATGACATTGGCAGTGAAGGGGTTAACCAGGAGGTGGTAGTGTAGGGGTTAAGTGTGTCCTAGGGGTGTGTTTATAACTGTGGGGGCGTGGCTGATTTACAGAACACAGATCTCTGCTCCAATCAGCCACCTTGTAGCATTTGGTAAAGGTGTGAACAGACAACCAAGTCACTGCCTTACACACTTAAGCGACTGACGCTTGATGTCAGAAAGCCCAAGACGTTCCAATTTCCGTGGTGGAATGGGCCGTGACCGGAAAGGGGGGCACCTGCCCCTTAAGGCGTAGGCCTGTACCACAATCTGTCTGATCCATCTGAAAATGGTGGCTGACGAGATCGCCACAAGCTTCTCTCGGACCAGATACTGAAACAAACAGAGTCTGACTTATGAAAAGGAGCTGTGGCAGACAAATATACCCTCAGAGCCAAAACCATGTCCAGGGAATGAAGGGCCACCTCCTTAGGATTTGTCGGTTTAGGACACAGAGATGGTAACACAATGTCTATTGATGTGAAGCGCTGAAACCCCCTTCGGCACAAAAGGTTGCGGTCATAACACCACCTTATCTTTATGGATAACCAGATAGGGGCGACTTGCAAGACAAGGCCGCCAGTTCCGAAACCCTCCTGGCCGATGTAATGGCCACTAGGAAGACCACTCTGGGAAAGAGTCAACGAAAAGAATTTCCCTGATGTTCTCAAACGGCGCTTTCTGAAGCGCCGATAGCACCAGGTTCAGATCCCATGGGGGCAAAGGTGGACGCACCGGAGGGACTACATGTCGGACCCATTGTATGAAAGTGCTCACTAGAGAGTGAGATGCCAGGGGTCGCTGGGAAAAAAAAGCCAAAGCTGATATTTGATCCTTAATGGTGCTTAAAGCCTATTTCTAGTCTACTCCTCGCTGTAGGAACAGCAGGATCGTGAAAATGGAATATGTGCGCGGACGCCACCCCTTCTACTCACACATGGAGATGTAGGACTTCCAGGTACGATGGTATATCTTCCGAGAACATGATTTTCGTACTCTCAACATAACTGAAATCACAGAGACCGACAGGCCCCGTTCCTTAGCACCTGGCTCTCAACAGCCATGCCGTTAAAACCAGCGATGGTAAAGCAGGATGGAGAACCTTGAGAAATAAGGTCTTCTTGCAACGGTAGTCGCCAGGGAGTGTCTGCAACCAGGCGTAATAGGTTGGCGTATCAGGGACGCCAAGGCCAATCTGGGGCAATCAACAACACTGGAATCCCCTCGGCCTCCACTCTGCGGAGCAGACGTGGTAACAGTTTTAGCGGATGAAAGGCGTAGATCAGTCGGAACTGACCCCATGTAGCCACCAGCGCGTCTGACGCATCTGCCCAAGGATCACTTGTTCTGGATATGAATCTCAGCACCTTCCGATTGAGACGGGAGGCCAGGAGATCCATGTCTGCTGTGCCCCACTGCAGGCACAGTAGCCTGAACACCTCCGGATGCAATGATGATTCTCCTGGGTCCAGCATCTGACAACTTAGATAGTCCGACTTACAAGTTTCCTACTCCCGTGATGTAAATGGCCGACAGGGCCGGTACATGTCGCTCTGCCCACTGAAAGATGTAAGTGACCTCCCGAGCTGCAGCCAAGCTTCTTCCTCCTTGATGGTTGACATATGCCACCGCCGTGGTGTTGTCTGACTGGATCCTGATGGTCTTTAGTCTCGTCGACTGCGTGGAGAGACATAGCCTGTGTGCTTGAAGCTCAAGCACATTGATTGTCAACTTGGATTACTCCCCCGACCAGAAGCCCTGGGTCGACTGTACTCCCAGTCCTCCTCCCCAGCCGGTCAGACTGGTGTCTGTTGTGATCACTGTCCAATGCAGAGGTAGGAAAGACTTCTCGGACCTAAGAGACAGGGACCTCAACCACCAGAGCAGGAAATCCCTGACTGACTGGTTCATCTGAATCTGCCGATCCAAAGATAATGGAGATTTGTCCCATTTTGTCAAGATCTCCTTCTGCAAGACTCTGGTGTGAAACTGGGCATATGGTACTGCCTCGAAAGAGGCCACCATGAGTCCCAGGACTCGCATGCAGAAGCGTAGCGACGACCACCTGCGAATCATCAGCAGTTTTACTGCAGGTCTGAGAGTCTGCAGCTTGTCTAAAGGGAGAAACACTCTTGCTTCCATGGAGTCATGCAGTAAGCCTAAGTACTCCAAGCACTAAGTCGGTATGATCACCGACTTGTTCAGGTTCAACAGCCACCCAAATTCCTGCAGGGTCTACATGGTGATCGCTACATACTCCTCTAATTCTGAGGCAGAAGATGCTCTCAGGAAGAGATTGTCTAGTTAACCTAAGTTTGCGATCCTGCGTTGTTGCAGCAACGCCAAAACAGGAGCCAATACCTTGGTAAAGACTCGGGGGGCTGATGCCAAGCCAAAAGGGAGAGCCACAAACTGGTAGTGGGCTTCCCCAACTGCAAATCGCAGAAACTTCTGATGAGGAAGGCATATGGGTATGTGTAGGTACGCATCCTGGATGTCCAAAGAAGCAGGGAGTCCCCTTGATGGAGTGCAACAACTACTGAGCGAATTGATTACATTCTAAACCTCTGTACTTTTACAAAGTAATTGAGGGCTTTTAGGTCCAAGATTGGGGACCACAAACAGATTGGAGTAGAACTCCTTGAACCTTTCCAGCTCCGGAACTGGTACTATCACCCCGCGACTCAGCAGGTCCCTTACCGCTCCCCATTAGGGCCTCCCAGCGGGCTGGGAGTACTTGTACGCTGGAGGGGAGGAATCTGTTTGGTGGCCAAGAGAGGAACTCTATCTTGTAGCCGCGGGAAATCAGATTGCAGACCCATTGGTCGGACAGCCGAGAGACAAACCGGGCTGCAAACTCCCAAAGGTGACCCCCCACCCCTGTTGCGGGCGGGGGCAAACCTTCATGCGGTAGCACTTTTGCTCCCAGGCTTGCGGTTCCAGGGACGATTTTGTCCTTCAGAGGTCGTCTTGTTGGGCTGGGGACGTTTAGCCAAAGCCTCGGGCAGACGAAAAAGCCGCTTGTGAGCAGAAAATTAGGGCCCTTGCCTACGGTGTGGCTCCTTAGCCTTCCTGGCCTGTGGGAATAAGGTACTCTTATCACCTGTGGTATTTTTAATGTCATCCAATGAGGCTCCAAAGAGCCGATCACCCAGGAAGGGTAAATCTGTCTGGGCTTTGTTTAGATGCCTGGTAAGCCGACCAGCATTTTAGCCAAATCAGGCGTCTCAGCACCACTTCTGACACTGAAGCCCTGGATAAAAGAGGGAGGTCCTGGTCAGCGTTATCTGAAACGACAGAGCAGGGGTCACCAGCCTCAGCGGGGCTCCGAGTCTGCATGAGAGCTCTCCCCGGTGGGGGTCGCTTTTTACCACCTTTGCGCCCACGCACCGCCTCCATCTTGGCAACGAACGTGTTAAGTACCTCTGACAAAGCATCCAGAGGCACTGCACTGTCTGCAGATGAACCGGTTGCAACTGCCTGGATTTAGGGGGAAGAAACACCGTTTTCTGAAGCCATGCTGGCCCTACCATGTTGGGGACTTAGGGCAGTGATGGTCCCACCCTCCTAACTGCTGCAGACTGAGGGGCCCCCACCACAGGACTCACCACCCTGACCAAGTTCTGCTCTGTCCAGCTAGGTGTGCCTGTGTCAGCTCCCAGATGCCTGAGAGAGGAAAACTGCACTGTGCTGAGACCCAGAGTATAGCGCTGAGCATGAAAAACATGTTCAGGCTTCAACAAAATGGGCGCCGAGCATCCAGTATAAAGGATATAATCACAGAGAAAATGGCTGCCAGACTACAGTAACATGAGACAAACCAGGCTTCTCCCTGGTCAAACCAAAAATGGGCGCTGAGCACTGTATGAAATGAGGGACAGTGAAAACAGGCAGAGGAAATGGCGGCAAACAGCGCTAAAGCGATCAGCAGACACAGCCTCCAGACACCCAGGGGAGAGACCTACAGACATCCAGGGCACAGCTACCCAGCGCAGCCCCCACCCCAGGTGAGAGCCCCCCAGGGAACCCCTGTCTATGGCACGCACACCGCTCAGCAGCCCATGCAGCATCCTCACAGGGAGGGGGGAGAGAAGATAGGGAGTTGAGAGACCCCTGAATTGACCTCCCAGGGAATGCCCAGCTGCTCAGCCCCACCAAGGCAGGGAGAGCTGTACTTAACAGTCCTGATGAGCTGGGGAACAATCCATCACAGACCCACACTCCGATAGGTATGGGGTGGCTGCTGGCCCGGCACACTGAAGCAGACATCAGTAGCCCGGTCATATATGCGCCCCAGAGCATTACGCTCACCAGCCGCCCTTGGAGCTGGGGGGCATGTCGTGGCTGACCCAGCGCAGAGCTCTGGTCTGCACACGCTCGCTGGCCAGGCTGGGGAGACTACAAGGATAAGGGTATCCAGCCTGTTACCCAGCCGGCTGTTGATAGCAGATCAAAAATCTTAATCTTACGCAAAAGGCAAACTTCTGCAGAAAAAAAATCCACAGACCGATGGACCTGCAGGGATCCTAGGTCCTCTCTCACTAGGCAGAACTAGAAAGTTCTGGGTTTTGTTAACATGTTCTGCCTAGTCCTCTCCTGAAAGTCGCGTAACAACCCGGTCTAAGAAAGGAGCTGTGTCAGTCGGTGAACGCAAGAGAAAAAACCATTTGGAGAATTTTTTTTTTATTCACCTCTAAATATCTGTTGCTAGGGAGCCCCTCATAGCCCGTGTCCTTCGGCGTCTGGGCTCCTGACGCCACCTCTCTCGGTGCAGGAAGGGAGAATGCCTCCCCCCCCCCCTATCAATCATCAGGACGTGCGACAGGTCCCAGATGATTGCGCGACCAGTCACGGCGTGTGGCTCGCACATAGTGCCCACAGTTAAAATGCTAGCGCTGTTGAGCAGAGGGGGAGATGAGCGGGGCTTCGATCACCCGCATCGCTGGACCCTGGGATAGGTAAGTGTCCAATTATTAAAAGTTGGCAGCTGCTATTTTTTTTTTCTAGCGGAATACCGCTTTAAAGGATTATTAGGCAAAACATTTTTTTTTTTTTTTAAATAACAAATACATTTTATACTTACCTCCAATGTGCAGTTCGTTTTGCACAGAGTGGCCCCGAACCTGCTCTTCTGGGGTCCCTCGACGGCTGTCTCGGCTCCCTCCCGCAAGGACTCCACAACTTCATGCGAGCTCCCTCGTGCTCCTGTGATACAGCTAGCGGCCGTAGCCGATGGTTGTATCACTCGGCCCCGCCCCCGAAGAGCCACGTCATTGGATGTGATTAATAGCAGCGCGAGCCAATGGCTGCGCTGCTTTCAATCCATCCACTCCAGCCAATCAACGGCCAGGGTGAGCGGCGAAGAGGACGTCGAGGGTGAGGGCGGGACATTCCAGGGGCTTGGCTAAGTAAAAAAGTGGGGGGGCATTGGGGCAACGGCATTGTGAGATGTTTTTTCACCTTAATGCACAGACTGCATTAAGGTGAAAAATAGGATTTTTTTGTACTTACCGTAAAATCCTTTTTTCTGCAATGCACCAACCGACACAGCTCCTCTCTGTAACTAAATGGGTTTTATAGCCTGCCATTAGGATAAACTAGGCAAAACTGTTACACAATACACAGAACTTTAATCCCGCCACGGGGAGGCGGGCTCCTTGCCATCAACCCTTCCCACTGCCCCTAGCAGTACGTCAACAAGCAGTATAATGTAGAAAAAGAAAGGAGGGGTGGGTGCTGTGTCGGTCGGGGAATTAGAGAAAAGGATTTTATGGTGAGCACAAGAAATCCTATTTTCTCTTACATTCACCAACCGACACAGCTCCTATCTGTAACTGAATGGGACGTCCCCAAGTAGTGCCAAACGAGGGGTGGGAAAACCAAATAAAAACGTCATCCGCCATGGCAAGTGGCAACTAGTGAAACTAAACCCACAAAAAAACAGCAGTGTGTGGAAAAACACTACTATATAACCGGGTATCCTCAACAGGAGTGATCCCAAGACCGCAACATTGCGGCAGTGCATTAACCAAAAAGTACTGCGTTTTTATCGAAAAAACAGGAAAAAAAATCAATTGCAACTACACGGCCACCTGCAAAACTTTGCGGCCAAAACAGGCATCAGCCGATGCACTGACGTCTACCTTGTAGAACTTGGTAAACGTATGGACAGACGACCAGGTCGCCGCCTTACACACCTGAGCGACAGACGCTTGGTGTCGGAAGGCCTAACACGTTCAGATTGCTCTTGTAGAGTGGGCTGTGACTGGAAAGGGGGGCACCTGCCCCTTCAAGGCGTAGGCTTGGACTACAATCTGTCTGATCCACCTGGAAATGGTGGCCAACGAGACCGCCATGCCCTTCTTAGGACCAGTCACCGAAACAAACAGTGAGTCTGACTTCCGAAAGGAAGCTGTGGCAAACAAGTACACCTTCAGAGCCCTAACCACATCTAGAGCGTGAAGGGCCACCTCTTTGGGGTGCTTCAGCTTAGGACACAATGATGGCAATACAATGTCCTCATAGATATGAAAAGCCGAAACCACCTTCGGTAGAAAGGATGGTTGCGGACGCAACACCACCTTATCCCTTTGGATGACCAGATAAGGCGACTTGCAGGACAAGGCCGCCAGTTCTGAAACCCTCCTGGCCTATCTGATGGCCACTAGAAAGACCACCTTCTGTGAAAGGGTCAGCAGAGGAATCTCCCTGATATTCTCAAACGGCGGCTTCTGAAGCACCGACAACACCAGGTTCAAATCCCACGGAGGTAACGGAGGACGCTAGGGTCTTTGAAAAAAAAAAAAAAAGACAGCCAGAGCTGAAATCTGCCCCTTGATGGTGCTCAACGCCAACTTCTGGTCTACACCTTGCTGAAGAAACAGCAAGATCCTGGACATAGAGAAGGAGCGCGGATGCCACCCTTTCTCCTCCACATGGAGATGCAGGCCTTCCAAGTACGATGGTATATCTTCCTGGAAGATTTCCACGCCCTCAGCATAGTTGGAATCACAGAGTCCGACAGACCCTGGTTCCTCAATACCTGGCTTTCAATAGCCAGGCCGTTAAAGCCAGAGATGGTAAAGCAGGGTGAAGGATTGGACCTTGAGATAGGAGGTCCTCTCTCAACGGCAGTTGCCAGGGAATGTCTTCCACCAGGCACACCAGGTCTGCGTACCAGGCCCGCTGAGGCCAATCTGGGACAATCAGGATTACTGGAATCCCCTCGGCTTCCACTCTGCGAAGCAGATGTGGCAACAGTTTCAGCGGAGGAAAGGCGTAGATCAGCTGGTACTGATCCCACTGAGCCACCAGCGCGTCTGCCCATGGATCTCTTGTCTTGGAAACGAATCTTGTCACCTTCCGATTGAGCCGGGAGGCCAATAGATCCAATTCTGGTGTGCCCCATTTCAGGTACAGCAGCCTGAATATCTCTGGATGCAATGTCTATTCTCCTGGGTCCAGCATCTGTCAACTCAGATAGTCCGCCTGCCAAATTTCCACCCCCGGGATGTAAATGGCCGACAGGGCCGGAACGTGACGCTCTGCCCACTGAAGTATGTGAGCGACCTCCCCAGCAGCAGCTGAGCTTCTTGTTCCCCCTTGGTGATTTATGTACGCCACAGCCGTGGCATTCTCTGACTGTATCCTGGTCGGAAGCCCTTGAAGACATGTCGACCATGTGTGGAGGCACAGCCTGATCACTCTCAATTTGAGCAGATTGATCGGCAAATTGGATTCTTCTGTCAACCAGATGCCCTGAGACGACTGAATCCCCATCTCTCCACCCCAGCCGGACAGACTGGCGACCGTAGTGCCCACCGTCCATTTCAGAGGAAGGAACGATTTTCCGGCCTGAATCACCGGGGAGCTCAACCACCAGATCAGGGAGACGACCCCCCACCTGAGACATGAGTAGGGGCAAACCTTCATGCGGTAGCACTTTTGTTCGCGGGCTTGTTAGGCTAGCGGTTCCAGGGACGCTTCTGACTGTCTGTGGGCGTCCTGTCGGGCTGGGGTAGTTTTGCTGAAGCACCGGGCAGATGAAAAATTTGCTTGTGAGCAGAAAAGGAGGGCCCTTGCCTGCGGCGTGGCTCCTTAGCCTTCCTGGCCTGTGGGAGTACTCTTACCACCCTTGGCATTTTGTAATAATGTCATCCAACGAGGCTCCAAAGAGCCGTTCGCCAAGGAAGGGAAGATCCATCAGGGCAGGGCTCGACAAAACCCGGGCGCCAGGTCGCATTGGCGACTAGAAATAGCGACCTCGCGCCTGGGGCAGCACAGCTGGGGGTATATCCTGTCTCTTTGGACCCCCCCAGCGTGATCGCGTCGGGCTGTTCCGCCGGCGGCCGAAAATTTAGGCCGCGGCTTTGAGGCCTTCTGCGGTCCTATGATTCCTTATGGAATCTGGCGCCCTCTTGTGGTCGCCGTTGGTATGACAAACCAGCAATGCCTCTGCCTGTTTTATATTACCTGCCTCTTCTTCCCTTTATTTAGAACCCCCTAAACATTATATATATTTTTTATTCTAACACCCTAGAGAATAAAATGGTGGTTGTTGCAATACTGTCTGTCACACCGTATTTGTGCAGCGGACTTACAAGCGCACTTTTGTTGGGAAAAATAATTTAGTTAATAAAAAAATAAGACAACAGTAAAGTTAGCCCAATTATTTTTTATATTGTGAAAGATAATGTTACGCCGAGTAAATTGATACCCAACATGTCACGCTTCAAAATTGCACCCGCTCATGGAATGGCGACAAACTTTTACCATTTAAAATCTCCATAGGCGACGTTTAAAAAAATTCTACAGGTTGCATGTTTTGAGTTACAGAGGAGGTCTGGGGCTAGAATTATTGCTCTCGCTCTACCGATCACGGCGCTACCTCCCATGTGTGGTTCGAACACCGATTTTATATGCGGGCAGGACAGGGCGCGTTTAAAAATTATTATTTTTTCTGCTTATTTTAACTTTTTTTTTCCCACTGTTCTTTTAAAAAAAAAATGTTGTGTCACTTTTATTCTTATTACAAGGAATGTAAAAATCCCTTATAATAGAAAAAGCATGACAGGTCCTCTTAAATATGAGATCTGGGGTCAGAGAGACCTCGGATCTCATATTTACACTAAAATGCAAATGCAGTGACGGCGGCGCTGCTATCTTCCCCTCACTCGTCTCCATGTCAGGCCAGGGACAGGTCCGGATCGCCGTCACGGACCTGGCTCCTAACTTTTTAAGCTGGCTCCTAGATTCCAAGCAAATTTGTCAACCCCTGCATCAGGGCTTTATTGGATGCCTGGTCAGCAGACCAGCATTTCAGCCAAATGAGGTGCCTCAGCACCACAGCTGACGCTGAGGCCCTGGATAGCAGAGGGAGAGTATCCAGGACCACATCACAAACGCACTTAAGGCCATGCACTAGTTGGTCTGCTAGTTCCACGCAGACTGGGGAGCCATTCTGCTCTCCCAATTCGCCGCCAGTGTCTGCAACACCAGTGCGGATGCCAGTACAGGTCGCAAGGCTGACCCCACAAAACGTAAACAAGGAACGAGCCACTGCTTCTGCCTCCCTGTCCGTCGGATCCTTGAATGCAAGAGTCCCCTCAACCGGGATCGTGGTTACTTTATTTAACCTAGATACTGGGGGGTCCACGACCGGAGGAGCCGACCACTTTTTGAGAAGGCTTTCCTCAAAGGGGTAACGCACCGCCAAATTTTTTGGGGACCAAAAAGGTCAGTTGCGGGCGACCCCATTCCCTGTAGATTAATTTGTCAAAAAATAAGTAAAATACAGGAACACCTTAGGTGAACGTGCTGGCTTGCGGGACCCAAAAGGGAACGGTACATCAGCAGAGGAATCCGCTGGCTCCTGAATCTTCAGGGTATCACGCACAGCTGTGATAAGTGCTCCAACAAGAGCCTTGTCGCACCCAGACCCGGAATCATCCACACTGTCCGAACGGTCCTGGTCAGCCACGTCTGATAGGTCAGAGCAAGGGTCTCCAGCTGCAGCAGGGCCCGAGTCTGCATCAGAGCTCTCCCCAGAGGACGGGGGCAGGGGCCTCTTACGTGCACCTTTCCTGCCACGTGCCGCCTCTATCTTAGCAACATAGGAGTCAAGGACCACCGTCAGGGTGTCCATGCGCACTGCGCTAACTGCAGGTGACCCGGTTCCCATAGCCTGGATTTCAGGGGAAGAAACACCAGTTTCTGAAGCCATGCTGACCCTAGCCTGTCTGCCACCTGCAAAGGGACTTAGGACAGTGAAGGTCCCACCCTACTGCTGCCGCCACGTGGGGGGGGGGGGGGGTACTTAGTGCTAGACTCACCACCCTGGGGCTTTCTGTGATAGCCACAGCAGTGCCTGTAGTCCCTAGGAGGTACCCTGTTACAGAGAGGAGAAAACTGTCAGCAGCACCAGCTCCCACCAGCGTTGCAACGATCTGCAGAGCAGCTCCAGCGTTCAGCAAGAGCCATCCAGAGTTCTGCACACACACAGTGGATACAGGAAGCAGCTAGAGAAAACACATGTAATGCTGGCAGAAGAGGCCAGCGGTGAAAAAAGCGTTCAGGCTTTAAGAAAATGACCACCAATGTAATCAATAGGAATCCTAAGGAAAACGGCTGCTGAAGCTCACCAGGAGAATTTATAGCTTCCCAAATCCAAGATGGCCACCGGAACGGCGCCATGTGGTGACAGAGCAAAAAATAAAAAACGTGCTGCCTGCTAACAGTCAGAATAACCTCCATAAACATGTTTTGGGACCCCCAGACCTGGATCAGGACCAACACCAGCCGCACAGACCCCCTTCAGGTGAGAAACAGCAACCCACACACACACACCGCCCACAGCACATGCAGCCACCCCCTCGGGGGGGGGGGGGGGGTGATAGGGACTTGGGAGAGAAGATAGGGAGGTGAGGTGGCCCCCGAATTGACCCCCCAGGGAATGCCCAGCTGCTCACACCACCGAAGCAGGGAGATTCATACTTACCAGTCCTGAAGAGCTGGGAGACATTCCATCACAGACCCACTCTTGCGCAGTTACAGGGTGGCTGCTGGCCTCAGTATACTGTGATCCAGACATCAGTAGCCCGGTCATATGTATACCCCAGAACATTGAAGCTCACCGACCACCTCTGGAGCTGAGGCATGTAGCTGCCTGCCGAGCCGTAGCTGAGGCCTGCTCACGCTCGATGGCTGGACTGGGGAGACTACAAGGATATCATTAACCAGCCTGTCACCCAGCCGGCAGTTGATGAAAGATCCTGGAATCTTCTATCTTGCGCAAAAAGCAGCAAACCTGCAGCAAAAGTATGGACCGAGAGGCCCGCAGGGTGTGCTAGGTTATTCTCCTTGCTAGGCAAAATAAAAACTAAAAGCTGCTAGGAGCAGTGGGAAGGGTTGATAGCACGGGGCCCGCCCCCCGGGGTGGGAATAAAGTTCTGTGTATTGTGTAACAATTTTGCCTAGTTTCTCCTAATGGCAGGCTATACAACCCATTTAGTTACAGAGAGGAGCTGTGTGGGTCGGTGAATAGAAAGAGAAAAACTTTTACCTTTACAACCCCTTTAAGCACTACCTCACTAAGCAAAGAAGGACTTCCGGTAAGGCATATTAAAAAAGGGGGCGGGGGGACTAGCACGTTTTAAAATGGTAAACACTATTGAAAACATTACCCATTAAGCTGAATAATTAGAGAAGAGGAATTTGACTCATCTGTAAATTCTGAATTTACTGCTTAGTACAAGACACAAAGTATTCATAAACCCTGGGTTACAGGCTTGTACATTCAGCTGATTGAACACTACGATCAGCTTTCAAGGACACACTCCCTGGACACTTCCCCTATAGTCCTACCCCACTCTGCAAGTCCTTGATTTTGTAGAAGCAATGCAGAGTAACCAATGAAGGGAAGAGAAGGTGATCTTACATGCTGTACTATACTTAACATGCCCATAAGAAATTGAAGAAAAGAAGCATTTAACTGGCCCATAAATTCCTAGTACAGCATACAGGCAAAGTACAGACTTTGGAATGTCTCCAAGTAATGAATGAGAAGGAAACGCAAAAACTAGATCCCAACATCCGAGTGCCATAAAACTGCATCTGCAGAAAACTGAAGACCAGAATTTATTTGCGAACTCTTTTTGTACTGGATAGAGTTCAATAAAGATTTTGAGAGAGAAAAAGGAAAAAAAAAAAAAAGAGAAAACACCTTTCTGGAGTGATCCATTTATCATAGATTTCACAATATCTGTAGACAAAAAAGTATACAGCAGCAATCAGCCTTTCCTCATTATCAAGCATGTTGCATGAACTACCATCTTCAATATAGCAACATTCTGCGCAAGAAAAAGCTTCCGCAGCCTCCATCAACACCGTCTCAACATCCTCTATGTCCTTCAGCATCAGCCTCAAATGAGCCTACAAACCAGGGTCTATGAATACTCAGCCCGATTATTGTACTGTACAATTAGGATAATGGGTTATTCTCCAAGCAGAAAAAAAAAAGAAAAAATGCTGGGTAGTGTGGATGTGGGACAGGTTATTTTGGGCTGCCTTGCATTTTTGTTTAGCACTAACATCTAATTATTCTGAATGTACAGCTTCAAGTGGTTGTTAAGCCACTCTGACTGTGGCTCCGTGGACACACTGGGGGTTATTTACGAAAAGCAAATCCATTTTGCACTTTAATTGCACTTGAAAAAGTGTACTGAAAGTGCAGTTGCTCTACATCTAAGGGGTAGATCTGAAACGAGTGGAAGCTAAGCTGATTTTTATCATGTGCAAGCTAAAATTTAGTTTTTTTATTTTCTTTGCATGTCCCCCTTGGATCTACAGTGACTTTGCCTCCCAAGTGCACTTGCAGTGCAAAGTGGATTTGCCTTTAGTAAATAACCCCCTCTGTGTGTGATTTATAAAGAAAACGCTGATTACACCTCATTTAAAGTGGAGGGCCACCCAAAAAAACATTTTTACATTAGTAGTCTCCTTTAACCGGTTCCTGACCAGCGCACGCCGATGTACGTCGGCAGAATGGCATGGGCAGGCATATTGGCGTACAGGTAATAAACATAAACATGGTTTAACGCCGCCCTGCCGTCGTGAGCACACTGGCGGCGGCGCACTCGCATGACGGTCGGGGCCCCCCCGGGAGTCCGGTCTCAGGTCCCACGGACTCAATCACCGCGGGCATACCCGCGATCGTCTCACGGGGCGGCTGAATGGAGAAATGCCGTTGTAAACAGCATTTCCCCATTCTGCCTAGCAACTAGTGACGCTAATCTCTGCTCCATGTGATTGGAGCAGAGATCAGTGTTCACTAAATGAAAGCCCAGCCCCCCACAGTTAGTAAAACACCCCTAGGGACACTTAACCCCTACACTGCCACCCACTGGTTAACCCCTTCACTGCAAGTGTCATTTACACAGGAATCACTGCATTTATATAGCAGTGATTGCTGTATAAATGACAATGGTCCCAAAAATGTGTCAAAAATGTCCGATGTGTCCGCCATAATGTAGCAGTCACAATAAATAAAAAAATAAAAAAAAAAAAAAATAAAAAAAAAAAAAAATCGCTGATTGCCGCCATTACTAGTACAAAAAAAATTATAAAAATGCCATAAAAACTATCCCTATTTTGTAAACGCTATAACTTTTGCGCAAACCAGTCAATAATCGCTTATTGCGATTTTTTTTTTACCAAAAACATGTAGAAGAATACGTATCGGCCTAAACTGAGGGAAAAAACGTGTTTTTTTTATATATTTTTGGGGGATATTTATTATAACAAAAAGTTAAAAAAAAAAAAATTCAAAATAGTCGCTCTATTTTTGTTTACAGGGCAAAAAAGAAAAACCGCAGGGGTGATCAAATACCACCAAAATAAATCTATTTGTGGGGAAAAAAGGACGTCAATTTTGTTTGGGAGCCACGTCACATGACCGCGCAATTGTCAGTTAAAGCGATGAAGTGCCCAATCACAAAAAGTGGTCTGGTCTTTGACCAGCAAAATGGTCTGGTCTGTAAGTGGTTACATTTAATCAAAATAATTTTGGTTAAAAAAAAAAAAAATATGTTTACTCACTTGAAAGACCCTGTTGCTAGGCAGTCATCCCATTCTGCCAACTTCTTATTCCGGGGTGCTCCTAGTTCTCTTCCTGACTCAACTGGGCTCATAGGAAATTATGTCATCACTTCCCATGAATCTGTGGTTTACTGTGTTGAAAAATCACATTGTTTCCAGACAGGAAATTTACGAGATTTAAGGCGGATCACAGCGGCATTTTTAAAATGGAAACAATGCCCTTTTTGCCAGAACACATGTGGATTGTCCGATCCACATGTCAGGTCTAAATGTGCTCACTATATACAGTGGGGCAAAAAAGTAGTCAGCCACCAATTGTTCAAGTTCTCCCACTTAAAAAGATGAGAGGCCTGTAATTGTTATCATAGGTATACCTCAACTATGAGAGACAAAATGTGGAAACAAATCCAGGCAATCACATTGTCTGATTTGGAAAGAATTAATTTGCAAATTATGGTGGAAGATAAGTATTTGGTTAATATCAAAAGTTCATCTCAATACTTTGTTATATATCCTTTGTTGGCAATGACAGAGGTCAAACGTTTTCTGTAAGTCTTCACAAGGTTGTCACACACTTTTGCTGGTATGTTGGCCCATATCTCCATGCAGATCTCCTCTAGAGCAGTGATGTTTTGGGGCTGTCGCTGGGCAACACGGTCTTTTAACTACCTCCAAAGGTTTTCTATGGGGTTGAGATCTAGAGACTGGTTAGGCCACTCCAGGACCTTTCAATGGTTCTCCAAATGGAGCTCCAAACACTCCATCTTTGCCCGGGCGGTGTGTTTGGGATCATTGTCATGCTGAAAGACCCAGCCACGGTTCATCTTCAATGCCCTTGCTGATGGGAAGAGGTTTGCACTCAAAATCTCACGATGCATGGCCCCATTCATTCTTTCATGTACACGGATCAGTTCCCTTTGCAGAGAAACGGCCCCAAAGCAGGATGTTGCAATCCCCATGCTTCACAGTAGGTATGGTGTTCTTTGGTTGCAACTCAGCATTTTCTCTCCTCCAAACACAACGAGTTGTGTTTCTACCAAACAGTTCTACTTTGGTTTCATCTGTCCATAGGACATTCTCCCAATCCTCTTCTGGATCATCCAAATGCTCTCTAGCAAATCTCAGACGCTGCAGGATCTGAGTCCCTGACGGCGTAGTGTGTTACTGATGGTAGCCTTTGTTACATTGGTCCCAGCTCTCTGCAGGTCATTCACTAGATCCCCGGCGTGGTTCTGGGATTTTTGCTCACCTTTCTTGTGATCATTTTGATCCCACAGGGTGAGATCTTACGTGGAGCCCCAGATCGAGGGAGATTATTAGTGGTCTTGTATGTCCTCCATTTTCTAATTATTGCTCCCACAGTTGTATTCTTCACACCAAGCTGCTTGCCTATTGCAGATTCAGTCTTCCCAGCCTGGTGCAGGTCTACAATTTTGTTTCTGGTGTCCTTCGACAGCTCTTTGGTCTTCATCATAGTGGCGTTTGGAGTGTGACCATTTGAGGTTGTGGACATGTGTCTTTTATACTAATAACAAGTTCAAACAGGTGCCATTAATATAGGTAATGAGTGGAGGACAAAAGAGCCTTTTGAAGAAGATACAGGTCTGTGAGAGCCAGAAATCTTGCTCGTTTGTAAGTGACCAAATACTTATTTTCCAAATAAATTCTTTCAAAAATCAGACAATGTGATTATCTGGATTTATTGCCACATTCTGTCTCTCATAGTTGAGGTATACCTATGATGACAGCCTCTCTCATCTTTTTAAGGTGGAGAACTTGCACAATTGATGGCTGACTAAATAAATTTTTGCCCCACTGTGTAATATTATATATATATATATATATATATATATATATATATATATATATATATATATATATATATATATATATATATATATATATATATATATATATATATATATATATAAAAATTGGGTCTAAATTGCCCTGTTTTTTTGCAATCTGTGTTTTTTTTTTTTGTTTTTTTTTATGTCTTCCCTTTCTTTATTCTGCGTGTTAGAATGTCTTTCCCCTTTTCTTTGCGTAATGGATGTCCTTTTCAAGTTACTTTCCTTTTGTCTGCTTGTATATTGATGGGGGCAGTTTGGATGGTGGCAATATGACGGGGCAGTTTGGATGGTGGCAATATGACGGGGCAGTTTGGATGGTGGCAATATGACAGGGCAGTTTGGATGGTGGCAATATGGCAGGCAGTTTGGATGGGGCAATTCTGAGGGTGGTGATTTTGATGGGACAATTCTGATGGAGGCACTATGATGGGGCAAGTTTTGTTTGGGGCAGTTTTCATGGGGCAATGTGATGCGATTTGTGGGTGATTTTGTGATGCTATTTGCTTGGGGTGTTGTGATGCTATTTATGGGGGGCAACATGATGCAATGTGCTGGGGGCTATTTGATAAGATTTGCTGGGGGTGTTGTGATGCAATTTGCTGGGGGTCAAAGACTAATGATTAAAAAAATATCATATTTTTAAAAAATTATAACCAATGCTTCAAAAATTATTTCCATATAATAACATATGTAGAAAGTGACTTCCATATAGCAACAAGTCATATGGCAAAAGAAGGGGTTACAGCAAGTATATAATCCTCTCTGGTAATCCTTATTCCAACACCACGGTGATACACACAAAAAAGGCGAAAAGGATGCCCGACCACCAAGATGTAAATATGCTTAAAAGACGGCAAACAGTAAGGAGCATTTATTCCATCCACATTTTTAGAATTGAACCAGGAACAAGAGATCGCCTTGAAACAGACCCTTTAAACCGTCACTCAGACCTCACAGACTCCACACTTCATACCATCAACTAGGTATATCGCTATGGTGACTCAAAAAGAAGGGAAGCCGCCTGCGTCCTTTTAAAGTGCACAATTTATAATTTTTGTCTGAGCTTTCAGAAAGAAGGGGCAGAGAGCTTAAGCTTGTGTATTATAGGGGTATTTTTATCTAAATTATAGATTTGGCCACATCACCGTTTTAAGAATGCCTTCACATGACCAGCCAGCTCTCCTCTGCCCATCTGACAGCTGCAGTGGGCGGGGCCAGGATTCCCCCGCTAACATCAGGCGGGACGAGGAGAGGAGGAGAGAGCTGTCCGGTTACATGAGCGCCAATCAGCGATCTGAAATAAGGGTATAATCAGCATTTTTTTCTTCTTTATACATACAGGGGGAAACAGCATTAGGACACAGAGCAGATGGTATGAAACAATTGATCTTCAATACAGCTTACCTGTAAAATCCTTTTCTTGGAGTACATCACGGGATACAGAGCACCATAACAATGACGATCTTTCTCCTGCCGATTGTGCATTTAGGAGAAATATAAAAGGCAAGGCACTGTCCTAATTCAAGTAAAAAACTAGAAACCACTTTAATCATTTCCCGACCATCCGCCGCAGTATACTGTGGCAGGTTGGCTCCCCTGCGTGAGCCGTCATAGCTATACCTTGGCTCGCGGGGTCGGGATAGCAGGCGCGCGCCTGGCGCACAGCGGGGACGCCGGTACTCGTGGCTGATGGTCACGATGACCGTCGGCCTTGAGCAATCGTAAGCAGGAGAGACAGAACAGGGACAAGTGTATAAACACACACTATCCTGTTCTGAAAGGAGTGACAGGTCGTGTGTTCCTATTATTTAGGAACCACGAGCCGTCACTTTCTCCAGTCAGTCCCCTCCCCCTTCAGTTAGAATCACCTCCCAGTTAACTCCTCGATCGCCCCCTAGTGATAGCCCTTTTACTGCCAGTGACTTTTACAGTAATCAATGCAATTTTACAGCAATAAAACGCTGCATTTATGCCAATGGTCGCAAAAATGTGTCAAAATTGTCCGATGTGTCCGCCATAATGTTGCAGTCACGATAAAAAAAATCTGGTAAAAAAAAATAATAATAATAAAAATGCTATTAATCTATTCCCTATTTTGTGACCCTATAACTTTTGCGCAAACCAATATATGCTTATTGCATTTTTTTTTATCAAAAACATGTAGATGAATACACATCGGCCTAAACTGAGCAAAAAAATTGGATTTTTATATAATTTTTGGGGGATATTATAGCAAAAAAATAAAATAATTGTTTTGTTTTTTCCAAAATTGTTTATAGTGCAAAAAAAAAAAAGCAGCAGAGGCAATCAAATACCACCAAAAGAAAGCTCTATTTGTGGGGAAAAAAAGGATGTAAATTTTGTTTAGGTACAATTTTGCTCGACCGCGCAATTGTCAGTTAAAGCAACGCAGCGCCGAATCACAAAAAAGAGCTCTGGTCAGGAAGGGGGTACATTTTTACGGGGCTGAAGCAGTTGAGCAATAAAAAATGGATGAGGACCCAACATCACCTTATGATGCAAGACCAAGAATGGCTCCTTGCATGAAATAGCCGCCAATACTGAAACTCCACTTCGTGAAGTGATAGAATCCAAAGAAGCCACCTTCTGAGATAAAAAAGATCAACAGAATCCCCTGATTGGTTAAAAAAAGTGCCCTCTGCAAGGACAGTCAGGGCCAATTCAAGTCCCAAGGACACAAGAATGGCCTGACAGGTGGGACTGTTCAAGTTACATACTGTATGAGGTATGAAAAAAAAGGAGTGAGAAAAAACGGCCCCTGGAAAAAAAAAAATGGGTAGGTACGACCCTTAAAGGTACTTAACCGCTTCCTGACTGCCTCACGCAGATATACTGCAGCAGCAGGGCACGTACACGCAGAAATACATACCTGTACGTTGCCGCTCAAGAGGCGGGCGCCCGCCGGGAGCTTCGTGAGCGTGATCGCGGGGTCCCCTGGACTCTATGTCCGCGGGGAAACTCGCGATTGTCTCACGGAGAAGAACGAGGAAATGCTATTGGAAACAAGCATTTCCCCATTCTGCATAGTGACACTGTCACTGCTCCCTGTAATAGATAGCGGTGATCAGTGTTGTGTCACACACAGCCCCTCCCTCCCCCACAGTTAGAATGACTCCCTAGGACACACTTAACCCCTACAGCACCACCTAGTGGTTAACCCTTTCACTGCAAGTCACATTTACACAGTAAGTGCATTTTTAATTGCACTAATCGCTGTATAAATGTGAATGGTACCCAAAATCGTGCCAAAAGCGTCTGATATGTCGACCATAATGTCGCAGTCACAAAAAAAAAAAAATCACTGATCGCCGCCATTACTAATAAAAAATAAATTATTAATAAAAATGCCATAAAACTATTCCCTATTTTGTAAAAGCTATAACTTTTGTGCAAAGTAATCAAACACCAATTGTGATTTGTTTTTTTACCAAAAACATGTAGAAAAATACGTATCGGTCTAAATGGAGGGGAAAAACATGTTTTTTTATATATATTTTTTGGGGATATTTATTATGGCAAAAAGTAAAAAAATAATGCTTTTTTTTCTAAATTGTCTTTTTGTTTATAGCGCAAAAAATAAAAACCGCAAAGGGTGATCAAATATCACCAAAAGAAAGCTCTATTGGTAGAGAAATAAAAAGGACGTAAATTTTGTTTGGGAGCCACGACCGCGCAATTGTCAGTTAAAGCGGCGCAGTGGCAAATCGCAAAAAGTTCTCGGGTCTTTGGCCAGCCAAATGGTCCGGGGCAGAAGTGGTTAAGGCCAAACTGCTTCCTTCTACCGATTGGAGAAAGAGAAAAACCTCCCACTCACATATTTCTGCTGGTGCCACTTCCTGGCTTCACGCCAGGCAAAAAAATATTTAAGTCCTTTAATTGAAGTTCCCCGAAGCTGGCTTCCAGTGCTGAGATAGAGGACTCAAGGACATCAGGTCCTGCTGCACTGGGAGTATCCAAAGGAGTAACCCCTGCAAGACCTGCTATGTCTGCGTACCAAGCCCCCTTAGGCTAATTCGGTCAACACTAATGTCCGTATTACCACCTTATGGCTTCTTCGCAACAGATGTGGAAAAATCCTAAACAGGGAAAAAAGCGTCAAATAAGGACCAGACCTTAAGGTATTACCAGTATCACCACTGGGAGAGAGACTCTTGTCTTGGACACACCTGTCCCAACTGTTGTAGAACTTGAACTGAGTAGATTCCCCTGCAGCGTTCCTCTTGCCACTATCCTATACCTGGAATATGTATTGCAGATGGAGACAGCACTTGTACTGTCCCAGACAGAATGTGGTACATCTCTCTGAGTCGGCTGACCGCTGGTGTCGCCCTGGTGGTTTATACATACATGCCTGCAAAGGAATTTACAGACTGAACCTACAAAAGGTTTGACCTATAATCCAGAGCAAAGCATACTGCCCAAAAAATGACCAGCTATTGGACAGTATTTTCTCCCATGGAGAGCAAGCCAACTGAACTGTAGCCAGCCTTAAGTCAACTTAGAGAGACTTGATATCAGTGGTTATCTTCCAGATTCCTGAAAAGGAACAATATCAAGCACCAATCTTTGCTCTGCAACACCCCAGAAGCAGAGCCTTTCCGGCAAAGCAATGCCTGGATCCTCAAGTTTACCGACAGGGAATGAACCCCTACCAAGACCTGGAGTATGGCTGTATGTAGAGAAAACGTGCTTTGATCCAAACGCAGCTTCCTTCTGTAGAAATATATTGGAGGAACCCCTGGAATTGACTGCTTCTTGAGCAAAGAAGAAGGTATTGATGAGTCTGGAAACAAACCGTCACATGAAACCTACCTCTTGCAGAGAGGTTATCACTGAACCATCTAACCTATCTGAAAGCAGAAGGATGTTCAGCGGGTTGCGCTCTTAAGACAGACCTCATGTTCCTATTTGACTTTGTAACTGCCACCATTTAATTGTCTCACAATAATGAGGCCATAACTTCTGCTCCAAGAGTAAATGTAAGACTGATGACTCTGTGACAGACCCCCACCTTAAGAGGTGCCCTTAACCAGTTTTCTGCCAGCAAAAGATGGAATAAACCAGCTCTGACACTGCCCTACATCTTCCTGGCCTGAGATACTCTCAAAAACCCAGAAGCCTCAGATGCTTCCCTCACCCCGGTGGTGAAATAGCTTACAGCATCTGGTATCCCAGGGCAGTCTCCCATCTGTATACTAAATAGGCTTGATCCTGTTTAGGCTTCAATCAACTGAGATCAGGCATGAACAAGGTGATATGGCTGCAGCATGATGAAAAATTAATGCGCCAGGACACACTGCAATGCCAAACACCACAGTGGTTCAGATGCACCCGAAACCATTGTCCATCAGGGGATGTGGATACCTGCCACATCACTGAACCTGGCAGTGGTGCTCCTGCTTCCTCCAGCTGCCTTTCTTTTTTTGGAACCGTTTTAACTTGTATAAACAGGTATCCCAATAAACAGTCCTCCGAGGATGCAGGCCTAAACCAATGTTGGTTTACCTCTATACAAGCCCTTAGGTACAGTATGCAAGTACCTAGGCATGCAAACATGCCAGGTATACAAGTGCTCTTGCCATTCATGCATTCATGTATGCCGTACAGGGTCAATAGGCTCATACAGGTGTACCCACAGGCAAACAAGCACCCTGGCAAATAGGACCGCATGCACATGGGCCTATGTAAATAAGTTCACAGGTAAATACTCCTGAAGAAAACAAGTACATATGTATACAGCTTAACGTAATAAACATGTGTATGCAGTACAAATGAAAACAAGCCGGCATGTGTTTAAGCAATATACTTCTATAGAAGCATGTGTTCATGCAAATATGTATTTGGGCAAAATATGAAAGTGTGCGTTGTATACACCCATTCATGCTATGTAGACATGTATAAATATGCATCTTTTTTCAACCATGTATTATGTGCGATCATGTACTTTTATATGATCCAGCATCTACATGGGACCCAGCATTTTTAAGCGAACAAGTATCCTTATGCGATCAACCAGCTTTATGTGATCAAGCAGCTCTAAGTGATCAAGTATTATGCTACCATGGGGGTTATTCACCAAGGGCAAACCCACCTTGCACTACAAGTGTACCTCAAGTGCACTCGGAAGTAAAGTCGCCAGAGATCCGAGGGGGATACGCAAGGAAAATAAACTGCATTTTAGCCTGCACATGATTGGATGAGAAAATCAGCGGAGCTTCCCTTTATTTCAGATCTATCTCCTAGATTCAGAGCGACTGCACCCCAAAGTTGATTTTCCATCCGCAAACAACCCATGTATCCTACGTGAACATGTATATTCAAGTATCTTTATGCAATCAAACATCTTTAGGCGACCATGCATTTTGTAAAATCATGTAATCCATACAAACATGTCTAAACACGCATCTGTATGCTAACATGCATCTTTATATGATCATGAATAATCAATGTCCATTTATATAAACATGTCAAAACCTACATCTTTATGAAAGCATTAATAACCATGCATCTCTATGCGATTATGCAAACATGAAAATGTATATTCTTGTACATTTCTGCAAACACGAATAAACATGCATCTTTGTGCATTCATGCTTAATAAACCATGCATTGTGTGCAACCATGATCTTGTATACTTATATAAAACATGACAAAAAAATGCTTCTTTGTGCAATCATGCATTCTTGGGCAACCGTGCATTTTTAGCAACTGTGCTTTCCCACAACCATGCGATTTTAGCAACCGTGCTGTTTCAGCAGGTTTTGCAAGCACCTGCTTAACTGAAGCTGGGCCCAACTAGACCTGCGGGATCTAGCCAAGCACATTATATATATATATATATGCACTATACTGGAGATATACCCACGTTTTCCCAAACATGTATATTTAAACATGCATTTAAGTAACTAGATTGCAAGCATGTATACTACGCTGCACCTGCTTATAGAGCAGTCAACACTTTAAAGTGAACTGCTAACCATCCAGGGGTGTTTTAACTTTCAGATGTACAGTCCTCCTGGATAAGCAGTAAATATGCAGCATAAAATCATGACTTGTCTTCACATAGTTCCCCATAACAAGTACTCCCACTTTGTTAGTATCTTTAGGCTGCTGATATGTCTCCAGAGGCCAACCGAACCTGTTGCCACATTGCATGGCCGCCCTTCCACTTCCTGCCTATATAAAAATAGGCCATACTGAGCAGGCCTGCGCCCTCTAGTGGCTGGAGGATAAACCACAGTCCACATGAGTAAGAGTAGAACAGACAATCAAATTTCTCTCTATTAAAAAAAAAAAAAAAAAGAGAAACTGCAAACAAATGCATACTCACCATTCCTGCTGCAGGACTCTGAACATAACAGGAGTCCAATGTTCACCCATCATGGCAAGCTTTGTCATAAAAGACCTTCAGAGACTGGGTCCCCCTCAATCTGGGGTCCACTCCACTGAACCTGTATAGCACCCTGCAGGAAAGCACCTTGCTCAGAACACACACTTCATAGGGCCCAGCGCCGTAAGGCTGCATTACAGGCAAAACCTCAAGGAATCTTCTCTCCTTCCCATGAGGCTCGGGTACCATCCATTTTAGCCTTCATGCCACAAAGCCCTTTACTGGGACAATCAATCATTAAGTTTTGAAGAGCTTCAAACAGCCATAATCATCACCTTCAACACACTGGCAAAAAAACAAGAGGTACTTCCAGTATGAGAGGAGTTATATGGGGTGAACTTTCTGTCTATTGGTTGCCAGTGTCCAATCACCTATAGGAGATGTATAAAACAGATAGTCATTATTATGCTGCTCTGTGTCTCGTGATGTACGATAAAGAAATAACACTTATTTCAGCATGAAAGGCACTGTCACAAACTGACAGGTGGAGAGCAGACAGGAGAGAGCGGTTGATGGAGGCACCTATACTGACCATGGTGTCAGGGCTCAGCAGCCATGATGAACCATGATCAGTTTACAGAGGAGGATAGAAACTGGCAGGATCAGCCAGGTATTTCAGGTGTTGAAGGGGGCCAAACTACACAGCACAAGCACTGTACTGTATAACAAGCTTTAAAGGGACAGGGCCCTTTTTTTTTTTTTCCTAGGTTAACAAACGCTTAAAACCGACAGATAGGCTAAGTTCACATATGTGCAAATTGGATGTAGGTTTCTCTGCATCCAATTTCGTATGACATGCGAGTGTGACCGGCTCTCAATGAAGCTGACTCACACTGGTTTAGGGTGGCCGTAGAGCGGATTGCAAAAGGGTCCTGTGCGTGTTTGGATCTGGTTCAGGTGCAAATTCAGGTGAAAATTCAGACCTGAACCGGTGAACAGACATGTGTCAGATCCCAGGCACAAACACGTGACTGCGCATGTGTGAATCCAGCCTTACAGTCTTCGTTCCCTCAATGTAAATAAAGAAATTAGACCTTGAAGTCATTTTAAACTCTGTCCCACAACTTTGTCCCATGTAAATCAGCATAAAAAACCCTAATGAACACTGCTTGTAGATATCTCCATACTTGCTTAGTATTGTTGTAATCCTTTTTGTTCTTTAGAATGAAGTCACTGAGCATGCCCATATCTTCCCTGATTTACGGCACACTGTCTATTATCAGGACTTCCTACAGCACAACACTGAAATCCCACGAGACAGCATAATCACTCAGTTTCCTACTACACCCCATGTGACCATGTGACATCACATGAAGTGTAAACCAGTGCATCGGACAGAATTACTGCAGTCTTCTCACCGGAAGCTGATAAGACTGACCTAGGCAAACACTAGATTATCGGCACAAGTAAATGCTATGAAATAAAACAAGTCAGCGATAAGCAGGGTTGCCATAGAAACACTGGATTGAGAAGGAGGCTTGGTTAACAGTACAGGAAGTGCTCAATGTAAGGGTAGAATGCACTCTACTGTGGACTCAGAAGACAATACTTAAAATGGCGCTGCCTTATCCCTGGGAACAAGTTTTTTTTTTAAGTTTCTTTAACCACTTCAGCCCCAGACCATTTTGCTGGTCAAAGACCAGACCACTTTTAGCGATTCGGCACTGCGCCGCTTTAACTGACAATTGTGCAGTCGTGCGACGTGGCTCCCAAACAAAATTGACGTCCTTTTTTTCCCACAAATAGAGCTTTCTTTTGGTGGTATTTGATCACCCCTGTGGTTTTTATTTTTTGCGCTTTAAACAAAATAGAGCGACAATTTTGAAAAAAAAGCATTAATTTTTACTTTTTGTTATAATAAGTAGCCCCAAAAAATATCTTTAAAAAAACAAAACAATTTTTTCCCCTCGGTTTAGGTCGATACGTATTCTTCTACATATTTTTGGTAAAAAAAAAAAATCGCAATAAGCGAGTATTGATTGGTTTGTGCAAAAGTTATAGCGTTTAATAAAAATGCCATAAAACTATCCCCAATTTTGTAAATTTTTTTTTTTACTAGCAATGGCGGCGATCAGCGATTTTCATTGTGAATGACATTATGGCCGACACATCGGACATTTTTGACACATTTTGGGACCATTGTCATTTATACAGCAATCACTGCTTTGTAAATGCAGTGATTCCTGTGTAAACGACACTTGCAGTGAAGGGGTTAACCAGTGGGTGGCAGTGTAGGGGTTAAGTGTTCCTAGGGGTGTGTTACTAACTGTTGGGGGCTGGGCTTTGATTAAGTCAACACTGATCTCTGCTCCAATCACATGGAGCAGAGATCAGCGTCACTAGTTGCTAGGCCGAACGGGAAGATGCTGTTCCGCCCCGTGAGACGATCGCGGGTATGTCCCCGGCGATCGAGTCCGCGGGGAACACGCGACCAGACTCCCGGGGGTCCCAACCAGCACACGAGCGCGCCGCCGATGGCAGGGCGGCAAATTTAAAAGGGACGTACAGGTACGCCCATTTGCCTGCCCGTGCCTGGTTGGGAACCGGTTAAACAGGAAGTAATATGCGATTTGGGCTGGATTACAGTGCCTATAGTTTGATAATTACTTATCATAATTGACTAAATGAAAAGAAGCATCAGAGTGAGAAAGTTTACTTCCTCTTTAAAGCGGGACTGCACTGTGGAAAAAAATATTAAAAGCCAGCAGCTACAAATACTGCAGCTGTTGACTTTTAATAAATGGACACTCACCTGTCCCGGGGTCCAGCGATGCCGGCAGCCGAGGCCGATCGATCGCTCGGCTCTCGGCTGCTGCCGCCACCATTCGAGGTGAGGAAATCAGGAAGTGAAGCGGCTTCACTTCCCGGTTCCCTACTGTGCATGCACGAGTCGCGCAGCGCAATAGGAATTGTCAGCGCTGTCTCAGACCCGTGTGTGTCCCAGCAGACAGCGCTGAGGGACAGGAAGAAGCATAGACTCCCATGAGTCTATGCCCGGAGGTGGGTGTAAATACCTGTCTTTGACAGGTATCTGCACCCCCCTCCCCCCTGAAAGGTGCCAATTGTGACACCGGGGGGGTCCGAACAGCGGAAGTTCCACTTTAGGGTGGAACCCCGCTTTAAGTGCATCTTCAAAAATCAATGTTTCGTTTTGGATTGGAAAGGGATTGTTAGAAACCTTACAGTTGTGAACAGGAAAGGGGAGAGAAAAATTTGAAACAGAAACTTTCACAACAGAACTAATTTTTGAAAGGTGGTTTACCCCCACTTTGGAGAGATTTAGTCTTCGTCTGAGACAGGAATCTCCCCAATGGGGGGGGGGGGGGGGGGTTGGTTCATTTTAATAACAGGGATTTAAGGTAGCAATTTTTACTAATAGCACTAACACAGAACAATAGTTACTAATGGCTTTGTTTTTTTTCACAGTATTGTTAGACAACTTACCTCCTGCAGTCTTTCATGTCTTGGCAGTCACCTACATTTACTGGACCCTGAAAAACAAAAAATTACATTTTAGTAACCCATGAAAGAAAGAATAAATATGGACGTGCAGAATGAACATTAGCTAAGATTTTTTTTTTTCAGATCCTGATTAAAATGGCTATATAGAACAGACCATCTTCTGTGTCTTGGTGTATGTTTCGCCAAGTCTCCCCCCTTTCATTATTAAATGTGCATAATCTAAATTTACCTGAACAAAAATTCCAGGAAAAGTTATATCTGTATTCACATCCATTTCCTGCCAATCTGTTCCTTTGGTCTGAGTTGCTTTATCACTGTGACAATTGATTACGCAGGAAAAATCTGTATTGCAGGACACATTCCTGTGCTGCTTGGCTGTCATCTCAGGACGGTTATTCATTTCAACAATCACTGCTCTTGGCAAACTGCTAGATTGCACATCTGGGGATGAAACATAACATTTTTTTGGGCTGCACAAGTAATTGCTGGAAAGATCTTCAAGAGCTTCTTCAAAAAGACAAGATTCGGTATCACTATGGTCATCAAGCGAAAAGAATGAACTAGATCTACTGTAGCTGCCACTTTTAATAGACAAGAATGTTTCATCATCACATATTTCACTAGCTGAACATTCTTGATCTATTGGTTTTTCAGATTTGCCCAGTAAGGGTTTCTGCTGCTGACAAACATTTTGGCCATCTTTCTCCAGCAGTTCTTGACTAGGATCTTGAAAGTCTGAACATCTCTTACTTCCAGAAACAATACCTTCCTTTGCAAACTCAGTGTGATCAAAAGGTTTCCATGTTTCAGTAAAGTTTTTTTCCCATTTGTGGGATATTTTGTCAGGTTGTACATAACTACTTGAAAATATATCTGCAACGGTAACCTGATTGGAACCATCTATGGGTTTTGCTGAACTGCAATGTGCCTCAACATGTGTGAGGTTTACAGTCTTATTGTCACTATAATTTCCTGTGCCAAGATTAGCAGATGACGAATCATTCATATGCTTTTTTTCTTTAAGAATTTCTGGTTCATTGGGCACAGCCTTATTCTCTAAAACCATGGAAGCACGTGCTGTATATTTATACTTGGAGATTTCACTACTTGCTTCCTGCAGTTTGAAACAACCGGCTTGATCAAACCAAACATTCTCCTTGCAATTAACCACTTCCCGCACAAGCTCTCTAGAATGGGTACTTGCAGCTTCATGGGTATACAGCTCTTTAGAGCACACCACAGTGTAGTCAGTGCTTTCTGAGTGATCCATGATGGGATTGCAAACCTCAGGGTAATCCGTGTTGTATTTATGATCTGTGTTTTTTGGATTGTCCTCTAGGGAACAGCAACTGTCTTCACCAGACCTGGCAAACCAAGTTAAATCAGGCTCACCTGTTTTAAGAGAAAATAATTAAAAAAACATTTAGTAATTATTCTCACTATTACTACAGGTATTTATATGGTACCAAATTATGCGGCACTTTACATATATATTGTACATTCACATTGGTCCCTGATCTCAAGGTGCTTACAATCAGAGTCCCCAAATCGCATTCTAAACACACATACTAAGCCAATTTAGAAAGGATCCAATTAACCTACCAGCATGTCTTTGGCGTGTGGAAGGAAACTGAAGTACTCTGAGGAAACCAGAGTACATGGAGGAAACCCACACAGGCAAATGGAGAATATGAAAACTTTGAAGATAGTGACATGGTTGGGATTCAAACCAATGACCCTAGTGCTGCTACGCAGAAGTGCTAACCGCATTGCCACTGTGCTGTTCAATAAGCAACTGTATTTAGGAACCCTGCACAAAAAAAAATTTAGTGTTCAACCCAATTAAATACGGACAGAAATCTGGGCTATTCTATTGGGGGGGGGGGGGGGGGATATAATGAGCTAGTTACCAACCAAGTCTGTATGCTGTCCTGGACAGATAGCCACAAATAAATTGTGACAACTTTTCACTTTCAAACTGGCACATGCCTATAAAGTGGTCAGGTCTGTTTTATACTTTATAAGTACCAAATTTATACTTTATAAGTAACGAAGCCGGACCAATATGGAGTATGTAACAATATGGGCAGTCCTATACAGTGGTGATTTTTATCTTTTGTTTGCCCCATCAAGACCTCATTGCCTATCAGACAACCCTGGTTCTCGCTCATCTTCTGTGTAAAGCCAAAATTAATGCAAAAGGTGGGTAAAATCACTTACAAGCAAATAAAATGTGTCATTATAGTTAAAGTGTATGTAAACCCGATTCATGAAATTTTACCTGGGCACATATCTGTAGTATTTACTTATCTCTCTCTCCAAAGCCCTAAGTCCAGTGTCTTTATGCTGCTCCGTTCTTCTGTTATCAGCATAACTTCTGACAACTTCTCTGCGACCGGAGATAAAAGCAGCTGGAAATTTGTGTTGGGATGGGTGCTATATATAGACTAGCAGAGAGCTGGTCTATTCAAAGCACAACTCTGCATGTTTCTGTCTTCTTCTGCCTATGGGGGGCGGGGGGGGGGGTGCCTTTCCTACAAACAGTGAGCACACTGTGTATGCCAAGACTCTCCCCCCCCCCCCCCCTACCCACCCACACAGCTGAAACCGGAAGAAAAAGATATAAACGCAATATTCACTTTCTAAACAGTATATAAAGCTGAAGACAGCAGATATACAAATAAAACTTATATAGGGAGATTTGTTTAATCTCTGTGTATCATCTGAGGCTATTCATTTCACTGGGAGGAGAGGGTTTACATCCACTTTAAGATATGCAATTTAAATTAAAAAAAAAATGATATTCTGAAACAACTAAAGTTTTCATTATCTTGGACATAAACCTTGAGGGTTATCTGATCTGTGAGGGTTTAACAACATCTTCAATAAGGGAAATGGGATGTATAAATGTAAATTTCCAGCTCTAGTAAGTTCTTGAAAGGTATGAGCGGAGAAAAAAAAAAAAAAAGGAATTTTGACTTGCCTCTAATGCCAGATCTTGGAGTACTAGTACAGGACAGGGCAGGGTGTCCCTCTAATGATAGCTTGTAGGAAGGACAAAGGGACTCATTCTTCCAAATAGAAGCTGTAGCTGCTAACAGCCCTGACAGCATATATATAGAAGTATACATATATATAGTGCGCTTAAAATAAACCAAATGGTGTCAGGATAATATAAAACCCGACTAGTGAACAAAATATACCCAAAATACATTGAGTCCATGAATACGTCAAAGAAAGTACATTGATGGGGGGGAGGGCGGAATCCAATATTCATCCACCGTCATCAAAGAAGGGAAGAAGAGGAGGTGCATACCCTGTTTCCCCTAAAATAAGACCTACCGTGATTGTCTGTGTTGGCTGCAATATAAGCCCTACCACCCAATTAAGCCCTACTCTGTTTCCTCAAAAATAAGCCCTACCCTGAAAAGAAGACCTACAAGGACTTTAACTAGGGCTTATTTGGGGGGTAGGGCTTTTATTGCAGCTATCATCGACAATCACACTAGGTCTTATTTTAGGGGAAACATGGTAGGAGTCCACAACTGAATGGCGTTTCCACTTTGTGAGTGGGTTCCCTTACCAGAACTGATGGACCCCCCCCCCCTTAGTGGCAAGGTCATATGCATAGATGTCCTTCTGCGGGGACTAGTGGAAATCCTCAGTCACCAGGATCTCGATGCTAGGGTTAAGCTTGCCGGCTGTTTTATGTACTGTGTTGGTGACTCAGCTTGTTGTGCTCTTAACAATAAAAGTCTTTTTATTATTGAATATACTACACTATTGGAGGTTCCCTTCCTTTCTTACACTTATGGCCTGAGGGCTTATAAGTGATATTTTTAGAGTGAAATTCCTCCTTTTTCTCATTGCCGACTGGTGTGGAAACTGGAACCTAGCATCGAGATCCCAGTGACTGAGGAGATCCACTGGTACCCGCAGAGGGGTATCATCTCTGGATGCGCATATGACCTTGCCACTAAGGGTGGTCCATCAGTTCTGGTAAGGGAACCCACTCACAGAGTGAAAACACCATTCAATTGGGGAGTCCAATACACCTCCTCTTCCTCCCTTCTTTGGTGATGGTGGATGAATACTGGATTTGTTCCCTTTTCCCACCTGGATTCTGCCCAATCAATGATCAATGTACTTTCTTTGAAATTTTCATGGAATTAATGTATTTTGGGTATATTTTGTTTGTTATATATATATTATATATACACATATACATACAGTGCCTTGCGAAAGTATTCGGCCCCCTTGAACTTTTCAAACTTTTGCCACATTTCAGGCTTCAAACATAGATATAAAATTTTATTTTTTTGTGAAGAATCACCAACAAGTGGGACACAATTGTGAAGTGGAACGAAATCTATTGGATAATTTAAAATTTTTTAGCAAATAAACTGAAAAGTGGTGCATGTAAAAGTTATTCGGCCCCTTTACTTTCAGTGCAGCAAACTCACTCCAGAAGTTCAGCGAGGATCTCTGAATGATCCAATGTTGTCCTAAATGACTGATGGTGATAAATAGAATCCACCTGTGTGTAATCAAGTCTCTGTATAAATGCACCTGCTCTGTGATAGTCTCAGGGTTCTGTTGAAAGCGCAGAGAGCATCATGAAGACCAAGGAACACACCAGGCAGGCCCGTAATACTGTTGTGGAGAAGTTAAAAGCCTGATTTGGATACAAAAAGATTTTCCAAGCTTTAAACATCCCAAGGAGCACTGTGCAAGCGATCATTTTGAAATGGAAGGATTATCAGACCACTGCAAATCTACCAAGACCTGGCCGTCCCTCTAAACGTTCAGCTCAGACAAGGAGAAGACTGATCAGAGATGCAGCCAAGAGGCCCATGATCACTCTGGATGAACTGGAGAGAACTACAGCTGAGGTGGGAGAGTCTGTCCATAGGACAACAATCAGTCGTACACTGCACAAATCTGGCCTTTATGGAAGAGTGGCAAGAAGAAAGACATTTCTCAAAGATATCCATAAAAAGTCTCGACTAAAGTTTGCCACAAGCCACCTGGGAGACACACTAAACATGTGGAAGAAGGTGCTCTAGTCAGATGAAACCACAATCAAACTTTTTGCCCACAATGCAAAACTATACGTTTGGCGTAAAAGCAACACAGCTCATCACCCTCAACACACCATCCCCACTGTCAAACATGGTGGTGGCAGCATCATGGTTTGGGCCTGCTTTTCTTCAGCAGGGACAGGGAAGATGGTTAAAATTGAGGGGAAGATGGATGCAGCCAAATACAGGACCATTCTGGATGAAAACCTGTTGGAGTCTGCAAAAGACCTGAAACTGGGACGGAGATTTATCTTCCAACAAGACAATGATCCCAAACATACAGCAAAATCTACAAAGGAATGGTTCACAAATAAACGTATCCAGGTGTTAGAATGGCCAAGTCAAAGTCCAGACCTGAATCCAATCGAGAATCTGTGGAAAGAGCTGAAAACTGCTGTTCACAAATGCTCTCCATCCAACCTCACTGAGCTCGAGCTGTTTTGCAAGGAAGAATGGGCAAGAATTTCAGTCTCTCGATGTGCAAAACTGATAGAGACATACCCCAAGCGACGTGCAGCTGTAATCGCAGCAAAAGGTGGCACTACAAAGTATTAACGCAAGGGGGCCGAATAATTTTGCACGCCCCACTTTTCATTTTTTTATTAGTTAAAAAAGTTTCAAAAATCCAATAGATTTCGTACCACTTCACAATTGTGTCCCACTTGTTGGTGATTCTTCACAAAAAATAAAAATTTTATATCTTCATGTTTGAAGCCTGAAATGTGGCAAAAGGTTGAAAAGTTCAAGGGGGCCGAATACTTTCGCAAGGCACTGTACATACATACGTATATACACACACACACACTTTTACATTTATGGCCTACCATAGTGATATTAGATTTTTTTTGTTGCAGCTATTTGGTTCTATTTTTTGGTAATGTTATACTTGTTCCCAATAGCACGGTATTAACCATTTATCTTTAGCATATACATAGGAAGTGGAAGGGAATCCTTGGTTTGTTTAGGAGTGGGGCAACAAAAGATCCTCATTGAGGTGGAAGTAATAAACCACCTTTAGTAGAAAGTTTTGGTTTCAAGATAAAAATAAAAAAAATAAAAGTTCCTTCATGACAAGCCCAATTGCTCACCTTATTAATGAGCAAGGCATAAGATGGGAGGAGAGAAAGGCATATATATGAAAAAAAGTTTCATTTTATTTAGCTGCTCATGGTGGTATGTCACACATAGATCTGGGTTTGGGTAACTTACCCATGTTGTCTATATTGGATGCCTCCAGTTATGATCTGGAGACAGTTAACAGACCACTCACCCTTCTGGGTTAAGTAAGCTATAAGAACTCTCCTAAAAATTGGAGAGTTTAGGAGATTTTGGCATTTTTGTGCCAAAGCTCCTAAACTCAACTCCATAAAAACATGTGTCCATGCACATAAAGGCTTTTACAAGAGTTTAGAGGCTGGTGTGGATAGGGGAGGTTCAACCTCCCTCTCCTGAACATGGAAGAATCGCGTTCAGGATAGGAACGTTTTGACTGAATTGTAATTTTTCCCAAAAAATTAGGTTTTGGGGTTCACAGTAATTTTCTAGCAAAACATATTGCTTTTAACTTAAGAAACAAGTGTCAGAAAAAGGTTAAGTGGTTAAACTTCCTGCATTTACACACAGTTTATCACTTTGATCTAAAGGAAAAATTACAATGTTTCTACAGATCTACTAGCACAGACAATGTTAAAAACTTGGCAGACTGGCCAGATTTTTCTTTTGACAGCTGAGTGAAGTCTCTACACTTGTTACATGAAAGAATCTAGAACCTCTGCAATAGAGATCGTGTGGGGGGTTGAAAGATCACAACTTGCATACACACACCGCCCCCCCCCCCCCCCCCCATTATGTCAGGAGAGACAGATCGTCTGTTCCTACCAAGGATGTCTCCTCCTCTAGTCAATCCCATCACGCCCCAGTTATAAACACCTAGCAGAAAACAGATTTAAACCCTTGACACCCCCCCCCCCCCCCCCCTCGAATGTTAAACCCTTCCTTAACGTCTTATAGCACTAATCACTGTATAAATATCAATGGTCTCAAAAATGTGTCAAAAGTGTCCGATATTGTTAGAATATTAAAATTTATATATGGTTTGGGTCTTTTGAGAATGATTGACTTGTTTATGTATATCATTATATATTCTAGATATGGATAAAGTGAAAAAAAAATTATATTATATATACACATACACACACACACACACACACACACATATATATATTTATGTAAAGTCCCTTTGAAGCTTCATATGCATTTCATGGGAAGCAGTTCTATGTACATTTCACATATGGCTGTAATTTAGAGTGAGTTGACCATTCACCTCCCCCATTGTAAGAGATAAGGTTACATTATTGTCCGAAGACACAGAGTTTCAGTATGATACAAGTTATTTCTTTATATTACAGTATTTCCTGATTAAGATTAGCATTACGTACATTGGATTTTAAACGTCTATAATCTATTTACTGATATATGTAGTATTTGGTTTAGAAGATAGGAAACTTGTATTGTATAAGTTAAATGGTTTAATACATGGCAGTTTTGCCATCCCAATAGAATGTTTTGATTAGAGACGGTTTTGTATTTCAACATCCTGTTGGATGAGGTGGGAGAGAATTTGCTCATTCAGAATTTGCGGGCTTTTCCTGTGGTACAACATAGCTCAGAGAAACTGTTAAACCATTCTTAATTGGGAAAAGGGTGGGGGTTTAGTTGTAGGAGTAGTAAAATACAGACAGGCTGTTTCTAGAGGGCAGACTTGCACTCCGGCACACGAGGAGAAGCTAACAAACCTTCTCACACACACACAAAGATACATTTATACAATCTTCATTTTAAGAATAAGAAACTTATCGATGCTATTTTATATTCTACATTTTGACACAGTTTTTGTAATATTTTGCTATTTTTATTATTAAATCAATTTTGGTATTTTTACACGAGAACTGAACGGATTTTCTTGGAACTTTCCTCATCAATATGAATTATTGAAATATAGTTATTAATACAGTAATAACTCAATTTCTACATTTTTGGCGAGCAGTGTCAATTTATCTGAATATTTAACTTTTTTTGAAAAATTTCTACTTTGGCTTGACGAGAGGGAATAGAAGCACAAACATTGACCATTGAGTCAAGCTTCAGAAGAAATCGAAAAAGCACATTTTCGGCATCATTGAATTGAACTTGGAAGAAAAAGAATTATCAAAATTGGTGAGACGTTTGCGCACGTGCAAGAAAATCTGTTTCTTGATGCAGTAATTTCCCACCAAGAGAGGGAACGTGTGTTACATGAATGAAGCTTATCCTACATTGGTAAGTATGAATCTTATTCATGAATTGTCTGATGAGAGTGAATTAGAATTTAAAAATCTGTCAAAGTTTGTTAAAGATGATGAATTATGGTGTTACATGTTCAATGAATACTTACAAGCTAATATCAAAATACAAAAGTCAAAATTTACTTTTAAGAAATTCAGCAAACAGGTTAGGAATTTGATTAAGTTGATTAAAGTTTATGATACAATGATATCAGGAGTTTCTGAAAAAAATGTAGTTTGTACAAAGGGGAAAACAGAGACTCAGGTATGTTTGTCTGAGCAGATAGATGATTTGCAGAGTGCAATTCAAATAAAGGATATTCAGTTGCCAGAGTTACAGAATAATGTAAAGTTTAAAACAGAGTCAAGCAAGAGTTTAGAGATTAATGTTAATGCAGACTCTATGAATGTTAATACAGATTCTATGCAGAAGTCTTTTGTACAAGATATGCAGTCTATCAAGGTTGATGACCAAGAACAGAAAGGTTTGTTTAAACCAAAATTATCTTCGGTACTAGTTAAGCGGTCCATAGGAAAATATGACCAGTAACATGAAGTTTCGCTTAAAAGAAAAATATTAACTAAAGCTGCAGTATGAAGACATATTTTAGACAAACAAAGGGAAAATGCCATTCAAAGAGTTGCCACGTGTAATGCCACACCCAGAGATGATGAGATACACGTCACAGGCGGAGCTAAAGTTTCAGAGCAGACAGGAAATGTTATTCCCATACATAGTACACAAAGGAAAACTTTGAAAGCAGAAAATACAAAACATATTTCTGAGCAATTTATTCTTTCTTCTTCAAACAATGGTTTGATTGATTTGCCTTATGCCTCAGAAGTCAAACAGATCAGTACATTGAACTGTCATTAACAGTCAATCAATATGACAAACAGTGATGAAAATGAGAGGTATGGATTACTTCCATCACCATCAGGATTTAGGGAAAAAGGTTCGGAGTCACCTCCAACATATACACACAAATATGTGACTTCACTTTTAATAGATGAAAGTGGAAGGCCATGGTTGCATGGTTTATTAAATGGTAAGAATACTAAATGGTTAATAGATTTAGGATCTGAACTCAGTTTAACTAAACACAAACTATCTGTGAATATTGATTCTCCAAAGTGTAATTTAATTGATTTCAATGTGTACAGTATTCCTTATCTAAACAATAGAAAAAGCGGCGCTGAATATAAATCCACACCAGTGAATTCAAAAATATTAAAGATAATAGACCCAATCCAGTGAACATGAATTACTAAATGTTACTACACTGTGCAAGCCCTGCCCCAAGCATACAGAAAAATTGAAAAAATTAATTAATAGTTTATATCGAAATTAATTAACACAAATTATTATATAGTACATATCACCAGAAGAATAGTGATAACAAATATATACGATCTGTTGAAAAAAAAATATCCTGTGACTAAATATTATTCAACACTAAAAATAAATAAACAAGTAACGAGAATCAAATGAATTGTTTCAAGTTCTATCAAACAATGTCCACTTCCCAAGAACATTGTTACCAACACCACTGTGAAAAGCTCCTGAGAATATAATGTATCCCAGTAATTGATTTCAATGGAAAAGAAAATACAATTGCAGTTAAAGTTTCTGATGTGACTCTCGAAATTCCCGGAATTTTAAAACCAAATATAGACATATGGTGTTGCCAAAATACAGAGAATATTTTAGGCATGGATGTGATTAGTAAATTAGATTGGATTATTGATTTAAGAAATTCTACTATATGGAAAGATTCATCTAGGCGCAAATCTATGTTAATAGATTCCTCAAAGTACAGTAACGTTGGAAGTATTTGTACAGCAGTCGCTGACATGTCTTCAGATTTTAATTGGCCACACACAGGAACCAATCGGTTAGAGCATATAAAAGTCTTTGGAGTCAGACCAAAATGGATACAGGTTTGTTTAACCACTACAGCCCCGGACCAATAAACACCTTAAGGACCAGAGGTCTTTTTACAATTTCGCACTGCGCTGCTTTAAATGGTAATTGCGCAGTCATGCAATATTGCACCCAAACGAAATTTGCGTCCTTTTCTTCCCACAAATAGAGCTTTCTTTTGATGGTATTTGATTGCCTCTGCGATTTTTATTTTTTGCGATATAAATGGAAAAAGAGCGAAAATTTTGAAAAAAAAAATGATATTTTCTTCTTTTTGTTATAAGAAAAATCGAATAAACTAAATTTTAGTCATACATTGAGGGCAAAATTTATTCAGCCACATGTCTTTAGTAAAAAAAATGTCAATAAGCGTATATTTTTTGGTTTGCGCAAAAGTTATAGCGTCTACAAACTAGAGTACATTTTCTGGAATTTACACAGCTTTTAATTTATGACTGCCTATCTTATTTCTTGAGGTGCTAAAATGGCAGGGCAGTACAAACCCCCCCCCCCCCAAATGACCCCATTTTGGAAAGTAGGCACCCCAAGGAAACTGCTGATGGGTATGTTGAGCCCATTGAATTTTTTTTTTTTGTCCTAAGGGATTGAATAATGACAAAAAAAAAAAAATTTTACAAAAAGTTGTCACTAAATGATATATTGCTCACACATGCCATAGTTATATGTGGAATTGCACCCCAAAATATATTCCGCTACTTCTCCCGAGTACGGGGATACCACATGCGTGGGACTTTTTGGGAGTCTAGTCGCGCACGGCACCCCGAAAACCAATCACCACCTTCAGGATTTCTAAGGGTGCAAATTTTTGATTTCACCCCTCACTACCTATCACAGTTTCGAAGGCCATAAAATGCCAAAATAGCACAAAACCCCCCAAAATGACCCCATTTTGGAAAGTAGACACCCCAAGCTATTTACTGAGAGGCATGTTGAGTCCATGGAATATTTTATATTTTGCCACAAGTTGCGGGAATATTACAAACTTTTTTTTTTTTTTTTGCACAAAGTTGTCACTAAATGATATATTGCTCACACATGCTATGAGCATATGTGAAATGACACCCCAAAATACATTCTGCTGCTTCTCCTGAGTACAGGGATACCACATGTGTGGGACTTTTTGGGAGCCTAGCCGCGTACGGGACCCCGAAATCCAAGCACCGCCTTCAGGATTTCTAAGGGCATTAATTTTTTTTATTACACTCCTCACTACCTATCAGTTTTGAAGGCCATAAAATGCCAAGATGGCACAAAACCCCCCCAAATGACCCCATTTTGGAAAGTAGACACCCCAAGCTATTTGCTGAGGGCCATGTTGAGACCATTGAATATTTTTTTTTTGTTCCAAGGGATTGAATAATGACAAAAAATATAAATATTTATTTTTTTTACAAAAAGTTGTCACTAAATTATATATTGCTCACACATGCCATGGTTATATGTGGAATTGCACCCCAAAATACATTTTGCTGCTTCTCCTGAGTACGGGGATACCACGTGTGGGACTTTTTGGGAGCCTAGCTGCGTACGGGGCCCCAAAAACCAATCGCCACCTTCTGGATTTCTAAGGGCGCAAATTTTTTATTTCACTCCTCACTACCTATTACAGTTTCGAAGGCCATAAAATGCCAAAATAGCACAAAACCCCCCCCCCCCAAACTACCCCATTTTGGAAAGTAGACACCCCAAGCTATTTACTGAGAGTCATGTTGTCTGAACGAAAAAAAAGAGATTGATCGGTGGGTATGCCCACCATTAGAATACCTCCCTTCATCCACCCACTTCTAATGATGGACATACATGCACCATTTATATATGCCGAAGCATGGGGGCATCCTCCCGCAAAAAAGTTATGCCGCGTACATACGTTCAAACTTTTCCATGGGCAAGCCCTCCGTCGGAATTTTGACCGTATGTACGCGGCATTAGGAGCAAAATCGCTCCTCCACCCCTTATGCCCCCATGCTTCGGCATATATGCTCTTTTTTAACTGTGGTGGTGAAATCACCTCCTACAGCACTGGAGTCACGGCTTTATGTATCGTGGGAGCAAACGCTGTTGCTGTCAAGATAAATAAATCCGCGCTGCAGCTGAATGGCGTACCTGCTAAGCAAATTATGGTTAACGTTAAAACAAAGTAACATCACAATAAAACCTTACCATACCTGCAAACCAAATGCCCAAAAAAAAACAGTAAAAAATAAAAAAAATTTTTAACACAACCTGTGCCTAAAATATATATATGCCGAAGCATGGGGGCATCCTCCCGCAAAAAAGTTATGCCGCGTACATACGTTCAAACTTTTCCACAGGCAAGCCCTCCGTCGGAATTTTGACCGTATGTACGCGGCATTAGGAGCAAAATCGCTCCTCCACCCCTTATGCCCCCATGCTTCGGCATATATGCTCTTTTTTAACTGTGGTGGTGAAATCACCTCCTACAGCACTGGAGTCGCGGCTTTATGTATCGTGGGAGCAAACGCTGTTGCTGTCAAGATAAATAAATCCACGCTGCAGCTAAATGGCGTACCTGAAAACATGAAAAATGGTTAACAATAACACAGTAAACAGTAAAGTATAAAAAATTAGGGAGAAGAGAGAGAGAGAGAGAGAGAACAATAAAACGACAACTATTTTTGGTTTTTATATTTTATATTTTTTTTGTTTTTTTTATTTTCCTTTTTTTTTTATACACTTTTTTTTGAACTGTAAACTGTAACAACTGTAACGGTTCAGGTCTCTCAAAATGCGATGGCATCTTGGGAGACTCTGTGTTAAGTGTGCCTAGCCTGTGAAATGCTGTACCCTACGCTAATACTTCACTAGTGTGTGGTAGCGTTCAAAACACTCACCCTGACAAAGACCAGGATTGCCAGGACAGCGTGGACAATAACAACGGGTGTCACGCCTAAATCCGCGCTTGGTACAGACACGACATCTTTTTTGGGGGGCTCGTTGGGTAGGGGTACGCGGGAGGACATAAGAATAATGCCTCTCATGCAGCCGGCTTACTGCATTTGGTTGGGAATGGTGAGGTGCAGAACCGTCTGGATACAGAAGCTCTGTGACAACCTCTCTTTGGAAGAAAAGAAAGGTTAAAGTCCCGCCTGAAGCTTTGTATAGCACAAAAGCATTCAGCAAAGCCAATTGAAATAAGTAAGCAGACACTTTTTTGTACCAGCGTCTGGCCTTACGGGAATCTAGATACGGCGCCAACAACTGGTCATTGAGGTCCACCCCTCCCATATTTTTGTTATATTCGTGGACACAGAGGGGTTTCTCCACAATACCAGTCGCCGTAGAAATTTGGACCGTCGTGTCTGCATGAAGGGAGGTAAGAACGAAAACATTCTTATTATCCCTCCACTTCATAGCGAGCAAATCATTACACCGATAACAGGCTCTCTCCCCCAGCCTAAGACGGGAATCTACAAGCCGCTGGGGAAAGCCCCGGCGATTAGGTCGCACGGTGCCACATGCTCCAATCTGATGATCAAATAAATGACTAAACAGTGGCACGCTGGTGTAATAGTTGTCCACGTACAAGTGGTACCCCTTTCTGAATAAGGGTGACACCAATTTCCACACTATCTTGCCAGCGCTTCCTATGTAATCAGGGCAGTTCTCCGGCTCTACGTAACTATCTTTACCCTCATAAACCATAAAGCTCCATGCATAGCCTGTGGCCCTGTCACAGCACTTATAGAGCTTGACCCCGTATCTGGTACGCTTGTTGGGAATGTACTGTTTGAATGACAAGCGACCAGTAAACTTAACCAGGGACTCATCAACGCAGACAACTTTTTGGGGAGTAAACAAGTCTGCAAAACGTTGGTTGAAGTGATTTATGAGGGGCCGAATTTTGTAGAGCCGATCGTATTCAGGGTCTCCACGTGGACGACAAAGTTCATTGTCACTGAAGTGAATGAACCGCAAGATCTGCTCGTATCGTTTCCTGGACATGGAGTTAGAGAACACGGGCATGTGGTCAGTCGGATGCTTGGACCAATAAGCCCACAACGTCATGAATTTATGTGTGCCCATGTTGAGGGAAAGGCCCAGAAAGGTCTTAAATTCAGAAACCGTAACTGGTTTCCAATCTCTGGCAAGAGACGGCAACTGGGGATTAGCGGCGATGTGTTGACCAGCATATAAATTGGTTTGGTCCACAATAGATCTATAGAGATCTTCCGTGAAATACAGAGAATAAAAATCGAGTGGCGTAAAATCATCTGTATCCACCTGAATACCGGGTTGGGCAGTGAATGGGGGAAGTACTGGTGCTGCAGAAGTGGTGGGCACCCAATCAGGATTGGCGAATTCTGCAGGAAGGGCACTATGGGAACGACGGGCCTGTCTTCGTCTTCTTGGTGGCAGCGGGACACTACTTGTGCTTGCCACCTCGCCAGCTTGAACTGCACTTGCCACGTCACCACGTGATACTGCAGTGCTGGAAGTACGTCCAGGGTGTACTAGGCCGCTGGTGCTTGCCAGTTCACCAAAAGGATGAGCGGCGCTAGTACTGGCTCTATACTCCATACGAGGGATTTGCGGTTCCTGCACCTCAACAACATTAGAAGATCGGGGTCGGGTACGCCTGACGTTAGCAGGGACCTCTTCTTCGTCGTCAGAGCTATCTGACATGGAGGCGCTGTCCTCTACAGGTTCGTATTCTGAGCCTGAATCTGACAGATCAGTGTCTTCCTCTTCACTATCTGTCATGCTCAGAAACGTGTAGGCCTCTTCACTAGTGTACCTTCGCTTTGCCATTTTGGGCTCTAAATTTAGGGGTACAGTAGTGAGACTCACAGGTAAAAAAGCACCTAGCCTGTCAGCGACTGTATAAAACGCTACAAAAAAAACTGTTAGCGATCGCAGGGATCAGGCCTGACTCTGCGAACGCTGCAGTTATGTGTGTTGTGTTTTGTAAGTGACAGTGATCGATCGATACTGCACTTGGGTGGGCTGGGCTGGGCAGAGGGGCAAAACGCAGGTGCTAGCAGGTATCTGGATTGATCCTGCTAACAATGCGTTTTTTTAGAACCCTAAATTGCTGGGCACGCTAGTATAGATCTGATCAGATCAGATATTGATCTGTTCGGATACTATACCACTAAGGGAGGTGTAGGCTTTGCGCGTGGGTGTTAGCGGTACTGGCACTAACCTAGCACTGCCTGGGGCGACGCAGACCCTTTCTGACCCTAAAACCAAATTTATATCACCTGCCGGGTGATCAGGGGGTTAAACCTTTATTAGGTAATAAATGGCGGGTGCCCTGATGCTATAAAAAGCGAACTACCTAACCAGCGTCACCCGTAACACTTATACGGTGATCACTGGAAGGGTTAACTAAGGGCAATCAGGGGTTAAAACCTTTATTGGGTATTTATATGGGGGTACCTGAAGCTTTATAAAAACCTGACGGGGAACCTAAATAACTAACTGGCTAACCAGCGTCACCAGTGACACTTATGCAGCGATCGCTGGTGAAAGGGTTAACTCTAGGGGCAATCAAGGGGTTAAAACCTTTATTAGGTTATATATCGGGGTACCTAACGCTATAAAAACCTGGCGTTGAACCTAAAAAAAAAACTAGCTTCCTAGCGGGACCAGTGACACTATTGCAGCGATCAGAAAAATGATCGCTTAGTGACACTGGTAAAAGGGGGTGAAAGGGTTAACTGGGAGGGCAATCAAGGGGTTAAACCTTTATTAGGGGGGGGGGGGGGGGTAGGGGGCTACCCTGGACCTAAAGGGGCCTAACACTAGCTGCCCTGACACTTTTTACAGTCACAACTGACACTAAATGTAGTGATCAATAAATAAATGAACACTGCATTAGTGACACTGTGACTGGGGGGGGGGTGACTGGGGTGAAATGTGTGCCTATGTGTACCTATGTGTCAGTGGACTGTTGGTGCACTTACTTGTGTGTCTTCACTCCGCGCTGTCCGGTCAAAAAGACCGCCACGAGGAGTGTGACATAACTTTCTCCTCCTGTGTTTACATTTTCACAGGGGAGGAAGTTCGTCACTGGCCAGGAGCGATCGAGAGGGGATGGCCAGAAACCGACGGCCATCCCCTCGTCACGGATCGCTCCGGCAGCGAACGGGACCGCCGTATCCAGCGGGAGGGGGTCCGATCGGACCCCCCACCCGCTGGAAGGCAGGCACGTACATTTACGTGCTTGTGCCTGCCTGTGCCATTGTAATGACGTACAATGGCTATACGGCGGTCCTTAAGTGGTTAAAGATATTGAGACAGAAATTGAGATTAGAGATCCAAAGCCCCAAATTCAAAATAAGTTACCACAGGAATCAATAGGTCCTGTTTTTGACATTGTACAATCATTTTTACAGCAAGGAATATTAAAGAAGGCACAATCAGTGGTAAATAATTGTATTTGACCTATCAAGAATGCTGATGATTCGTATTCTATATCAGTTGATTTAAGATCACTGAATAAATGCATTACAAATAACAAAACCTATTGTGCCTAATTTAAAGTCACAAATGGATGCCAAGGCCAAAGTATTTTCAGTACTGGAAATAGCCAATAGTCATTTTTCAGTACCATTGACAAACAGCTGTCATTATAAACTTGCTTTCAGCTTTGATAAAGAAATGTATGCATTCACTAGAATAATTCCAGGATTGGATATCAGTGATGGTTTAGTACATGAGTGCTTGGAGAAAGTGTTATCAAAATTTTCTAGACCAAAATGTATTTTCCAGCATGTGAACAAAATTTTGCTGTCTACACAAAATACAGAGGAACATCTCACTCTGTTGACTGAGTTATTTACTTTGTATTCAATTTCAACCCTGCTGTTTGTTACAGAGTCAGTTCAGTTAATGAAAAATAAAGTTAATTTTCTTCATATGCAAATTAGTCAGGGACAGAGACAGTTATCACAGGAAAAAGTTAGAAACATTTCTGCTATTCCAACATCTTACAAGGCATTATATCAATTTTTGAGGGAAGTAAATTTTTGTAAAGAGTTTTTACAGGAATATGATGATAAAGTTAAACCATTAATGGATTTCTTGAAACAAAAAGATGTTGTGTTTGATCAATGGACTCAAACCCAAATAAATGCCTTTGAAATGTTGAAAAAAGATTTGCAGAATGCTGTCTCATTGCATACAATTGAAATTTGAATATCTACACCTGTTCTAATGTCTACTAAGATATCTGAGAATTCCATATCAGTGATTTTGTCCCAGGTAAAAGATGGTGAATCAGAAATAGGTTTTTTTCTCCAGAGGATTGACGAATATGGAAAAGACTTTTAACACAAATATGAAGCAATTGTTAAGTGTTTATTTTGCAGTCAAAAGTAACAGAAAAGAATGTGAGATCTAGTGGGATCATATTACAGGCACCTTATCGGTCAGTAAAAATTATTTTAAAGAGAATTAATTCAGGTGAATTATGACAAGTATTGCCCATTTTTTAAAACTTTACAATCTAAACCCATACAGGTAGATGTGATAACCGAACATTCTCAGTTAAATGTATTCAGAAAGTCTGTAAATAGTATTGTTAGAACACGTGCTGAGAGAGGCTTTGAGCCAGGATTTGTTAATGCTATTAAGAATTGTTCATCAGGTAAGTGTTACCCAAAGCATAGTTATACTATTCAGCAAAAATTCTACAGAAAATGCAGAATTGGAAAATGCTAGAAGTACAGTACAACACGCATTACTCTGAAATATTAAAGAGAAGTAAATATATATACCGTATATACTCGAGTATAAGCCGAGATTTTCAGCCTCTTTTTTGAGGCTGAAAGTGCCCCCCCTCGGCTTATACTCGAGTCATCGCTGTCTGCCTGCTCGATCAGCGTATCGAGCAGACAGACAGCGGCCATTCTAACATTCAAACGCCGCGCCTCCGCCTTCGCCTGTGATAGGCGGAACACTGAATTTCCCAGCAGCCTGTGTTCCGCCTATCACGGGCATCGTCTCATCCTCGTACTACGGACGAGGATGAGACGATGCCCGTGATAGGCGGAACACAGGCTGCTGGGAAATTGAGTGTTCCGCCTATCACGGACATCCGATAGGCGGAACAGCAGTCAGTGGGAAATTGAGTGTTCCGCCTATCACCGACGGAGGCGCGGCTTTTGAATCCTAGAATGGCCGCCGACGAAGAGCTGAAGGACGGAGGCTCGGCTCGGGACGGGACGGGCCGGGACGGGACGCAGGCTGGACGGGACGCAGGCTGGACGGGACGCAGGCTGGACGGGACGCAGGCTGGACGGACACAGGTAGGCTGCACGGACACACACACACACACACACACACACACACACACACGGATGCATGGACACACACACACACACACACACACACACGGATGCATGGACACACACACACACACACACGGATGCATGGACACACACACAGGGATGGATGGACCCACAGGGATGGACAGGCATGTCTCACCCTCGGCTTATACACGAGTCAATAATTTTTTCCAGTTCTTTGGGGGTAAATTGGGGGCCTCGGCTTATATTCGGGTCGGCCTATACTCGAGTATATACGGTAGTTTGCTTCAATCTTCTAGGGTCGATTTAAAACCTTTTCTTTTGTTTGATAAAACAAGGTTTTAGATCATGACAAAAAAAGAAAAATTGTGTCTTGTTATAGTTTAAATACACAGACTAATAAATTAAGGAGTATTAGTGAGTTTAAGAAAAATAGAGCAAAGTAAGGTAATTAGAAATGTTATTATTAAAATATGTTTAGTATGTCATAATAAAATATTTGAATTTTGGTATGTTAAATGAATAAATAAAAGAAGGTATTTTTTGCATTTATTTAAATTCACAATAATGATACTGAATTCTTTTTTAGGATCTGACTTGTAAGTCACCAAAAGAAAGAAATGTAATATTTCTAGACCTTCCAGATGAAAACAAAATTTTGAATTTAAGAGAGGAATTGACAGAAGAGATTTATTCGTTATAATTATTGTTGTCTATGTTCAATAAAGTTTTTCAACTTTACAGAGTGCAGGAAGAAGAAGAAAAAAAACCTTTAAGAGAACCTCTGATAGGAGAGGAAATTCTAAAAACAATGGACTTTTGATTTTTTGACTACTGATGAAATAATTTATCCATCAGATATTGCAGTTTTTTTTATATATATCATTTTTATGTGACAAGATATGGTTCTCATATCAAGATGACATTTTTTACACATTGATTTTTATAAACACATTTAGTGTATTTTCAGAGTTGAAAGGGTTAAACATCCTTTCAATAGTCATTCTAGTTAGAGGGAACATCTGGTGTTAATTAAGACAGAGTACATTTTTCTTAAAAGTCATATAGACAAATTAGGAGTAACATTTACATTGTAATATGTAACTATTTAGTTTTGGAATCATCTCACATATATGAACAAATTGAAGTTAAACATATTTTATGTTTAATTTTGACAAGGTTTATGCTAAGCATAATTTGGAGGGAAAAATATGAATCATACATTTTCGAAGTGATATTCATATTTCAAAGTATTGTACAACAAGTTACATTTATGAATTATGAAATTAAGGGGATTGATTTATTTGGTAAAAGAATAAGAAAATAATAAGGGTGAAAATATTTTTTATGGTATATGAAGCAAAAGGTTTATGAAATTCACTTTTCCTTATATAGAATCAACATTTGAAAATGTACATTCAAGTCAATTATCTTAAGATCTAATTGGATGGATGAATAAAAATGTGATGCGTTTGAGGTATGAATGGATTTAGAAATGGATTTAGATTTAGATAACCGATTTAAAATGAAAAGATTGTTTAATCATTCATTTTGAGAGGGAATTGTTAGAATATTAAAATTTATATATGGTTTGGGTCTTTTGAGAATGATTGACTTGTTTATGTATATCATTATATATTCTAGATATGGATAAAGTGAAATTATATATATATATATATATATATATATATATATATATATACACACATACACACATACATACACACACATATATATTTATGTAAAAGTCTCTTTGAAGCTTCATATGCATTTCATGGGAAGCAGTTCTATGTACATTTCACATATGGCTGTAATTTAGAGTGAGTTGACCATTCTCCTCCCCCATTGTAAGAGATAAGGTTACATTATTGTCCAAAGACAGAGTTTCAGTATGATACAAGTTATTTCCTTATATTACAGTTTTTCCTGATTAGGATTATCATTACGTACATTGCATTTTAAACGTATATAATCTATTTACTGATATATGTAGTATTTGGTTTAGAAGATAGGAAACTTGTATTGTATAAGTTAAATGGTTTAATACATGGCAGTTTTGCCATCCCAATAGAATGTTTTGATTAGAGACGGGTTTCAACATCCTGTTGGATGAGGTAGGAGGGAATTTGCTCAATCAGAATTTGCGGGCTTTTCCTGTGGTACAACAGAGCTCAGAGAAACTGTTAAATCATTCTTAATTGGGAAAAGGGTGTGGGTTTAGTTGTAGGAGTAGTAAAATACAGACAGGCTGTTTCTAGAGGGCAGACTTGCACTCCGGCAGACACGAGCAGACTTGCACTCCGGCAGACACAAGGAGAAGCTGACAAACCTTCTCACACACACACACACACAAAGATACATTTATACAATCTTCATTTTAAGAATAAGAAACCTATCGATGCCATTTTATATTCTACATTTTGACACTGTTTTTGTAATATTTTGCTATTTTTATTATTAAAATCAATTTTGGTATTTTTACACGAGAACTGAACGGATTTTCTTGGAACTTTCCTCATCAATATGAATTATTGAAATATAGTTATTAATACAGTAATAACTCAATTTCTAGATATGTCCGCCAAAAAAAAAAAAAATATCACAGATTACCGCCACGACTAGTAAAAAAAAAAAAAAAAAAAAAAAAGCCATAAATCTATTCCCCATTTCATATACGCTATAACTTTTGAGCAAACCAAACAATATAAGCTTATTGCGATAATTTTTTTTTTCCAAAAATATTTACAGTATATATCGGCCTAATTTGATGAAGAAATTTTTTTTACATTTTCGGTGGGATATTATAGAAAAAATACTATAAAATTGTTTCTTTTTTTTCAAAAATTGTTGCTTTTTTTGTTCATAGTGCAAAATGTAAAAACCGCAGAGGTGATCAAATACCACCAAAGAGAAAGCTCTATTTGTGGGGGAAAAAGCAGAATGTCAGTTATTTTCGGGTACAGAGTCACATGACCACGCAATTGTCAGTTAAAGTGACGCAGTGCTGTATCACAAAAATAGGGTTTTGTACTCACCGTAAAATCCTTTTTCTCTTAAGTTCACTGACTGACACAGCGCCATTATTCTTGACCATAGGGTTGTTACGCAACCTTCAGGAGAGGATTAGGCAGAACATGTTATACATGTGAAGAAAAAAAATAAAAGGATTTCACGGAGAGTACAAAAATACCATTTTCTCTTTCGTTCACTGACTGACACAGCTCCATTATACTTGACCATAGGGACGTCCCCAAGCAGTGTCATAACAAGGGGTGGGAACCAGCATACAAAAAACTTCACCCACAACCAGAAGTGCTCCCTAACAGGGGAGTCACCACCTTATCTAGCCACATCAGAACTTGCAGTTAACAATGCAACAGTGTATTATACTCAAAAGTATTTTTTTTTTTTTAAATAAAAACAGAAAATAAAAGAAGTGCAATTGCAACACCACACGGTCGCCTGCAAAACTTTGTGGCCAAAGTATCCGAAGATGCGCTTACATTCACTTTGTACAATTTGGTAAAAGTGTTACCGGACGACCAAGTCGCCGCCTTACACACTTGAACGACTGAAGCTTGATGTCAGAAAGCCCAAGAGGTTCCAATTGCCCTGGTGGAATGGGCCGTGAAAGGAAAGGGGGGCAACGTCCCCTTCAAGGCGTAGGCCTGTACCACAATCTGTCTGATCCACCTGGAAATGGTGGCAGACAAGACCGCCATACCTTTTTTCGGACCGGCTACCGAAAAACAAATAGAGTCCGACTTCCGAAAGGGAGCCGTGGCAAACAAATACACCATTAGAGCCCCGGACCATGTCCAGAGAATGAAGGGCCACCTCCTTAGGATGTTTTGATTTAGGACACAGAGATGGTAACACAATGTGTTCATTTATGTGAAACGCCAAAACCACCTTGGATAACCAGATAGGGAAACTTGCAAGACAAGGCTGCCAGTTCCGAAACCCTCCTGGCAGATGTAATGGCCACTAGAAAGACCACTTTCTGAGAAAGAGTCAACAAGGGAATTTCGCTGATGTTCTCAAACAGTGGTTTCTGAAGCGCCGCTAACAGGTTAAGATCCCACGGGGGTAAAGATGGATGCACCGGAGGAAATACATGCCGGACCCCCTGAATAAATGTTTTTACTAGCGAATGAGCCGCCAGGGGTCACTGTAAAAGACAGCCAAGGCTGATATTTGTCCTTTAAATGGTGCTAAAAGCCCATTTCTTGTCTACTCCTCGCTGTAAAAACAGCAGGATCCTGGAAATGGAATAGGTACGTGAACGCCATCCTTTCTCTTCACAAATGGAGATGTATGCCTTCCGGGTACGATGGTATATCTTTCGAGATTTCCATGCTCTTAACATAGTTGAAATCACAGAGTCCGATAGGCCTCGGTTCCTTAGCACCTGGCTCTCAACAGCCATGCCATTAAAACCAGCGATGGTAAAGCAGGATGGAGAATCGGACCTTGAGACAGAAGGTCTTCTCGCATCGGTGGTCACCAGGGAGCGTCCGCAACCAGTCGTGCCGAGGCCAATCTGGGGCAATCAGAATTACTGGAATCCCCTCGGTTTCCACTCTGCGGAGCAGACATGGTAGTAGCTTTAGCGGATGAAAGGCGTAGATCAGTCGATACTGACACCACGGAGCCACCAGCGCACTGACACCACGGAGCCACCAGCTCATCTAACGCCTCTGCCCAAGGATCTCATCCTGGATACCAATCTCTGCACCTTCCGATTGAGACGGGAAGCCAGGAAATCCACGTCTGGTGTGCCCCAGCGCAGGCACAGTAGCCTGAACACCTCCGGATGCAGTGCCCATTCTCCTGGGTCCAGCATCTGGCGACTCAGGTAGTCAGCCTGCCAGTTTTCCACTCCCGGGATGTAAATGGCCGATAGGACCGGTATAGGTCGCTCTGCCAACTGAAGGATGTGAGCGACCTCCCATGCTGCAGCCGAGCTTCTTGTTCCTCCCTGATGGTTGACATTGTCTGACTGGATCCTGATCGGACACCCTCGTAGTCTCATCAACCATGTGGAGAGGCATAGCCTGATTGCTCGAAGCTCGAGCACATTGATCGCCAACTTGGATTCCTCCCCCGAACAGAGGCCCTGGGCAGACTGTACTCCCAGTACCTCACCCCAGCCGGTTAGACTGGTGTACGTTGTGATCTAATGTACAGTCCAATGTAGAGGTAGGAATGACTTCCCGGACTGAAGTGCCGGAGACCTCAGCCACCAGAGCAGGGAGTCCCTGACTGACTGGCTCACCCGAATCTGCCGATCCAGGGATAACAGAGATTTGTCCCATTTCGTCAAGATATCCTTCTGCAAGACTCTGGTATCAAACTGGGCGTGAGGCACTGCCTCGAAGGAGGCCACCATGAGCCCCAGGACTCGCATGCAGAAGCGTAGAAACAACCACCTGCGGTTCTTTAATAGTTTTACAGCGGTTCTGAGAGTCTGTAGCTTGTCTGAAGGGATAAACACTCTCGCTTCCATGGAGTCCAGCAGTAGGCCTAGGTACTCCAAGTACTGAGTCGGTACAAGCGCCGACTTCTTTAGGTTCAACAGCCACCCAAAATCCTGCAGGGTTTGCATGATTACCACACCCTCCTTTAATTCTGAAGCGGAACATGCTCAGGAGGAGATCGTCTAGATCACCTACGATCGCGATCCTACGTTGTTGCAACACCAAAATTGGAGCCAAAACTGTGGTAAAGACTCGAGGAGCTGATGCCAAACCAAAAAGGGAAGGGCCACAAACTGGTAGTGGGCTTCCCCCACAGCAAATCGCAGAAACCTCCGGTGCCGGAGGCATATGGGTATGTGCAGGTACGTATCCTGGATGTCCAAAGACGCCAGGGAGTCCCCCTGATGGAGTGAAGTGACCACTGAGCGAACTTATTCCATTCTGAATCTCTGTACTTCTACAAAGCAATTGAGGGCTTTCAGGTCCAAGATTGGACGTACCCCTTCCTTTTTGGGGATTACAAACAGATTGGAGTAGAACCCCTGGAACCTGACTCCGGAAAAGGCACCATCACCCATCGACTTAGCAGGTCCCTTACCGCCCCCATAAGGGCCTCCTGGGGAGCCGGGAGTAAGGGTATGCTGGAAGGGAACAATCTGTTTGGTGGCCAAGAGAGGAACGCTATCTTGTAGCCAGAGGAAATCAGTTTGCAGACCCATTGGTCGGACATGCGAGAGGCCCACCAGACTGAAAACTCCCGAAGGTCGACCCCCCACCCGAGAGACCGGCGGGGGCAAACCTTCATGCAGTAGCACTTTTGCTTGCAGGCTTGTGGTTCCAGGGACGCTTTTGGCCCTCAGAGATCATGCTGTCGGGCTGGGGGTGTTTAGCCGAAGCCCCAGGCGGACGAAAAAGTATCTTGAGCAGAAAATGAGGACCCTTGCCTGCGGCGTGGCTCCTTAGCATTCCTGGTCTGTGGGAGTAAGGTACTCTTCCCAACTGTGGCATTCTTAATGATGTCATCCAACAAGGCTCCAAAGAGCCGCTCAAAAAAGGAACGGTAGATCCGTCAGGGCTTTCTTAGATGCTTGGTCCGCAGACCAGCATTTTAGCCAAATCAGGCACTTCAGCACCACTGCTGACACCGAAGCCCTGGATAAGAAAGGAAGCGTATCTAGGGCCGCGTCACAAACATACTTAAGGCCTTGCACTAACTGGTCTGCTAGTTCCACATAGACAGGAGAGGCCTGTTGCTTCCCTAACTCATGGTGCAAAAGTTTTGCCCACTCAGAAAGTGTCTGTGACACAAGTGCTGAGGCCAGTACTGGTTGCTTTGCCGACCCCACAACCGTAAACAAGGAACGAGACACTGCCTTGGCCTTCCTGTCCGTGGGGTCCTGAAACTATCCACTTAAACATGCAATAAATCTTAATAGTGTAAAAATATTAATTAATAGTTTAACTGAAAGTCCCAACAAAATTCCCAAAAATTCTTATAGGTGACGTATATTGATTGGTATTATTTAAAAAGAAGGTTTTTCTTCTTCTGTCACCATCACCCTATTAATTTAATCGATCTACGTTCAGATCTAACATATCTAGCACATGTGCAACTAACAGGTTTTTTATTATTTTTATAATATATATTATTTACTTTAAGGTTATGAAAACAGGTGCCTTTAAAGGTATAGCACCAAGTCTACTTCCCCTTTCTTTTCCCCATCTGGGAGGAGGTATTAAGTAGAGGCAGATCATACCCATTATTTTTTTGGTTTATTCCATAGCACAATCTCACTTTTTCTCTTTACATTGGTTTTGGGGCTTTGGCACCAAATTGTGATTGCAGCAATGGATATATTTATATACAAGTCAACAACAGAACAGTGAACCTCATAGAAGTATTCAACCAGGAACATGCGGTAATTAAGCATGATCTTGATAGTTTATTCAAACATCTTAAACACTGTCTTGAAAAACAATTAAGGGTGTGGTAGGACGTAGCCATATCAGAGATGTACATCTCAGAAAAAATAACCCCAGGGAGACCGAGGTGGGATGTCTCTCCAAATGATGCTATAAATGATAAAAGGTTAATGGAAAAATGGTATAAATTCTTTAATCAGAGTGAAACAGAACTACTACAGAAGATGGTAGTAAGGAGGCAACAAATTGAAAAATATAGAAACTGAAATTGTACATTAGTGACCAATTAATACCATTCAAAGAAACAACAGAATATAAAGGACAGGGAGAAAGGGTTACAGGAAGCCATGAAAAAATATGACAAGGAAATACAGCAGAGAAAAACAGAAAAAATTTTAATGTGCTGGACTACAAAAACCAGCAAGTATATAAATGGCAAACAGATGTAAACTATAATGAGAAAGAGAAAGAGATATCCATGGTGGAAGACTCCAGAGAAAACTCAGTAAGCAGAGAAAATGAACTGTGGCAACAACCTACACCAACACAGAACAGAATAATAACACCAGAGGACCATTTTAGAGCTGCAACTAATGATTAATTTGTCTGTCGACTAATCTATTGATTATTTTTTCGATTAGTCAACGACTATCCGATTATTTATTTTTAATGAATCTAGTGTTCTTTTTGTGATTAGATAATAATCCTTTGGATAACTTTACAAAAAAATTATACATACAACTTCTAATATAATATTTCAACTTATTAAATTTTTTCCAAAAAGTACTTCAATGTGGTAAAGTTTTTACAATATAAAAAATGCCAAAAATAAAATGTAAACAACACTTTAGCATCAGGCACGAATAATGGCATTGCGATTAATTCAGAGCCAGAAGCATTAAAAAATGCTATATAAAAATGCTACAAAAGCACTGCTGCTCTGCACTGCTGCTCTACACTGTGTACAAAACACACTAAAGACATAATATACAAAAAAAAAGTGCCCAAAAATAAAAGGTAACGCTTTAGGGCATGAGGCATAAAAATGCCATATAAATTCTACCTAACACTTTGCAAAAGATGCATTCAGAAGGCATTATGTGGTAACCTTACTACTCAACCACACAATGCCTTCAGAATGCATCTTTTGCAAAGTGTTAGACAGAATTTATATGGCATTATGTCTCTTGACCTAAAGTGCTATTTAACACCACAAAAAAGCTGGTCAACATACAATAACACTATGTAATTGTAATCATTACATAGTGTTATTGTAGTGTTGATTGAGCAGTATTTTTGTGGTGTGTTACTTTAATTGTAATGTAAAACATACCTGAGGAGGTAACAGTTTTCAAGGAAGGAAGCTAGGAACCAAGCCCAACAAAAGCACTGCTCAACACTGTGGCTGTGCAAAAATAATGGCCAATACACTGAAGGCAGCTATGAGCCATCTCAACATAAATACACTAACACAGCCCAACAAGAACAGTGTATGCCCCCGTACACACAGTCGGACACCCTGCCAACCAAACCCGTCGGATTTTGTCTGACGGGTTTTGTCCGAAACTGTTGCATACACACGGTCGGACCAAGTTGTCGGATTTTGCGGTTGCCAAGAACACGGTGACGTAAGCCGTGTATGGCGGGACTAGAAAAGGGAAGTTCAGCACCATGTCCAGCACCCTTTGGGCTCCTTCTGCTGATCTCGTGTTAGTAGAAGTTTGGTGAGAGAAGATTCGCGCTTTTTAGATTTGTGATTCAGATCGATACTGCTCTTCGGTTTGTGCTCGTCTTTGCGTATCTGATAATCAGTGCGTGCAGTCAGTAAGTCTTTGTTGTTCATTGTGGACTATATCTTGGTATAGTACGCTTTGAAAGGCATTTTTTATTGTCTGCTTGCTTCTGCTATTCAGGTCGTTCTTTCAGGCCTTGCTGTTTATCGGTGCTTTCTGGTGTCCGTTCCGACGAGCCGACCGTTTTCAAACCATGTTTCGTCTACGTACTCGTCGTAGAGTTTGTGCTGTGCAGGGGCTTCGTGTTGGGGTTCTTACTTTGACACAAGCCAGGTCCATGAACAGGGAGGGGAGGCGTTTGTGGACCAAGAATTGGTTGCGCCAGCGTGACCAGTTCTCGCACATGCCTTTGCTCCGTGAGATCCGGGAGAATAATCCTGATGATTTCAGGAATTATCTCCGGATGACGGACCCAGTTTTTCACCGTCTGCTGGCTTTGCTGACCCCTTATATCACCAGGCAGGATACCTGCATGCGGCAAGCCATCACTGCGGAGCAGAGGCTCATCACCACGTTGCGCTACTTGGCGACTGGGAGAAGCCTTCAGGACCTCAAGTTCTCTAGAGGCATCTCCCCCCCAGGCTCTGGGGATCATTATTCCAGAGACCTGTTCTGCCATCATTCAGGTCCTGCAGAAGGACTATATGAAGGCAAGTTTTATCCTTTAACATCACATTCTATGTATTTCATGCTCGCTAATGTCTTGCATTTCTTTCATTTTAAATTACCATCATTGTAATATGCTCTAATTCATATGCTCTGCCCCTTTGTCCTCATGCAGATTTGCCTCACTAACTTCGCCACCATGCTCTTCTTGGCCCATAAAACTATAGTCTAGTCACTTACCAATGTCTTTTGTCAGCTCCATAGTATTGCTTTCGCCTAAACACCCCCTAAAATGTCTACAAATGTTATGTGTGTGCTTCAATTCATGCAGAGTGACTTTTTTTGGGGGGTTGTGCCAAACTCATTAGGAACCCCCCTCCCCCCAACTGCTAGCTCAGCTGATAGCAATCCTCTATCTGCTGACTTTACCAAACCCAATACACACTATACCTACCTTTTTGATGCTCACATTTATGGATGAATTCACCTAAGCATGTAGTGCAAGGGCCTGCCTCAATACTTTCAAATGCTATTATTTTTTTTTAACCTATTAATTATCTGGATATGCAATAGCAGAATGTCGAAAAGTGCTTCCATTTTGTTTTCTTTTTGGTATTATGACACTTACCTGTCCGATGGGCTGCAAATAGTGTAACTAAGGAGGGCTTCCCAAAGTAGCACACATTATTTAGCCATTCAGCTCTCAATCAAGTGGAGAGGGTTACCTGTCCTAAACACCCCCCCCTCATTTTTTAGCAAGGGCCCATCAGATGGGGGATATGGGGGGTGGGGGAGGGATGGGGGGGCGATGACTCTCATAAGGGGACATTAGACTTTTGGTTTTAAATACTCATTTCCCAAAATGTTATACTAATTTTGACCAAAAATGTTGGTGTCTAATCTGCTTGCAAGGTTGATTTGTCAAATTACTAATTTTTGTTCTTGTTTCACTCCACAGTGTCCTTCAACGCCACAGGAATGGCAGACTGTGGCCTCCCACTTTGGCAGTCGTTGGGACTTTTCCAATTGTGGAGGAGCAATAGATGGGAAGCACGTCCGCATCGTCCCACCACCCAACTCGGGGTCGTACTATTATAAATTATAAGGGGTTTCATAGTATCGTGATGTTGGCGGTGGAGTCTGCGACATATGAGTTTTTGTATGTGGACGTGGGGCAAAATGGACGGATGTCAGATGGTGGAGTCTTCGCACGGACGGAGTTCTACTGGCGTCTCCAGAGTGGCAGTCTGGGCTTGCCACCCCCAGAGGAGAATCAGGAAGGACTCCCGTTCGTCTTTGTCGCGGATGAGGCATTTGCCCTGGCGAACCATCTGATGCTGCCTTTCCCCATGAGGACCCTCACCCCAGACCAGAGGATTTTTAATTTCCGCCTGTCCAGAGCCCGAAGAGTGGTGGAGAACACTTTTGGTAAACTGGCCAGCCGGTTCCGCCTTTTTCTTACGCCTATTCACATGGCGGAATACAAACTGAATCACATAGTGCTGGCGTGCTGTGTTCTGCACAATTTTATGAAAAAAGTTTCTGTGAACTATGCGGTCTCAGTTGACCAACAAGAAGCAAACTTGCTGGAAAATGAAGAGAACCTCACTGGCCTTGAACATGCTCATCCTGGCTTGCCCCCCCCCCCCCCCCCAAAGCGCCCGTGAGGTTAGAACACAATACATGGACTACTTTGTGGGTAGGGGGGCCATTGATATGCCAGACAATGTCTGAGCGGCATTTTAAGAATACATTTTTCTCTGAAACTCCTTCATTTACTGCTTGGCTTGGTTTTAGGTGTCTCCTAGGTATATTTAGGTTTTTTCCAAGTTGTGCCTTTTTCACCAACAGTTCAAACCCAAGTTCAGAGCGAGATGAGGGGACAGTCTCTTCTTCAGTTAATCTTATTATGTTGTGGGTCTGCTACACCTTGTTTTTTGGTAACTAATGTATGTAATGCATTACTGACCAAAATCGTGCTCATTTTCAGCACCATGGCAGGAAAATGGCACGATTGTCCAAATTTACACTTCACTGTGGGTGTTTTTTACTAAAGGCACATCCACTATGCACTACAAGTGCACTGCAATAGTACAACTGAAACTGCACTTGGAATGCAAAGTGGAGTTGCCTTTAGTAAATCACACTCCTTCTCAGCACAAACTAAAATTTTATTCCAAATACATTTTTGGTGCAATGAAAAAGGAAGCCACACATTGTTGATAATTAAACTTTTTAATACAAGCACATTCACATGTGCGTTTCGAAAAGGTTTTTACAACAAACCAAGAAATTGTGTGTTTCAAAAACAGAGTTTAATCAAAATTTAGTTTACTTGGTGTTTTTGGGTAAACAGGCATGTATCAAACCGTAAAATACAGAACACAGGAACTTACAAAGTTCAACTTTGAAAAGTGAAGACAATATCAGACATGAGTATGTACAAACTGGGCTGATATTGCCTTCATCACATGGGGTGTCACCCCGGAAACTTCCACATTTGGAAGATGCACACAGTGTGTCAACATGTGCTATCTCCCATCATGGGTGATCAATGTACATGCTTTGGGGCTGCAACCCCTTCATCTCAGACACTTTCCACAAAACACGTACATTGATCCCCCATGATGGGAGATAGCGCATGTTTACACACTCTATGCATCTTCCAAATTTGGAATTTCGAGAAATACAAAACTTTTGGTGTAAAATATCAAAAATAAAACCCTATCTAGTTTTGTGTGTTTCACACTCTCCCCAAAATATCAATGATGTTCTTCATTTTATTTTTAATATCATTAATATTTTGCTGTATATTTTCCAAATCCCGATTGCACCCCATTATCTCACTAATCAGGATCTGGGCACTTTCACTGGTAAAACGGGAATCTTCTTCCACATCACCTACAAAACAAAGCAAAAAAAACACACCATGTAATAAAAATATGGCGACATACATTGATGAGCTTACCGGAAGCTGTGTTCTCCGACACTCACCTGTTGTGGTGACAATTTGCCCAACCTCCACCATCTCTCCTTCCTCCTCCTCCTGCTCCTCCGTTTCTGCTTTTGGAAGTTGCCCTTCTTTGGGAGGGGTGTGGTCCCTGGTGTCCTCATACTTGCCGAGTCTTCTCTCCCCTATGAGAATGGAAAAAAATAAAGAATTATCACACAGAGGGCAGAATTAACAATATGAAACATTGTTTGGAAGTGTTGTCCAATTGTTTATTTTGGCCGAGCTTCAAGGTCATAACATTATTGGGGACACTGTGTTCAGCTAGAATACTTATCTGCAGAACGATGTTTCCTACGAACGAATGAAACCATGAACTTGAAAGTGGCCATTTTAAAGTGCACCACATGAACTCAAAGCACATGGAGCAGGATGCAAGCAATAATAATCATATGAACACACGACAACTACTTACTTTTTTGAAGAACACGCTTGATCCTTCTGTACTGATGGTGTTTCCTCAGTTTCAGGTCTGACCAGCGTTTTCTCAGTTGATCCTTGGATCGTCGTACCCCAAAATTCTTATGAAGACTCTTCACAACTTTAGTCATGATCTTGGCCTTTCTGATATTTTGGTTTGGGTAAGGTCCATACTTCATAGTCGGTCCTGTTCAATATGTCCACCATCTCCAACATCTCTACAAAAGACATATTTGAGGCCTTAAATCTTCTCTTCCTGGATCGGGACGTTTCAGGCTCCGGGCTTTCCTCACCCTCCTCCTCGTTAGTGGAACTAGAACTATTATTAGTGCGCACCTGTGTTTTCTCCACCATGTGCTCTCCACACTGCGCCGGAAGCGAAGGGGCGGGGAATAGTCTAGAAAGAACGTCAGGGGCGGGTGGAGTTTCACGCATGCGCACTGTATATAAAAACGCAACACGCGTGTGTCGTCCGTACGTTCGATGAACAGAGGGAGAAGCTGACGCAACGAACGTGCAAGCGAAGGTAAAATTTTGAACTTGGTACATCACTAGGCTACACTGCTTCTAGATTGAGGCCTGCATTAGTGGAGTTTAGACTGACATTAGGGTTTGTCTTGTGTTGTGTCTTGCAGACATTATGGACAGGTTTAATGACCATAGCTTCCTCCCTCTGTTCATCGATAAATACAGAGACATGCCTATCCTGTGGCAAGCAACACACCCACTATATAGTAACAAACAAAAGAGGCAGGCAGCAATGTTGCAACTGGTTGAGTTTGTGAAGCCGGTGGTCTCCAGGGCAGACGTCAAGTATTTAAAAAAGAAAATTGGTAGCCTCAGGGGTACATATCTGAGGGAGAGGACCAAGGTGCTAAAGTCCATGCAATCTGGAGCTTCAGCAGATGACGTTTATGTCACCACCCTGTGGTATTATTACAGGATGCATTTTCTGGCAGACCAGGCTGATGTCAGAGAATCCCTTTCTACTCTTCCTTCCACGCGTCCTTCTTTGCTCCATTCCACACCTGATGAGTCTTCCGACGCCCAAATTGGCCCTTCCACTCAGGAAGAACTGTGGGAACCCAGCTTAAGCCAGGTATAGTATTGTTGTACATATTTGTGGAGTCAAAATTAATGACTTAACTTGATTTTTGCTCACCAATTGCTGAGTTTAGAAAGTGTTTCACATATCAATAGACAGTAGTGGCCAAAACCTTTGGGACAAGAAAGAAAAATGCTGGGCTCAGAATGATAGTCTTTTCTATTGGTTAACAATTTGCAACAGTGTTGATGTGATAATTGTGTGCATTTGATGAACCAAAAACTAAAAAACTATGTCCCTTTTTCATACAAAGGAAGAACTCAGCCAGGAACAGGAGGGTGTGGAATGCAGCAGCCAGGAAGAGGCTGTGGAAAGTGGCAGCCAGGAGGCGGCGGGGGTAAGCGGCAGCCAGGCAGTGGGCAGCCAAAGGAGCCTGACAGAATGCCAGGTAACTCCCCTCCGCCTTCCATGCAAAAGGGCGAGGAAGGGGGGAATGTTGAGGAGTCGGTCCTGAGGCCGATTGGTGAGGCTTCTGCGGCACTCCAAGCAAAACCCACCTACCAAGAGGCCTTTGCTGCCATGGTTGTGTGCAAGCTTGATAAAATGGAGCAGGGGCAACAGATCTTGTGTGAGGAGGTTATTCTCCACACCCTCAACAAGGGTCTGTTGGGCCAAAGGACACAAGAAACACACTTGTGTGGTTTGGCCCATGCCCCTGCTCCTCCTCCTCCTCCCCCCACACCTCCAGCACCACAGCCACAGCCACAGCCTGGAAGGAAGCGTGGAAGGAAGACCAGAGTGTTGACCTGGGTTCAGTATGGTCTGACAGAAGATGCAGCCTGTTGTAGTACCACAGCCTGGGAACATAGATGTCATCTGATGCTGTTCCGGGTTTCTTGGACTTCAGGACCAGACTTCTCTCCCTCAGACATGTATTCCTCAGGCCACCAATTTTTGCGTTTAAATAGTTGATGTTTGCCCTGGGGGCCAAAGGCTTCACGAATCTCCCCAGTTTCAACATTGCTGCCTCCCTCTTTATCTGTTACGGACACCGAAATAAAGGTATTTTTTTGTTTGAAGAAATACTTGTGTATGTGTTTTCCTTCCAAAAGGCCAGTTTATTTGTGAGCAGGCAGGTACATTTCAAAAAAACTAAGTGAAATAAATAACAAGGGGTAACACCACTAAACAACCTCCTGTAGATTAAAAAAAAATAAATAAAAAAATATCAAAAATAGAATAATGTTGTTGTGGTAAGTTTACACACCAAAAAAAAACAAAAAAAAGCAGAAATGAGCAAACTGTCTTTAAAGGAGATTTTTAGGGAATCAAAAAAAAAAAAAAAAACATCCAAAAAAGAATAAACAAAATCTAAAATTGTGTAGTTGTGACGCAAAATAAAATTGTATTGCTGAAATGGTTAAAAAAGAATCATGAAATACGTTCGGGAGAAGTGTGTGTGACTATGAGCATCAAAAGAAGTTCGTTCTTGCAGCATTGTAAAGAACAAGAGAATGCGCTTAATGAAAGAATTTTTAACATTGCAGCGTGAGGAACGTGCTATATCGCTTACGAGCAGTTTTACCTGAACGAGCGCTTCCGTGTCGGAATTTGAATGTGAGCATGCATGGCACCTTGTCCGTCGGAGTAGGCTACACATGATCGGAGTATGTCCTATCGGACCAGTTTGTCGGAAAATATTTCCAACAAGTTGGAAAATTTGGTCCGACGGATATTCCGACAGAAACAGTCTGATGCATACCACACACAGTCGGATTATCCGACAACACAGTCCGATAGGACACATTCCGATGGTACAAGGGCTATGAGTGCAAAAGGTTGGGGGTCTGTGTTACTCCATTGCAATGCTATATTTTAGCATTGCAATGGAGGAAGGTTAGCATATCGACATGTTCTGATGTTAGGCTTGTTCTTTTTTTAGTTACAATGTTGCCAGCAACTGAGAAAAGCCTTTCAGATGGGGTTGATGTTGCAGGCACAGACAAGTAACTCTTTGCCAGCATGGCCAAGATGGGAAACCTCTTTTCATTTTCCTTCCACCATTTCAGCGGATTTTCTTCCTTTGGAATAGCCTGCTCACTGAAATACATGTGTATCTCATTCCTCACAACTTCACTGTGGGTTTCTTGATCTTGGATGTGACTAGTCATGTAATCCACGCAATTACTGTGGTGGTCATCTGAATCTGAAGAACCGAGCAAAGTGTCTAACAGAGACACTTGCCTCTTCTCAGAAGATTTCATTTCTGCACTGGCTGACTTGTTCCTCACATCGATGTTGTGTTTGCTCTTCCTCATCTTCTTTTCACTTCAAGAGCTTGGACCTTGAGGTGAACTTTTAAACTGTCCTCTGCTGGCAGGAATTTTAGTTTGCGGAATCTGGGGTCCAGAGCTGCTGCAATAAGACATATTTTCTCCACCATCATCTCTGAATTTAGTTTCCCGCTCCCATCTTGATGTCATCTCCTGTGCAACAACACTTTGGAAAGCCTTGACTGCTGCTGTCTCGCAAATTGTGCTCTGTATGGATTTCTGGAGGCCCTTTACCAGAGGAGGTAAAGCGGAAGCAGTCACATAAGACTCTCCACTCAAGAAAACAGTAGCACACTCAACTGGCTTCAGGACTTGTTCCACTTCCTCAAGTAAGCTCCACTGATCATGTTTTAAATCCAGGAAGCGCTTCCCTCGTGGTGTGACATCAGGATCGGAAGGAGTTGCAGTAACAGGCCACCTCTGTTCAAGCAAGCGGCTGATCATGTGTAAAGTACTGTTCCATCTTATGGATACATCATTTATTAGTGCATGCTCAGGGGTACCCATTTGTTGCGGCTTTGCTTTAAGCTTTGTAGTGGCCAGCTCACTTTTTTAGAAATGTTTCACAAGGCACTTTGCAGCCCTCAGGGTCTTGCTGATCTGGGGATCCCTCAGGGCATGGTTGACAACTGCAATGTATGCCCAGCACACCTGAGAGAAGAGATGCCATGCTTTTCTTCCAAAATACGCAGAGCAGCGACAATATTTGCAGCGTTATCATGGACAACTACATTTACATTGGCCATGGATAACTCAAACTTTTCAGCTGCTTTTTACACCCAGGTAGCAATGTTTTTAGCAGTGTGCCAATCTTCAAGTGGCATAGTGGTCAGATTGTACGATGTAAGATTCCAGTCTTCGTTGATGAAGTGGCATGTGACACCCAAGTATGCCTCTGTGGCAATACTGAGAGCCATTTTTGATTTCACATCTTTGAGTGACGCTTTCAATCTTTCAAAATTCTCCTCACATTTTTTCTCCATCAGCTTAGTGAAATGGGACCTGGAGGGAAGAGTGTATCCTGGGTAAAACGTGTTGATCATCTCACAAAATCCTTGACCGTCTACAATAGAAAGAGGTTTCATATCTTTTACAATCATGTTAAGTATGCTATTGGTATATGCAACGACCATTTGGGGTGTGCAAACAGTGACATCCTTTTTATGGAAGAAGAACTCCTGTACACAGCTTTGCCTCTTCCTGAGAAAAAAAAAACACACACACACAATAATAATTAACATTTAGGAACCTGAACCAAGTTTAAAGCGGGAGTCCACCGGGACTCCGCGTTTTTTTTATTTTTTTTTAAAAGCCAGCAGCTACAAATACTGCAGCTGCTGACTTTTAAAATAGTGACACTTACCTGTCCAGCGCAAAAAAAAAAAAAAAAAAATAAAGGAAAAAACCGCGCTCGACAACGGTGGGAAGTAAGAGAGGATAGTAATAACAGTAGCTACGGCTAAATACTAATTATATCATTAGGTTGCTGCCACCCACAAAAGAAAGAAACTCCAAAAGGTGTTTCCTCCAAGAAATAGAGTAATATGATAACCAGGGTAATTGGCGCTACCTACAAGTCAAACTCCTTATATGTATGTATATCAATATATAATTCCGAATATATCATGTATTCATCTAGAAGAATATATATATAATAGAAGGAGGCATAACCCCAAAAGACTACCAATCTGCGATTTAAAATTTACAAGCTACTCAAAAGTCCCAAAAAACAACAAAGTTCCTACTAAAGATTAGTTCCTGGGATTAACAAATAATTCCAATAAGCAAAAGAAAAGGAAAAAACGAAAACCAAACAACAAACTAGAAACCAAAAGAATTTTTTGTATCTGTATCGCTAAGAGACAGTATTCCCTAAAATCGCATTAATGCCAAAGTGTGGTTTGAGTAGGCAAATTCCCAGTAAGAGGCGTATGTAAATGTGCTAGTGAACTTATTATCCCAAATATGCAAACTATAAGTGTAAAACGCTAATATAGATACATATGAAAGAATTTTTTGCCTAAAATCGCATTATCGCCAAGATGTGCAAAGAAACAGGTAGAAGGTGTATGTAAATGTGCTTAATGAGATTAAAATTCACAATGCAAAATTCAAATTATACAACCTATACACGCAATGTGCTAATATAAGCATATATATATGAAAAAACAAAAATATTAATAATATATAGAAATTATGTCAAAAATATATATCAAAAAAGTGCAGGTGAAAAAAACAAAGGACAAAAAATTGTGTACAAAAAAGAAGAAAGAATATATATATAAAAAATATATATATATAAAAAAGCAAAGGGTCTCTTAAATAAACAAAATAACAAAAAATACAAAAATAGTGTCCAAATTTCCAAAAAATCTCTTCAACAGTGCAATTACAGAAAGTTCAAAAGATGTGACTAAAGTGCTTCTCGTGCAATCTCCAACGTGACTTCTGTGTTCCCCCACAAGGTCCCCCACTCACCAGAAGAATACACCCCTGCAGGGGTAATTCGCCTTGGAATCAAAGTCTACCGGTAACCAGCTCTTCATTCGCATCCAGAGAGAGTTTTTTCAGTCCCTGCTGATGTCCAGCTCCTCAATCGCAACCAAGGGGGAGATTTCAGGTTAAATTAGATGAGTTCAGTATGCAGTGAAAATCGCCAGTCCTGGAGTCTCATAAATGTCTTCCCTTTGCAGCCTGGGGCACTGGTGTGATCTTACAGGGATCCAGAAAATGCTGGGAACCAGGAGGCAGGAAACAAGAAGCAGCTGGTCGTGACTTCACAGGAACAGGAAGTGTGATTATTCACAGTGGCAAGGAATGGTAATGCATTTCGAAGCTACAGCTTCTTCATCAGACCAATTACCCTGGTTATCATATTACCTGTCCAGCGCGCCCACGATGTCGGCACCCGAAGCCGATCTCTAGATCGACACTCGAGTGCTGCCGCCGCCATCTTGGGTATGGGAATCAGGAAATGGAGCCTTTCGGCTTCATTTCCCAGTTCCCTACTGCGCATGCGCGAGCCGCGCTGCGCAATGAGGACGGTCCCCGCTGCCTCTGGGATCTGTGTGTTTCCCAGCAGGCAGCGGGGCACTTGCGGGAAGGGCCGGGCACTTGCGGAAAGGGGCGTAAGTTACGCCCCTTTCCGCAGAGAGCTATCCCGGAAGTGGGTGCAGTTACCTGGATTATCCAGGTAACTGCACCCCCCTCCCCCCTGAAAGGTGCCGATTGTGGCACCGGAGGGGGGGAGGGTTCCGATGAGCGGACGGTCCACTTTAGGGTGGACCTCCGCTTTAACCAACATGAATGCTCAATGCTAATAATGTACTTGTACTGTGTATTTCAAAGAGGGTACGGGTAGGGTAGTAAATGTCTGCAATAAATTTATATTATATTGTTGCTGCTCTGCGTATTTTAGAAGAAAAGCATGGCATCTCTTCTCTCAGGTGTGCTGGTCATACATTGCAGTTAGTTGTCAATGTCAACCATGCCCTGAGGGATCCCCAGATCAGCAAGACACTGAGGGCTGCAGTGAAAAAAGTGTCTTGTGAAACATTTAAAAAAAACATGAGATGGTCACTACAAAAAAGCAATTAGCAAAGCACAGCAACAAATTATCATCCGTAAAAATTAGTAGCAGTAGCAGCATATTTTAATTGACCACAAATTACTCCCATAGTCTCCCAAAACGAAAAAAAAAATACTAGTAAGTACTTACAAAGATGGCTTGTCTGTTTGAGGCCATAGAGAGCCTGGATTTTTTCTTCTGAGGTGCTTGTGCATCGCAGTAGTGCTGCCGTGGTACGCCATTTCGTTTTTGCAGAGGGAACAAAGGACCATTTTATCTGGCCTCTGTTTAAAGAATTCCCATACCTTTGAAAGTCGTGGTCTGGCTTTTCGTGCTGCACTGGAACTTTTTTCCCCATTCCTGGGAGCAGGAGGAGCAGCAGCAACAGCCGCCGCCATTACCGCCATTTACCCGCGAGATGAGACGTGCGTGACGAGTCGACGGCTTTCACGCATGTCGAATTTTTGTAGTCGACGTAGTCGATGCGTTGTGGCAGCTCTAAACCATTTACACCGACCCGTGGAAGACCAGACTTAAGCCTAGAAAGAAATCAGAGAGAATTCGAACAGAATACATTCAGGGGATATCAAAATCATGCCCCTATTTAAAGGGAGTACCCTCAGGATATCCCGTTCAGGAATCAACGCCATGGGAGAGATTGTTTTCACAGGAGACAAGGGCACAGACCACCAGGCCCGAAAACCAAGGGACACCCCATATGGCCCACAGGGAGGATGGAGACCTTTCGATAGCCAGCAAGAAATCAACATCAAGGACAATTCAGAAGAAATGGAGGATGAAACCCAAGATGGACCAGACAGGAGGATACAAGGAGGAATTATACAAAACAACAGGAGAACCAATGGGATCAGAGGAGGGAACAGACATACAGACCACCAAGATGGGCAACAGAAAACGGACCAGAGGGAAGAAAGGAGGCATCAAGAAAAAGAAGAGAATACCATCTGAGCCAAGCAACCTTTAGGCTGCTTTCACACTGGGGCGGTATTCAGGCGTTACAGCGCTAAAAATAGCGCCTGTGTAGCGCCTGAAAAAAAAACGGCCCCTTTCACTCCAGTGTGAAAGCCGGAGGGCTTTCACACTGGAGCGATGCGCTGGCAGGACGGTGAACAAAGTCCTGCTAGCCGCATCTTTGGAGCGGTGAAGGAGCGGTGTACTCACCGCTCCTAAACCGCTCCTACCCATTGAAATCAATGGGACACCGCGGCAATACCGCCGGCAAAGCGCCGCTGCAGCGGCGCTTTGCGGCGCTTTGCGGGTGGGTTTAACCCTTTTTCAGCCGCTAGCGGGGGTTAAAACCACCCCGCTAGCGCCCGCAGACCGCCGCTAAAAATAGCGGCACTTTACCGCCGACGCCGCTCCCGTCCCAGTGTGAAAGCAGCCTTAGTGAAGAAGAACTAAAAAATACTGGATTTGGGCCTGAAATATGCCATGGATAAAGATCTGGATAAATTTGAGGTGTATATTGATTTACAAAAGTTTGCAAGGAAATTCAACATCAAAAAAATTTTCGCATTAAAAGGGTCACACTAAAAAGAGAAAGGGACGGCACACCTTATAAACATTCCCAGTTGAGGAACAATTCTATTTTTAACCCTAAATTACAACATGACAAAACATAAAAGTTTTTAAAAAAATGGTGGAAAAGGATCTGAGAGGATTGGAAATCAAAAAATCAAAAGGGAAGGGTACATGGAAAGCTATTAAGCAAATAGAGAAGAAAAAGGGTATCGTAATCAGACCGGCGGACAAGGGAGGCAGCCTGGTCATATTAAACAAGCAGGATTATGAGAAAGAGATGGAAAAATAACTAAGTGTACCAAGCACATACAAAAAAAATGAAAAATAAATCCTAAAGGTGAATATGAGAAGGCACTCAAAGTGTATGTAAAGAAAGGAGAGAACAGGGGAATTTTAAACAAGGAAGCAAGATACCCGACACCTAATACAGCAAAAACTCCAGTGATATATTATGTTCCCAAAATCCACAAAGACCAAGCTCATCCACCAGGGAGACCGATAATTAGTGGCATGGACTCTCTTTTTTCCAGATTGGGAGCCTATGTTGATGGATATTTACAACCTATGGTCGTTGAGGGAAAAATCATACCTAAAAGACAGTAAACAACTAAAATCGGAGAGTTGAGAAAATTTCAAATAGAGGAGAATGATATATTGGTAACGATTGACGTGAATTCGTTGTATACAAATATCAATCAGGAAGATGGCTTAAGTAGTGTGGAATGGGCACTATAAAGACAATCAGATTTAAAGCAAGAACAAATTAAATACATCATAGAAGGCTTAAGGTTGGCGATGAGTCATAACTACTTTTGGTATCAAGGCACATTTTACGTACAAACAAAAGGGGTAGCTATGGGGGCAAAGTATACCCCCAGTGTGGCAAATCTAGTCTTAAATCAGTGGGAGGAAGAACAGATATATGGAGTACCCAGAGAAAACCTCAAACTATACCGGAGATACATAGACAATATCATTATTATTTGGGGGGGGGGGGTCACATTGGAAGAACTACAAAACTTTTTCGATAAAATCAACCAAAAAATCTATGATATCACGTTCACAGGAAATTGGAACAACCAAAGTATAGATTACTTAGACCTGCAGATATACAAACAAAATGGATCTCTGGGCACACGTACTTTAAGACCACAGACCATAATAGGTATATCCCAACCACTAGCTGTCATCATCGGCAGTGGATTGGGAATATACCCAAGGGCCAGCTCACGCGACTATATAGGAATTGTAGCAATAGCATGGATTTCGAACAACAGGCCGAAGTAATTATAGAGAGGTTCAAAATGAAAGGATATAAAGAAAGAGAACTTTGTGACCTTAAAGAAAAGGTAAAACAAATGGAAATAAATAGATTGATTGAAGGAACAGAGAAGAAATTGTGGAGAAAAGAAAAAAAGAGAAAAAAAAAATCGGGAAAATCGCCTTCCTCACAGTGTATAACAGACAATACAAGGATGTTGAACACATCATAAAGAAATACTGGCCCATTTTGCAATCGGACAATGTGCTTAATACTGTATTACCAAACAAACCTTCATTCATTTATAGAAGAGCACCCACCCGGAGAAATAAGCTAGTGAAGAACACAGACACGCCAAAACAGATTAAGATATTTGAAAGCCTAAAGTGGTTTTTCGAGTGTGGGAAATGCCTCCCATGTAAAATTAGTAAAAAAAAACAACAAGAAAAACATCATTAATTCAACCACCAATGGGAAGGAATATAAAATTAATGAATTAATCACTTGTAACAGTACTTGTCATCGAATGCCCCATGCCACAAACTGTACGTGGGAATAAGCACACGGGAACTACACGTCAGGATAAGAGAACATATTACCAATATAAAGAATGGGTTCCATAAACATAGTGTCTTTAGACATTTTAGGGACTTTCATAACTGAGATCCAAGACAGATGGTGGGGTGTTCTATGCAATAGATAAAATAAAGGGACACTGGAGGGGTGAAGATAAACAGATTAAAGTATCACAAAATGAGACAAAATGGATCTTCAATTTAGATACCCTCCAGTCGGCAGGAATGAACATTGATTTGGATCTCAATTGCTTCCTGATTAATTTTTGATTAACCAAACACTTGCACAGCTCGAATAACCCCTGGGGAAATATAAAAAAAAGAGGGAAATTAAAAATACTCTCTATTTGGTCAGGTCGAAAGTTATATATTCCTTTAGTAGTTCCCATTAGGGAGGAACATACAGTAGATGACCTTTTGATAGGGTTGAATGTAACATATACTAAAAGCAGTATTTAATACTCTTAGGGACCTTATGGTGCCTTCCTTTTCCGTGAGACACACCCCTGAAAGGGTCATATACACCCAAGGAAACATCATTACATTCAAACTTGCATTTTTAACCTATTACACAATTTCTAGCATATTAAATTCTGGTCAGTCACCATAGACTTAAACATGCCCGTCAAATACAATATGTATCAAAAGTAGGCTCCTCTATACATTTAGGTATGTAGGTGTTATTGTTTTTTACATAACAACCTCGTAGCAGGCATACTGCAAAAAAATCTTGAATTCCTAATTTTAGGGTCCTGGTCTGGATGTTCACCATTAGTTTCCCCTTAATACACATTTAGATGGTACTGGTCGAATGTTATACATTAGTAAAGTAACCATCCTTTAGCTCATTATGATTCCAGAACCGAGATAACGGCTGGACATGAACATACATGGCACAAATATGAGCAAAATACTAGTTAGTATATCAACTATATAAAAAATGGTTCTCAGGTGAATTTAAATGTATTTCACCTCACCTTAAAGCTCTCCTCCATAGACTTCCCATCACAATGGACCCCTTTAAGGCTTTAACTTCATGTCATAAAATGACCCGGGAGTCCATATCTGCATAATTTCCATCTTTAATTTTTATTTTTATTATAATTTTCAATGTAATTTTTCATTATTTTTTATTTTATTTTATTTTTATATTTTTTAGTTTTAGGTTGAAAAGTTTTAATTGTACTCTTATTTGTTCTGTACAATTGCGCGTTTATCGCAATTTTTAGGTGTACATTTCTACATGCCATTAATTGCAGGAACTGACCTAGCAGGTTAAGGATGTTCCTTATCATAGTAACGACAGTATTGATAGCTTTGAGGTGTGTTGCAATGCTCTACGTATTTACCCCATTCTTTCGATTTATCTACACAGCGGATAATTGTTTACACTTCTGTTTGAATGTTGAGTAAAGCAGAGTGGCATTCCCACAGTTAAAATGGCGCTTCCTGCTCTGCGCGTGCGCGGTGGAGCATTGTTGGCTAGAGGAGCAAATTGTATTGGCATTCCCTAAGCCAAGATGGTGTTTTGCTCCACGCATGCGCGGTACAGCACTGTACCCTATTTAGACGAAGAGGTGCACCAATATGGCCGCTCCAGATGACATTGTGCTGACGAAGCCCATAGCCATAGGACGCACACTCTCCTTCACATACTGTAGCGGTTGGCGGCTGTTTCAATATATTGGCGTTTTTACACAGTGTTAAATGTGAGTAATTTTCTTCTTAATAAACTTGTCATGGAAGCTTTTTAGACTATGGATGTTCCTCTCTTTCATTGATAATTTGGATGAGGTATTTCCAACGGATGAAAAAACGGATCTCCCAGGGAGACACCAGGCAGCGACACAGGGGCTTACACTGTGAAAGCAAGTCCACCCCTGCAGGGGCAGGGGATCTGGTGAGGGCAATATCATCATTATATTTTTATATTGGAAATACGCACCTTGGGAATTTTCTTAAGATGTGGCAATACCCTTTCTGCACAAGTCACCTATAAGTATTTTTGGGGATTTTGTTGGGACTTTCAGTTGGACTATTTATTAATATTTTTATACTATTAAGATTTATTGCATGTTTAAATGGATAGTTTCACATTTACGGCACATGCACTTGAGCACAAATTATGGATGTGGAAAGTTATATTTGGATGTTTATATGCACGTATATTGATTGGTATTAGCTAAAAAAAAAACCCTATTTATTTAATTGATCCACGTTCAGATCTAACATATCTAGCACATGTGCAATGAACAGTTTTTTTATTTTTATAATATAGCTTATTTACTTTAAGGTTATGAAAACAGGTGCCTTTAAGGTATAGCGCCAAGTCTACTTCCCCTTTCTTTTATAAACTGTTTGCAGACTAGCTGGTTGCAATTGCTGGGAGTTCGGGGGAAGAAACACCAGTTTCTGAATCCATGCTAACCCACCCTGTCTGCCACCCTTGGGGACTTAAGACAGGTGCACAGTCCCACCCTCTTAGTTGCTGCAGACTGCGGGGGGCCCCCACCGCAGGACTCACCACCCTGACAGAGTTCTGTGCCATTCAGCTACAAGTGTCTGTGTCAGCTCCCAGGTGTCCTGCATGATAAACCGCGCTGTTCTGAGCAGCAGGGACCAGCGCTGGGCATAAAAACCGAGCTGAGCTACAACAAAATGGCCGCCCAGTATAAAGGACATAATCGCAGGGAAAATGGCCGTCGAACTACAGCAAAATGGCCCTGACCATGCATTCCACTGAGGCGCACCAAAAATGGCAGACAGACAACTGTACAGAGGAAGGACAGCGAAAATGGTGGCAGAACAGCGCTATGGCGATCAGCATATGCAGACCTCCAGACACCCAGCGGGGAGACCACAGACACCCAGGGACACAGCCACCCAGCGCAGCCCCCCATCCAAGGGGACCACTGGCTATAGTCACACACACACCACTCAGCAGCCCATCATGCAGAATCACCCACGGGGGGGGTGGGGGCGGGAAGATGGGGACAGGGAGAGAAGAGAGGGAGGAGAGGGACTCCCGAATCTACCTCCCAGGAAATGCCCACCTGCTCAACCCCGACGAGGCAGGAAGGGCTGTACTTACCATCCAGATGGGCTGGGGGCATCCCATCACAGACCCACTCTCCAATTAGTACGGAGTGAGGATATCCAGCCTGTCACCCAGCCGGCTGTTGATAGCAGATCACAGGATACAAAAATCTTGCGCAAAAGACAAACTTCTGCAAAAAAATTCCAGGACCGACGGTCTCGCAAGGTTCCTAGGTCCATCTCCTTCACTAGGCAGAAATAAACTGAAGCTGCAGGAAGCAGGCTGAGGGGTTGTTACTGAAGGGACCGGCCCCTGGGCGGAACTATAAAGTTCTGTTTTTTTCACATGTATGACATATTCTGCCTAGTCCTCTCCTGATGGTGGCGTAACAACCCTATAGTCAAGAATAATGGAGCTGTGTCAGTCAGTGAACTTAAGAAAAATGGCCTGGTCATTAAGGGGGAAATCCTTCCGGTCCTTAGTTGGTTAAAGGATAAGCTCACCTTTGGTAACATGTCACATATTACCCACGTATTTAGGGAGTAACATGTTTACAAAAGCACCTGCCCAAACCCCCAACCCCTTCTTGTGACAGAGGACAGGGGATCATCTACCCGCCGTCACGATTCAAAAACCGCATCGGCATATGGGGCTCCACTCAAGCGGCCGCATCATTCATTCACAGTTTCTTGTGAATAAATGAGCTACAAGTACCGTCTGCAGTAGATTGCTTGTAGTTCTCAACAAACCCTAGTAGTACATTGAATCTTCCTGGACTTCAGTAACTGTCTAACCATATGGGAGGTACGGGCAGACGAGTCTGCAAGATCCTGGCATTGCAGGTCGCATTTGCAGTTGCAATGCTTTACAGGCTGCAGACTAAAAAAATTTTTTAAAAAAATTAAAAATATCGAAGTTACTTACCGGTAACGTTTTTTCCAGGAGTCTTTCAGCACAGCACACTTGAGACCTCGGCTCCTCCCTTCTCAGGAAACACCGCCTCCACCAGATCTTTAAAACCATTGCTTCCCTCCAGCTCTTCAGCTTTTGCAGGAGCACCTCCGGCCAGACTAGGGAGACATAAAGATACATCATAAAAGATTACACATACCTGATGCTCTCATGTCCTAATGGTATCTTATTTTGGGTGGGTATCGGTGCTGTCTTGTAAGACTCCTGGAAAAACGTTACCGGTAAGCAACTTCGATTTTCCCTCTTTCGTCTTTCAGGACAGCATACTTGAGAGGATAAGCGAGCACTTACCCTAGGGTGGGACTACTGCTTGCAGGCCTTTGCGCCCAAAGGCCTGGTCCTGGGCAGACAATAAGTCCAGTCTATAGTGCTTAACGAAAGTCTTAAAACTTGACCACGTTGCTGTTCTGCAGATCTGCTCGGGTGTAGCACTAGCCCACTCTGCTTGTGACGTTGCTATAGCCCTAATGGAATGGGCCCTAATACCTTAGGGGACCTCCACCCCCTTTGCTATGTATGCCTGACTGATTGCCAACCTTAAAGCGGAGGTCCACCCTAAAATGGACCTCCGCTCATCGGAATCCCCCCCCCCTCCGGCGCCACAATTGGCACCTTTCAGGGGGGAGGGGGGTGCAGTTACCTGGATAATCCAGGTAACTGCACCCACTTCCGGGATAGCTGTCTGCGGAAAGGGGCGTAGATTACGCCCCTTTCCGCAACTGCCCACCCCTTTGCGCAAGTGCCCTGCTGCCTGCTGGGAAACACACAGTTCCCAGAGGCAGCGGGGACCGTCCGGATTGCGCCGCGCGGCTCGCGCATGCGCAGTAGGGAACCGGGAAATGAAGCCGAAAGGCTCCATTTCCTGATTCCCATACCCAAGATGGCGGCGGCAGGACCCGACAGACGACCTAGCGATCGGCTTCGGGTGCCGACATCGCGGGCGCGCTGGACAGGTAAGTGTCACTATTTTAAAAGTCAGCAGCTGCAGTATTTGTAGCTGCTGGCTTTTAAAAAAAAAAAAAAAAAAAAAAAAAAAAACGCGGAGTCCCGGTGGACTCCCGCTTTAACCACCTGGCTATAGTATTTCTAGAGGCTTTGGATCCCTTCCTAGCCCCTGAAAAAAACAAAAAAATTAATCAGACTTCCTGAATTGCTCCGTAATCTCCAGGTATTTTAACACACACCTCCTGACATCTAACTTGTGGAAAACATGTTCCTGTTCCCTCACAGGATTAGAACAAAAAGTGGGCAAACAAATTTCCTGACTTCTATGGAATTGCACCCTCCCAGGACCAACCACCACCAGGGTCCCAGACATGCAACTCCTCCCCTCCCACCAAGGAGGGGAGTTCACCCATGGAGCTAAGTGAGAAATAGGTAAGTGGAACCCTGGGGTGGTGTTCCCTTACTTAGAATGGCTGGTGATGGCATCACCCGGAACCGAACAGGAACCATCAGTCTCAGACATCCCTTCGGCCCGAACGGTCGATTTGCCACAAACTGTACAGCGTGAATGGGGCAAACATTTTAGCGTCCTACGACCGGAACCAGAAGTCGCGGGTGAACCGGACGTGACCTCTCCCGACCCAGCCTAGCGCTCCATGCTGGCCGCACTAACGAGGGGGAGACACTGACACTCCAGTGAACACCTTCCCCAGGCAGCTCCAAAATGAATGTCCCAGGCCTCCGCTTTCTGCAAGGAAGGATGGGACGTTATTGCAGGTAACGGACTCCCCGGCCCTGCTGCAATGTATTAGAGATCTCAATCTCTCCGGACATCCCTTTGGCCAGAACGGTTGATTCGCCTTCTGGATAACCTTGAACCCAGCCTCCCCAGCTGAATTAAACCTAGGTTCCTAGCGATGTCTGCTCGTCGGAGGAAACACCAAAAACTGAAGGGCTGGAGGGAATGAATGGTTTTAAATGATCTGGTGGAGGCGGTGTTTCCTGAGAAGGGAGGAGCCGAGGTCTCAAGTGTGCTGTGCTGTGCTGAAAGACTAAAGCGAGAAAAAAAACATTTTCTTATCTGCAAAAAGAGATGCATTTATTTATTTTTTACATTGAGCTTAGCCTTTAAAGCGTTTCTAATTTTGTGTCACCAGAATCGATTTAAATGAAGGACTATCTTCTATAGGCAGAGTAAGATGTGCGTTTCTGAGATGGAAAAGGTCCACTATCGAAACAGATCACTTTTAAGGGAACTTTTTTCTTCTTCACAAAATAGATTTTTGCAAGGATCCTCCTTGGTGTGAAAACCTTTTCAGGGTTAATCCAATCATCATACAGTATATTGCCCATTCTATGTGATCATGAATTGTTGCAGAACAAGTTGCCTTGGTCAGATAAGCCACTTGTTGCATGCCTGAGAGCTAGAATTGGATGCAGAGACAAGTGTTAAACAGGATCCTGCACCAAAGAAGTCATAATTAAAATCAGTTTGCGTGTCCTGCAATCCTGTGGCAGAGTGAATGTTCCCCCAAGACCCCTTTCACACTGAGGACATTTTGCAGGCACAATAGCATTAAAAATAGCGACTGCAATCCGCCCTCAAACAGCTGCTCTATTGTCTGTTGCATTGGCAGGGCGTCAGGAAAAGTCCTGCCAGCAGCTTCTTTGGAGCAGTGAAGGAGTGGTGTGTTTACCGCTACTCCACCGCTGCTCCCCATTGAAATCAATGAGGCAGCGCGGTTATACCGCCGGCAAAACGCTGCTATTGCAATTTTCTATATCCGCCCATTGTGGGCGGTTTTAACCCTCTTTTCTTAGCGGGGGGGGGGGTAAAAGCACCCCGCTATCAGCCAAAATGCGCCGCAAATCCGACAGTAAAACACTGCTAAAAAATAGGATTTTTAGTACTCACCGTAAAATACTTCTCTCTGTAATTCACCGACTGACACAGCTACTCTCTTTATCCATTGGGTTGTTACGCCACCTTTAGGAGAGGACTAGGCATAACATGTTAACGTGTAAAGAAAAAACTCAGAACTTCTAGTTACGTGCAAGGGGCGGCCCCTTAAGTAACAACCCCTCAGCCTGCCATGCACCTTCAGTATGTCAACAAGCAGTATAACGAAAAGAAAAAAATAGGAGGGGTGGGTGCTGTGTCAGTCGGTGCATTACAGAGAAAAGGATTTTATGGGGAGTACAAAAAATCCTATTTTCTCTTATATTCACGGACTGACACAGCTCCTCTCTTTATCCATTGGGACATCCCCAAGCAGTGCCAAAATGAGGGGTAGGAAAACAGCATAAAACTTCATCCACCATGGCAAGTGGAAACTAGTATAAACTTCTCCCACAAAAAAACGACAGTATGTGGGATAACCAAACTTTTGTACCCACAAAAAACCAGAGTGCTCCTCAGAGCCGCTACCCTCAAACCGCACCAGAACTGTGGTAACAAATACTACAGTGCGTCAACTTAGAATTACTGCGTTTTTACCCAAAAAACAAGAAAAATTTGTATGTGCAATTGCAACTATACAGCCACCTGCAAATCTTTGCGGCCAAAACAGGCATCAGCCAATGCACTGACAACTACCTTGTAGAATTTTGTAAAAGTGTGAACAGACGACCACATCGCTGCTTTACACACTTGAGCGACAGAAGCTTGATGTCGGAAAGGCCCAAGACGTTCGACTGCTCTTGTGGAGTGGACCGTGAGCGGAAAAGGGGGCACCTGCCCCTTCAAGGCGTAGGCCTGTACTACAATCTGTCTGATCTACCTGTAAAATGGTGGCCGACGAGACCGCCATGCCTTTTTTCAGGCCGGCCAGTGAAACAAACAAGGAGTCGGACTTCCAAAAGGGAGCCGTGGCAAACAGATACACCCTCAGAGCCCAAACCACGTCCATGGAATGGAGGGCCACCTCCTTAGGATGTGTCGGCTTCAGACACAAAGATGATAACACAGTATCTTCATTGATGTGAAACGACCTTTGGCAGAAAAGAAGGTTGCGGACGCAAGACCGCCTTATCCTTGTGGATAACCATACAGGGAGACTTGGACAAGGCCGCCAGTTCCGAAACCCTCCTGGCCGATGTAACGGCCACTAGAATTACCACTTTCTGGGAAAGCGTCAGAGGAATCTCTCTGATATTCTCAAATGGCGGTTTTTGAAGCGCCGACAACACCAGATTCAGATCCCATGGGGGTAACAGTGGACACACCGAAGGAACTACGTCGGACCCCTTGGAAAAAAGTGCTCACGAGAGAGTGAGACGCCAGGGGTCACTGAAAAGAGACAGCCAAAGCTGATATTTGTCCCTTAATGGTGCTCAAAGCCAATTTCTGGTCTACTCCTTGCTGAAGAAACAGCAGGACCCTGGATATAGAAAAGCAGCGCGGATGCCATCCTTTCTCCTCACACAAGGAGATGTAGGCCTTCAAGGTACGATGATATATCCATCTTCGAGAAGATTTCCGTGCTCTCAGCATAGTTGGGATCACAGAGTCCGAAAAAGACCCCGGTTCCTCAACACCTGGCTCTCAATAGCCTTGCCGTTAAAACCAGCGATGGTAAGGCAGGATAGAGAACTGGACCTTGAGACAGAAGTTCTCGTAACGGCAGTCAAGGGGCGCCTGCCACAAGGTGCACCAAGTCTGCGTACCAGGGACGCTGGGGCCAATCTGGGGCAATCAGTATTACTGGCATCCCCTCAGCCTCCACTCTGCGGAGCAGAGGTGGTAACAGCTTCAGCGGAGGAAAGGCATAGATCAGTTGGTACTGATCCAATGGAGCCACCAGCTCGTCTGCTCAAGGATCTCTTGTCCTGGAAACGAATCTTGGCACCTTCCGGTTGAGACGAGAGGCCAGAAGATCCACGTCTGGTGTGCCCCACCGCAGGCACAGTAGCTTGAACACCTCCGGATGCAATGCCCATTCTCTTGGGTCCAGCATCTGGCGACTTAGTCCGCCTGCCAGTTCTCCACTCCCGGGATTTAAATGGCCGACAGGGCTGGTACATGTCACTCAAGTATGAGTGACCTCCCGTGCGGCGGCCGAGCTTCTTGTTCCTCCTTGGTGATTGACGTATGCCACAGCCGTGGCGTTGTCCGACTGGATCCTGATCGGACGCTTTCGCAGTCTTATCTACCTTGTTGAGAGGCATAGCCTGATCGCACGCAGCTCGAGCAGATTGATCGGCAACTTGGATTCCTCCATCGACCAGAGGCCCTGGGTCGACTGAACTTCCATTACTCCACCCCAGCCTGATAGGCTAGCGTCCGTTGTGATCACTGTCCATTTCAGAGGTAGGAACGACTTCCCAGACCGAAGTGCCGGGGACCTCAGCCACCAGAGCAGGGAATACCTGACTAACTGGCTCACCTGAATCTGCCGATCCAGGGACAACGGAGATTTGTCTCATTTTGACAAAATCTCCTTCTGCAGGTGTATAACTGGGTATATGGTACTGCCTTGAAGGAGACCACCATGAGTCCAAGGACTCGCATGCAGAAGCGTAGCGACAACCACCTGCGGTTCATCAGCAGTTTTACCACAGCTCTCAGAGTCTGCAGCTTGTCTGAAGGGAGAAACACTCTCGCTTCCATGGAGTCCAGCAGTAAGCCTAGGTACTCCAAACGCTCGGTACGATCTGGCATGGTACTACTTACAGCGAACCCACAGGCGAGCAGGTGACACGGGATCCCCCAGGGCGTGGAATCCACGAGTCAGCCGGTGTTGCGCCAGGGACCCTCTCACGAAGGTTTGGACTTCGCTGCGTGCTGACCCCAGGTCACGACCCCCGAGTTCACCCTGCTCGCTAGGGGAGTACCAGAAGACACTGTAGACAAGGATGGATGGATGGATGGATAGATGGATGAAGCAAGGAAAGCCAGGTAGTGAGCCAAGGTCAGGGTGGGCTGCAGACAACGTAATCAGAACAAGCCGGGTCGGTACACAGAAGATCAGTTCACGAGAAGTCAGGTAAAACAGGTTAAACAGGGGAGCTTCAGAAAAAAACGTTGCTCAAGCAATGGTAGCTAGTTAGGGAGAGATTTAAATAGGGAAGCACATGAGGGGCTGGACAGGAAGTACCAGGAAGGAAACATATTAGGCAACAGGTGAAGGGCGTCGACACCCATAGCTGGAGAGTGCACAGAGCTGAACACCAGACAGTGGACAACAGATGCCAGCCGACCCACTGCAGTAAAGGTGAGACACAGATCAGCTCCGCAGCTGATCTGTGACCGTACCCCCCCTCTTACGAGGCCTCCCTACACGTCTGGGGGCTGGCTTGGAGGGATATTTCTGATGGAATCTGGTCACCAGACGTGGGGCACAGACATCAGTGGCAGGGACCCAAGACCTCTCCTCCGGACCATAGCCCTTCCAATCAATGAGATAGAATAACTTCCCCTGGGAGTACTTGGAGTCCAATATTACTTTAATCTCATACTGATCCGAGGTATCAGCCCCAGGAGCAGGGTGAGAAGAAAGGCGAGAGAAGCGATTGAGGACCAGTGGCCTGAGCAGGGAGACATGGAAGGTGTTGGGTATCCTGAGATGAGAGGGTAGACGGAGCTTGAAAGCCACTGGATTGATCTGGCGGAGAATAGGAAACGGACCAATGAAGCGAGGGGCAAATTTCATTGAGGGTACCCGGAGTCGGATGGGCTTGGTAGAGAGCCAAACTCTATCGCCAGGCAGGAACTTAGGAGCCGAACGGCGATGACGATCTGCTGCCGTTTTATGCCTGGAAGCAGCTAGATGAAGGTTCCCAGAGACTTCTTTCCAGATTGAGTTGAAAGACCTTTGGGTCTCAGCTGCTGTTGGTACCACAGGAGAAATGGGAACAGGAAAGGGAACAGATGGATGCTGCCCATAAACTGTGAAGAAAGGAGATTTCCCAGAACTGGCATTGGCGTGATGGTTTAAGGCAAACTCTGCCCAGTGCAAAAGGTCCACCCAGTCATCTTGGTGGGCTGAAATGAAGGCACGGAGAAAACGTTCTACATTTTGATTGACTCGTTCCGTTTGCCCATTGGACTGGGGATGAAAGGCAGATGAAAAATCCAATTTAATCCTAAAGGAGCTGGCCAACATTCTCCAAAACCGGACAGTAAATTGAACTCCTCTGTCAGACGATATGGGAAGGCATCCCATGAAGACTAAAGATCTCCTTAATGAAAGTTGTGGCAAGACTGGGAGCAGAAGGTAGGCCTGGGAGAGGAATCAAGTGACACATTTTGGAGAACCGATCCACCACTACCCACATGACTGTAGAACCTGTTGGAGGGAGGCAGATCTGATATAAAGTCCATGGCAATACAACGCCAAGGTAAATCGGGCACTGGTAAGGACAAAAGCAACCCAGCAGGAGCGGACGTGGAAGATTTGGAAAGTACACAAACCGTACAAGCTTGAATGTATTCCTTGACATCCTTACGAAGAGATGGCCACCAATAATGATGCTGAAGAAGGTCACAAGTACGAGGTATGCCAGGATGTCCAGAGAACTTGGAGTCATGTGCCCAAGCAAGGAGTTTGGGACGAAGTGCAGGGGCTACAAAAATTTTACCAGGAGGAGGCTGCGTAGACTGTAGCAGAGAGGTGGCTAAAATACGATGCGGAGGAATGATGGGACCAGGATCTAGGTGATTCTTAGAATCATCTACATCAAACGACCCGGACAAGGCATCGGCTCGAAGGTTCTTGGCACCTGGACGGAAAGTAATGTTAAAATTGAAGCGGGCGAGAAAGTGCCCAGCGAGCTTGACGTGGGTTCAAGCGTTTCGTGGATTGTAAATACTGCAGATTTTTATGATCAGTATAGATGGTAATACAATGGTGAGAACCCTCTAGAAGATGTCACCATTCTTGAAGAGCTAGTTTAATGGCAAGTAGCTCACGGTCCCCAATGGTATAGTTTTTCTCAGCATCAGAAAACTTCTTGGAAAAGAATCCGCAAGGTTGAGACTTGCCCTGCTGAGCTTGGAGTAGGACGGCACTGACTCCTACAGAAGAGGCATCAACCTCCAAAGAAAAGGGTTTAGTAATGTCCGGGCGTAGAAGAATAGGGGCGGAGAGGAAGGCTGCCTTTAGTTTGCAGAAAGCTTCAATGGCTTCAGGGGACCAGAGCATTTACACCTTTGCGGGTGAGCGATGTAATAGGAGCCACCAAGGTGGAGTAGTTACGAATGAATTGGTGGTAGTAATTGGTGAAGCCCAAAAAGCATTGGGTGGCTTTAAGACCAGAGGGCTGAGGCCACTCGGAGATGGCCCGACGTTTGGCTGGGTCCATGAGGAGACCTTGTGACGAGATTATATAGCCCAGAAATGGAACTTGTGTTTGTTCAAATAGACACTTCTCCAATTTAGCATATAGACCAGTGATGGCGAACCTATGGCACGCGTGCCACAGCTGGCACGTCAAGCCCTCCCTGTTGGCACGCCAGGGGAATCCCCCAGCCAGGCAGTCACTTGCACTGACGTTGCAGGCAGGGGAGGAGCCGGCTCTCTTCCTTGCTTCGTTGCTAGTGACATCGGCAGGGGAGTGGGCAGCCAGTCATCTTGTTCCATGTGTGTCATTTAAGATGGGTGTAAAATTCTTCTTTCTCCACCATCCAGACTCTGTTCAGCAGCTTATTGCCTCCCCCGGACCCCTACACTTCTGGTAAGGCATTCAGGGATTCCTTTCTGTGGGTACCCTATTTCAGCTCCCCCTGCTCCAGGACGACTTTGGTTCAGTTTGTCCTAGTGCAGCCTGTGAAAAAGAAGGGGGAGGGGCGGTGCTGGGAGCTGATTTTCCATGGGGAGAGGTGCAATGGCTGCTAGCTGGCATCCAGGCGGCGGGGATATCGAGGAGTGGCCGGATGTCGGGGATTCCTTCAATACTGTCTGGGGAGAGCTGGACGATGAGGCAATAGAAAGGTAAGGAGGAGGTTGGATTCTCCAATCTACATTGTACTGTGTGGGGGCATGTTAGTGCAGGAAGCATGTGTCATGTACAGTAGGTGAGTGTAATGGTCAGGTAGGTGAGTGCATGTGTCAGGTAGGTGAGTGTAATGGTCATGTAGGTGAGTACATGTGTCATGTAGGTGAGTACATGTGTCAGGTAGGTGAGTGTAATGGTCAGGTAGGTGAGTGTAATGGTCAGGTAGGTGAGTGTAATGGTCAGGTAGGTGAGTGCATGTGTCCTGTAGTGCATGTCATGTAGGTGAATGCAATGGTCAGGTAGGTCAGTATGTTGCACAGTGCATTCTGCATTCTTTTTGGTCCCTTAGGGCTCATTCAAAGCTGGCAGGTTTAATTCTGTGTTGGCACTTTGAAAGAAATAAGTTGGTTTTGCATCGCGGTTTGGGCACTCGGGTTCAAAAAGGTTCGCCATCACTGATATAGACAAGTAGACGCTGTAGCACAGTTTTTACATGAAGAAGATGGGTAGGTAAGTCTGGCGAGAAAATTAGAATATCATCTAGATATACAATAACAGACATACAGAAGGTCGCGAAAGATCTCGTTAAAATTTTGGAAGACCGCTGGAGCATTGCATAAGCCGAAGGGCATCACCAGATACTCATAATGTCCATCCCTGGTGTTAAAGGCGGTCATCCATTCGTCTCCTTCCCGGATTCTTATTAAATTGTAGGCCCCTCTAAGATCCAATTTAGTAAAGATATGAGAACCTCGCAGTCTGTCAAAGAGTTTGGAAATTAACGGAAGAGGGTATCGGTTCGTCACGGTGATCGCGTTAAGACCCCTGTAGTCGATGCATGGACGGAGTGAACCATCTTTTTTCGCTACAAAGAAGAATCCGGCTCTGGCAGGTGAGTTAGATTTCCTGATGAAACCCTTTTGGAGGTTTTCCCGAATGTATTCAGACATGGCTTGTGTCTCAGGGATAGATAGAGGGTAGACTTGGCCACAGGGAGGAGAGGTCCCAGGTAAAAGCTCAATGGAGCAAAGTCTCTATGAGGAGGAAGGCGATCAGCGGCCTTTTTGCAGAAAACATCTTGAAAGGACTGATGTTGAGCAGGCAACATGGTAGTTGTGGAGTTCTCAGCAAGAGGAATGGAAGGAGGAGGTAGCACCTTGGAAATAAATTGTTGTTGGCATGGAGGACTCCAAGCCAATACTTGTCCAGTATTCCAGGCAAGATGTGGGGAGTGTTTCTGCAACCATGGAAGGCCCGGGATGATGGGACTGGAGGATTTAGGCAATATTAGGAAAGATCTCCTCACTATGCAAAGCCCCAATGCATAACTCTATAGGAGAGGTTTTAAACTGGATTGGACTCATAGGCAACAAGGAGCCATCTACTGTGGTCACGGAGAGGGGTATAGCCAAGGCAACAAAGGCGATGCCTAGCTCGGAAGCTAAAGATTGTTCAATGAAATTCCCGGCAGCACCAGAATCCACGTATGCAGAGAGTTGATAGGCATTCTGAGCCCAGCGGATGGCCACGGGAAGGGTGAAACGAGGGAAATTAACGCATTGGTCTAGATCACCTCCCTCCGAGTGATCTAGACCCTGGAGTTTCCAGGACGGACTGGACAGGGGTTCAAAAGATGTCCTTTATCGCCACAGTAAAAGGCACAAACCCAGTCCCATGCGTCGGCCACGCTCCTCGGGAGTGAGGCGGGTTCGCCCAAGCTGCATAGGTTCCTCCAACAGGTCGAAGACTGAGAGGATTGCACCGATCTTTGGACTACCTGTGCTGGAGGGCCAGCAGGGGGATGACTGGATCTGGATTTCTCCAGAGCCCGCTCCTGGAAGCGAATGTCAATTTGAATGCTCAATGCGATTAAGTCATCCAATGTGCTGGGAATGGTGCGTCCAGCGAGTTTATCCTTGACACGATCAGATAGGCATTGCCAGAAGGTAGCAGTAAGGGCCTCATTATTCCATTTGAGTTCAGCGGCCAGCATACGAAATCGAACTGCGTATTGGTCGACTGTCATTTCTTGCTGACGAAGACGAAGGAGGGCCCCAGCAGACGAAGACACTCTGTCGGGCTCATCAAATGTTTTCCGAAATGCATCCAAAAAGAGCTGGAGGTCAGAGGTGATAGGTGCGTGTGATTCCCAGAGTGGAGAGGCCCAAGCTAAAGCATCATCGGAGAGGAGAGATGATGTATGCGACTTTGGTGCGATCAGTAGGAAAATGGTGGCTGGAAAGTTCTAAGTGGATGGAACACTGATTAATGAAGCCCCGACAAGCCTTAGGATCACCGGAGAACCGAGGTGGCGACGGCAGATGCAGGCAGGGATTGCCAGGTGCAGCAGGTAAGACCGGAGCAACTGAAGCAGGAGCAGGAACGGGAGGAGCTGAAGTTGCAGCGACTTGCAGGCGATTGGTAAGATCCTGGAGAACCAGCATTATTTGCTCTTGATTAGCTTGCTGGGAGTTAAGTCTCTGAACTAGATGTTGCATTGGATCCTCGGTCAATGGCCGATTCTCAGAGACGCTCATGGCTTAAGCAAACTGTCACGGTACTACTTACAGCGAACCCATAGGCGAGCAGGTGACACGGGACCCCACAGGGTGTGGAATCTAAGAGTAAGCCAGTGTTCCGCCAGGGACCCTCTCACGAAGGTTTGGACTTAGCTGCGTGCTGACCCCAGGTCACGACCCCCGGGTTCACCCTGCTCGCTAGGGGAGTACCAGAAGACACTGTAGACAAGGATGGATGGATGGATGGATGAAGCAAGGAAAGCCAGGTAGTGAGTCAAGGTCAGGGTGGGCTGCAGACAACATAATCAGAACAAGCCGGGTCAGTACACAGAAGATCAGTTTACGAGAAGTCAGGTAAACCAGGTTACACAGGGGAGCTTCAGAAACACGTTGCTCAAGCAATGGTAGCTAGTTAGGAAGAGATTTAAATAGAGAAGCACAGGAGGGGCTGGACAGGAAGTACCAGGAAGGAAACATATTAGGCAACAGGTGAAGGGCGTCGACACCCATAGCTGGAGAGTGCACAGAGCTGAACACCAGACAGTGGACAACAGATGCCATCTGACCCACTGCAGTAAAGGTGAGACACAGATCAGCTCCGCAGCTGATCTGTGACACGATCACCGATTTTTTTTTTGGTTCAACAGCCACCCAAATTCCTGCAGGGTCTGCATGGTGATCACCACATCCTCCTCTAACTCTGAGGTGGAAGATGCTCTCAGGAGGACAACGTCTAGGTATCCTGGGATTGCGATTCCGCAGCAATGCCAAAACAGGAGCAAATACCTTGGTAAAGACTCGGGGGGACTGATGCCAAAACAAAGGGGAGAGCCACAAACTGGTAGTGGGCTTCCCCGACTACAAATCGCAGAAACTTCTGATGCCGGAGGCATATGGGTATGTGCAGGTATGCATCCTGGATGTCTAAGGACGCCAGGGAGTCCGCTTGGAGTGCAGCGACTACTGAGCGAACTGATTCCATTCTGAACCTCTGTACTTTTACAAAGTAATTGAGGACCTTTAGATCCAAGATTGGACGTACCCCTTCCTTCTTGGGGACTACAAAGAGGTTTGAGTAGAACCCCTGGAAACGTTCCGATTCCAGAACAGGTACCATCACCCCGCAACTCAGCAGGTCCCTGAACGCCCCCAAAAGGGCCTCCCGGCGAGCCGGGAGTACAGGTATGCAGGAGGGGAAGAATCTGTTTTGCGGCCAAGAGAGGAACTCTATTTTGTAGCCAGTGGAAATCAGATCGCAGACCCATTGGTCGGACAGCCGAGAGGTCCACTGGGCTGCAAACTCCCAAAGGCGACTCCCTCACCGTGCTGCGGGTGGGGGCAAACCTTCATGCGATAGCACTTTTGCTCGCAGGCTTCTTAGGCTTGTGGGACTATTGGTCCTTCCGAAGTCGTCCTGTCGGGCTGGGGATGCTTGTTCGAATCCCCAGGCGGACGAAAAAGCCGTTTGAGCAGAAAAAGAGGGCCCTTGCCTACGGCGTGGCTCCTTAGCATTCCTTGCCTGTGTGAGTAGAGTACTCTTACCGCCTGTGGCATTTTTAATAAGGTCATCCAAAGAGGCTCCAAAGAGCCGGTTGCCAAGGAAGGAAAGATCCGTCAGGGCTTTTTGGAATGCCTGGTCGGCAGACCAGCATTTTAACCAAATCAGGTGCCTCAGCACCACTGCCGACACTGAAGCCCTGGATAACAGAGGGAGGGTATCCAGGGGCGCATCACAAACGTACTTAAGGCATTGTCTGCTAGTTCCACGCAGACAGGAGAAGCCTGTTCTCCCAATTCGTGGTGCAACAGTTTTGCCCACTCAGTGTCTGCGACATAAGTGCGGAAGCCAGCACTGGTCGCATGGTTGACCCCACAACCGTAAACAAGGAACGAGCCACTGCCTCAGCCTTCCTGTCTGTGGGGTTCTTAAATGCAGGAGTCCCCTCTACCGGGATCATGGTTAATTTTCTTAAAGCCGTTCTTCACCCTAAAGGGGAAGTTCCGCTAATCTGATCCCTCCTCCCCTCCGGTGCCACAATCGGCACCTTTCAGGGGGGAGGGGGTGCAGATACCTGGATAATCCAGGTATCTGCACCCACTTCCGGGACAGACCGCCACAGACCCCCCTCCCGTTGTGTTCTGGGAAACACACAGTTTCCAGGACACAGCGGGGGCCAGAAGAGAAGCGCAGAGCGACTCACGCATGTGCAGTAGGGAAGCGAGCAGTGAAGCCGCAATGCTTCACTTCCCGATTCCCTGACAGAGGATGGCAGCGGGGGCAGCAGCGAGACGAGCGATCGCTCGTCATCTGCCGCTGGCATCGCTGGACCCTGGGACAGGTAAGTGTGATTTTGTTAAAAGTCGGCAGCTGCAATATTAGTAGCTGCTGGCTTTTAATATAATTTTTTTTTAGGTGCAGAACCATTTTAACATGGATACGGGGGGGTGGGGGGTTCACAACCGGAAGAGCCGGACATTTTTTGAGAAGGCTCTCCTCAAAGTGGTAAGGCACCACCATGTATTTGGGGACCGAAAAGGTCCATTGTGGTCGACCTCACTCATTGTAAGTGATCTTATCAAAATAAGACAGACACGGGAACACCTTAGGTTAACGAGCTGGCTTACGGGACCCAAAAGGGGCTGCTACATCAGCAGAGGGATCTGCTGGCTCCTGAATCTTCAGGGTATCATGCACAGCTGTGATAAGTGCTCCAACAAGCGCTTTGTCATACACTGACTCAGACGGGGACTCATCTTCACTGTACGAACTGTCCTGGTCAGCGTTGTCTGAAACGACAGAACAGGGGTCACCAGCCTCCGCAGGGCCGGAGTCTGCATCAGAGCTCTCCCCAGAGGACGGGGGCAGGGGCCGTTTACCACCTTTGCACCCACGCACCGCCTCCATCTTGGCAACAAACGAATTGAGGACCACGACAAAGCATCCAGAGGCACTGCAGTCTGCATGCGAACCGGTTGCAATTGTCTGGATTTTGGGGGGGAAGAAACACCAGTTTCCGAAGCCATGCGGACCCTACCCCGTCTGCCACCTGATGGGGACTTAGGACAGTGATGGTCCCACCCTCCTAACTGCTGCGGGCTGAGAGGCTCTTTCCCGCAGGACTCACCAACCTGCCTGGTTCTGCGCTGCCCAGCTAGTAGTGCCTGTGTCCTTTGTCAGCTCCCAGGTGCATAGGAGATCACACTGTGCTGTATAGAGCTGCTGCCTATGGCGCTGAACTGATCCACAAGGTGTTCAGGCTCCAAGAAAATGGCCGCCGAGCGTCCAGGATAAAGGACATAAACACAGGGAAAATGGTCGCCGAGCTACAGGAAAGTATGCTGCTCCTTGAGGCTGATCAAAAAAAGTACTCAGGCTTCAAGAAAATGTCCGCCAAGCGTCCAGTATAAAGGACATAAACCCAGGGAAAATGGCCGTCGAGCTACAGGAAAGCATGCTGCTCCTTGCCCTCACCTAAGATGGCTGAACAATGTATCCCATGAGGGACAGTGGCAGAAAAATGGCGGTGAACAGCGATCGACAGGCACAGCCGCCAGGCACCCCCCAGGGAGAGAATCCCAAACAGGGCACAGCCAGCCAGAGCACCTCTCTCCCAGGTGAGAGCCCCCCCGGAAAGCCTCTGCATCTGACAAACCACTCAGCAGCCTCATGCAGCATCCCCCACAGGGAGGGGGGGGGGGGATATGGAGGTGAGGGACCCCCGAATCGACCTCCCAGGGAATGCCCAGCTGCTGAGCCCCACCGAGGCAGGGAGAGCTGTACTTATCAGTCCTGCAGAGCTGGGAGACATTCCATCACAGACCGACTCGCTGATCAGTACGGGGTGGCTGCTGGCTCGGCACACTGTGATGCAGACATCAGTAGCCCGGTCATATGTGTTCCCCGGAGCATTAACGCTCACCGACCACCTCTGGAGCTGAGGTACGTTGTGGCCGACCCAGCGCATAGCTCTGGTCTGCACACACTCGCTGGCCAAGCTGGGGAGACTACAAAAATAAGGGTATCCAGCCTGTCACCCAGCCGGCTGTTGATTACAGATCCTGTGATCTGCTGTCTTGCACAAAAAGCAAAGCCTCTGCAGAAAAAGCATGGACTCGCCGGGTTCCTAGTTCCTTCTTCACTAGGCAAAATAAAAAGCTGAAGCTGCATGGCAGGCCGAGGGGTTGTTACCTAAGGGCCCGCTTCTTGGGCGGCACTAGAAGTTCTGAGTTTTTAATTACATGTTACCATGTTATGCCTAGTCCTCTCCTAAAGATGGCGCAACAACGCAATGGATAAAGAGAGGTGCTTTGTCAGCCGGTGAATATTAGGGAAATAGCTGCGTTATACTGCCAACCCTATGGGGGGCACAGTGTGAAAGGGTTCTAAATCTTTCCTCTGCGTCTGGTTTTACCCATTGCCATCAGTGAGGGTATTCCCCTGTGGTGTACTCAGAGTAGGGTGTGGAAGTGGGGTAAGCACAACCATGAAGGAGTATAAAGCAACAAGAATGTGGACCATTCTGTATCAAAGTCCAGTGACAAAACAGTGCCCTATACGGGCCTCTAGGGAAAGTGGTGATAGTAGTGCAACGTGTAGTGTTACAACTAGTGATCCAACCAAGACTATGCTGCTCTGAATGGTGAGATTTTGCCTTCATGTTTCAAATGTTTTAACAAGTAAATAATTTACAAACAAAATGCCAGGTTTTTAGATATTAGTTTTACGTTAAAACTATTTATAAGACTTGTTTAGCCCTGACCCTGGCCCTGTACAGTGCTCTGTGGCTAAGGTGAGGGCCCAAGAAGGATCCAGTGCCCAAAGCAATATAACAGTTCATCCCTACAGAGTGGGGTCTGGACACAGCTCCCAATGTACTACTAAAGTTGCTCTGATCTGGATGTAATGCTCTATTGTTGAATTAGAAGACAATAAAGAGTTTATTAAAGAACGTAAAGTAAAGAAATAAACTAGTGAAACAAACTGATATCTCAAGGAGTGAGGTAGGGTTACAGGAATACACCCAGCGGAGGGGGGTGGGGTCTGTGTATCCATCAAAGCTTTGAGTGTGCCCAGTCACCTGAAGGCCTCTGTCCTGTACAATTAGGATAGCTTTGATTTTAGTTTTCTCAAAATTAGATGTTCTAAAATACAGCAATAATGCTTTCTCTACCTACCTTTTAGTTTTAACTGGTTGTTTACAATTAGCAGGGATGGATTACACTTAAGAAATCCAGTTAAGTTCCCGTACTCTATAAATAAGGACAAATATTACGTTTGTTTTGGTTATGCTTGAATACAGTATTTTTGCAAAGAAAAACAAGCAGCACAAGGCAATACCTTTGATGATTTCTCGGTCTTCTGTGGAAAGTAATATATACCAGCCTAAAATTTCCTTTCCATCAATTTCAACTGAATCATATTTTTTCACCACTTCACACACCTGCCTATCAAAAAATAATTTTGGTTAGATAAATATAGACACTTACAGAGGGAAAAAAATCTCTGAAATGATTCTCTAGGCAAACATTTTTTACAAGTGATTGTTCTAAGCAGTTCCTTTTGCACGTTATATGCAGATGACACTTTATGTCCAGATTACAGGGACAGCTAAGCATACAATCTTGGGATAAAATGGTCACACCAAAAACCAACAGATTGTTAAAATGTTAACCTCATTTATATTTTGGTCCAAAAGGATCATTTATTTATAAATGTTTACCAAATGATTGCTAAAAAAAAAAAGTTGTACTTTCTGTATAGAGCTTTCTTGAAGTCCACAGCAAGTCTTAAACCTTTGGGTTAAACTGCTGCCTACAGGAGGATTGAGCACTAGAGAATAGGGAAAAAAAAAAAAAAACTATTGATCACCCTAGGATTACCACTCCTATCGGCATGCCTCATCTTCACAACAAAGCAGTAACAAGTGTATGATCATGAACACAAAGGGGTGTGACCGTCAATGGCTTCCATGGAAATTATATTATGGCAAACCATTTACAAGAAGTTGACTTGAAAGGTAAAAGGACAGGTCCTCCTGGTCACGGCTGCTGTAGCATAACTATATTTAATAATTCAACATGAAGATGCTCTTTTAGCACTGAATTGGGCCCTCAGCCAGAGGGACGACCTTCCATATGACCAGAAAATATTTGTTAGACTTTTGTCTTAACCACAACTACTTTTGGTACAATGGGACATTTTATTCACAAAAAAGGGGAGTAGGGATGGGTGCAAAGTTTGCACCCAGTATAGCCAACTTATTCATGGCAGAGTGGGAAGATAAGGTCATATTTAATGGACAACCTTCCCAGTTGATTTTCTATAAACGCTGCATTGATGATCTTTTCTTTATTTGGGCCGGTACTGTGAAAGAATTGGAAGATTTTGTGAAGAATCTTAATACTAATGATCACAACATCAGATTAACTTCGGAATGGCATGAAGATGAGATCAACTTCCTTGATGTGAATATTTACAGAAAAAATGATAAACTGGAAACAAAGGTATATTTTAAGAAAACTGACCGAAATAGTTATTTACCTATATCAAGCAGTCACCATCCACAATGGCTGAAAAATATACGAAAGGCCATATTATGAGGGTCCAGAGGAACTGTTCTGAATTTTAGAACTGTGTCACACAAGCTAATATATTGGCCGAAAGGTTCCCAGAAGTTACGATCAAAGTACCCTAGAGAAAGTTATCGAGGAAGTGGGAGACATCCCAAGGTCTCTGTGTCTACAAGAGAAGACTAAGACTGGTCCCACAAATAAGACAGAGATAAAGACCGGGGACAAAGAATGGGGCTTTATTTCGGACTTCCATGCTCAATACAGGGATGTTGAGGCCATCTTCAAACATTGGCATATCCTGTTACTTGACAAGAGGCTAAATACAGAATTACTGCCCAAACCTCAGTTTATATAGGAAGGCCACACATTTTGGTGATAACATCATAAAAAAAAAAGTAACTGATCCACCTAAACACCCACTGACTTTTTGGAACCAAAATGGCTTTTTTGACTGTAGAAAATGCAAGGCGTGTAGAGGTCTGGAGACCCATCAGAGCTTTGGAGAGATTTTCTTCCCCTGCCACTAATCGCGATTTTGCCATTAAGCAATTTATCACATGCAATAGCACTCATGTGGTGTATGTCCTGAGATGCCCCTGTGGTTTGATTTACATAGGACGGACGAAGAGAATGCTATGGTTGAGAATCGCCGAGCCCATCCATAATATTAAAATGGGATTCAAGAACCACAATGTTTCGCTGCATTTTAAATTGAAACATAATATGGATGCTACAGGTCTTGAATGCTGGGGAATATTACAAATAAAACCACACTGGAGAGGGATCAATATGGTACGCAAATTGTAAAAATGTGAAACCCAATGGATCTATTTGGTGGATGTACTTGTCCCTAGAGGCCTGAACATTGAGTTGGATATCAATTGTTTTATTAGTGATACCTAGGACAATATTTTTGCTCATAGAATACCGGATTTTTAGACATAATTTTTTTAGTCCTTTTCCCATGGATATGGGGTTCTAATCAACCTAATTTTAATTAAATTTAGTTTAACTTGTAAAGTATTTTCATGAAGGCATTTATATTATCCCTAGGGAATGATTGTTCACTAAATATACTAATGAAGGGAACATTTTCATATAATTATGTATAAACAATTTTAAATAATAATTTTAAAGAAAAAGTTAAATAAACTAGGGTTCTAAATATTAGAAGGTCCATTTCCGTAGTTATAGACATTTACATATATCAATCGGGTGACCCGATCCTTAGGTAACAACTAGAAGTAGCACATGCAGTTTAAAAGTATGATATTCCAACTCGAAGTGTGTGAATACCACCACTTGGAGACGGGGAGGGGTAAAACACCGGATAATGTGTATATCTATAAAGATTTATGATCGATCAGAATTTAACTGGTCGCAAGTGTATTAGTTAAATGGACAATTTGTTTGGAAATAATTTTTTTTGGAAAGGATTGCATATTATATTGGAATTGTATTATGTGCAGGCCAAATTTAATGTCCATTTACAGAGGAGATCATGGAGTAATTTGTGTGAATGCTCTATCAGGTTACACTGATTTTTACATGTTCCATTACAGTAATTAGTACCTTCGTAATGTTATATCCGGTGTCTCATAAGATAAGCTGTTGAGACATTACTGAATGCTGCCGAATCCACTGTAATTTAATGATTTTAAATGGTTTTGTAATGTTTTAAAATTACTTTTTATGTAAACACTTATGACGATCAAGCGTCCTATGATGGCATTCACTATTGGATATAGATGCCGTTTGTCAGGTGGAGTATGCGCTGGATTGGTTAGGATACCAAGGAGCGCATACAAATAGCGTCTTCCAGTAGGCAGGTCACGCCCTCAGACGAAGTTTGATATGACGAAACGCGTCAGTAACGTGACCTTCCGGAAGCAACGTCTGCTCCTCAGCTCTGTTTTCCATGGGCCAAAGTAGTAGGAAGTTGTCCGCTGATTTACACAATGGATGCTTCATCTCTTTCCGGCAATCGGGACCGACAAAACAGGCACAGTGCACTTTGATTTAACATTTTAAAGTTTTGATTTCTGGTACGATTAATGTATTTGGGGGGCTTTTTATTATGAATAAAGTTGTGAAATAGGATTATACTATGGCATTATTTCCATTCCTTTCACATGGTATACTGAGCCCTAGTCCATCAACACTGACATCTAGCGGAGGAGGAGAGAGGAGCAAAGGAGTGATTTGTTTGTTTTGAAGGCATACTAAAGCCCCATACACACTATCAGTTTTTCTGCTGAGTTTTTCCTTCAGACTTACCAAAACCATATAATATGAGGTCAAACCTTAGGAGTTTCAATGTGTATGCAATCAGGCAGGCCCTTGCACTACATGGTTTTGGTAAACCTGATAGAAAAACTCAGCAGAAAAACTGATAGTGTGTATGGGGCTTAACACAGGCTTTCTAGTGGGTGCATCCCCAAAGGGGAATCTTAAGCCACACGTGAATTTTGGTGGAAGCTTTCCTGCAGATCACAACAAGGACCTTTTAGTACCTCTATCTTGCCTCTATACAGTCGTGTTTTTTTTTTTTTTTATTGAACTTTGAGGAGAATCTGGTTTCATTTGGATGCAAACGGAAAACGCTGCTACAATATCTAAAGAGGACATTTTAGTGCTAATCTTTTTATATATATGTTATGGCGAGTGCCAAGAAAATTATGTTATGGCAAGTACACAAATCCTATCTTTGTAACTAATGGAAGAACACAGGAAGTCAAATGTTTGGGACAGGCAAAAGCTGTCCAAGAATAGCAGGCAAAGCAGAAAACTAATTCTAACAGGCTAAAGAAAAAACAAAAGGATGAAGACTGCCTACAAAACACAAAGATGCCTGAAGGGCCTTACGCCTGAATCTAGCATTAGATGAGGCCTGACCAAACTTGGTAGAACTGTGGAGAATCTGTGGGCAGATCAGGGAGCAGTCTTATAAATCGTGGAAAAACAGTAGCCTGATGCAGAAAAGTCCAAGATGCACTAAAAGATTCAGAGGCTGCTTTGATAGAAAATGGTGGAACCGGTTTCTTGTGGTCACAAGCTTGAAGAAGTAAAAGGGTTGTAAAGCCTCATGGTTTTTCACCTTAAAGTGGTGGTAAACTTTGTCCCATGTAAATCAGCATAAAACACCCTAATGAACACTGCTTGTAGATATCTCCTTACTTGCTTAGCATTGTTGTAATCCTTTTTGTATGAGGTCACTGAGGATGCCCATATCTTCCCTGATTTACGGCACACTCTGTTTATTATCAGGACTTCCCACGGCACAACACAGACTGCATAATCACTCAAGCTTCCTACTACACTCCATGTGACATCACATGAGGTGTAAAGCAGGGCATCGGACAGCATTACTGCAGTCTTATCAGCTGAAGCTGATAAGACTGACATAGGCAAACACTAGATAATCAGCACAAGTAAATACTATGAAATAAAACAAGTCAGCTATAAGCAGGGTTGCCATAGAAACGTTGGATTGAGAAAGATGCTTGGTTAACTGTACAGGAAGTGCTCAATGGAAGGGTGGAAAAGCACTCTACTATGGATTCAGAAAAAAATACTTAAGATGGCGCTGCCTTACCCCTGGAAATACGTTTTTTAAAGTTTCTTTAAACAGTAAGTAATATGCAATTTGGGCTGGATTACAGTGGCTATAGTTTTATAATTTATTATAATGGACTAAATGAAAACAAGCATCAGAGTGGGTGAGTTTGCTTCCTCTTTAATGCATTCTATGCATTAGGGTGAAAAACCTTCTGTAGTGCTGCAGCCCCCATTTTACTTACCTGAACACTGTCTTTCTCCCTCCGGGCATGAGTACACCAGATCCACCTGGTGCCTCGTGTGCTGATGGGATAGATTAATAGCAGTGCAGTCATCAAATCCAATGATGTGGGCGACGGGGCCAAGTCCTGCTTTCTGTGTGAATACAAGAAAAAGCAGGACTCAGGAGCACGCCCGCACGGGTGTCTACCAAGGAGATGCAGGGAGGAACTACCAGCGCCACCAGGGGACCCCAGAAGAGAAGGATTGGGGGCCACTCTGCAAAACAAACTGTATGACACTTTTATTATCTCTTTTTTTTAAACAAGGGTTTACAAAACCCTTTAACTGCCTGAGCCACCTACAGATGGTGAAACAAGAAATTAGTGTACTCTTGGTGCAATTCAAAATGACAAAAATGTACTTCCCTGTCTCCCTCACCTTTAATTGCTCTCCTGTCCATCCTACCAGGCTCAATCTAATCACAGAAGAGGAGTCTCCAACAATTCTTCCTTTCTGCGGCCCGCCATGTTATCTCCCTGTATTGGAAAAAAAGATTCCACCCCTCCTATTTCAGGATGGGTGGACATTCTTAATGGCACAATGGTCATGGAGGAGATGCAGGCGAAGGTGGAGGACACATACGACAAATTTGTCCTCTTGTGGTCCATCTGGCGACACCACCCCAATTCAGATAGCTTTCTCGATAGCCTAAAGATATGAGGTCAAGTCCACATGTTACAAGTGAATGGAGGAAGGTGTTAACGGTGGAGCCGTAGGGCACACCTTGATGAGAACTGAAGTGTATCTGTTCCCCGCTCTGTTAACTGATTGACTGCGTTAGCGAGAATCGGATACTATAGATAGCTCTTTTTTAACCCATATAAGCTAAGCCCCCCAACCCCCTTACCCTCTTTTGATACCGCCCATGCCCTCCACCACGGGACAAAGTAACTGATGGAAACTAATTCTGGGCAGTCTCCGAAGAGCGATGACACTGCACGGTGATACAAATGTTTTCTTCATTGAATACAGTTTCTAGTTTGCAAAGTTATCTTATATTGCACTTTAACATGTACTACACTGTGGAGAGGATGACCTAGCTCTCTTCCTCCCTCTCTCCCCTCCTACCCCTTCTTAACCCTACTCCCTACACCCCCCTCTACCCCCCCCCCTATACCTGTACCAACACATCTATTTAATAATAACTTTGTTACATTGTTGTCACTTTAATTTTTTTTTCTTCCTGAAAATAATAAAAAATATATTCAACCCCAAAATGACAAACACTGAATCAGCCTTTCTAAAGGAAGTAGTGGATGAGAGATAAACACTCAAAGCTCTAGCCACATCCAATGAAAAGGGAAATCTCCTTTTCAGGACATGGAGCTGAAAAGGGGGATGGAAGAATGAGATCTTGGTTGAGGTCAAAAGAAGAAACTTCTGGGCCTTAACCACTTGCCGACCGCCGCACGACGATGTACGTCGACAGAATGGCACGGGCAGGCATAAGGGCTTACATGTACGTCCTTGCCTGCCCGCGGGTCGGGGGCCCGATCGGGCCCCCGCCCGGTGCCTGCGGCGGTCGGTATTCGTTCGGGAGCGATCCCGGACGAGGGGACGGCCATTCATTCATGGCCACCCCCTCGCGATCGCTCCCGACGAATGAAAATGTCCCGTGACATCACTTCCTCTCCTGTAATGTAAACACAGGAGAGGAAGTGATGTATTCTCTCCTCCGTGTCGGTATTTTTCGTTCCGGCACCGAGGAGAGAGCATCGGTGAGTTGCACAAGCACTACACTACACAGTAGAACATGCCAGGCACACTCACACCCCCCTTTTACCCCCCGATCACCCCCCAATTACCCCTGCCCCCCCCAGTCACAGTGACACCAATTGCATTTTTTTTTTTTTTTTTGCATTGGTGTCATTTGTGACTGTAATAACTGTTAGGGCAGTTAGGGTTAGCCCCCTTTAGTTCTAATGTGCCCCCCTAACCCCCCCAATAAAGGTTTAACCCCGTGATCACCCCCCCTCGCCAGTGTCACTAAGGCTGGGTTCACATTGCAGCGGTTTATGAGAACGAATGTGATTCGCACCGCACTGCAGTGCAAATCACATCCGATCTCTGTGCGATTCGAGTTCAGCCATACAGATAGTATGGCTGAATTTGTGTCGCACCCGCCGCACCCGCCGCAAATTCGCACAGGACCCTTTTTTTGGCCCGCAGCAGAATCGGATCGCATGGGTGTTCACACCATGTGATCCGAGTTTGCAGATCGCACTGCGATATGCGAACTGATCTGGGGGTGTCATTAACATTTCACTGACACTCCCAGCAGTTCGCATAGGGCAGTGTGAACTGCCGCCGGGAGGCATGCGATGCGGGAACCCGCCGCGGATTCGTGGCGTTCCCGCATCGCTCCAGTGTGAACCCAGCCTAATAAGCGATCATTTTTCTGATCGCTGTATTAGTGTCACAGGTGACGCTAGTTAGGCAGGTAGGTATTTAGGTTCGCCGCAGCTTTTTATAGCGCCAGGGACCCCCATATACTACCGCATAAAGCCCCCTGATTTCCCCCTAGTTAACCCTTTCACCAGTGATCACCATATAACTGTTACAGGTGACGCTGGTTGGTTAGTTTTTTTTTTATAGTTTCAGGGCACCCGCCATTTATTACCTAATAAAGGTTTAACCCCCTGATCACCCGGCGGGTGTCATTTGTGACTGTAATAACTGTTAGGGCAGTTAGGGTTAGCCCCCTTTAGTTCTAAGGTACCCCCTTAACCCCCCCAATAAAGGTTTAACCCCGTGATCACCCCCCGTCGCCAGTGTCACTAAGGCTGGGTTCACATTGCAGCGGTTTATGAGAACGGATGTGATTCGCACCGCACTGCAGTGCAAATCGCATCCAATCTCTGTGCGATTCTAGTTCAGCCATACAGATAGTATGGCTGAATTCGTGTCGCACCCGCCGCAAACTCGCACGGGACCCTTTTTTTGGTCCGCAGCAGAATCGGATCGCATGGGTGTTCACACCATGCGATCAGAGTTTGCAGATCGCACTGCGATATGCGAACTGATCTGGGGGTGTCATTAACATTTCACTGACACTCCCAGCAGTTTGCATAGGGCAGTGTGAACTGCCGCCGGGAGGCATGTGATGCGGGAACCCGCCGCGCATTCGTGGCGTTCCCACATCGCTCCAGTGTGAACCCAGCCTAATAAGCGATCGTTTTTCTGATCACTGTATTGGTGTCACAGGTGACGCTAGTTAGGCAGGTAGGTATTTAGGTTCGCCGCAGCTTTTTATAGCGCCAGGGACCCCCATATACTACCACATAAAGCCCCCTGATTGCCCCCTAGTTAACCCTTTCACCAGTGATCACCATATAACTGTTACAGGTGACGCTGGTTGGTTAGTTATTTTTTTTATAGTTTCAGGGCACCCACCATTTATTACCTAGTCTCACTAGTGTACCCCTAAAATTTAGGGGTGTCTACTTTCCAAAATGGGGTCATTTGGGGGGGGTTTGTGCCATCTTGGCATTTTATGGCCTTCAAAACTGTAACGCCCTTAGAAAGCCTGAAGGCGGTGCTTGGTTTTCGGGGCCCCGTACGTGGCTAGGCTCCCAAAAAGTCCCACATATGTGGTATCCCCGTACTCAGGAGAAGCAGAATTTATTTTGGGGTGTCATTTCACATATGCCCATAGCATGTGTGAGCAATATATCATTTAGTGACAACTTTGTGTAAAAAAAATAAAAAATTATTTTTTGTCATTATTCAATCGCTTGAGGCAAAAAAATAAAATATTCAATGGGCTCAACATGCCACTTATCAATTTCCTTAGGGTGTCTACTTTCCAAAATGGGGTCATTTGGGGGGGTTTTGTACTGCCCTGCCATTTTAGCACCTCAAGAAATGAGATAGGCAGTCGTAAACTAAAAGCTGCGTAAATTCCAGAAAACGTACCTTAGTTTGTAGATGTGACAACTTTTGCGCAAACCAATAAATATACAATTATTGACTTTTTTTTACCAAAGACATGTGGCTGAATACATTTTGGCCTAAATGTATGACTAAAATTGAGTTTATTGGATTTTTCTAATAACAAAAAGTAGAAAATATCATTTTTTTTCAAAATTTGCGGTCTTTTTACGTTTATATCGCAAAAAATAAAAATCGCAGAGGCAATCAAATACCATCAAAAGAAAGCTCTATTTGTGGGAAGAAAAGGACGCAAATTTTGTTTGGGTACAACATTGCATGACCGCGCAATTACCAGTTAAAGCAGCGCAGTGCCAAATTGTAAAAAGACCTCTGGTCATTTACCAGCAAAATGGTCCGGTCTGAAGGTGGTTAAAGAAGAACTCCAGCTCTTCCTCCGTATAACCGATGCATTGTGCATGAATCACAACCCCGCTTCATGTGCGTTTCTGGGCATTCATGTGGTGGTGAAAATTGTATGAGTCATACCTCCTCCTGTGTCATTCCTATTTTGCAAATAATAATGGCTTACTGCAAGACTACAGGAAGGGCTATGGGAGGTTATTACGAAGGGGTTTCATTCATATGTAAATGAGTCACTTCACAGAGAGCAGGTCTCTGGAAGGGCGGGATCTGAGGGGTGGAACGCTCCTTGTTCACACCGATTGGCATATTTAACTGGGCAGGATTGAATTCCAATTGTGCTCCATTCAGTCTTGCCCAAAAACAGCACAGTTAGCTTTCAGAAGGGGCTGTGTATGAACAGGTTTCCTTCTTAAATAATGCGGTGATCTGTGAGGCGGAACTTGGGACATTTTGACTCTTCATGTAGGTGTGACTGGGGGGGGATCGAATGCGAATTAGGATGTATTAAATTCCATCCACCATCAGAGCTGTCAATGAAGGTACATCATTTGCAGAGTCTGAAAGACTATAAAGAGGTGTGCTATAGACTCTAGCTGCTGTAAGAAGTGGCTGTTGCAGGGACAGAGTCCATCAGCAGGATATAGTGTCACATGACACAAAGCCATGGACATAGATGGGGGGGGGGGGGGTTTGGGGTGTTTGAACAACCCCCCAGAGCAGTTAGGTTTGTCAAAAAAAGGGAGCTATACACTTGTTCCCGTCCATTATGGACAAGAAAAGGGCAAGCTCCTGTATTCATCCAGCCGCTGCCATCCTTCTCCTCCCTCCAGGCCGTGTTCCTTTAGATCTTGGCAGGGGGTGGAGAGACCCACTGAAACCCCAGCTCGGCTCGGACGGGGCTGCCGACAGCTCGGTTTAGACAGGGCGCACCATTAATATTTGGCTCAGGCAGGGGGCGGGCGGTCCACTGAGAACCATGCTGCTTGACCCGGGCAGGGCCTCCGATGGCTCAGCTTATGCGGGGGGTCCACTGACTCGTTGCACACTGCGCAAATTTCAAAATATACTGCAAGGAGGCGAGTGGGAAAAGAAGAGGACCAATTCCTGCCCTGCACCAAAAAAAAAATGAAGGTCAACGCATGACAGCTCCAAAAAGAATCTGTAGGGGGTCACTGATGTAAGAGGTGAGCAAGGACCCCAAGATAAGGGTGATCCGTCTGCAGTCTCCGATCATCCCCTGCAGCCGGTCCACAGTCTCCGGTCATTCCCTGTAGTACGTCCGCAGTCTCTCTCCCACTACCTGTAAGCCCCTCCCATAATAATTTGGCCACACCCACTTTTCCAGTCACTGTCCTCCTCTGCCTGGGATACCCCTCATTCGCAAGTTCCAAAAAGTTCAGAGATATGTTTTGTATGTACGAACTGTGCACAGTACCACTTCTCTTGTCTGGTAAATCGGGATAACAAAAAATCATGCATTGTGCCGCCTTCCACAAGATGTTGCATTTTGCACCTGCCCAGTAAGACTGGCTAATTACAGTGCACCACCCTGTGATAGCCACTCCAATGGCTAAGAGCACTGACAGCTGTAATCTGTTGGGGCACCCCCTGTCAGAACACAATAGCACAGCTTGGGAGATTGCTGTACTAACACTGCATGTTAGTACAGTGACATGGCCCTGCACAAAGCCACAACAAAACCCAGAATTTCAGGGGATCTGCAGGCAGAGCAACATAGTATAGTAGTATAATCTTTTTGGACCTCAGAGAAACCGATCCAGGTCTCAGAGTTACAGGGCAATGAACAATGAGAGCTATCTGTAAGAAGTCCTGAACAAAGCTCTTAAGAAAAAAGCAAAATGGTCTCTGAAACAATATAGTAAAAGCAAAGATGTGACCCTTAAAAATGCGGGTCCAGAGGATACTGTAGGAATGCGAAGCCACGAGAATCACACCAGGTTGCCTCCCATGGTAAGGATAGATCTTGCACAAAATAGGCTTCTTGGCTTCTAATATTGTGGGAATCACACATCCAGAAATGCTCTTGTTCCTTCAGAACTCGTGCTTCAACAGCCATGCTGTTAAACCCAGCAACCCTTAAGAAGCATGATAATAGGATTTTTATAACAGCTTACCTGTAAATTCCTTTTCTTTGAAGTACATCACGGGACATAGAGCCATAGTAATTACTATGTGGGCTATAGGCTAAATTGAGGTAATGATGGGCACTGGCACACTCAAAGACAGGAAGTCCACTCCCTATATAACCCCTCCCACTACTAGGAGTACCTCAGTTTTGTAGCAAAGCAATACATTTGCATACCAGGAAGAGGGGAGGGACCTATGTATCCTGTGATATACTTCAAAGAAAAGGATTTTACAGGGTAAGCTGGTTATAAAAATCATATTTTCTTAATTGTACATCACGGGACACAGAGTCATAGTAATTATTATGTGGGATGTCCCAGTGCAATGCCAATTGAGTGGAGGGAGAGACAATAGAATTAGGGCAACATGAGACTAGAGGAGTTATACTGCTGCCTGCAGCACACTACGCCCGAAGGCCATATCCTCATGCCTTTTTACATTCACCTGATAAAATCTGGTAAATGTATGGACTGAAGACCAAGTTGAGGCCTTGCAGATTTGAACCATGGAAGCTTGGTGATGCACTCCCACAAAGCACTAACAGTCCTAGTGGAGTGTGGTTTTGATTTGAGTGTATGGAATCCTCCTCTTTAAACCATAAGCCTGAACAGTTACTTGCTGAATCCACTTAGAAATAGTAGATTTCGAAGCTGCCTGTTCTTTTTCTAGGACCTTCAGGCAACACAACAAAACATCAATTTTTCGAATCTGAGCAGTCACCTCCAAGTTGACCTTGAGTGCTCTCACCACATAAAAAGAATGTAGTAATTTTCCTTCCGTAGAACAGGATTCTGGAAAAAAAAAATGAAGGTAGAACAATATCCTAGTTCAGATAAAACTAGACACTTCGGTAGAAAGTTAGGATGAGGACGCAATACTATCTTATCCTTGTAAAAAATCAAATAGGGCTCTTACCAGAAAGAGCAGTGAACTCGGATATCCTTCTTGCAGAAGATATGGCTACCAGAAAATTAGATTCCTTGTCAAAAGGACCAAGGGAATAAGCTGTATCGGCTCAACAATTACCAGTACACTTACCGGTAACGGGTTCCAGGACGGCACACCTGAGAGGTGACAAGTCTCACCTTACAGGAAACAAAAACAACAGAGTTTAAAAGGCCCCACCCTTCCCTCTGTCCCTCAGTTATGACAAAGTATGAACCCACACCGGTGCCAGAGGGTACATTCTGTGAAGAATTTAAAAAACACAAAAAAAAAAAAAAACAAACAAGGTGTCGGAAACAGCAGAAAAACCTTCACCCACAATGGCATGTGGGAAACTGGGAAACAGTATAAAACTTCACCCACAAAACACAGTGTGGGAACAGCATAGAACTTTTACCCCCCAAAAAAAAAAAAAAAAAAACACAACAAGAGTGCTCCTCAATCTGAAAGTCACTACCTTTCAAACCGCCTCAAAAACGTACGGTAACAAATGCAACAGTGCATTTACTTAAAAGCAACTGTTTAAAAAAAAAAAAACACACAGGAAAAAAATGTAAGTGCAATTGCAAATTACACGACCGCCTGCAAAACTTTGAGACCAAAACAGGCATCAGCCGATGCTCAGACGTCTACCTTGTAGAATTTTCTTAAGGTGTGAACAGACGACCAACTTGCCGCTTTACACACTTGAGCGGCAGACGCTTCATGTCGGAAGGCCCTAAACGTACCAATCGCCCTGGTGGGAGTGGGCCGTGACCGGAAAGGGGGCCCCCTTCAAGGCGTAGGCCTGTACTACAATCTGTCTGATCCACCTGGAAATGGTGGCCGACGAGACCACCATGCCTCTTTTAGGACCAGCCACAGAAACAAATAAGGAGTACGACTTCCGAAAAGGAGCCGTAGCTGACAAATACACCCTTAGAGCCCGGACCACGTCCGGGGAATGGAGGGCCACCTCTTTAGGATGTGTCAGTTTAGGACACAGAGATGGTAACACAATGTCTTCATTGATGTGGAACGCCGAAACCACCTTCGGCAGAAAAGGTTGTGGACGCAACACCACCTTATCCTTGTGGATAACCAGATAGGGCGAATGCAAGACAAGGCCGCCAGTTCCGAGACCCTCCTGGCAGATGTAATGGCCACTAGAAAGACCACTTTCTGGGAAAGGGTCAACAGAGGGATCTCTCTGATATTTTCAAAAGGCGGTTTCTGAAGTGCCGATAACACCAGATTCAGATCCCACGTGGGTAACGGTTGATGCACCGGAGGAACTACATGTAGGACCCCTTGAACAAAAGTGCCCACTAAAAAACGAGACGCCAGGGGTCATTGAAAAAAAAAAAAAAAAAAAAAAAGACAGCCAAAGCTGATATTCGTCCTTTAATGGTGCCAATTTCTGGTCTACTCCTTGCTGTAAAAACAGCAGGATCCTGGATATAGAATAGGATGGCGTCCACGCTCCTTTCTCCTCACATGGAGATGTAGGCCTTCCAGGTACGATGATATCTCTTCCAAGAAGATTTCCGTGCTCTCATAGTTGGAATCACAGAGTCCGAAAGGCTCCGGTTCCTCAACACCTGGCTCTCAATAGCCATGCCGTTAAAACCAGCGACGGTAAAGCAGGATGGAGAATCGGACCTCGAGACAGCAGGTCCTCTCGTAACGGCAGTTGCCAGGGGGCTTCTGCCACCAGGCGCACTAGGTCTGCGTACCAGGGATGCTGGGGCCAATCTGGGGCAACCAGAATTACTGGAATCCCCTCGGCCTCTCTATGGAGCAGACATGGTAACAGTTTTAGCGGAGGAAAGGCATAGATCAGCTGGTACTGACCCCACGGAGCCACCAACGTGTCTGACAGGTCTGCCCAAAGATCTCTTGTCCTGGACACAAATCTCAGCACTTTCCAATAGAGACGGGAGGCCAGAAGATCCACGTCTGGAGTGCCCCATCGCAGGCACAGTAGCCTGAACACCTCCGGATGCATCCTGGGTTCAGCATCTGGCGACTTAGGTAGTCTGCCTGCCAGTTCTCCACTCCCAGGATGTAAATGGCCGATAGGGCCGGTACATGTCACTCTGCCCACTGAAGGATGTGAGCGACCTCCCGTGCCGCAGCTGAGCTTGTTCCTCCTTGACGATTGACAAATGCCATCACCGTGGCGTTGTCTGACTGGATCCTGATTAAACGCCCTTGCAGTCTCATCGACCATGTGGAGACATAGCCTGATCGCTCGCAGCTCGAGCACATTGATCGGTAACTTTGATTTCTCCTCCGACCAGAGGCCCCTGGTCGACTGAATTCCCATTACTCCACCCCAGCCAGTTAGGCTAGCGTCCGTTGTGATCACTGTCCAGTTCAGAGGTAGGAATGACTTTCCGGACTGAAGTGCCGGGGACCTCAGCCACCAGAGCAGGGAATCCCTGACTAACTGGCTCACCTGAATCTGCCGATTAAGGGATAACGGATATTTGTCCCATTTCTTCAGGATCTCCGTCTGCAAGACTCGTGTGAAACTGGGCATACGGTACTGCCTCGAAGGAAGCCACGAGTCCCAGGACTCGCATGTAGAAGCGTAGCGATGACCACCTGCGGTTCATCAACAGCGCCTCTCAGTCTGCAGCTTGTCTGAAGGGAAACACTCTCGCTTCCATGGAGTCCATTCATTTCCTGAGAAGTGTGTGTGTGTGTGTGTGTGTGTGTGTGTGTGTGTGTGTGTGTGTGTGTGTGTGTGTGTAAGAAGAAGGCACAGACAGGGGACTTCTCTCCAAACCCTTTCCTCCTGAGCTCTGCAACTCCATTTCAGTTCAGGCGGTGGAGCGCACGCAGATCGCGGCAGCGGAATGGCCTGTTCACAGCACACCCGGTCTGACATGCCAACATCCTTCAGTGCTTCAGTGACATGTTCTTCAATTACATGGACTTTGAAATTTATGTGCCATTTCTTGTATAAAAAAGCAATTTATGTCAATTATTGCATAAATAGTATGGTTTGTTAACTATAGCACTTTATGTTCATTTTGGTAATGCCCCCATAATATATACCCCTCACAGAGTCCAGCAGTAAGCCTAGGTACTCTAAGCGCTGAGTCAATACGATCACCAAATTTTTTAGGTTCAACAGCCACCCAAATTCCTGCAGGGTCTGCATTGTGATTGCCACATCCTCCTCTAATTCTGAGGCGGAAGATACTCTCAGGAGGAGATCGCCTAGGTAACCTACGATCGCGATCCCACGTTGTCGCAGCAACGCCAAAACAGGAGCCAATACCTTGGTAAAGACTCAGGGGGCTGATGCCAAGCCAAAAGGGAAAGCCACAAACTGGTAGTGGGCTTCCCCAACTGCAAATTGCAGAAATGTCTGATGCCGAAGGCATATGGGTATGTGCAGGTACGCATCCCGGATGTCCAAAGATGCCTTGATGGAGTGCAGCGACTACTGAGCGAACTGATTCCATTCTGAAAATGCCTTGGAAAACAGCGCTGTCCAAAAAATTGCTCAATCGTTCAAAAAAAGGCCTAAGCCAGTGAGGCAAGCTCTAAAATTAATAATAAATTAATTACTGACAATAAACTAAATATAAGTTCTTGCTGCAACACAATGTGAGATACCCACAATAAACACAAGCCAAAAAATAAAGCTGCGCTAAAACTTATAAAGTGAAAAAACGAAAGAAATGATATTGTGACATATTAAATCCTAGTATCACATACTAAACAATGTGTGTAACCAAAAATTGTGCAAAAATTAAAACACATAAAATGTCCAGGGGGAAGAGAAACGCAAAGAAATAAATAAATTCAGTCCATTGAAGTGACTCTTTAAAACACCCTTTAGATGTATAGCAGGTGCGCCCAAAGAGAGAGTTCTATCCCCCACCGAATTCAGTAAGGCTTACCAGCTGACAAGATCTCTTTTTAGGGAGATCATACAGGCTTGAAAACAAAACGGTCACTCCTGATCTCTCCAATGGGTTCTGCTGGCGTCTCCAACTCCTATGACTTCTCGGAGGACACTGGCAGGGAGGGCAGCTGGCTCAGCTTCAAGTACACCAGGGCAGCAGCTAGCAAGGTCTGGAAAACAGTGTGCGGTAGCAGCTGCACCGCTCGGGCGCACTGTTTTCCAGACCTTGCTAGCTGCTGCCCTGGTGTACTTGAAGCTGAGCCAGCTGCCCTCCCTGCCAGTGTCCTCCGAGAAGCCAGCAGAACCCATTGGAGAGATCAGGAATGGCCGTTTTGTTTTCAAGCCTGTATGATCTCCCTAAAAAGAGATCTTGTCAGCTGGTAAGCCTTACTGAATTCGGTGGTGGATAGAACTCTCTCTTTGGGCGCACCTGCTATACATCTAAAGGGTGTTTTAAAGAGTCACTTCAATGGACTGAATTTATTTATTTCTTTGCGTTTCTCTTCCCCCTGGACATTTTATGTGTTTTAATTTTGAATAATTTTTGCACAATTTTTGGTTACACACATTGTTTAGTATGTGATACTAGGATTTAATATGTCACAATATCATTTCTTTCGTTTTTTCACTTTATAAGTTTTAGCGCAGCTTTATTTTTTGGCTTAATTCCATTCTGAACCTCTTTACTTTTACAAAGTAATTGAGGGCTTTTAGGTCCAAGATTGGACATATCCCTTCCTTTTTGGGGACGACAAACAGATTGGAGTAGAACCCCTGGAATGTTTCCGGCTCCGGAACAAGAACTATCACCCTGCGACTCAGCAGGTCCCTTACCGCCTCCATTAGGACCTCCCGGCGAGCCGGGATTACGGGTATGCTGGAGGGGAAAAATACGTTTGGTGGCCAAGAGAGGAACTCTATCTTTTAGCCGGAGGAAATCAGATTGCAGACCCATTGGTCGGACAGCAGAGAGGCCCACCAGGCTGCAAACTCCCGAAGGCGACCCCCCCCAGCCATGTTGCGGGCAGGGGCAAACCTTCATGTGGTAGCACTTTTGCTCGCAGGCTTGTAGTTTCGGGGACGTTTTTGTCCTTCAGAGGTCCTCCTGGGGACGTTTCGACGAAGCACCGGGCAGGCGAAAAAGTCTTTTATGATCAGAAAATGAGGGCCCTTGCCTACAGCGTGGCTCCTTAGCCTTCCTGGCCTGTGGGAGTAGAGTACTCTTACCACCTGTGGCATTTTTAATCATTTCATCCAATGAGGCTCCAAAGACCCGCTCGCCAAGGAAGGGTAAATCCGTCAGGGCTTTTTTAGATGCCTGGTCAGCCGACCAGCATTTTAGCCAAATCAGGTGCCTCAGCACCACTGCTGACATTGAAGCCCTGGATAACAGGGAGGGTATCCAGGGCCATGTCACAAACATAATTAAGGATTGCAAACTAACTGGTCTGCTAGTTCCACGCAGACAGGAGATGCCTGTTGCTCCAATTTGCGGTGCAAAAGTTTTGCCCACTCCGTAAGTGTCTGCAACACAAGTGCGGATGCCAGTACTGGTCACATTGCTGACCCCACAACCGAAAACAAGGAACGGGCCACTGCCTCGGCCTTCCTGTCCGTAGGGTCCATAAAGATAGGAGTCCCCTCTACCAGGATCGTGGTTACTTTGTTTAACCTGGATAATGGGGGGGACCATGACCGGAGGAGCCGACTATTTTTTGAGAAGGCTCTCCTCAAAAGGGGTAACACACCGCCATGCATTTGGGGACCAAAAAGGTCCATTGCGGTCGACCCCATTCCTTGTATATGAACTTATCAAAACAAGTCAGATGCGGAAACACCTTTGGTGTATGGGCTGGCTTACGGGACCCAAAAGGGACCACTACATCAGCAGAGGGCTCCGCTGTCTCCTGAATTTTCAGTGTATCACGCACAGCCGTGATAAGTGCTCCAACAAGTGCTTTATAGCGCATGGACACGGACCGGGGACTCATCCTCACTGTCCGATCGGTCATGGTCAGCGTCATCTGAAACGACAGAGCAGGGGTCGCCAGCCTCAGCGGAGCCAGAGTCTGTGTCAGAGCTCTCCCCGGAGGATGGGGGCAGGGGCCGTTTCTTTACCACCTTTGCGCCCATGCACCGCCTCCATCTTGGCAACTAACGTATTAAGGATCGCCGACAAAGTGTCCAGAGGCACTGCACTGTCTGCAGGCGAACTGGTTGCAATTGCCTGGATTTCAGGGGAAGAAACACCAGTTTCTGGAGCCATGCTGACCCTACCTTATCTGCCACCTGTTGGGGACTTAGGACAGTGATGGTCCCACCCTAACTGCTGCTGGCTGAGGGGAACCCACCGCAGGACTCACCACCCTGACCGAGTTCTGCGCTGTCCAGCTAGGTGTGCCCGCATCCTGTATCAGCTCCAAAATGCTTGTGAGAGAAAACCGTGCTGTGCTGAACCCCACTGTACAGAGCTGAACATGAAAAACGTTCAGTCTTCAACAAAATGGCCGCCGAGCGTCCAGTATAAAGGACATAAATCATAGGTAAAACGGCCACCGGACTACAGTAAAATGGAGTCAGACCATGCTGCTCCCTGGTCACACCCAAAATGGCCGCCGAGCACTGTATGCAATGAGGGACCGTGAAAACAGGCAGAGGAAATGGCGGAAAACAGCGCTACAGCAGTCAGCAGACACATCCTCCAAGCACCCAGGGGAGAGACCTACAGACATCCAGGGCACAGCTACCCAGAGCAGTCCTCACCCGATTTGAGAGCCAACTCCCCCCCCCCCCCCCCAGCCCCTATCTATGGCTGACCCAGTGCGGAGCTCTGGTCTGCATACACTCGCTGGCCAGGCTGGGAAGACAGAGGATAAAGGTACCCAGCCGGCTCTTGATAGCAGATCAAAGGATCCTAATCTTGCGCAAAAGGCAAACTTCTGCAAAAAAAAAAAAAATCCTAGGTCCTTCTTCACTTGGCAGAAAAAAACTGAGGCTGCAGGAGGCAGACTGGGGGGTTGTTACCTAAGGGACCGCCCCGTGGGCGGAACTAGAAAGTTCTGGATTTGGTATAACATGTTCTGCCTAGTCCTCTCCTGAAGGTGGCGTAACAACCCGATGGTCTAAGAAAGGAGCTGTGTCAGTCTGTGAACATAATAGAAAAGGGTGCTTTAATAGTCAGAGCCTGCAAGTCGCCAATCCTTCTGGCTGTGGTGATGACCAGAAAAAAGGCCATCTTAAAGGAAAAGAAATTTAAATGAAATTTGAGCCACTGGCTCAAAAAGGCCCTTTCGTTAGGGCGTCCAGTACCAGGGACAAATCCCACGGTGGAAACCTGATTGTCTTTACCGGGGTTAACCTTTCCCTAGCTGTCAATCTTTTTACAAGGGGGTTCCGAGCCAGTCTATTGTCAATGAACACTGATAGGGCTGCCACCTGGACCCTGAGGGTGTCGACCGCTAAACCCTGGTCCACCCCATACTGAAGGAATTACAATACTGTCGGGACTGTTTGGAGAGTGCCTTCCCTAGGCTGAGTCAAGCGGGAGAAGATCTTCCAGACCTTTTCATAGATCTGTCTAGTGACTGGTTTTCTACTAAGCAAAAGCGTATCACTCACCTTCTCCGTATATCCCCTAATGCTGAGAATCTCCCTCTCAAAAAACCAGGCCATCAGTGAAAGTAACCCCGGATTGGGATAAACGACTGGACCCTGGCAGAGGAGATCGCGTCGGAACAGGAGATGCAACGGAGGAGCAATTGACCACCTCTTCAGGGTGGGGAACCAAGCCCACTTCGGCCACCCGGGTGCAATCAGAATGAGGCATCTGTGCGACTGGGACAGCTTCTGTAACACCCGGGGAATGAGTACTAGGGGAGGAAATGCATACGCCAGGCCAAAATCACAGTTCTGGGCTAAGGCACCTACCCCCCAGGAACCCTGTTCCCTGGTGAGAGAACTTCCGAACTTTCCTGTTCATCTTGCAAGCAAACAAATCTATCTCTTGTTTGCAATAATGTTGGCTTACCAGAGAGAAAAACCTCCTTGTTTAGCTCCCACTTTCCTTGATGAATGGGCTGCCTGCTGAGGAAGTCTGTCTGAAGATTGAGGGACCCTTTTATATGGACTACCGAGACAGAAAATATTCTTCTCTGCTTCCCCCAGGATCTCCTGAGTCAGTGTCATAAACCTGCAGGACCTTGTCCCTCCTTGGTGATTCAGGTAGGACATCGCCACCGCATTCTCCGAAAAGATTTGTACTTCCCTGCCTCGGACCATGGTTCTCGAAAAAGCTTAACGTCATTCCGATTGCCAGAAGCTCCCTGAAATTTGAGGAAGCTTTGCTTCCGGTCCCAGGGACCCTGGGTGTAGCAATCTCCCAAGTGAGCTCCCCAGCCCCAGGCACCTGCGTCCGTTATGCTTATTGGATCTTGTTCTTGACCCCCCGATAGGTCGATCGGATAGAGCCACCAGTCTAGCAAGCTTTTTACCTCTTCTAAGAGATGTACTCATGTCCAGAGATTCTCTTCTCCCATCCCAGGAGGAGAGAAGGAATCCCTGGAGCCCCGGGAGTGGAGCTGGGCCCAGGGGACTGCTGGGGGTGCAGGATGACATAAACCCCAACACTCTCATAATGGTCCTTAAAGAGGCCTCTCTGGTCTCGTGGACAGCTGACACCACCCCCTGTACCTTTGAGATTTTTTTCTCGAGGAAGAAAAAATCTTTAGGCCACAGAGTCTATCTGGTACCTTACGAACACCATGGACTGCGAGGGGTCCAGGGAGGATTTCTCTCGGCTGACCATCCAACCCAGGGAATCTAGAATGTACAACACTGTCTCGCTCTAACCAGAGCTGTTCTAGGGCTGGGCTGTAAATCAGCATATCGTCCAAGTACGGGATCAAGGCTATCCCCTAGAGGTGCAGAAAAGACACCACCTCGGCGAGTACCATGGTAAAGTTTCTCAGACTGACTGCTAGGCCGAAGGGGGGGTGCCCTGAACTGCCAATGTTGTACACCCTGCCCTGTCCGTACTGCAAATCGCAGGTACTTCGGATGGTAAAGGGCAATAGGGACATGCAAATAAGCATCTTTCAGATCTAATGTGATCATAAAGACTCCCCTCTGAAGGTGTCTCCCGACCATATAGCTACTCTCCATTTGTATAGCAAGTACTGGTTCAGCTTCCGTAGGTTTATAATCAGCCGAAACTTGCCCGATGGTTTCGGAACAACAAAAATGTGGGAATAAATCCCTAGGGCAATCTGACACATGGGAACAGGAACAATGACCTCCTGTTCTGCGAGGTCGTGGACACTCCCCAAAAGTGACCTTGCTTTCAGCGGATCCTTGGGGAGACAGGTAATGAGGAAGTTTGGGGAAGCGGGGTGACCAGAACCTTAACCTTTTCTTACGAGATTTAGAATGCAAGGACTCTGATCTTCTCCCATTGGGGGAGAAATCAAGAGAGCCTTGCACCAACCTTTATGTTGGCATAATTTGGCTTCCTAGTTGGAAGGTCTGGACCCAGAAAATAGGATTCCACCTTTTTCCTTGCCCTTACTGAACCCCCACTTTTTCCTCTGCTCTCTATTACCCTTAAACTGGCTTTTTGCAGGAAGGCCCTCAAAAAAAGTCTTACCTTTATTCCTCTTGGGTTTTGTAGGGAATTTCTTGCCCTTTTCTGTGGATCGGGACAGGACCTGTTGTAGGCCAGAGCCGAGGAGCAGGGAGCCCTCAAACAATATACCGCAGAGTCGAGATTTAGCGGTAAAATCTCCAACCCACGTTTTAACCCAAAGGGCTCTTCTAGCGCAGTTTAGTAAAGCCGCCGACTTGGCAGTTGTTCTCACCGTTTCTACAGCAGTATCTGCCAACAAAGCCCATCAAGTCCCAAGGGTTCAGGAGGGACAACCGGAAGATTAAGCCGCTTTACCCCCTGAATAAGCTACAAACCAAAGAATATGAAGCAAGTGGTTGTTGAAATACGGACAAGGCCAGCTTCATTTCTAACCCAATCTACAGAAAGTCAAGGATTCTACCTATGACATACTCCCTGGGGTGCAAACCCCTGGATTCACACCAGGAGACATATGCTTTCTAGACTCCGATCTATGTTTCTGGAAGCCGGCTCCCTGCATTAATCAAGGTAAATACCACTGGACCCGACAGCCCACGCTTCTTCAGAATGTGGGATTCAACAGCCAAACCATTAAATTTAGCGTTTGTAAGGTAGGATTGCATACCTTGCGAGAGGTCTGGACGTGGTGGTATGGTCCATGGGACGCCAACCGCCATCCTTATCTCTGCATACCAAGATCTTCTGGGCAACAAGAATCCCCGATATCCCTTCCTGCTTGATTCTGCAAAGCAGTCGTGGAAACAGCAGAATAGGAGGAAATGCATGAATCTGTGAGAACTGATTCCACGGGAATACCAAGACATCTGTTCCGCACGCTAGCAGATCCCTTGTTCTTGACACAAAGTTGTAGATTTGATTGTTGAACCTGGACGCAAGTCTGGGATATCCCATCTTTGGCATATTGCCAGGAAGATATTGGGGTGAAGGGAACAGTGTCCCGGGAACAACTGCTGGCGACTCAAGTAGTCTGCCTGCCAATCTTCCATTCCCGAAATTAAGACTGCCGTTAGGTAAGGTACATTGTTTTCTGCCCAAGTTAACATATACAGTGCCTTGCGAAAGTATTCGGCCCCCTTGAACTTTTCAACCTTTTGCCCCATTTTAGGCTTCAAACATAAAGATATAAAAATTTTATTTTTTGTGAAGAATCACCAACAAGTGGAACACAATTGAGAAGTGGAGCGAAATCTATTGGATATTTTAAACTTTTTTAGCAAATAAACTGAAAAGTGGTGCGTGCAAAATTATTCGGCCCCTTTACTTTCAGTGCAGCAAACTCACTCCAGAAGTTCAGCGAGGATCTCTGAATGATCCAATGTTGTCCTAAATGACTGATGGTGATAAATAGAATCCCCCTGTGCGTAATCAAGTCTCTGTATAAATGCACCTGCTCTGTGATAGTCTCAGGGTTCTGTTGAAAGCGCAGAGAGCATCATGAAGACCAAGGAACACACCAGGCAGGTCCGTAATACTGTTGTGGAGAAGTTTAAAGCCAGATTTGGATACAAAAAGATTTCCCAAGCTTTAAACATCCCAAGGAGCACTGCGCAAGCGATCATTTTGAAATGGAAGGAGTATCAGACCACTGAAAATCTACCAAGACCTGGCCGTCCCTCTAAACTTTCAGCTCAGACAAGGAGAAGACTGATCAGAGATGCAGCCAAGAGGCCCATGATCACTCTGGATGAACTGCAGAGAACTACAGCTGAGGTGGGAGAGTCTGTCTATAGGATAACAATCAGTCGTACACTGCACAAATCTGGCCTTTATGGAAGAGTGGCAAGAAGACATTTCTCAAAGATATCCATAAAAAGTCTCGTCTAAAGTTTGCCACAAGCCACCTGGGAGACACAATAAACATGTGGAAGAAGGTGCTCTGGTCAGATGAAACCAAAATCGAACTTTTTGCCCACAATGCAAAACGATATGTTTGGCGTAAAAGCAACACAGCTCATCACCCTCAACACACCATCCCCACTGTCAAATATGGTGGTGGCAGCATCATGGTTTGGGCCTGCTTTTCTTCAGCAGGGACAGGGAAGATGGTTAAAATTGAGGGGAAGATGGATGCAGCCAAATACAGGACCATTCTGGATGAAAACCTGTTGGAGTCTGCAAAAGACCTGAAACTGGGACGGAGATTTATCTTCCAACAAGACAATGATCCCAAACATACAGCAAAATCTACAAAGGAATGGTTCACAAATAAACGTATCCAGGTGTTAGAATGGCCAAGTCAAAGTCCAGACTTGAATCCAATCGAGAATCTGTGGAAAGAGCTGAAAACTGCTGTTCACAAACACTCTCCCATCCAACCTCACTGAGCTCGAGCTGTTTTGCAAGGAAGAATAGGCAAGAATTTCAGTCTCTCGATGTGCAAAACTGATAGAGACATACCCCAAGCGACTTGCAGCTGTAATCGCAGCAAAAGGTGGCTCTACAAAGTATTAACGCAAGGGGGCCGAATAATTTTGCACGCCCCACTTTTCATTTTTTTATTAGTTAAAAAAGTTTAAAATATCCAATAGATTTCGTTCCACTTCACAATTGTGTCCCACTTTTTGGTGATTCTTCATAAAAAATTAAAATTTTATATATCTTTATGTTTGAAGCCTGAAATGTGGCAAAAGGTTAAAAAGTTCAAGGGGGCCGAATACTTTCGCAAGGCACTGCAATTCACCTCTCTGGGCCGCGCGACTTGTCGTGCCCCCTTGGTGATTGATATAGGCCACTGCTGTAGTATTGTGGGATTGGATCCTGACAGGATAATTCCATAACCTGAACATCCAGGCCCTCATGGCCAAGTGCACTGGCTGGATCTTTAGAATATTGATGGGCAAGGTTATTTTTGATCTGGACTATTTCCCTGGGACAGTTGCTTCTTCCGGGACTGCTCCCCAACTCAAAAGGCTGGCATCTGCTGTTACCATCTTCCAGGTAGCTGATGGGAAAGATTTTCCCTCCTGTCGATTCTTGGTTATCAACCACCATCTGAGGCTCCGGTGCACTCTGGAGAGAGACACATTGGGAAATCTAGAACTTGGACCTACTTGTTCCAAGCCGACAAAATACAGCAGCCTCAAATGAAACTGAGCATAAGTAATGACCTTGAATGAAGCCACCATCTTTCCCAACAACCTCATGCAAAAGTTGAATAGGATTCTTCTTTGCTATGGCCATCTGAATCAGTTCCTTCATGGCACTGATCTTCGCCTGGGGTAAGAATACTTTTTTTCTGGGTCTGATTATTGATACAGCCCAAGTATTCCAATCTCCTTGATAGTTTTTTAAGGAGGATGTCTCAAGGTTGAGAATCTGACCTTGGTATTCCAGGTAGTTGACTGTAGACCATACTTTGGTCTAAGCGGGTTACCGACTGGTGTATCAAGAGCAGATAGTCTAGGTAAGCTATAATAGTTATCCCTTGGAGCCTTATTCCAGCTACAGGAGGGGCTAGACCTTTGTAAATACTTGAGGTGTAGTAGCTAGACCGAAAGGCAGAGCAACAAACTGAAAAAGAAGATTTTCTAAATCGAAATAGTCAGGGCTGGCTTAGCCCTTCCTCCTCTGGGCTGGCCGCTCAGCTTTCGGCTATTGCCAGCTCTCTTCTCTTTCCAGTTACCAGCTGTTCCCGATGATGCTCGTCTGACCTGCCTATTTAAAGCCTTCCAGCTCACTCTTTTGCCATCGCGTTGGTCACATCACCAGGAACCATCTCCTGCTGTTTGTTTCAAGACTGGCTTGCCGACATCCCTCCTGGCTTCTATCCTGCTCACAGTTGCTCTCCTTAGATCCCTGACATCTGGACTGGCTCATTATCCGATCTGGTTTATGAACTTTGGACTGGACGACTACCCGATCTGGCTACTGGACTCTGGCTATGGTTGACTACGCTTGTTCCCAATTTACCTTTTTATTAATAGACAAGTGTGATTTGATTGTACTTCTGTCTGTTTCATGGTTCCTGATGGTACACGAAGGTCATGAATTCAGAACATAGTCAATCCACTTGTTGGTAATATTTTTTCCAGATTGGATGAGCAAGATCACCGCATGGATCAGTTTGCCTTGGCGTTACAAACGCTCCAGTACAACCCGAGTCGCAGGCCGTCCCTGCTGCTGCGCCAGTCTCTGTGCAGGCACCCGCCTCGAGTATTACCTCTATGTCTGGCTCTGCTCCGCTTCCCCAGCGATTTGGGGGCGATCCAGTTCAATACACAGGGTTTCTCAATCAGGTTGAGATATACTTCGAAATGCTGCCCCAGGCGTTTCTCACGGACAGAAGCAAAAGTAGGTTTTGTGATATCTTTGCTTTCTGAGAAAGCCTTGGCCTTGGCTAACCCTCTATGGGAGACGCAAAACCCTGTTGTCTTGAGTTAACCTCAGTTTGTGGCCTCCTTTAAAAGGGTTTTTGACGTTCCCGCACGCTCCGCTTTTGCTGCCAAGTGCCTCATGTCCATCAGAGTACGAGAACTGTTGCCGACTATGCCATTGAATTCCGTACTCTGGCAGCAGAGGTTGCTTGGAACAATGAAGCCCTCGTGGCTGCTTTTTCTCATGGTCTCTCGGATTCCATCAAGGATGAGATAGCAGCCCGAGATATACCCACCGAGTTGGAGAGTTTGATCTCGTTTGCCATCCTCATTAACTCCAGACTCAGAGAAAAACTCTAAGGAGCGCTTGTGGAAGCCCCCTGTACGTTTGCCTCCAAGCTATGTAGTCCCCCCCCATGCCTCCCTCACCTCCCATGCCTCCTGGTACCGAGTTGGTCAGTGAAAATGAACCCATGCACCTGGGCTTCACGCGTCTCTCTGCGGATGAGAGAGCCTTTAGGAGGAGGGAGAGAGTGTGCCTTTATTGTGGCCAGGCAGCTCACTTTTTGAAGTCCTGTCCTACCCGTCCAGGGAACGCCCGAACCTTGAGGTCCTGTCATGGACAGACCTTAGGTGGCGTTGTTTCGTCCCCAGTTATCCAGAAGGATAAGCCCCTGGTTTTGGTCACCCTTTCTTGGGGCCGAGTCGTCCATCGAGATACAGGTGCTAATCGACTCTGAGGCTGCAGGCCTGTTCATTGATGCTGCATTTGTTTCGCAGCACTCGATTCAGCTGCAGCTGCGTGACACTCCACTTGCCATTGGCGGCTCTTGACTGGAGACCTTTACAGCTTGCCCTCGTGACTCATGAGATGGTTCCATTGTCTGGCCGTAGGGGGCTCTTCACCATGAGATAATCCAATTCCAAGTTATTTCCTCACCCAGATTTCCGCTGGTTATTGGTTATCCTTGGTTACAGAGGTACAACCCCTCTTTTGATTGGCTCCGTGCTGAGGTTCTCTCCTGGTCACCACAATGCAGTGAGACATGCTTCCTGAAGGTATCCAAGGTCCTGTGCACCTCTTCACTCCCCTCCCTGCCGGAGGAGTACTGTGATTTTGGCGATGTCTTTGATAAAGGTCAAGCCGGTAGTTTGCCTCTACACCGGCCTTATGATTGCGCAATTGACCTTCAACCTGGTGCCATACCTCCTCGTGACCGGGTTTACCCTTTGTCGGTCTTGGAGGATAAGGCCATGGGGGAGCATGTTGCTGATGCACTTTCTCGAGGTTTCATCCGCAAGTCCTCGTCTCCTGCTGGTGCTGGTTTCTTCTTTGTGAAAAAGAAGAGCGGTGAACTGAGACCTTCTATAGATTATAGGGGTCTCAATCGTGTCACGATTAAGAATGCCTACCCGATTACATTGATTACAGATTTGACCGCCTCAAGGGAGCAACGGTTTTCAAAAAGCTTGACCTGAGGGGCATACAATCTCGTGCGCATTAAGGCGGGCGACGAGTAGAAAACTGCATTTAATACCAGAACAGGCCATTATGAATACCTGGTAATGCCTTTTGGCCTTTGTAAGCCCCCGGCAGTTTTCCAGGAATTAACCATGTCCTCCGAGATTTGTTGCAATTGTGTGTGGTGGTTTATCTCGATGATATCCTCATATTTTCCAAGTCCCTGGAGAGCCACCGCACAGATGTCTGTTGTGTACTTCAGAAACTAAGAGAACAATCTCTATTGTAAACTGGAGAAGTGCGAGTTCCATCTGCTGGTTATTCGATGGACCCAGAGAAACTGTCGGCAGGCCTACAGTGGCCTCGACCCGTGGGTTTACGTCCTCTGCAGCGTTTCCTGGGCTTTGCCAACTACTATCAGAAGTTTATTCTTAACTTCTCGTCTCTGGTCAAGCCTCTGACTGATATGACCAGAAAGGACGGTAACCCACAGAGTTGGTCTCCAGAGTCCGTTAAGGCCTTTGAGACTCTCAAGGCTGCCTTTGTTTCTGCTCCCGTGTTGGCACATCCTGATCCTACGTTGCCTTTTATCCTAGAAGTTGATGCTTACGAGACTGGAGTTGGTGCCCTTCTGTCTCAACGCCCTAACTCTGAGAGCGCTATGCATCCGTGTGGTTACATTTCCAAGAAATTGTCACCTGCTGAGTGCAATTATGAGATTGGTGACAGAGTTGTTGGCGATCATTTTAGCCCTGAAAGAATGGAGACATCTCCTTGAAGGTACCACTGTGCCCGTTCTTATTCTTACTGACCATAAGAATCTTACATTCTTGTCTGAGGCTAAGCGACTCTCTCCCAGAAGGGCGCGATGGGCTTTTTTCTTGTCAAGCTTTAATTACATTGTCTCATTCTTACCCGGTATTAAGAATGTAAGGGCTGATGCCTTGTCACGACAATTTTCCTCCACTTCCAAGTCGGAGTCGGTTCCAGTTCCTATGATTCCTCCTGATCATATCTTGGCTACGGTTCGCACCAGTCTTACTTCTCCTTTGGGTGACAAAATTCTTGCTGCTCAGGTCCATGCTCCTCCTGATAAACCTTGTGACCGCTGCTTTGTCCCAGAGAGTCTCCGTACTGTAGTGCTCCAGACTTACCATTCTCCGAAGGCAGCTGGCCATCCTGGGAAGAATCAACTCATTTGGGCCATCTCCCAACAATGCTGGTGGCCTAGTCTACGGGATGATGTTACTGGCTTCGTAGCTGCCTGTCCCGTGTGTGCTCAGAGTAAGACTCCACAACGCCTTCCAGTGGGCCTCCTACAACCCAAACCCAATGGAGAGAGGCCCTGGACTCACCTGTCTATGGATTTCATTGTGAAATTGCCCAACTCCCAAGGCAACACTGTTATCCTTATGGTGGTTGACCGGTTCTCACAATGACACATCTTTATTCCACTTAAGAAGTTTCCCACCTCTAAGTAACTGGCTTCCATTTTTGCTCGGGAGATCTTTCGCTTACATGGGCTACCCAAGGTGATTGTCTTAGATAGGGGCAGTCAGTTTGTCTCCCGGTTCTGGCAAGCCTTTTGTGCACAGTTGGGAATCCAGCTTGCGTTCTCTTCTGCGTATCACCCGCAGTCTAATGGGGCCGAAGAACGAGCCAATCAGTCCTTGGAGCAATTCCTACGTTGCTATATTTCTGACCATCATAACAATTGGTCTGACCTATTACCTTGGGCAGAGTTTGCTCACAAAAGTGCCTTGAATTGTCTCCATTTATGGCGAATTATGGTTTCCAACCTTCCATGTTGCCCGACTCGTTTGTTCCGCAGAGTATTGCTGCGTTAGAGGAGCATCTCCGTGGTCTTCGTTCCACTTGGGTACAAGTCCAGGAGGCTTAGCGTCATGCTAATGATAGGTACAGACTCCATGCTGACCGCAGACGCCTGCCTGCGCCTTCCTACCAGGTTGGGGACAGGGTCTGGCTGTGATCTCGCAACCTCTGGCTTTGTGTTCCCTCTGAAGTTGCACCTTGGTTTATTGGGCCTTTCCGTATCCTTCGCAGGATTAACCCAGTAGCTTACGCGTTGGACCTTCCTCCTAGTATGCGTAACTCAAATGTGTTTCACGTCTCCTTATTGAAACCGTTGGTCTGTAACCGATTTACCACCTCGGTGCCACGTCTTCACCCTATTCAGGTTGAGAACCATGAGGAGTATGAGGTACAATCCATTGTTGACTCCCGTAGGTTCCGTGAGCGCATACAGTACCTGGTGCATTGGAAGGGGTACGGTCCGGAGGAATGCTCCTGGGTTTCATTCTCTGACGTACATGCCCCTGTCCTCCTCGAGTTCCATAGACAGTTTCCCCTCAAGCCCGGTGGCCCTCCGAGTGAGAGGGGTCATTGGGGGGGTACTGTCAGGGCTGGCTTAGCCCTTCCTCCTCTGGGCTTGCCGCTCAGGTGTCGGCTATTGCCAGCTCTCTTCTCTTTCCACAGTTACCAGCTGTTCCCGATGATGCTCATCTGACCTGCCTATTTAAAGCCTTCCAGCTCACTGCTTGCAGTTGCTCTCTTTGGATCCCTGACGTCTGGACTGGCTGATTACCCGATCTGGTTTATGAACTTTGGACTGGCTGGCTACTGGACTCTGGCTATGCTTGACTACGCTTTTTCCTATTTACCTTTTTATTTTTTATTAATAAACAAGTGCGATTTGATTGTACTTCTGTCTGTCTCATGGTTCCTGATAGAAATGTAGATATTTCTGGTGAGCGGGAAACATAGGTACATGGGAGGTATGCATCCCTGATGTCTATTGACGCTAGAAGTTCTCCACCTCGTAGGATGGAGACCACTGATCGGATTGACGCCATGCGGGAAGAGTGGATATTCAGAACCGGTTTAGATATTTGAGATCTAGAATGGGTCTGACATAATCATTTGATTTTGGTACCATGAAAAGGTTTAAATAAAACCCCAATCCCTGCTCTTGCATGGGAACCAGTAAGATCAATCTTTTGAGTCAAAAGATGGTCCAACGCTTGAAAGAGAGACTTCTTTTCCTCCGGAGTCTGAGAAAATGAAGAGGCAGGAACCTTCGGAAATCAAGTTTCTACCCTAGAGTTATGGAGGAAGTGCCCCATCTGCAGCCTACGGCACCTGGCATTCCTAGGCGGTCTCCCATCAAGGTACTGACCAGACCCGACCCTGCTTAGCCTCAGATCAGATGAGATCAGGCAATTTCAGGGTAATTTTGCCATAGCTTCCGACACTCTTCCTGCTAGACCCTTGGGAACTGCAGAAGTCTACCCCCACTCGAGCTAGCAAAGGTGCCCCCTCATAAGGAGGCTCCAATTTCCTTCTTGAACTTGTCGGCGGAGGCCGTCGTGACTGCCTGGAAGCTGATGCTCGTGGCAATGGAGAAGGAGCTTGTTTAAATGAAATACGTTTACTCCTCTTCAAAACTAGCAAAAGGATACTTTTTGCACTAAAAAAGCTTTTTGGATGTATTTATCCAAATCATCCCTAAACAGCCGTTCACCGTAAAAAAGGAAAACTAGCCAGGAGCTTTGCATAACGATTCGTCTGACCAATTTTTCAACCATAAGATTCTATGCTTATGCACCAGTCAAGTGTAAGGCGCGAGGCTTGAAGAATAGAACCTCTCATGGTATCTATTGCCAAACATAATGCCGATAGTAACTAGGCTAAATCCTGGCTTGCTGATCAGGAATAACCTTGAGCACCTGTTCAGACTGGTCTCTCAAGGACTGACAATTGCTGCTAGTGCAGGTTGAGACATCAGAAAGAAAAAAAAAGTGTTTTTTTTTTTTTTTTTTAAGAGTAATTGCCAACTTTTTATACGTTGGATCCCTAAGGATTTGAGCATAGTCTACCGGACAAGTCAAACTTTCATTCACAGAGGATATAGCAGCGACATTTGGTATCTCCCACATTTAGTGCATTTTTCCTCCATAGGAAAAAGTTTAAACTTTACGGGGGGGGGGGGGGGTGAGAGATTTTTTTGTACTCACCGTAAAATCCTTTTCTCTGTAATTCACCGACCGACACAGCTCCTCTCTTTGCCATTAGTGCCCACCACTAGGAGAATACTAGGCATTACTTGTTATGTAACACTCAGAACTTTCCAGTTCCACCCAGGTCCCTTGGGTAACAACCCTCTAGCCGGCCATGCAGTCATCAGTATGTCAACAGTATAACGTAAAGAGAAAAAAGGAGGGGCGGGTGCTGTGTCGGTCGGTATATTACAGAGAAAAGGATTTTACGGTGAATACAAAAAAAAAAAATCCTATTTTCTCTTATATTCACTGACCGACACAGCTTTCTCAGCAATTGGGATGTCCCCAAGCAGTGCCAAAACGAGGGGTGGGAAAACCAGCATAAAACTTCAATCACCATGGCAAGTGAAAACTTTACCCACAAAAAACAATGCGTGGAAAAAAACACCACAAAAACCAGGGTACACCTCAACAGGGAGGAACCAACCTCAACCGCACCAAAACCTGCGGTAATTAATGCAACCGTGCATTAACTTAGGCTCGGTTCACACAGGGGGGCGACACGACTTGCCGTGCCGCGACCCGACAAGTCGCCCCCGTTCTGTACTACGGAACCGTTCTAAGAGGAGCGACTCGAGTCGCTCCGACTTAGAAAAAAGGTTCCTGTACTACTTTTGGGCGACCTCGGGCGACTTGCATTGACTTCTATACAGAAGTAATTTGCAAGTCGCCGCTGAGGTCGCTGCGCGGCAAGTCGTGTCGCCCCCTGTGTGAACCGAGCCTTAGGGTACTGTTTTTTTTTTTTGTAAAAACAGGAAGAAAACAAAAAACACATTGCATATTCAATTGCAACTATACGGCCACCTGCAAAACCTTGCGGCCAAAACATGCAGCCGCCGATGCACCGACGTCTTCCTTGTAGAACTTGGTAAACGTGTGGACAGACGACCAGGTCGCAGATTTACACACTTGAGCGACAGACGCTTGGTGTTTGAAGGCCCAAGACGTTCTGATTGCCCTTGTGGAATGGGCCGTGACCGAAAAAGGTGGCACCTGCCCTTTCAAGGCATAGGCTTGCACTACAATCTGTCTGATCCACCTGGAAATGGTGGCCGACAAGACTGCCATGCCTTTCTTTGGACCAGCCACCGAAACAAACAGTGAGTCTGAATTCCGAAAGGAAGCAGTGGCAGACAAATATACCTTTAGAGCCCGAACCATGTCCAGAGCGTGAAGGGCCACTTCCTTAGGGTGTATTGGCTTAGGACACAGAGATGGTAACACAATGTCCTCATTGATATGAAAAGCCGAGACCACTTTTGGCAGAAAGGACAGTTGCGGATGCAACACTACCTTATCCTTGTGGATAACCAGATAAGGCCACTTGCATGACAAAGCCGCCAGCTTCGAAAACCCTCCTGGCCGATGTGATGGCCACTAGAAAGACCACAGGGGAATCTCCCTGATATTTTCAAAAGGCGATTTTTGAAGCGCAGATAACTCCAGGTTCAGATCCCACGGGGATAACGGTGGATGCACCGGAGGGAGAACATGTCGCACCCCCTGAACAAAAAAGTACTCACTAATGAGTGAGACGCCAGGGATCGCTGAAAAAAAGACCAAGGTCGATATTTGCCTGTTTCTTTTTTAGCATTTGAGATGTGGTATCCTTCAGTTTGATCTCTTAATTTTGTCCTTTATGCCGATATTTGCCCTTTAATGGTGCTTACCGCCAATTTCTGGTCTGCTCCTTGCTGAAGAAACAGCAGGATCCTAGATATAAAGCAAAGGAGCGCTTATGTCATTCTTTCTAATCACACATGGAGATGTAGGCCATGCAGGTACGATGATATATCTTCCTAGAAGATTTGTGCCTTCAGCATAGTTGGGATCACAGATTCCGACAGACCCCGGTTCCTCAACAGCCACGCCGTTAAAACCAGCAATGGTAAAGCAGGATGGAAAAAATAAATAAATAAAATAAAAATCGGACCTTGAGACAGAAGGTCCTCTCGTAGCGGCAGTCACCACAAGGCGCACTAGGTCTGCGTACCAAGGTCGCTGAGGCCAATCTGGGGCGACCAGAATCACTGGGATCCCCTCGACTTCCACTCTGCGGAGCAGACGTGGTAACAGTTTTAGTGGAGAAAAGGCATAGACAAGCTGGTACTGATCCCATGGAGCCACCAGCGTGTCTGCCCAAGGATCTCTTGTCCTGGACACGAAACTCTGCACCTTCCGGTTGAGACGGGAGGCCAGAAGATCCACGTCTGGCGTGCCCCACCGCAGGCACAGTAGCCTGAATACCTCCAGATGCAACACCCATTCTCCTGGGTCCAGCATCTGGCGACTCAGATAGTCCGTCTGCCAGTTCTCCACTCCCAGGATGTACGTGTCGGTACATGTTGCTCTGCCACCGAAGTATGTGAGCGACCTCCCAAGCAGCGGCTGAGCTTCTTGTTCCCCCTTGATGATTGACGTAAGACAACGCCACGGCTGTGGCAGACTGGATCCTGATCGGACGTCCGTGTAGTCTCATTGACCATGTGGCGAGGCATAGCCTGATCGCTCTTAGTTTGAGCAGATTGATCGGTAACTTGGATTCTTCCGTCGACCAGAGGCCCTGAGCCGACTGAACTCCCATCACTCCAATCCAGCCTGATAAGCTGGCGTCCATTTCAGAGGTAGGAACGACTTCCCGGACTGAATCACCGGGGACCTCAGCCACCAGTTCAGGGAATCTGAATGACAGCTCACCTGGATCTGTCGATCCAGGAACAACTGAGATTTGTCCCACTTTGTCAAGATCTCCTTCTGCAGGACTCTGGTGTGGAACTGGGCATATGGTACTGCCTCGAAGGAGGATACCATGAGTCCCAGGACTCGCATGCAGAAGCGGAGCGATGACCACTTGCTGTTCATGAGCAGTTTTACCACGGATCTGAGAGTCTGCAGCTTGAAGGGAGAAAAACTCACTTCCCTGGAGTCCAGCAGCAAGCCCAGGTACGCCAGACGCTGGGTCGTTACAATTACCAACTTCTTTAGGTTCAACAGCCACCCAAAATTCTTGAAGGGTCTGTATGGTGATCGCCACATCCTCCTCTAATTCCTCAGGAGGAGATAGTCAGGGGATCCAACGTTGCAGTAGCAATGCCAAAACTGGAGCCAATACCACTGGTAGTGGGCTTCCCCGACTGCAAATCGCAGAAACTTTTGAGGCCGGAGGCATATGGGTACATTCAAGTCCCCTTGATGGAGTGCAGCGACTACTGAGCGAACCGATTCAATTCTGAACCTCTGCACTTTCACAAAGTGATTCAGAGCTTTTAGGTCCAAGATTGGACGTACCCCTTCCTTCTTGGGAACTACAAACAGATTTGAGAAGAATACCTGGAAATGTTCAGATTCTGGAACCGGTACAACCACCCCACGACTCAGCAGGTCCCTTACTGCCCCCAAGAGGTTGCCTGTTTGGCGGCCAAGAGAGAAACTATCTTGTAGCCTGAGGAAATAGGATCGCAGACCCATTGGTCAGATAGTCGAGAGGACCTCTGGGCTGCAAACTCCCGAAGGTGACTCCCCACCCGAGACATGGGTGGGGGCAAACCTTCATGCGGTAGCACTTGTTCGCAGGCTTGTTAGGCTTGCAGTTCCAGGGACGTTTCTGTGCTTCCATGGTCGTCCTGTCGGGCTGGGGACGTTTAGCCGAAGCTCCGGGTGGACAAATAAGCAGTTTGTGAGCGGAAAAAGAGGGCCCTTGCCTACGGCGTGGCTCCTTAGCCTGTGGGAGTAGGGTACTCTTACCACCTGTGGCATTTTTAATAACGTCATCCAACGAGGCTCCGAAAAGCCAGTCGTCAAGGAAGGGAAGATCAGTCAGGGCTTTCTTAGATGTCAGGTCAGCAGACCAACATTTTGACCAAATCAGGTGCCTCAGCACCACTGCTGACCCTGAAGCCCTGGATAACAGAGGAAGAGTATCCAGGGCCACGTCACAAATGTACTTAAGGCCTTGCACTAGACAGGACTGCACCACGCAGACAGGAGAAGCCTGTTGCTCTCCCAATTTGCGGTGCAACAGTTTTGCCCACTCAGTGTCTGCAACACAAGTGCGAATGGGCTGGCTTACGGGATCCAAAGGGGACCGCTAAATCAGCAGAGGGATCTTCTGGCTCCTGAATCTTCAGGGTATCACGCACAGCTGTGATAAGTGCTCCAACAAGCGCTTTGTCGTGCACGGACCCAGACGGGGACTCATCCTCACCGTCCGAACGGTCCTGGTCAGCGTCATCTGACAAGACAGAACAGGGGTTACCAGCCTCAGCAGGGCCTGAGTCTGCGTCAAAGTTCTCCCCAGGGGATGGGGGGAGGGGCCACTTTTTTGCACCTTTTTACCCACGTACCGCCTCCATCTTGGAAACGAACGAATTGAGGACCGCCGTCAGGGTGTCCAGGGGTGCTGCACAGTTCGCAGGTGACCCGATTGCAATTGCCTGGATTTCGGGGGTAGAAACACCAGTTTCTGAAGCCATGCTGACCCTACCCTGTCTGACACCCAAAGGGGACTTAGGACAGCGACAGTCCCACCCTCCTTACTGCCGCTGGCTGAGGGGCTCTTTCCCGCAGGACTCGCCACCCTGAGGGGTTCTGCGCTATCCAGCAGGTAGTGCCTGTGGTCTCTGTTGGCTCACAGGTGCAGAGGAAACAGTGCTGTGTCGGTGGAAGCAGCTGCTAATGGCGCTGTAACCGCTCTGAAGTGTGCTCAGGCTCCAAGAAAATGGCCGCCCAGCGTCCAGCATAAGGACATAAAACACAGGGAAAATGGCCGTCAGAGCACAGGAGTACATGCTGCCGCTAGAGAACACTGAAAAACGTGTTCAAGCTTCAAGGAAATGGAAGCCGGTGTCCTGTATAGGGACAAACACAAAGAAAATGGCTGCTAAAGCCCAGGAGAGCATGCTTTCCATTGCCCACACCTAAGATGGCACGCATAAAAGCTCACAACCACCTCTGGAGCTGAGGTTTCGTCGTGGCCGGCCTAGAGCGGAGCTGCGACCTGCACACGCTCGCTGGCCGGACTGGGGAGACTACAAGGATAAGGGTATCCAGCCTGTCACCCAGCCGGCTGTTGATAGCAGATCACAGGATCAATCATCTTGCGCAAAAAGTCAAGCTTCCGCCGAAAAATGCATGGACCGATGGGCCCGCAGGGTTCCTAGGTCCTTCTCTTTCACTAGGCAAAATAAAACTAATGACTGCATGGCAGGCTGGAGGGTTGTTACCCAAGGGACTGCCCCCTGGGCTGAACTGGAAAGTTCTGAGTGTTACATAACAAGTAATGCCCAGTATTCTCCTAGTGGTGGGCATAACAACCCAATGGCTACGAGAGGAGCTGTGTCGGTCGGTGAATATAAGAGAAAAAAAAATGTTTATCTGGGTGATCCCACTAAGAATATATAAGCCTTTTCAGCAATGAATGGATAGGAAAGGCATGCGCAGCTTGAGGAGGTTTTAGTGAACCCAAAACACGAAAGTGATAATATCAACCGAGGAGGAGGAGGAGGAGGAGGAGGAGGAGGAGGAGGAGGAGGAGGAGGAGAAGGAGAAGGAGAAGGAGGAGAAGGAGGAGAAGGAGGAGAAGGAGGAGAAGGAGAAGAACGTCATCAGCCTTCTCAAGGTCCCCTGAGGGAAATCGCATTTTATTCCATTCTGAGATGCGATTAAAGGCCCTAAAAATACAATGATGAAAATATCAAATATTGAAATGATGAACTATAAAGCAAATAAGTATCCAATCAAACCAAATGTCCCATCGTGTTCTGAAATAAAATTGAAACAATGTCTGTAATAAGTGAAGTAAGGACACCTAGATATTCAGATTCCAGAGAGAAGGACCACGTGATGACTAAATCTTGCAGAGATAGTAAATGAGGGTATTTACCAAAATCGGATGGACTCCCTTGTGAGCGGAGTCAACAGTGCAAGCAGACACAACCCTCTGCGGGCATGGATGGATCTCCGATGACGCGAGCTTGGCCAACAACTTCCAGAAATGAACGAGTGAGCCAATAAGAGTGTTAGCTTGTGTGCCCTGTGTCAAAGACCAAAATGTTGCAACCGTATGGCAGGATGGCAACCAAAAGCACAGGGTATGTAACAAGGCTTCAAGTACTTAGGAAACCCAATTGCTTGTAGCAGGTGAGTGGTTAATGGCCATGTAACTGCAGTTACTGTAGGCTAGAAGCAGCAACAGAACAAAGACTGGAGTTCCACTGCAAAGCAAAAGTAGCAGTGGGGAGATTCTTCCTCAAAGTTGAATGCCAGGAAATAGTATGGATCATGTGAACATTTAACTCCTTTAATGTGAATACCACAGTAACCCATTTCATAGTAGGATTGGGGAAAAATAAACAGAGAAAAAAAAAAAAAAAAACAAAGGCAAACAACCATTTATGTTTTATTACTTGAAACTTCCTTATATGGGGGATAATGAGGGCTTTTAATATACTGTCTGGATTCAGGGGCACATTACCAGAGCATTGACTGCCAGTACCTTTTCAAAGCATTGATCTTCTCAAGCTTGCATTTTTTACAGGATTTATCTGAAGAAAAATAAAAAATAAAACTCATCAAGAACAATTTTTACAGCATTACACCAGGTAAATTATTAGGGCAGTCCCTTTACACAGTCTAATTTAAGACAGTAATTTAAATTTAAGTTAGCAAGGGGATGGGTACATCACCCTTAAATAAAATGCAGTTTAACATATGGTGCCCAGTAGCTGGACCTTTTTCCAAAACCTTGACCAGTTTTCCCAAATATACTGGTGTAAAAGATTATATGCATCAGGCTGCTTTTTGTTTTCTATGCATCCAAACGGACCAGTTTACATATGTGCAATTTAGACCCATTTCACACTGGGGTCGAGGCCCCATTCGCTTTACCGCTGTTTAAGCTGTGCTTTTCGGTGCAATGGGCAGGGGAGTTTTGGGAGCGCTGTATACATCGCTCCTAAAATGCCCCAAAGATGCTGCTTGCAGGACATTTTCAAAAGTCCTGCAAGCGCATTGCCTGGGTGTGAAAGCACCAATTGCAATGAATGGGAGGCAGTTTTCAGGAGCTATTTCTAGCGCTAAAACACCTGAAAACTGCCTTGTTGTGAAAGGGGTCTTAAATTTGGGTTTTCTCCAACGTGCCTGTTAAAGACTTGCTTAGCTGACATTTATTCTGGCTCCAGATACTGCCTGCTGTACCACTAAGCCGATTCCTGGCTTCCTGACTTTCCTCGCTTGTCTGACTATCCGTTCCTGTTACCGAACTTTGGCTAGGTTTTGACTACATTTGTTCTTTTTACTTTTATTATTAAACAAGTGTGATTTAACTGTACTTCTGTCTCAGTCCGATTCATGGTTTCTGACAGTAGGCAAAGGCCATGAATTCAGAATATGCAGTCGATCCACTTGTTGGTAATATTTTTTCCAGATTTGATGAGCAGGATCACCGCATGGATCAGTTTGCTATGGCGTTACAGATGCTCCTGAGTCGCACGGCTCACCTGGAATCTCTCACTGTGGCTGCTCCGGTACAACCTGTGTTGCAGGCCATTCCTGCTGCTGCTCCAGTCTCTCTGCAGGCACCCGCTTCGACTATTACCTCTATAAGAGGTATGTCTGGTTCCACTCCATCAGCGTTTTGGGGATGATCCAGTCCAATGCAGAGGGTTTTTCAACCAAGTTGAGATGTACTTTGAGATCCTGCCCCAGGCGTTTCCGACAGACAGAAGCAAAGTAGGTTTCGTGATATATTTGCTTTTTGCGAGAGCCTTGGCCTGTGCAAACCCTCTATGGGAGAAGCAAAAACCCATTGTCCTGTGTTACCTAGAGTATTTGGAGTCTTTTAAATTTGCTGTTTCCGCACACTCCGCTTTTGCTGCCAAGTGCCTCATGGCCATCAGAGTATGATCATGCTGCCGATTATGCCACTGAATTCCGTACTCTTGCAGCAGAGGTTGCTTGGAACATTGAGGCCCTTGTGGCTGCTTTTTCTCATCGTCTCTCGGATATCATTACAGATGAGATAGCAGCCCGAGATATACCCACTGAGCTGGAGAAGTTGATCACATTTGCCATTCTCATTGACTCTGAGAAAGACTCTAAGGAGTCATCTGTGCCCACCAGTGCCTCCTACCAGTGTCCACCCCAGCTCCACTTACCAGTGCCCCCTATCAATGCCTCATCAACAGTGCTGGCCATCAGTGTCACCTAACAGTGCCACCTATCAGTGCCCATCAGTGGTACCCATCAGTACCCACCAGTCCCGCCTTATCTGTGCCCACCAGTGCAACCTCACCGGCCCATGTCAATGAAGGAGAAAAATTACCTGTTTGCAAAATGTTATAACTAACTATGAAACAAATTACAGGAAGATTACCCAGGCAATCCCTGAAAGGCACTTCAAACTCACATCAAGTAGTACTCAGGTCGCCTGAGAAGGCCGTGACTTTCAGCCCATGAAAGTGAATCAAGCCTTAAAGCTGAACAGAAAAAAAAATAAAAATAAATGTGTATAGAAGAGTGCAGTGTCAAATTAAATGAAAGTGAAAATTAGGTCAAGGAATAATACGACACTAATCAGTGTGATAAAATTCAAAGAACAAATATCAATATACACTGATAAGTGAGAAAACGTCCAAAAAGAATTATAGCGCAGAGTACAGTCCAAAAGGGAGCGAAAGTTTAGATGCGACCATTCCCATGAATATAAAGGTGTTACTCGGTGTCCAGATAGCCAACCACCACCATCGAGTTAATTGCAAACTCACTGGAACCAACGGCTGCCCTCACAGCTGCATGCATGCCTTTCAGCAAAAATCCCTGGGTAAATAGCAGCGATAAACTTCCTTTAGCAACTCAGAGCGAGGTCCATAGTGCAGTAGGTTTAAATGTTCCAAAAGTGTAACAATAAAAACACAATATGACTTTCATAAAAAGCCACTCACGACCCTGAATTACCCAGCGGCAAGACGTCAGCGCCAAACAGCGGGCGCTCAAGGGGTCCTATGACAGTCATAGTTCTTCTCTCATATTCTCTCCTAAGATCATCAGAAAGAAACAGCGTTTGTAACTTACCAGTAGAATTTGTTTCTTACCGAGTACAGTACAGGACTCGGGCTACTTTAACCGCTTGAGATCCACGCTATGCTTTGCCGGGACTGCGTCTATTGACGTCGTCCCGTGCACGAGCGGCCTGCGTGCCCCCTGAGGGGCGCGCTATGTGATTAGCGAGTCTATGAGACTCGCCTGATCACAGATCGGAGCAAGGGATCGATCCCAACCCCTTACCACATGATCAGCTGTCAGCCAATGACAGCTGATCATGTGATCACAACAGAGCTGACAGCGCGAGGAGAAAATAAAAATAAAAAAATAAAGCAGATCACCAGCGGCCGTGAGGGACACTTCAGTCCCGATCACGGCCAGCTCATCAGTGCCCACCTGCCCTCTGCCAGTGCCACCTAAGTATAAGAAAAAGTGCCACCCATCAGTGGCCATTGTGCCACCTATCAGTGCCCACAATCTGCCTCAACAGTGCTGCACCTCAGTGCCACATATCCATGCCCATCAGTGTCATCTACCAGTGCCCATCAGTGCCACCTATCAGTGCCATCTATCAGTGGTACCTGTCAGTGCCCATTAGAGCCACCCATCCGTGCCATCTTATCTGTGCCCATCAGTACTGCCTTATCTGTGCCCACTATCAGAGCCTAGATCCTTCTTCACTAGGTAAAAAATAAAATAAAAAACTGAGCTGCAGAAAGCAGGCTGAGGGGTTATTGCCAGAGGGACCGACCCCCTGGGTGGAACTGTACAGTTCTGTTTTTCACATGTATTACATGTTCTGCCTAGTCCTCTCCTGAAGGTGGTGTAATAACCCTACGGTCAAGATTAATGGAGCTGTGTCCGTCAATGAACGAAAGAAATAGCCACCGCTCAGCTCCACACCATTAGATGGTGAAAGCGACATCAAACGTCACTTCTGTCCAATGGTCTTAAATAGAGAATTTTTTTTTATTTTAGTCTAAATATGAGATCTGAGGTCTTTTTGACCCCAGAGTTCCCATTTAAGGCCCCTTTCACACATGCGGACCGTATGTCCGTATTTCATCCATCCGTTTGCAGATAAAATACGGATATACATGCATTCCTATGGGATAGCGGGTGTCTGCGGTTGTACATCCGCAGGCACCCGATATCGTCCGTCTCTGCAATGGTCTGATTCTGCAGACGGAGGAAAATCCTATTTTTCTATCCGTCTGCAGAGCGGATCGGATGAACACTGACAGCCGGTCCGTGTTCATCCGATCCCCCATAGGAGGAAAGCAGAGATCTGGACAGGGCGGGGACCGCCCTGTCATCCGCCGGCTCAGCGGGGATAAACTGAGAAATCTCCGCTGAGCAAGCGGATCATCACAGGGCGGATCATTACGGATCCGTGCCGTGTGAAAAGGGCCTAAGAGGTCCTGTCTTTTTTTATATTACAAGGGATGTTTACATTCCTTGTGATAGGAATAAAATGTGACCCACATTTTATTTTTATTTTTTTAAAATACAGTGTAAAAATAAAAAGTAAAATAAAAGGAATTAAAAAAAAAAAAAAAAAAAACTGAAAGCACCCTGACCCGCTGAGTTCGCACGCAGAAGCCAACACAAACGAAAGTCACACCCGCATATGAAAACTGTGTTCAAACCACACATGAGGTATCGCCGTGATCATTAGAGTGAGAACAATAATTTTAGCACTAGACCTTCTGCGCTACTCAAAACTGGTAATCTGTAGAAATTTTTAACCATCTGACATCCACGCTATGGCCGAATGAGCCTATGGCGGAGCACGCTGTGATCCCAGACTCGAGAGATCACCAATCTGAGTAAGGGGCCGGCCCCTTACCACGTGATCAGCTGTCAGCCAATGACAGCTGATCCCATGATCAAAACAAAAGCTCAGTGATTGTTTTTTTTCTCCTCACGCCGACAGCTGAGGAGAAAAAAAGAAAGCCGATCACTGGCTCAGCTTAAAGAGAGATCGGTCCCGAAACAAAGAGGTAATTATGCCACATAATTGGAACCTTAAAGTGCCCACAAGTGCCATCAATGCCTACCAGTGCCACCTATCAATGCCCACCAGTGGGGCTAATCAGTGCCACATAGAAGTGCTGACCATCAGTGTAACTGATCAGTGCCCATCACTGACACCTAGCGGTGCCCATCACTGCCGCCTCATCGGTGTACTTTTTCCATTTTAACAAAAAAAATAAAAAAAAAATAAAGTCGCACAGGTGTTAAAATACCACCAAAAGAAAGCTCTATTTGGGGGGAGAAAAAAAATATAAAAAATGTAATTTGAGTACAGTGTTGTATGACCGCACAATTGTCATTCAAAATGCATCAGCGCTGAAAATTGGTCTGGATAGGAGAGGGGTTTAAGTGCCCAGTAAGCAAGTGATTAAACATCACCTATGGAAAATGGGGGTAAAAGTTTGTCGTCATTCCACGAGCGGGCGCAATTTTGAAGCATGACATGTTGGGTATCAGTTTACTCGGCGTAACATCTTTCACAATATAGTTTTATTTTATTTTTTAAGTGTATTTTTACCAAAAAAACACCTTATTTTTCTAGCAAAAAAAAAATCAAATAAGAATACATTTTCAACTTGTAAACAACAAATCTCAGAAAGAGGCTCGGTCCTTCACATTTGCCAGCAATTGCAGCCTTGAGTCTTTTTTGGGTATAACGCAACAAGCTTTGAACACCTAGATTGGGGAATTTTCTGGCATTCTTCTTTGCAAATCTTCTCAAGCTGTCAGGTTGGATGGGAACCAGCAGTGAACAGACATTTTGAGGTCTCTCCAGAGATGTTTAATAGGGTTCAAGTCAGGGCTTCAGCTGGACCACTTTAGGACATGCAGAGTTGTCTCTAAGCCACACCTGTGTTGTCTTGGCGGTGTACTTAGGATCGTTTTCATGTTAAAAGGTGAACCTTCAGCCCAATCTTAGGTCGTAAGCACTATGGAACAGGTTTTAGTGAAGATATCTCTGTGCTTTGCTCAATTCAGCTTTCCATCAACCCTGATTAGTCTTGCCACCATCATGCTTCACTTTTGGGATGGTACAGGGCAGGTAAGGAGCAGTGACTGGTTTCCTCCAGATAGAACGTTTAGAACATTTAGAATTGAGGCCAAAACAGTTCAATCTACTTTTAAAAAAACAGAGAATCTTGTTTCTCAGTCTGAAAGTCCTTCAGGTGCTTTTTTTTGCAAACTCCAAACAGGCTTTCATGTGTTTTGCACTGAGAAGCTTCCATCTATCCACTCTGCCATAAAGCCTAGATCAGAGGAGGACTGCACTGGTGGTTGCCCTTCTGTAACTGTGCCCGATCTCCACACAGGCATTCAACAGGGTTACAATCAGGTTCTTCGTTACCTCTCTTACCAAGACCCTCCTTCCCCGATTGCTCAGTATGGCTGGGGGACCAGCTCTGGAAGGAGTCCTGGTTGTGACAAACGTCTTCCATTTGAGAAATTATGAAGGCCACTGTGCTCTTAGGAACCCTTCAGTGCAGAAGTTTTTTATATACTTGTCTCTGAGCTCTACAGGCAGTTCCTTTGACCTCATGGCTTTTGCTCTGATACAGTATGCATTGTCAGCTGGGAGGCCTTTTATAGATGAGAGGTGTGTGCCTTACCAAATCATGTCCAATCAATTTGATTTACCACATGTAGACTCCAATCAAAAAGGTGTAGAAACATCTCAGAACTACTAAGAAATGGGAGTCACCTGAGCTAAAATTATAAGTGTAGCTGCAAAGGGTCTGAATGCGTATGCCAATGTGATTATTCAGCTTTTCCTTTTTGATACATCTGCACACATTTCTAAAATTCGGTTTTTACTTTGTCATGAGGTACTGCATGTAGATTAGAAAAACTTATATTTAAACAACTGTATCAGGCTGCAACATGGCAAAATTTGAAAAAAAAAAAAAAAAAAAGAGCTGAAGAGGGTCTGAATACTTTCAATACACTGTACATCGGGGCCCAGTAGCTAAAGGTTTAAATGTATATGTGATAATTACATTTAGTTATGCATAAACAAAATCACTGAGAATGTTTTCTTTGACACTGCAGTGTATTCGGGATCTAGCACATATAGGATGTACTCACCTGCATAGCTATATGTTTGTGGTGCAGGTGTGTCCGTCAAGGCTTCATAGTAGTATGGAAAATCTGGAAATGTCACCGACACTGTAGTGAGACCATAAGATAGAGGCATAAGATTCTGTCTGGAGGGTAGCATGTTTCCTGCATTAAACCGAAACATGGAGCCCTATTAAAGAGACTGGTGACTTATAACACACTCAACATGGGCTCTTGCAAATCAAAACGCAGTTCTATTGTTTTAAGGCCATAAAAATGTACATAATGTGTACATATATTTGATAAAAAAAAAAAAGTTACAATTACAATCAAAAACACAAAAAGAATCAAACACTAAAAACCAATAAAATGGTAACCGGTATTTAAGAGCTAATGTTTTGTCATTAATCCCCACCAACAGTAAAAAAAAAAAAAATTGCAAGAGACAAAACAATTTTCTCCACCTGTTGATGACAAAAAGAAGGATTTATGGGAAACTACACGGCTAGCCTAAAAAGATTAAAAAAGTGAATTTACACAAGGCCCCCCGGTCCCGCTGACTGGTACCGCCGCAATCTCCACGCCAGGAGCCCAGGGCTTAGAATTCCTCCTGAGCATTCTAATTGGTCAGCGCTGTCACACAGGCTGTGCTGACCAATCACCAGCCGCATAGCCCATCCTCTAAGCTATGCAGAATACGCAGAAATGGAGAGAGGATTTCTAAGCACTGGGCTTCTGCTGCAGATATACTGGGGCTTAGAACCGGAGATTGTGATAAAGGTGAGCGGAATTGGGGGGGGGGGGCTGGGGGGTATGGAGGAGTAGTTACCTGTGTAAGTTCACCTTACAGAGTTTTCTGAAAAGGTGAACTTACACTTTAAAGTGGTGTTGCACAGACAAAAAAAATCATTACAATTCCTAACAAAAAAAAAAAATGTTTAACTCACCTCTAAATGCCTGTTGCTAGGGGATCCCTCATAGTCAGCCTCCATCAGTGCCTGGGCTGGTGACATCACTTCGCCTCGGCGCAGGAAGGGCTCAGCTCTGCCCCCTCCCTCCTGTCAGTCATCTGAAACACGTGACAGGTCCCAGATGATTGTGCGGCCAATCACGGCGCCAAGCGGAGGGGGGAGCAGGGTGTCGACCCTCCCCGCATCGCTGGACCCTGGAACAGGTAAGTGGTTCCCGATTATTAAAAGTCAGCAGCTGCAGTATTTGTAGCTGCTGACTAAAACATTTTTTTTATGGAAACTCCTCTTTAAAAATGTCCCACTACCGAATACTGTGCCATTTCTCTAAGAGCAGAAACAAATTCTGGGAACTATAAAATAAAGAATGTGATGCGCTGATTCAGCGCATCACATTCTTTATTTTATTTTTCAGTAGTGAGAGAACTCATTTAGTGACTGCTGCTTTTTTCACTAGTTATTTTCACCTTTCCATAGAGCGCAGAAGTCTCTAGATACACAAATTCTGGGAACTGTCCCAAGCTATAGGCAGCCGATTGACTTTACGGTGGGAAAGACGCAGTAAATCTAAATTTTTAACAAAGTAACACCATTTTGTCACACACACAGTGCCTTGAAAAAGTAGTCATACCCCTTGAAATTTTCCACATTTTGTCATCTTACAACCAAAAACGTAAATATGCCCTTTATTGGGATTTTATGTGATAGACCAACAAAGTGGCACATAATTGTGAAGTGGAAAGAAAGCGATAAACGTTTTTCAAAATTTTACAAATAAATATCTGAAAAATGTGGAGTACATTTATATTCAGCCAATTTTAGGCTGGGTTCACACTATTGCAAATTGAAAGGGGGTTTCGCTGCATCCAATTCGCACAGAACACTGAATCGGCGCCATAAGAGAGCCAGTCACGTACATCTCCCCAGCGGCTCAGGTGCAAATTGCACAAGAGTCCTGTGCGTCTTTTGGTCCAATTCAGGCTGAAGTCAGACCTGAAATGGTGAATGGAGACGCCCCGGACTCCTGCTGTGAGCTGCTGCGATCTCTAGTATGAATCCAGTCACATTGATACCTCTAACTCATTGTTTCTCAATTCCAGTCCTCAAGGCGACCCCCCACAGGTCATGTTTTCAGGCTTACCATTATTTTGCATGGGTGATTTGATCAGTTTCACTGCCTTAGTAATTACCACAGCAGTTTGATCTTAGAAAAATCCTGAAAACATGACCTGTTGGGGCGCCTTGAGGACTGGAGTTGAGAAACACTGCTCTAACTAATATAGTGGAACCAATTGCCTTCAGAAGGCACCCAATTAGTAAATAGAGTCCACCTGTGTGTAATTTAATTTCAGTATAAAATACACCAGTCCTGTGAAGCCCTCAGAGGTTTGTTAGAGAATCTTAGTCGAACAGCATCATGAAAGCCAAGGAACACCCCAGACAGGTCAGGGATATCATTGTGGAGAAGTTTAAAGCAGGTTTCGTTTATAAAAATAAATAAATAATATCCCAAGTGTTAAACATCTCACAGAGCACTGTTCATTTCATCATCTGAAAATGGAAAAAAAAAAAATTTGGCACAACTTCAAACCTACCAAGACATTGGCCGTCCACCTAAACTGGCATGTTAGTTAGTGCCCCATCATTGTTTTTGTACTGCTGCACAGTTGTGTAATGTTAATGTAAATTGTAAAGTTTAAATTTTTCATTCTTCATAAATATTTTAAATAAACAAAAAAAAAAAAAAAAAAAAAAGGCATGTTTTTTTTTTTTTTATGAATTTATCCAAATAATCTAAACAATAATTGGCTGAGTACAAATGCACAACACACTTTTCAGATGTTTGTAAAAAAAAAATTCAAGGCGCTGTAATCCATACCTAAGCCATAATAATAATAATAAGCACAATTTTTTTTTCTACTTTAAAGTGGCAAAAAAAAAAAAAAAAAAAAAAAAAAAAAAACTTAGTTGGATCTTTAGTCTAACCTCATAAATGTGCTCAAAAATGTAGTATGCATGCAGATCTTTTCTAAACAGGATATGCAGGATATGTAGGAGGTGTGGTTAAGAGATTTAAAGTGTTTGTAAATGGTTATTTTTTTTTTTTTTAAATAAAATATACTTCAGAACGATGCGGATATCCACCATGTAGTCACCTAGGAGCCTTAGACGACTACTGTTCATCAAGATCTATTGGACTGTTAGTTTGGGAAGTTTAAATCACTTCTGTCCCCTTCTTTCTCAGAAATTCTTGAAAGCCTTTTGTCAGCATGTATCCTTTGGCTCCCTCCGGTGGCCGCAAAAAGCAACTACAGCCTGGAAACTGAAATCTTTCCAGTAGATACTGCCTTGTAGCCTAATGCCGTGTACACACGGCCGGACTTTGACAGCAAAGGTCCAACGGATCGAATCCAGACAATTTGACCATGTGTGGGCTTCATTGGACCTTTGCTGTCAAAAAAAAAAAACCTCAGACAGACTTTACATTTAGAACATTTCAAATCTTTCCAACGGACTCGAGTCCGGTCGAAAAATCAGTTTGTCTGTATGCTAGTCCAGCGGCCGAAAACCGACGCTAGGGTAGCTATTGGCTACTGGCTATGAACTTCCTTATTCTAGTCCGGTCGTATGTCATCAGTGTCGAATCCGTCAGACTTGTGATTGTGTGTGGCCAAGTCAGTTCATTCAGAAAGTCAGTCGGGAAGAACGTCGGACCTAGTCTGCTGGAAAGTCCAGTCGTGTGTACACGGCATTACAGATCTTTTTTGTGCCATTTTGTTTCTCCTATGACAAACTGATATCCTACAACTGCTAGTCCCTTGGCCCTGGTGTATTCCTAAAGAAGCCATATCTTTGCGAAACATGTCCAGAAAATACAGTTGTACAGTATATTTCAAATATTTTGTCTCATTCTTGCTGTAAAAATGTAAGACTGTTATATCTTTAGTGTATGAAATAAAATTTGGTATTTTTCAAGTGGTGCACTGAAATTTTGGCCGCCGAAAACTGTTTTTGACATATGGCCAAAAGAAAGGGTGCCCATAATGGTGCTGAAAATGGGCAGGGTCAGCCCCAGGTGCTGCACATTGTGAGGGGGGTGATCCTGGAGGCTCAGAGTCACCCCCCCCTCCTCGCAGAGCAGTGGTCTCCCTGTGTGTCAGGGAGCTGAATTGTCCAGCCGGCCGCAGTAACAATGTTCCGCCTCATGTGATAGACGGCACACTGATCCAATGCCGGGGACATTGAATCAGTGCGATGTGATCAAAGGGGGCGGGACGTTACCACGGCCGGGAAATTCAAATACAGCTCTGTGACACAGTGGGAGATCGCTGCTCTGATCCAGGCACTGGCGAGGCTGCATTAATCTCTTGCATGTCTGCAGTCTGACCATCTCCTGCATCGTGTCTGCTAGAAGCGCACCAAATGGAAATTTTGCCAATACTATTAGCAGTGTGTTTAACCACTTTCAGACCGGACCATTTTGCTGGTCAATGACCAGAGGTCTTTTTACAATTTTGCACTGCGCTGCTTTAACTGGTAATTGCGCGGTCATGCAATGTTGTACCCAAACAAAATTTGCGTCCTTTTCTTCCCACAAATAGAGCTTTCTTTTAAAAGGTATTTGACTGACTCTGCGATTTTTATTTTTTGCGATATAAACGTAAAAAGGCCGCAAATTTTGAAAAAAAAAATGATATTTTCTACTTTGTTATTAGAAAAATCCAATAAACTCAATTTTAGTCATACATTTAGGCCAAAATGTATTCAGCCACATGTCTTTGGTAAAAAAAAGTCAATAATTGTATATTTATTGGTTTGCGCAAAAGTTGTCACATCTACAAACTAAGGTACGTTTTCTGGAATTTACGCAGCTTTTAGTTTATGACTGCCTATCTCATTTCTTGAGGTGCTAAAATGGCAGGGCAGTACAAAACCCCCCCAAATGACCCCATTTTGGAAAGTAGATACCCTAAGGAAATTGATAAGAGGCATGTTGAGCCCATTGAATATTTAATTTTTTTGCCTCAAGCGATTGAATAATGACAAAAAAAAATTTTTTTTTTTTTTTTTTTTTTACACAAAGTTGTCACTAAATGATATATTGCTCACACATGCCATGGTTATATGTGGAATTGTACCCCAAAATACATTCTGCTGCTTCTCCTGAGTACACATGTGGTCGACTTTTTGGAAGCCTAGCCGCGTACGGGGCCCCGAAAGCCAAGCACCGCCTTCAGGATTTCTAAGGGCATACATTTGTAATTTCACTCCTCACTACCTATCACTGTTTTGAAGGCCATAAAATGCCAATATGGCACAAAACCCCCACAAATTATCCCATTTTAGAAAGTAGACACCCCAAGCTATTTGCTGAGAGGCATGTTGAGTCCATGGAATATTTTGTATTTGGCACAAGTTGCAGGAAAATTACAAACTTATTTATTTTTATTTATTTTTCACAAAGTTGTCACTAAATGATATATTGCTCACACATGCTATGGGCATATGTGAAATGACACCCCAAAATAAATTCTGCTGCTTCTCCTGAGTACGGGGATACCACATATGTGGGACTTTGGGAGCCTAGCCGCGTACGGGGCCCCGAAAACCAAGCACCGCCTTCAGGCTTTCTAAGGGCGTACATTTTTGACTTCACTCCTCACTACCCATTACAGTTTTGAAGGCCATAAAATGCCAAGATGGCACAAAACCCCCACAAATTACCCCATTTTAGAAAGTAGACACCCCAAGCTATTTGCTGAGAGGCATGTTGAGTCCATGGAATATTTTATATTTTGCCACAAGTTGCGGGAATATTACAAACTTTTTTATTTTATTTTTTCACAAAGTTGTCACTAAATTATATATTGCTCACGCATGCCATGGGCATATGTGAAATGACACCCCAAAATAAATTCTGCTGCTTCTCCTGAGTACGGGGATACCACATGTGGGACTTTTTGGGAGCCTACCCGCGTACGGGGCCCCGAAAACCAAGCACCGCCTTCAGGCTTTCTAAGGGCGTTACAGTTTTGAAGGCCATAAAATGCCAAGATGGCACAAACCCCCCCCCCCCAAATGACCCCATTTTGGAAAGTAGACACCCCTAAATTTAGGGGTACACTAGTGAGACTAGGTAATAAATGGCGGGTGCCCTGAAACTATAAAAAAAATAACTAACCAACCAGCGTCACCTGTAACAGTTATATGGTGATCACTGGTGAAAGGGTTAACTAGGGGGCAATCAGGGGGCTTTATGCGGTAGTATATGGGGGTCCCCGGCGCTATAAAAAGCTGCGGCGAACCTAAATATCTACCTGCCTAACTAGCGTCACCTGTGACACTAATACAGCGATCAGAAAAACGATCGCTTATTAGGCTGGGTTCACACTGGAGCGATGCGGGAACGCCACGAAATCCGTGGCGGGTTCCCGCATCGCATGCCTCCCGGCGGCAGTTCACACTGCCCTATGCGAACTGCTGGGAGTGTCAGTGAAATGTTAATGACACCCCCAGATCAGTTCGCATATCGCAGTGCGATCTGCAAACTCGGATCGCATGGTGTGAACACCCATGCGATCCGATTCTGCTGCGGACCAAAAAAAGGGTCCCGTGCGAGTTTGCGGCGGGTGCGGCGCAAATTCAGCCATACTATCTGTATGGCTGAACTCGAATCGCACAGAGATCGGATGTGATTTGCACTGCAGTGCGGTGCGAATCACATCCGCTCTCATAAACCGCTGCAATGTGAACCCAGCCTTAGTGACACTGGCGACGGGGGGTGATCACGGGGTTAAACCTTTATTGGGGGGGTTAGGGGGGTACCTTAGAACTAAAGGGGGCTAACCCTAACTGCCCTAACAGTTATTAGTCACAAATGACACCCGCCGGGTGATCAGGGGGTTAAACCTTTATTAGGTAATAAATGGCGGGTGCCCTGAAACTATAAAAAAATAACTAACCAACCAGCGTCACCTGTAACAGTTATATGGTGATCACTGGTGAAAGGGTTAACTAGGGGGCAATCAGGGGGCTTTATGGGGTAGTATATGAGGGTCCCTGGCGCTATAAAAATCTGCGGCGAACCTAAATACCTACCTGCCTAACTAGCGTCACCTGTGACACTAATACAGCGATCAGAAAAACGATCGCTTATTAGGCTGGGTTCACACTGGAGCGATGCGGGAACGCCACGAATCCGCGGCGGGTTCCCGCATCGCATGCCTCCCGGCGGCAGTTCACACTGCCCTATGCGAACTGCTGGGAGTGTCAGTGAAATGTTAATGACACCCTCAGATCAGTTCGCATATCGCAGTGCGATCTGCAAACTCGGATCGCATGGTGTGAACACCCATGCGATCCGATTCTGCTGCGGACCAAAAAAAGGGTCCCGTGCGAATTTGCGGCGGGTGCGGCGCGAATTCAGCCATACTATCTGTATGGCTGAACTCGAATCGCACAGAGATCAGATGTGATTTGCACTGCAGTGTGGTGCGAATCACATCCGTTCTCAAACCGCTGCAATGTGAACCCAGCCTTAGTGACACTGGCGACGGGGGGTGATCACGGGGTTAAACCTTTATTGGGGGGGTTAGGGGGGTACATTAGAACTAAAGGGGGCTAACCCTAACAGTTATTACAGTCACAAATGACACCAATGCAAAAAAAAAAAAAAATGCAATTGGTGTCACTGTGACTGGGGGGGCAGGGGTAATTGGGGGGTGATCGGGGGGTGAAGGGGGGGTGTGAGTGTGCCTGGCATGTTCTACTGTGTAGTGTCGTGTTGGTGCAACTCACCGATCCTCTCTCCTCGGTGCCGGAACGAAAAATACCGACACGGAGGAGAGATTACATCACTTCCTCTGCCTGTGTTTACATTACAGGAGAGGAAGTGATGCAATGCTTCACTTCCATTCGTCAGGAGCGATCGCGACGTGGTGGCCATGAATGAATGGCCGCCCCCTTATCCCAGATCGCTCCTGCACGGATACCGACCGCCGCTGGCACCGGGGGGGGCCGAATCGGGCCCCCCACCCGCGGGAAGGCAGGGACGTACAGGTACGACCATATGCCTGCCCGTGCCATTCTGTCGACGTATATCGTCGTGCGGCGGTCGGCAAGTGGTTAAGTAGGAGATTGATTACATATCTCTTGTAACATGTCTGCAAAGTGTAATTTTAGGCCGACTCACACCATCGCAGCGCTATGAAATTTAAAAACAAACAATCAGTATACATATAGATCATACAATTCAAATGGCAAGCAGCTACTTGTAATAGTACAAGATTGTATCAAATCAACACATAAAAAGTACTCAAATACTAAAGCAGCGCTCCTGTCAGTTGATAATATGACCGGCTTTCATATGGTTCTTAACATATGAGAAATGGATGAATGACAGATGGTGGTGAAAAGTCCCGAAAGCACAAGTTGATGGTCCTAGTGTTGAATGGTAAATGTGAACAGTACACCAAGGTCCTCACACCGTGCGTCACACTCCCCTAAGGGGTTCTCACTCACCAAACAGTAGATTTCAAGCCTTGACATACTTAGATAGCCATCATCCACATCACAAGCTGGGTCAGAGCTGCATATCGCCTCCACAGGTACTCGGATATAGGAGAAGAAAAACTCCACAGAACAGGATTCCGTTTTACATTTTATTGCAGTTCTCCACTTTTTAAAATACTTATTTTTTTCCCCCTCGCAGTTTGATAATAAAGAGCTCATACACTGACTGAGCCACAACTGCCTGTTGCTTGAAATCTACCTATATTTGGTGAGCGAGAACCCCTTAGGGGAGTGTGACAAACTTGGGACTTTTGACCACCATCTGTCATTCATCTATTTCTCATATGTTAAGAACCATATCAAAGCCGGTCATATCAACTGACAGGAGCGCTGCTTGAGTATTTGAGCAATTTTTATATGTGTTGATTTGATACTATCTTGTAGCTGCTTGCCATTTTAATTGTATGGTCTATATGTATACTAATTGTTTTTAAATTTCATAGTGCTGAAGTGCTGAGATAGTGTGTCAGGCTAAAATTACACTTTGATTACATATCTCTGTTACCGAGAAGGTCAGAGAGCAATAATTCTAGTGCTAGACCTCCACTAACTCTAAACTGGTAACCTGTAGAAAATTAAATTTTTTTAAAGTGGTTGTAAACCCTTACAAACCACTTTGACCTACAGGTAAGCCTAGATTAAGGCTTACCTGTAGGTCCAAGAAATATCTCCTAAACCTATATGGTTTAGGAGATATTTGCCCGAAAACAGGCACCGCTGTCTACGGCGCATGCGCCATAGACAGCGGCGCGCAGGCGCACTGAGTGCGGCATTCTCAACGACGGAGCTGCCGCGCGTGGAGTGACATCATCGCGGCTTCGCCGAATGACAGCGGCGGAGCTGCGAGACCCCACCAAGAAGATGGATGCAGCGGACTACAGGGGACAGCGGCGACTTCGCTGGCTCCTGTGTCAGGTAAGTGACACATAATGGACTACTATGCGATGCATAGTAGTCCATTATGCTTTGCCTTTGCAGGAAAAGAAAGAGGAAGTAAACTCATCAGGGTTTACTTCCTCTTTAAAGCGTTGTCTATGGAGATTTTTTTTTTTTTTTTTTGTTTTTGTTTTTTTTAAGTACCCTAGTTTGGTGCCATTGCACATGCAATTTTAAAGTACATGTTAGGTATCCATTTACTTAACCACCTCAATACTGGGCACTTATACCCCCTTCCTGCCCAAGCCATTTTTCAACTTTCAGCGCTGTCACATTTTGAATGACAATTGCACGGTCATGCAACACTGTACCCAGATGAAATGGTTATAATTTTTTCCCCACAAATAGAGCTTTCTTTTGGTGGTATTTGATCACCTCTGCGGTTTTTATTTTTTGCGCTATAAACAAAAGAATGACAATTTTGGAAAAAAAATAAACTTTTTTACTTTTTGCTATAATAAAAATCCAAACTAATTTTTCCCTCAGTTTAGGCTGATATGTATTCCTCTAAATATATTTTTGGTAAAAAAACAAAAAAAACAAAATCACAATAAGCATAAATTGGATTGGTTTGCACAAAAGTTATAACATTTACAAAATAGGGGATAGGTTTATAGTATTTTTTTTTACTAGCAATGGCGGCGATCTGATTTTTATTGTGACTGCGATATTGTAGCGGACATATCGTACACTTGACACATTTTTGGGACCATTCACATAGCGATCCGTGCTATAAAAATGCATTGATTACTGTATAATTGTGACTGGCAGGAAAGGGGTTAACACTAGGGGTGCTCGAGGGGTTAATTATGTTTCCTAGGGAGTGATTCAAACTGGGGGGGAAGGAGACTCACAAGGGGAGGAGACTGATCGGTGTTCCTCTGTACTGAGAACACACCATCAGTCACCTCTCACCTGACAGGAGGTGGATCTGTGCGTTTACACACACAGATCCACGGTCCTGCTGTGTTACCGGGTAATCGCGGGTGCCCGGCAGACATTGCTGCGTGCGTGCCCCCTGGTGGGCCGGAATGGCGCGGGCGTCATACGACGCCCTCCCAGAACGAGAGCTGAGCTGCCTGGCCGTCATATGACAGCCGGTGGACGGCAAGCGGTTAATAGTAGCAACATCTTTCATATTATGCAATAAAAATTCATTAACCACTTAAGTCTCGTACCACTTTTCAGCTAAAGGACCAGGCCCCTTTTTGCGATTTGGCACTGCGTCGCTTTAACTGACAATTGCGCAGTCGTACGACGTGGTTCTCAAACAAAATTTCTGTCCTTTTTTTACCACAAATAGAGCTTTCTTTTAAGGGTATTTGATCACCTCTGCGGTTTTTATTTTTTGCGCTATGAACAAAAATAAAGCGACAATTTTGAAAAAAAAAAATGCAATATTTTTTACTTTTTGCCATAATAAATATCCCCCAAAAATATATAAAAAAAACTTTTTTGCCTCAGTTTAGGCCGATGCGTATTCTACATTTTTTTGGGGAAAAAAATAAACATAAAATCGCAATAAACATTTATCGATTGGTTTGAGCAAAAGTTATAGCGTCTTCAAAATAGGGGATAGTTTTATGGCATTTTTATCAATTTATTTTTTTTACTAGTAATGGCGGCGATCGGCGATTTTTATTGTGACTGCGACATTATGGCGGACACGTCAGACAATTTTGACACATTTTTGGGAACATTGGTATTAACACAGCGATCAATGCGATTAAAAATGCACTGATTACTGTAAAAATGTCACTGGCAGTGAAGGGGTTAAAACTAGAGGCAGTGTAGGGGTTAAGCGTGACCTAATTTTTTTTACTGTAGGGGAGCGTGGCTTGGCGTGCGACATCAGTGATCGTCGTTCCCTATGACATACAACAGACGCTCAGTGACAAGCTCACTAGGAAGCACGGGTAGAGGTTTGTTTACACTTACCTCTCCCCGTTCTTCAGTTCTGTGACCCAATCGCGGGAGGGGAGTGGGGTCAGTCTGTCAGTGCTCAGATCTTATGCCGTACACTGCATCAAATTAGTGCATTGCTGTCTTCCCAGAAGGAAGCCCCCTCTAAAGATGATGCACAAGAAAGCCCACCAACAGTATGCTGAAGACAAGCAGACTGAGGACCTGGATTACTGGAACCATGTCCTGGTGGTCTGACGAGACCAAGATAAACTTATTTGGTTCAGATTGTGTAAAGCGTGTGTGGCGGCAACCAGGTGAACCAGTACAAAGACAAGTGTGTCTTGCCTACAGTCAAGCATGGTGGTGGGAGTGTCATGGTCTGGGGCTGCATGAGTGCTTCCGGCACTGAGGAGCTACAGTTCATTGAGGGAACCATGAATTAGAAACATGTACTGTGACATACTGAAGCGAAGCACGATACCCTCCCATGGAAGACTGGGCCGCAGGGCCGGATTCCAACACAACGACCCCAAACTCACCTCCAAGACGACCACTGCCTTGCTAAAAAAGCTCAGGGTAAAGGTGATGGACTGGCCAAGAATGTCTCCAGACTTAATCCCTATTGAGCATCTGTGGGGCATCCTCAAAACGGAAGGTGGAGGAGAAAAGTTTATAACATCCACCAGCTCTGCGATGTTGTCATGGAGGAGTGGAAGAGGACTCCAGTGGCAACATGTGAAGTTCTGGTGAACTCCATGCCCAAGAGGGTTAAGGCAGTGCTGGAAAAACAGCAAAACGGAGTTAGGTACCTGGTAACTCTAAGAAGTATTCCAGGGCAGCATCCAAGAGATAGGCCTCTCCTCCCTGAAAAGGGAAACACAATAGTCCACCATTATAAAATGTGTTGGCCTTACCCGTGTGCCTCAGTAATATTAAAAGCACCGAAGGAACTCTCAAGTAAGCCAATGTGTCCCCACAATACCCGGTATTATTGCTTAGGGTGAGAACTAGTGCTGCCCTGGAAGACTTCTTGGAAAAAAAGTGTTACCAGGTACCCAATTCTTTTCTCCAAATTGTCTTCCAGGGTAGCATCAGAGAGGATGTATCAAGCAATACTTACTAGGGTGGGGATAAGGCCTGGAGCACCTTGCAATCAAAATGTCTGGTCTTGACTGGACAGCTGACCGCTACGGTAGTGCCTTGCGAAGGTAGTGATGCTCGACCATGTCGCTGCCCTGCAGATTTGCTCCGGTGTTGCCCCTGCTCTCTCTGCGATCAAGGTTACCCAGACTTTCGTGGAGTGGGCTTTGACTCCGCTTTCCTTTATTGACTCCTGTATGGAGGATGAATAATGAGGTAGTTCTTCGCCAGCCTTTTGTTCTCTGGGGATAAGCTATGAGTATTTTTCTCACATCTAGCGTGTCGGATGTGTCTCTTTTCTTGCCATCCATCGAATTTGGAAGCAAAGGGATAACCATTCTGCATCCTGTGGAAGATTGAAGAGACTTTTGGTAGGAAAGCTGGGTCTGGCTAGAGTACCATTTTATCTGTCAGGATCAAGCAGTATGGTTCCAACATGGAAAATGCTTGAATTTTGCTCTCTTCTGGCCGACACTAGGGCCACTAAGAGTGCTGTTTATCCAAGCTTTCCTCTAGTGGGTCAAATGGGGGAAGAGAGAAATCCTCTGAGCAATCCTCTGTAGAGAGGTCCCATGTCTGAGTTCTGCCGACTTTCCTGGGTCTAGCTCTATTTAAAAGAGATCAGGAATCTCTTTATGAGCGGGTGTCCAGAAAGGAGGATAGTGCTGCCACTTGTACTTTCAGTGTGCTCTGGAAGATGTTCTTGTGTGCTCCCTCCTGCAGGAAATCCAGACTCGCTGGGATGATTTCTCTGTCGGAATCCAGTAGGTCTGGCAGTATCAGGTGTGGCTGGAGACAGATTTTTCAAGTGGCTGAACCATGCTCTGAGGCCAGTGGGGTGCTATGAGTATCACCAACCATTGCCCTTTCTTCCGATTTTTTTTAATCACTTTCGGTATCAGAGCGGTCGGAGGAAATGCATAACACAACTGTTTTGACTGAATGCGTGTACTCTGATGTTGCCATCTGTGGGACCCAGCGAGAAGAACTTCGGGTTTTCTTTGGAGGCAAACAGATCCACCTCGGATACGCCCCATGTTTGCGTGGATCACGCAAACATGGGGCGTATCCAGTTGATGAGCCTGATGGAAGCGATCCTGTCATGGGCCAAGATAAATATAAGATCAATCTTGGCATCCACCTAAAAGGGACAGACAATGCACTGGCAGATTTTTTTTTTTTTTTTTTTTTTTTTAAGTCGCAAGAACATAAAACAGAGTGATCACTAAACCAAACCACCACCTTGTGGATCACAAGGTGGTGGTTTGGTTTAGTGATCACTCTGTTTTATGTTCTTGCGACTAAAAAAAAAAAAAAAATCTGCCAGTGCATTGTCTGTCCCTTTTAGGTGGATGCCAAGATTGATCTTATATTTAATCTTGGCCCATGACAGGATCGCTTCCATCAGGCTCATCAACTGTTGGGATTTTGTGCCTCCTTGCTTGTTCAGATATGCCACCATCGTGGCATTGTCTGACTGAATCCTGAGGTTTGCCCTGTATAGCTAGTTGGAATGCTCTCAGGCCTACGATCATCTGGCGTTCCATTTTATCTGTGTACAGAGATCCCCCATGTGCACCCACCACCCTATGATACTGGCATCTGTGGTGATCCTGACACAGTGTTGGCTTGAGCCCATCTTGCGCCCCAGCAGAGCGGATTGAGCCACCACTGAAGACTTTTTGACCAACCTCGGAACAGGAACGGATGTCTCTAGGGATAATGGGTCGCCATCCCACTGGGTCAGAATGTAATTCTGTAGAAGCTTTATGTGAATATGTGCCCAGGTGATGACTGAGGATTGAAAACATCAGTCCTAGCACTGCCATTCCCCACCTGATAGTTATGAACTTGGTCCTCACTAGAAAGGTTATAACCTCCATGATTTTCTCGTTCTTTTCTTCCGTGAGGAAGGTTTTGGTTATTTTGGTGTCCATCACATAACCTAAATATACTACTCTCTGGCTTGGGGTCAGCTGAGACTTTTCTGTATTTATTATCCACCCTAGTTTTTTTTTTTTTTTAAATAGGATATGCTTGTGCCAAGATTGAATCCGCAAAGAAAAGCAGATTGTCTAGGTATGGTATCACGCCTATGCCTTGTTGTCTCAGGCCCTTTAGAGCTCCTGCCATTATCCTTAAAAAGATCCTGGGAGCAGAAGGATGCCAAAGAGGCAAAAAATGTGGACTGCAGATGCAGGGTAGCGGCTGGACAAAATTCGTTTCTTGTAGCCTCCCTCCACTGGTGGGCAAAGGCTGCCAATCAGAACCCCCCCCCCCCCCCCCCCACCTGAAGACCATCATTGTTTTTTGTTCTTTGGGATGGGTGTCAAGGATAAAGTCTCCCTTTTTTGTTTTGCTGTCCCTAATGCTTTTTTGCTCCTAGTTTGTTAAATTTCCTGGATTGACGAAAGGGCGTCTTCCCCCGCTTCTTTAGTCTGGGGGGACCCTTTGTGCTTTGCTGCAGTTCTGTCCACGACAGTTTCTATGTCAGGCCCAAACAGCAAGTCTCCCAAGAATGGGATTCCACAGCCTGTTCTCGGAGGCGATACCTCTTCCCATGACTTCCACCACAGGGCTCTTCTGGCTAAATTCACTAAGGTCGTGGCCCTTGAAGATATTCTCAATATTTTGGCCCGAAGCATCCGCTAGGAAAGCTGCCACTCTGGTTAGTATGGGAATGGTTCTCACCAACTCTTCCCTTGGCATGTCTCCTTCCAGCAACTCTTGCAGTTTAGTCAACCAAACCAATAGGGTGCAGGTTGTGCAGGTGGAAGCTATTGCTGGGTTCCAGTTCGCTGCTCCAGCTTCCCAGGCTCTTTTCAATAGCGCCTCTATTTTCTTATCCATAGGATCGTTTAAGGTCCCTGTATCGTCGAAAGCCAAGTCATATTTGTTTGCAACTCTCGTGAGGAATACATCAACTTTTGAGCACTTCGCCCAAGTCTTGGCGTCTTCCTCTGCAAAGGGATACCCGTGTTTGACCGGGGCCGTTATGAAGAGCTTCTTTTCTAGCTCCTTCCACTACCTCTTAACTATGTTTTTAAGAGTTTGATGCAACAGGAACATTCTGTGTTTTTTGGACTGAAGTGCTTTGTATATTTTGTCGTGCAGGGAAAGCTTTATGGCTTTTTGCTCTTGGATACCCAGTGTGTTGACTATAGCCTTCAGAAGATTATGCGTATCTTCTGAGGAGAATATTGTGCCCTCAGATGGCGGATCATCCTCCTCAGAGTCTAAGCATAAGCCATCCTCGGACTCTTGTTTGGATTCACCCGAATTGACCTGCTGTTCCGCCTCTTCCCCGCTACCCAAGGGAATACACACTCTGCTGGTAGATGGGGGTACTGGCTTGGCTGGAGCTTGCTGGCACCTCTAGTTTCTCAATTGCTGGGTGCAGTGACCCAATAGTGCTCTTTATTTCTTTTTTGAATTGAGCATGTCTCTGAGGAAGCCTTGCGACACCTTTGCTACCATTTTGTGTATGCATTTTGGCATAGTGGCCTTTTCCAATCAGGAGAAAACCGATGTCTGAGATGCATGCCTTGCTGCTGGTCTTCACCCTTTTTTCCCCATTCGGGCCTTTACCTGCTACTAAGCACAAAGGACCTGGGTGCGGTAGGCGGGTTACAGATGCACCAAGCAAGTGTAAGGTTTGTAGTGAGGTAAAGACAGGAGACTCCAAAGTACATTGGCTTACCTTGGAGCTGTCCTGGCATGCACGATCTGCAGGGCAGGGTGGAGAAGCATTTGATATGGTCAGTCACAGGGATCCTCTGCTTAGAGGGCTCTTTTTAACTTCTCCCTGCATCAGCTCCAGCCCCGCCTCCAGCTGTCCCCATGCAGGTTGGTGGACATATCTGCACATGGCGCTTCCTGCTGGTGTCCTCCTTCCTGGCATTCCATTAGGGAGGGAGGCCTTTGATGATTTCTGTCATTTTATCTTTTATTTTTTTTAAATTTGCGCCACCGCCTGGAAGTGATGTCACCAAAAGTGATGCACACCATTGTATGTCCAAAAAGCTTCCAGCCTTCACCAAAATGGCCGCCGACCAGAACCACGTGGCTGGAAATTACATTAGCGGCGTCCCAGCACAATCTTGGTACACCTCCCAGGGCCGGCCATATACACATGCAGCCAAAGGAGACTGCAGGGTGCAGAGGGCAAAATGCTGAATGCTATCACTCAGAATATGAGCAGGCAGCGGGCGGCCCACCACCAGTGGAACAGCGACATTTGGGGGAAGTGCTAGCGGCATGCAATACAGCTTGGGATAGTTGCATACCCCACTGTAGGGGTGAAACTTCGGGCAGAGCACTACAGCTCAGGTTGCTGCCCCTGCTCACCCTCCCAAGGCCCGCTAGGCTGATTGGGATTCTGGCCAGGAGTCCCCTGCAGAAAGCACAGAGACTAGAAAAATAAACGTTTGTGGCTCCTGTGAGGAAACACAAATAACTGGCACATAGGCAAGACTAACAAATTTATAATGGTGGACTAATACGTTTCCTGTTTCAGGGAGGAGAAGCCTCTCAGATGCTGACCTTGAAGATGATTGGAGAAAGTATAATACAGTGTCCCTATAGCAAGGTAAAAAAAACTTCTGCCTATAGACTCACGCACGTCTTTCTCCTGCCCAGGACTACATGTCTCACAAGGCATTGCTCTACACATATTCACAAGTTTTCAGACACTTACTGACCTGTATGAACGGTGTACTGAGCTGAACTGTATTTTCTGATATGTAAACAAATAATGTATTCTGTATGCAGGCCAACTAATCAGTTGACCAAATAATCGATGAAAATAGCTGACAAATATTTTCATAAGTGATTAAATTGATTAGTTGATTTTAGCCTTACTGCCAGCACCCTCTGATTGGCAAGGAGGAAGACAGGACAGATCTCTGACAATGTAAACAATATGGAGCTCTGTCCTGTCAGCGGGGACGTGACCATTTTTTGTTTCAAAAGCCGGAACATGCCTCTATAAGGTTTAATGTACATGGGACGTTTTTACAAGCTCTCCTGAATGATTTAACTTGATAGATAGAAACCCACATTTAAAACGTCTGTTTTGCCACCTTTACGTGCCGCATTTGCACTTAGAAGCTTTTGAAACAAAAAAATAATCTTTTAATATATATATATATATATATATATATATATATATATATATATATATATATATATATATATATATATATATATATATATATATATATACATATATATATATATACACACACACATACACACACACACACACACACACCGAAATTTCGGCCGCCAAAACATATCGGCCGAAACTGCCCTTTTCGGCAATTTGCCGAAAGGAAAAAACGGCCGATAATTGAGCCGAAAATGGGGCGGGGCCTGGGCGGAGCACTGCCCCCGCCCCTGGTGCCACCCATCATGGGAGATCTATAAACGCAGGAGAGCCGCCTCCGCTGCCTGGCTCAGTAGAGCACCGGGAACATCACAGCTTTAATTTCAATAGCTGTGTGTTCCCCTGTTGCACGCCGTCGCATACAGCCCCCCCCCCCCCCTGTCGGGGGAATTGTGATAGACAGATTACCCTTCCAGATTGGATGGGTGATCTGTCTATCACAGTTCCCCGGACAAGGGGGGAGGGGCTGTATGCGACGGGGGAACACACAGCTGTTGAAATTAAAGCTATGATGTTCCCGGCGCTCTATTGAACCAGACGGCGGAGGCGGCTCTCCTCTCTCTTCGCTGCATCACTGGCTGCACGGGAACAAACACACTGATCTCTTTTATCATGTCGCCAGTCTCTGACCACCTCCTGTACCAATGCCGCCAGTCTTTGACCACCTCCTGTATAAAAATATATTTTTTAAAACAGTCATTTTCGGTATCGGTGCCGTTTCGGTATCGGCCTAGTGTATTTTTCATTATCGTCACCAAAAAAACACATACACACATACATACATACATACATACATACATACACACACACACACACATATATACCAGGGCTCGACAAAACCCGGGCGCCAGGTCGCATTGGCGACTAGAATTAGCGACCTGGCGCCTGGGGCAGCACAGCTGGGGGTCTCCTGTCTCTGTGGACCCCCCCCGGCGTGATTGCGTCGGGCCGCGCCGCCGGCGGCCGGTAATTGAGCCCCCGGCTTTGAGGCCTTCTGTGATCCTATTCCCTTCTGTGATCCTATTCCTTCTGGAATTTGGCGCCCTCTTGTGGTGGCCGTTGGAATTACAACAAGCAATGCTAATGGAGATATCTCCTTCCATTTACTTAGAACACCTAAACATACATACATACATACACTTTTTTTTTTATTCTAACACCCTAGAGAGTAAAATGGTGGTCGTTGCAATAATGTCTGTCACACCATATTTGTACAGCGGACTTACAAGCGCACTTTCTTTGGGGAAAAATAATTTATTTAATTAAAAAAATAAGACATCCAACCTGACAGCTTGAGAAGATTTGCAAAGAAGAATGCCAGAAAATTCCCCAATCTAGGTGTTCAAAGCTTGTTGCGTTATACCCAAAAAAGACTCAAGGCTGCAATTGCTGGCAAATGTGAAGGACCGAGCCTCTTTCTGAGATTTGTTGTTTACAAGTTGAAAATGTATTCTTATTTGATTTTTTTTTTTTTGCTAGAAAAATAAGGTGTTTTTTTTATTTATTTTTTGGGTAAAAATACACTTAAAAATAAAAAAAATTATATTGTGAAAGATGTTACGCCGAGTAAACTGATACCCAACATGTCATGCTTCAAAATTGCGCCCGCTCATGGAATGGCGACAAACTTTTACCCTTTAAAATCTCCATAGGCGACGTTTAAAAAATTCTACAGGTTGCACGTTTTGAGTTACAGAGAAGGTCTAGGGCTAGAATTATTGCTCTCACTCTTCCGATCGCAGCGATACCACACATGTGTAGTTTGAACATTGCTTTCATATATGCGTTCGCTTCTGCACGCAAGCTTGGCGGGACAGGGCGCGTTTAAAAAAAAAATGTTTTCTTTATTTTAACTTTTATTTTTATTTTTTTCACTGTTCTTTTAAAAAAAAAAAGTGTGTCACTTTTATTCCTATTACAAGGAATGTAAAAATCCCTTGTAATAGAAAAAAGCATGACAGGTCCTCTTATATATGAGATCTGGGGTCAGAGAGACCTCACATCTCATATTTACACTAAAATGCAATAAAAAAAAAAAAAATCATCATTTGAAAAAAATAAAACAAATAAAATGTCCCTCTAAGAGCTATGGGCAATGACTTGGAGACAGGTGGGGGCTGGGGGCGCTATCTTCCCCTTACTCGTCTCCATGTTAGGCCAGGGACAGGTCCAGATCGCCGTCACGGACCTGGCTCCTAGATTCCAAGCAAATTTGTCAACCCCTGATATATACATACATACATACACACACACATATATATATACATATACACACACACACACCTTTTTTTTTTTTTCTGGAGAGCACACGCTATGTGTTTTTGTCATTTAACTTCACCCTTAAACCGCGGTTTCGGTTTAATTGTTCTAAATTTTGACCTCAGTACCAGTCTGACTGGACTGCAGGGTGTTCTGCCTGGCCATGGGTGGCGCTGTCACTTTTGGCAAGTATTGAAACACAGTCTAGTTGGGTGCATTAAGATTATTCTCTCTCTGAACCAGCCCAGTGGTGTGACGAACGCGGGTGTCAGATCCCTGCCCTCCTCGCTAACAGCTGCACCCAGCACAAAGATTTTCCAGCTTGCGGGACCACAATCTAGGTGCGGGCAGCCTGAGAGCGATTGTCACTGGGCTAATTACAAAATTAACCCTTTAACTGCCACCACCCCCGTTTAAAAAGACAGAGCCGGGGGGACTCGTAATTTTAGCAATACCAATTATAAGTTTAGAACACAACACACACTGCCACCACAGACAGGTCTTCTCAGTGCCTTACTCTACCACAGTAGCGCCCTTTTAAGAGACAGGTTCGTTTATGGTTTGCATAAAGAGCTTTAAAGACAAGGTTAACACTTTTCAACATAAGGGTTTATTATGAAAAGGTCAAGGTTGGTCGAATAAAACATTTACAGAAAAAGGATGTTTCAAAAAATAAAGACAATATACATCCACAAAGAAATAAGGTAGAATTGGGAAGGAAGAATACTTGCAATTAATGTCCGAGAGTTGATCAGAGTTCAATCGATGAGCAAAGGTAATCGGTTCTCAAACTTGGTAATTGTTCTTGCTTGGATGGTAAAAGGAGAACTGACCATTGCCTTGGCCTCTCCTCTTTTCTGTCAAATCAAAGGGGGTGTTGACAGCGACCAGTGACCAATCGTCTGGTCATCTTGTTTAGGGGTTGGTTGCTGGGAGGTGTCTACACTCATGACCCTGTGCCAGGTACACTTTGTGATACATATTCATATCTCTGCCTCTCTACTGTTTATAGACTGCAGATATCCATTTTAGTGATCAGCGTGATATTTGCTTCAAAAACAAGTCCACACATGACAGGTTTCCCATTTCAGGGTTACCTAGGAGGAGTAAGGGGTCCCAGTAGCTTCCCATATGACCTGACATAGGGGTGTCTGGACTTGAAACATTAGAAATTATCTGAGGAAACTAAAATATGTCCATATCATGGCTGTGCTATGATGGCTTTGAAAGTTATAAAAAATGTTGAAGTTTCAAAACTTTACTAATCTGTCTGCATGCTATGTGGTTTGAAGTATTTACGACGGGTATCTGTTGGTTCTCTGAATGGAGAGGGTGACAGTTTTACGACAGGCCGGAATATCCTGCCAGGCAACTTGAGCCTTGTTTATTGACCTAGCCTGGTTCTGCTTCCTCTGCTGAGATAACCTTTCTTCCCTTTTGAAAATTTAAAAGCTTTGGATTCCTAAGACAAGGGAGGGGGAAGTTCAGATTATTCTAAGGTTAGCCAAACTGTCATGGCTGCGTTCCAAACAACATGGAAACTAGTTACAACATCTCCTGTCCCGGATGTGACATCGTTACAAGTGGGAGTGTCACTCTTGCTGTGCTTCCTGGGAGAGGGTACTTAAAGGTGCAGATGGCACGTGTATCAGGGTTCCAGTCCAGAAGTGGTTTCTGGCTGATGGTCCTGGTCCTCCTGACCAGCCCCCAGGACTTCCTTGGCCTGGTGTGCAGATCCACCCAATTTTATGTCTCTGGGCTGGCTAGCTCTAGGCAAGGAAACCGCAGGAAGGATTCGGAGGTGGTCCAGTGTCGTCTCGGTTAATGGTGAGGCCCAGCAACTGTGAAGTTATCCAGGGTAGGACTCTTTGGGAGAAGGCCACGCATAGGTTGGCACAACAAGAGCCTGGACAAGTTGAAAGACCCAAGTGAATCCGATCTCGTGCGGTATCGCCTGACCAGCTGCAAGATACTGGTACCATACGAGGGCTCTACAAATTATCAGTTTACCAAGGTGACCTACATAAAGTCTGTGGCAGAGACTTGTTCATGATCTGAGTACCCTGTTGGTTGCTAGGCCTGGTGAGAGGAGGACTATCCATAAGGGTGAAAATCCAGCTGTGAATGGCTATTCTCTGGATTTACTGATACAAGAGACTTTTTTTACACTAGCACTAAGAGTACCTGGATTTTCCCTACCTAACCCTCTAACCCTGTGTCGAGAGACTGTGTTAACTATTTTTCGCAAATAAAAATCCCTTCAAGTGTATCTGGCGTCAGTCTCTGCAGTCCTTGGGCCATCTACCTCGGGAAACCCCTAGATGCACACGAGGTGAAGAAGGTATAGGTAAGCCCAATAAAATCATCCGCTCCCTCGCGGGTCTGGGATAGAGATAAACAAGAATAAAACATAAAAAAAATGTAAATAGCCAAAAATGAAAGACGACTATAAACGAAACGCGAGGCAAGTTACAGCGTTTAGCACTGGAAATGCATCTGAACTCATTTAATTAAGATAACATTGGATGAGTTCAGGGGCAGCTGAAAAAAAAAAAAAAAAACAGCCAACTGCCTCTGAATGTCAGTTTACCAGCAGGAGTGTACATGAGGCCAGTGCCTCACACTGGTTAGGCACACATTTAACCCTTTGATTACCCTAGATTTTAAACCCTTTCTATCCAATGGCATTAGTAGTGGCAGTGTATATTTTTAGTACTGATTCCCACAGTGTCAAAAGTGTTAGATTGGCCGCCATAATGTAGCAGTTCTACTAGAAGTCGCTGAGCGCTGTCATTACTAGTTTTTTTGTTTATAGTTTGTAGAAGCTATAACTTTTGCGCAAACCAATTATTAGGATTTGTTTTTTAGCAAAATACATACTGGTCGAAATTTAAGAAAGATTTTTTTCACATTTTTTATTGGATATGTTTGAGGGCCAGTTCACAATAGAAATGCAGTCCGGATGTATTCCAGATGATTTCTGCATGCGCGTTTTTTGGCACGTTCCAGTGCTTTCCCCCCCCCCCCCCCCGACCTTCAAATAAGGACATGTGCTTTTGATGTGTTTTCCAGCACAGGAAAAATACAGAATGTCCTATTTTTTTCTGGGATGCACTGGAACTGCAAACACTGGTGTGAACTACGCAATTGAAAACCATATAACCTACTTTCCATGCATTTTTGATGCAGAAAAAAAAAAACGCACTGGACTGCATGTGATGTAAACTAGCCCTTATAGCAGACATTTTTTCAAAGTGATTGGTCTTTTTTCGTTTATAGCACAAAACCCCTTTGAGTTGGATGGGAGGAGAGTGGGGGGGTTGACACTTTGGGGAAGATGATAGAGGAAAACTTTGGGCTTAATGGGAGGAGGGTAGATGTGAGGAGAAAGAACACTTTGGGGTAGATGGGAGGGGGGACGCATTGGGGTAGATGGGGGGGGGAGGAGGGGGAGCGACACGTTGGGGTAGATGGGAGGGGGGGAGGAGGGGGAGCGACACGTTGGGGTAGATGGGAGGAGGGGGGAGCGACACGTTGGGGTAGATGGGAGGGGGGGGAGGGGGAGCGACACGTTGGGGTAGATGGGAGGAGGGGGGAGCTACACGTCGGGGTAGATGGGGGGGACACGTCGGGGTAGATGGAAGGGGAGGAGGAGGGGGAGGGACACGTCGGGGTAGATGGGAGGAGGAGGACACGTCGGGGTAGATGTGTCCCCCCCCCTCCTCCTCCCCCCATCTACCCCGACGTGTCCCCCCCCCTCCCCCTTCCATCTACCCCGACGTGTCCCCCTCCTCCCATCTACCCCGACGGGAGGAGGAGGAGGGACACGTCGGGGTAGATGGGAGGAGGAGGAGGAGGAGGAGGAGGAGGAGGAGGAGGAGGAGACGACACGTCGGGGTAGATGTGTCCCCCCTCCTCCTCCCATCTACCCCGACGTGTCCCCCCCTCCTCCTCCCCCTTCCATCTACCCCGACGTGTCCCCCCTCCTCCTCCTCCCATCTACCCCGACGTGTCCCCCCCCTCCTCCTCCTCCCCCATCTACCCCGACGTGTCCCCCCCTCCTCCTCCCATCTACCCCGACGTGTCCCCCCTCCTCCTCCTCACGTCGGGGTAGATGGGGGAGGAGGAGGGGGGAGGGGACACATCGGGGTAGATGGAAGGAGGAGGAGGAGGGGGGAGGGGACACGTCGGGGTAGATGGATGGAGGAGGAGGGGGGGACACGGGGTAGATGGATGGAGGAGGGGGGGGACACGTCGGGGTAGATGGGAGGAGGAGGAGGGGGCACACGTTGGGGTAGATGGGAGGAGGGGGTAGATGGGAGGAGGAGGGGGCACACGTTGGGGTAGATGGGAGGAGGGGGGTAGATGGGAGGAGGAGGGGGCACACGTTGGGGTAGATGGGAAGGTCATGGGGCGGGGTAACAGAGCATACACACACACCTAGATGTCTTCAATTAAAGGAAGACTATAAGTAGATCAGTCCACTGCCCCAGTGCAAGCCTAAGTCCGAGTGTTCTGGTTACTAACAGTAATCACAGCCCTTTGGATTGCATTAAAATCAGGACCAAAGCACCGAATACCAGCCAGAGCACGGAAGGCCCATCCATCTCCCCCAAACACCTCAGAGGAGGGAGGCGTCACACAGTCCTCGCTTCCCACTATATTTATCACCACCATAACAGTGAGGACAATGTCACATTCTACATACATCCTCAGGAGCCGCATAACACATTTTTTAAACGATACAGTGACTTTACCTCCTGCAATGACGCAGATTGCCGCACTTTCCACACGCTGAGCAGCAATGGCGGCCACCGCGCACACGAAACAAATGGTCTAATCAGTAAGCCCGCCCAGGAGAAACAAGAAACGTCTCCACCAATCAGCGCCCGGCCACGAGCTGGCTTCCAAATTAAACCTCCTTCTATTGGCGGGAGGGCGGAGTTGCAGAGGTTGCTGTACGCGCTGTGGTTGGCTATCTTCTGTAAAGTTAAACTAAAGTATGTGCGGGTTATGAGGTGAAAGTAGCTCAGCAAGCATAAAACTAGAGCAGGTGGGATATTAGTGGGGAAAATACAGTGTGAACGTGCCCCTTAGTCTTATTCAATAAAGCTGAACTTGTAGAACAGCAATGAATGGTTCATGATATGAATGTCTCACAGTACCTGCTAGACAAGTTTTCATCCTAAGCCGAGGTACTTTTGGGTTTGGGGCCTCACGCACATTAGGTCTTGTGAACGCCTTACAGGAGAAAAGCAGCATTAAAAACGTGCCTAAAGCCACATTCACGCACATCAAGTTTTTCAGGGTTTATTTATTTTATTTGCCAGTAGGGATGAGCTCAGGCATGTTCGCATGGTCCACGTGCAGAGTCCGCCAGGAAGTCGGCGCTGCGCTGATCACAGGCAGTGAGACATTGCCCGATCTCTGCAGTCACGCATCAGGGGCAATGTCTCACTGCCTGTGATTAGCGCAGAGCTGCGCCGACTTCCTGGCAGGCTCTGCACGTGGACCATGCAAACACGCTGGAGCTCATCCTTATTTGCCAGAATATCTATTTATGCATTCAGATTTTTGCCCCTAAACTCATTGTGCATGGTTGCATTAGCTAACATTTAGGGGCAAAAAATCAAACACCTTGTAAAATGTGCATTTGACAGCTGCAGTGTACAGCTAAAACACCATTTTTCTTCCTTAAGTCCCGGTTCACACTGGTGCGATGTTAGACATTGCATGTGATTCGCACCGCATTGCTGTGCAGATCACATGTGATGTCTGTGTGATGCAAATTCAGCCATGCAGATTGTATGGGTGAATTCGCATCTCATTCACACTTAAATGGTGCAGAACCCTTTTTTTGGTCTGCAGTGGAATCGGATCGCACGGGTGTTCACACCTATGCATTCCAAATCCTGCGAACAGATCTGGGTCATTAACTTTGTACTGACACCCACAGCGATTCGTAGATGTCAGTATGAACCGCCAGCAGGTGACATGCGATGCAGGATCCTGCGCTGGTTCCCACGTCGCATATATGTGACCAAGAAGGTTTAGTACCCCAGTCGTGTTTTTTAATGGAATCTGAGGTCTAATAAAGATATTTCCCCTCACTTCCTGTCCTGCTGATAGTGCTTTATCAAACAGGAAGTGAGGTAATGACTCCCCGCAATGACAAATAAAAATGCTTTAGTGGAATAGGGGAAAGCTTAACCCCTGTCAGATTTATGTAGTAAAGGAATGTCCTCTGCTGGTCACAACATTGGTGTAGGGTAGGCTGGTAAAAGCAGTCAGGTTGCTGACAGGCACAGGGAATAATTAACCAGTTTGGCATTGTGAGTGCAAATGTGTGACTGACAGGCTCAGACAGATAACTGGCAGGGCTGGAAGCACTGACTGGAAGGAGAGAGTCTGTTATGCCGCTTAAAAAAAAAATTAGTGACCTCCTGTGTCATGGGTGGAGACCTCATGTTTTCCCATATAGAGGAGTATAGCTCCCATGGTTCAGAAAAGCAGGATCTCCCGATCTATGGATAGTGTAGGACCCACTAATCATGGGGTACTTTGTCGCAGTAAGTGGGCTTAAAGCGGGATTCCACCCTAAAGTGGAACCTCCGCTGATCGGATCCCTCCCCCCCTCCGGTGTCACAATTGACACCTTTCAGGGGGGAGGGGGGTGGAGATACCTGTCAAAGACAGGTATTTACACCCACTTCCGGGCATAGACTCCCGTGGGAGTCTACGCCATTTCCTGCCCTGTCGCGCTGTCTGCTGGGACACACACGGGTCCCAGTGACAGCGCGGAGATTTCCTATTGCGCGACGCGACTCGCGCATGCGCAGTAGGGAACCGGGAAGTGAAGCCGATTCGCTTCACTTCCTGATTCCCTCACCTAGAATGGTGGCGGCAGCAGCCGAGAGCCGAGCGATCGATCGGCCTCGGCTGCCGGCATCGCTGGAACCCGGGACAGGTGAGTGTCCATTTTTTAAAAGTCAGCAGCTGTAGTATTTATAGCTGCTGGCTTTTAATATTTTTTTTTTTGGTGGAATCCCTTTTTAAGCACCATATAACAATATGATGTGATCAAATCCCCATATTTTTTGATAATGTTTTTTCAAAATGTCTAGGTGTTTTTAAAAAAAAAAAGCCTTGCTGGAGGTAAATGTTAGGTTTTCATGTGTGCGCTGTAACATTTTTGTTCTGTCATGCCGCGTACACACGACCAGACTTTCCGGCAGAAAAGGTCAGACAGAATCATTCCGTCGGATATTCCGATCATGTGTGGGATAATCCGATCGTTTTTCTTTAAAAAATTCAGACGGACCTAGAAATAGAACATGCTTTAAATCTTTCCGGCGGAATCATTTCCTATCGGGAAAACCGTTCGTCTGTATGCTGGTCCAAGGGACCAAATACAATGCAAGGGTAGCCATTGGCTACTGGCTATTGAACTTCCTTTTCTAGTCCCGTCGTACGTCATCGCGTTTGAAACTAACACACTTTGGTTGGATCGTGTGTGGGCAAGTCCGTTCTGTCGGAACTCCATCAGGAAGACCGTCGGAGTTTATTCTCACGGAGAGCCTGGTCGTGTGTACACGGCATTACAGGGGGGATTTCTTCAGATCCTGCAATGAAGAACAGGTGAATGGCTCCTGGCAGCATGCCAACTTAGTTCTGGTGCTAACTGGAAGGACTTGGCTAGGCAGCAGGAGAACGATCAGATGCACTTTGACCACAATCGAGCCTCTCCCCGCTGTACTAATCAGCTCCTCAGACTCTCTACTTCCAGCGCTTGCAGCTCTGTCAGCTCTCTTCCTGAGCCGGTCAGTCCAAGTTACACAAACACAGGTCTAATGCTTGCAGCTCTCTGTACAGACATCTGTCAGCATGCCTCTCTGAGCCCGCCAGACAGGCATGCTGGCCATGGAGGCGTCACAGGCCAGACAAGGGCAGCCATAGGACCAGATGTGGCCCGGGGGTCGTAAAATGCCCAGGTCAGCTCTAGACATAACAAGCATTTAATGTAGTTATAGAGCCTGTCAATCCCAGCCAGCTAAGCAGGGCTGAGTGGTGCTTTCTGTGCCTTATGGACTCAGGGAGCCGGCTCAGGAGCGAGCAGCATGAGTGCCCCCACAGCAAGCGGCTTGCTATGGGACCACTCGGCAAGAGGGAGGGGCCAAAAGTATTGAAGGAGGACCCGACAAGAGGAGGATCGGGGCAGCTCTGTGCAAAACCACTGCACAGAGCAGGTAAGCATGATACGTTTGTCAGCCCTGGAGCATTTGGCTGGCCAAAGAACAGAGCACTTTTTGCGATTCGGCACTGCGTCATTGTAACTGACAATTGCACGGTCGTGCGACGTGGCTCCCATACAAAATTGATGTCCTTTTTTCCCCACAAATAGAGCTTTCTTTTGGTGGTATTTGATTACCTCTGCAGTTTTTATTTTTTGTGCTGTAAACAAAAAAAAGAATGACAATTTTACAAAAAACGCATTATTTTTTGCTGTAATAAATATCCCCCAAAAATATATAAAAAAAGTTTTTCCCGCAGTTTAGGTAACATATTCTTCTTACGTATTTTTGGTTAAAAAAATCGCAATAACCAATTATTGAGTGGTGTCCGCAAAAGTTATAGAATCTACAAAATAGGGGATAGTTTTATGCCATTTTTTTTACTAGTAATGGTGGCGATCAGCGACATTTTGGCGGGCACATCGGACACTTTTGGCGCTATTTTGGGACCATTCACATTTATACAGCGCTCAATTAAAAATGCACCGATTACGGTGTAAATGTGACTGGCAGTGAAGGGGTTAACCACGAGGGGCCGCTGCAGGGGTTAAGTGTGTCCTAGGCAGTGATTCTAACTGGGGGGGCTATGTGTGACACAACACTGATCACCGCTCCTGTCCTGTCAGTGTCCTGCCACTAGGCAGAATGAAATGCTTGTTTACATAAGCATTTCCCCCATTCTTCCTCTCTGTAAGACGATCGCGGGTATCACCGCGGACATCTAGTCCACGGGACCCGTGGTCGGACTCGCAGACCTCGCATCGGCGTGCGCCTGCTATCCAAGCCTCATGAGACCACGTACAATAACTTGACTTCACGCAGAGGATCCAACCTGCCGCTGTAAAACTACGGCGGCTGGTCCGCAAGCGGTTAATAAACATTTTTCATTCACAATAACTTTAACTCCTGCAGTGCATGACCCCACTGCAAGGATATTTTTTTTTTTACAATCCTGGAGTTCATCTTTAAGGCCTAGTTCACTCAGGCTTCAGGTTGTAAAAGAGCATTGAGAACAATAAGCATTTAGACTCTGAGATGTAGTTTTCCACCCCCTTACAGAGCACCCAAAAGATACCATGCAACTGTAGGGGGGCCCATAGCAGACAATTTACCTCAGCTTGGCAGCACCATCTATGAATTTTCAAAAAGCCCCCCGGCAAACGCTGCGCTATAACCAAGGTGAGATATATAATATAAGCAGCCAGCACCAAAAAAGTCCAGCACCATCTATGAACCTCATCCAGGGGTCAAGTCCTGGGGACAAAGCCTTTGCAAAGCTTTCAGCAAGCTTAGTTGAAGCGTTTAGAGCTTGTTTACTCTTGTAGTTGGGGGGGGGGGGGCAGTAAAACTCCATGGTTAAGCCACGTTTGTACCACCCCAAAACTGCTTTCCCCTTCAGCTGCAAAGGCAGTGGCTGGGGGCTTACACATGCTTTACTTTGCTGCAGCAATTATGCACCCTGTCACACTTGGCAGACACTACCGCCTGACGAGCGTGGCCCATTCAAGTGAATGAGGCCGCCCTGAAACCGCATGCAATAGTCCAGAATTTAGAAGAGTAAAACAGGTGGTGAAAAGGCTATACAATGCTTCGCCACCCCCTGTCAAATGCTCTCTGAAGAGCGATCCAAACGCAAAACGCTTTTCAGGCAGCAAAGCAGGTGTAAATGAGTCCTTAAAGTACCATTCAGCTCCAGTTTGGGAATGTTAAACATAGATCATACTGGGAGTGCTGCCTTTCACTTGTTAGGTGTGACTACTGCAAGTCACCTATTCATAAGTTATGTTACCGTTTCCCAATTATTATTAGAGTCTTATCTAAGCAAGGAGACACGGAAAGAAGTTCTCAGTATGTCTGCTCAGACGGTCGCACTCACTCTGAGGTCCTTTATTATCACACAGCTCTTTTTATACACTAAAAAAGACAGGCGTTAAAAAATGTTGAAACAAAACAACTTCTATAAAAGGCAATTTCTAAGTGTCTTCTGCTTTTAGAGCTGATGCAGCAGTTGACCCTTACGACATGGTTTCCTCTTTGTGTGTACGTGACTGCACCCATCCGGCCTTTAAGAATGATGTGTCTTTAAAACAACTGAAAACAGACGAGATAAGCATTTAGTGAAACATACTGTCAACCATTTTTATTCTTATACCTTGATCCTCACAATTTCCCCCTTTGACATCACCCTTCCCTCTTACCCTGGGTCCACCTGAACAAGTTCTAGTCGGCCTATGTCCAAAGTACTCTCCCTGACCGCGAGTTGTCAGAGGGGTATACACCCATCCCCCTGGATAGTACCAACATCTAAAATTCAGGAAGAGTGGCTTTTCTGACAGATGGGTGATGTCAAGGAACCAAATCCACCTATCTTATCCAACTTATCAACTTACAAAAGTTCCATCTTTTCTACAGCATTTACCTTGGCTTTCTTGCAAAAGCACATGAGCAGTTTAAAGCACGCATAAAGAAGAAATACAAATAAAAGCACCACTATAATTGTCATCGCTGCCTTCTTAAGCCAAGAGAATAACCCTGAGAAGCTAAAAGTTCCACCAAACGGATCCCAGTCACGGCCAATATTACGGGCCTTCTCCTGTAGATCCTTTACTTCCGTGCGGTGTCGTGCAATGATGTCATAATAGTCGGGTATCTCGATGCTGGTGTTATGTATCCAAGTACAACATTCATAGTCTTCTGTAGCCTCACAGAGTCCTGTTAATGCTGCACTCATACTTTCAATCGCTAACTCATGTAATTCTATTTGTTTTGTGATGGCTCTGGTCTCTAGATTTAACTTAGTAATGTCATCAGAGTTTTTCTCCAAAATATCATTAATTATTCCAGTATAGTTATTTAGTCGCTTCATTAAGTCTATACCCCATCCTGTCCAGGACGGGAACCAAGCCCATGCCATGTCCTGCTCTAAGAATATTTCTCTCTTGCTACGATATCTGAGGGGATATCTGGGGTGCATACTAGCTTCTAGTAGGTGATCACCTCGTTCATCACCCACTACTCCCATTACTGGTACCAAACTTGCGAGGTAGCACCATCCCTGAGCCCTTCTAGGTATCCAGGTATAACACTTATCCCCACAACAGATGTATATATTGTTTCCTAGAGCTACTGATCTTGAACTGATATCATTTCTATAACGAGAGGTGTATCCATAGAGGGATAAGTTGGATACTAACCACCTAACATTATTATCCACAATGTTAGTGAGGAAGTCAGATAATGTCTGGTGTGTGCTGGAATTACTGGGGTAGAAGCTTCCATTTAATACGACAATGGACAAATTAAACTTGCTGTCTTGGCATTCTCTATTTCCTCCCGTTGTGTTCCCTAAGTTAAAACACCAGGCAGGGGGAAAGGCGAGACCATTTGATTTAAACATTACTGTCTTGCTGGTATTTGTTCCAGTTATGTTAATGCTACTGTTAGCAAGGTCAGTATAATTTATAGGAACTGCCATCAGTGGTATGTTTGCTGTACTGGGGTGTAATTTACTGCAAATCCAACATTTCTCATATCCTGACTTCCGAGCATAAGCATATTTAAACTTCAGTAATAACATTTTTTTAGAAAATCCTTCATCCTTGTGAATTTCATTCTGTGAGGTAACCAAACTATTGGTCAGGATTACTGAAACAAAAAAGAATAAAAAGATACATGTTGTCATTTGCCAACTGGCTCCTTTTTACAGTGTGAAGCGTGGATCCAGGCTGCTTTACCCTCCAACTTGACCGATGTGGGAGTGGTCAGCAGTACTTGATATGGTCCTTCAAACCGTGGCTCTAAAGCTTTTCTGGTATGTTTCTTTACATAGACCCAATCTCCGGGGCTCAGCAAATGAGTACCTGCTATTGAGTTAGGGTCTGGAAGAGAAGAATACACACTTTTGTGGATCTTAGTTAGATGCTGTTGTAATTGTATCACATATGCAGTCAAACTATCACATTGCAATTGCATACTCTGTGGAAAGTATAAACCTAGTCTGGGTGCATTCCCAAAAAGTATTTCATATGGGGATAACCCTGTTTTTCCCGTTGGAGTATACCTTATGGAGAACAAAGCTAAAGGCAGACATTCTGGCCAAGGTTTATTTAACTCTTGCATAGCTTTTTGTATTTTTAACTTTATTGTCCCATTTACTCTTTCTACTGATCCTGAACTCTGTGGGTGGTAAGGGGTGTGGAAACTTTGTTGAACCCCTAACATAGCCATTACATTCTGCATGATTTCTCCTGTAAAGTGTGTTCCCCTATCTGATTCTATGGTTTCAGGAAGACCAAACCTAGGTATTAACTCTGTGATCAGTTTCTTCGCTGTGGCTTTCGCTGTAGCTGATTTCACTGGATAACTTTCTGGCCAGCCTGAAAATAAGCAGATGCACACGAGACAAAATTCAAATGGGCCGCTCTTAGGCATTTGGATATAGTCAATTTGCAGTCTCTGAAAGGGATATTGGGCCCGAACCTGATGTTTACGTGGGGTTTTCACTCTCTGTCCTGGGTTATTTAACAGACAGATTTGGCATGCAGCACAGTAGTTCCTTGCAGTACTACTGAATCCAGGGGCTAGCCATCCTTGGCTTACAATCCTATACATAGAATTGGAGCTGACATGAGTGGGCAAGTGGACAGCCGCTGCCATTGCTGGGTATAGAGAGGCAGGTAGGCATATTCTGCCTCCTTCCCTCCATATATTGTCAAGGCCTGGTGCTGCTCCCATTTTTACCCATCTATCTTTCTCGCTCTCTCCTGCTTGCTCCTGTAGTTTACTCATCTGCTGCCATGTCGGTTCTGGGATGCTCACCTTTACCGTTGCTAAGGTCTCAGGGCTTACTTCCCCTAGAGCTGCTTGTTTTGCAGTTAAATCTGCAAATGCATTTCCTTTTGCCTCAATTGTTTTTGCGCTCATGTGTGCCGCTATCTTCATAATGGCTACTCTTCTAACTTTTTGAAGATTGTTCAGGACTCTTTTGATTCCTTCACCATGTTTAACAGGTGTGCCTGCTGCTGTAAGGTAACCTCTAGCTTTCCATATGTGGCCATAATCATGTGCAACACCATAAGCATAGGCAGAGTCAGTGTAAATGTTCCCTTCTTGTCCCTCTAAGTGTTCTAAGGCTTTTTCTAAGGCCGTGAGTTCCGCTTCTTGTGCCGACATGTGTGCTGGTAATGACTTTGCCTCAATTACCTGTGTGTCCGTTACCACAGCATAACCTGTGTGATATTTACCTTTGTCATCGGCAAATCTACTACCATCTATGTACAGTGTGTGTTCTGCATTTGCAATGGGTGTGTCTGTGACATGTGGGAACCCCGTGATCTCTTGTTCCATAAGTTGAAAACAATCGTGTTCATCAGATGTTATGTCATGAAATGAAAGTGTGTCAGAATCCTGAGTTTCTTGTGCTGTGCCTTCACCATTACTCCCCCCTGTCAAATCTGTCTGTAAGGGTAGAAGTTGTGCTAAGTTAAAGGAAGTGCATCGCTGGAAGGTAACATTGGGAGGTAGGAGCAAGGTGCATTGCAGACGCAGCTGCCTCGCCATTGATATGTGCTTTGGCTGAACTTGTGACAAGATGGCGTGTATGTCATGTGTGGTATGTACCACTACAGGATTGTCTAAGACAATTTCTGAGGATTTGTCAATGATAATTGACACTGCTGCGACTGCTCGTACACAGGACGGTGATCCTCTAGAGACAGGATCGAGAGCCGCTGAGAAATATGCTACCGGCCTTTGTTTGATGTGTTGTTGTGTCAACACCCCTGTTGCGTGTCCCGTGATTTCAGCAATGTACAAATGAAATGTTTTGGTATAGTCAGGGATCCCGATCGCAGGTGCCAAAATTAGTAACTTTCTTAAGGTGCTAAAAGACTTATGACCTGCTTCTGTGAGTACATAGGGTACTATTTTCAAGCAATCATATAATGGCTGCATCAGAGAACTGGCATGTGGTATCCATTGTCTACAATATGACACTATTCCCAGAAACATACGAAGTTGCTTAAAGTTGCGTGGGACATTCATTTGTCTTATGGCCTGGACTCGTTCTTCAGTGAGGTGTCGAGTACCCTGGGATATACAGTGGCCCAAAAAGACAACCTTTTTCTGGCATACCTGTAACTTAGTTCTATTCACTTTGCACCCTTTTTCAGCCAGGAATTGTAACAATGATAGAGTGGCTTTTAAACAAGTATCGTTATCCGGACAACATAACAATAGGTCATCTACATATTGCAACAATACACAAGTGTCAGGTGGTTGCCATTCCCTATTTTTACTTTTAAAGGTTTAGTCAGTGGGGCATCGGACAAAAGACCGTCATAACCACTTATGGGTATGGTGTCACGGGATGTCATGTGTGGAGGGACTACTGAATCAGATAATAAGCTGCGTGATGCTCCTGTGTCAACTAAACAAGGAATATGTTTACCTTCCACCTTCATCAACATGTGGAGCATTTTATTCTCTGATTCAGCTAGGACTGGGGCAAGTCATGCGGTCGGATCGTCCCTATCGTTGGTACGCCTCTGTCTGTAGTCCCTCGTGTCTCTGTCCGTGTTTCCTTCCTGTTCGTCTTTTATTCTTTTCCTACAGTCTCTTTTTATATGTCCCACCTTGTTGCAGTAATAACAGGTAAGAGGTTTACGGGAGGAATTCCCTCCTTCATTGACCCGGGCAACAGTGTTAACTCCCGGTGTCCTTCTGGGTTTAGCTTCTGCTAAATCAGCCTCTATGCCTTGTGCTTTCTGCAACAATGTTCCTCTGTCCCGTATGGCTCTCCATTCGGGAGTACATGCCTTCAGTTTGTCACCTATTTGGGGTACTAGTCCTTCCATAAACTGTCGATTGAAAGCCCTAATGGTGATGGGTAAGGCTAAATCTAGACCTTCGTCAGCCATCATGCTTTCCATGTTGAGGTAAAATTCTGTAACAGTCTGACCTGGGGCCTGTTTTATGGGCGCTGTCGAACCCCTTTCCTGCTGTTTCCTTTGGCAAAATTCTCGTAACTGATTAATAAACAGGAGTCTAGAGTCTATATGACGGGGGTGTACTCCTGGTGGATTTGTCGCTGGATCCCCTTGTGGTCTATGTGGAGCAATTTCATTCATAAATTGATTAAACATTGTTAGTGTCATTTTATGTCTACACAAATCTTCCCCATCTTGCCAAGTTGCTTCATGTGTGTCTAGTAATTGTGTCACGAATCTACAGAATGCGGCAGGTTTTGCTACGGGATCAGGAGCATTCTGTATTAATGCCATAAGAGTGTCAGCCGACCAAGGTGCCCATGTCCTCAGAACGACTTGTTGAGTCACTGTAGGTGGCTGTCCTGCTTGACCCGCATTTGGATTATTTACTTGTATTACCCTAGTCCGACTGTGGACTGGAGCTACGGACTCTGGTCTTTGAGCTCCGCAATGTACACATTCCTGTGCCCAGTCTGTATTCTGGGTACCGCATACTCGGCATACCCATCCTCTTCCTCTTAAGGAAGGATAAAGTTTTGGTCTTTCGCTACCTGGTGTGGTAGTGGTATAAGGAGGTGGAGTACCTTCCGTTTTTACTCCATCCTCGGGAGCAGAAGGGAGACTCTTGCGTCGGACCTTCATGTCCCATCCACCCTGTTCATGACAATACTTCCATCCCTCCTCTTTAGCCCTGTTGGAAACCTTAATTAAACATTGTATTTGTGATACCCATCTGTTCTGCAGGACCTCTCCCTGTCTGTCTCTCTTTATATTCTCCCAACCTTCTACACTTAGCCCATTTTCTCCATCCATTCCAAATTTCTTGAGAACCCTATTCGTGCCCTGTGCCTTGTCCTTCCCATACAACATTGTAATTATGTCTTTAACAGCATAACATTTCTGAGATTCCTCCTGGGGTTTACCATGTGTCTGGCCCATTTTGACAGTCCTGCCTAGGTGGCGTTTGGATCACTTACTAAGTGTCTCGTTGCCTTCTCCTCCTAGGGTGCCAAAATACTAAAACTTTGTCTGGGGTACTTATTCTGAAACCGAACTACTTTTACACCCCAACCAGATAAATGCGACTACTAATACAACAGAAACAATAATCACAATCATTACTTGTAGGTGGCCAAACACATATGACTAGATCTCCGGGACTTTGTGGAGACCTTATTCCCTTCCCATTACCATGGAATCTCTCAGCATTCGTTTCTTATTCCTGCTTTATCGAGGCAGTCAGGACTGATACTTTCAACCCGTTTTTAGGCTCATGAATCAAAAAGCGTATATCAAACTTAAGTGTCGGACCCCCAAGTACTCTTACGAGTTAAGGGCGCATTCCGTTACCCATTGGGATGATATATGTTTCAATTCACACCATACAAACAGGGCTTATCTCAGTCACAACAGACAGATGACAAGGAGACAGACAAGAAACAACGGTAACATAAGTCAAATATTAAATTCAAGACTCGCTTACTACAGAGGTTGGTTTTACCTGAAGAACAATACAGACAGATCGGGTGGGCACAAATCTAAGAAGCACAGAGTTTATAAGAAAATAAAGCTTTTCTTACCTGCGCAGGTTTTGTCTGTGGTTCCTGATGTGCCCGACCTCTTCGTTCCGTCCTTATGTTCGTTCGCCTCTTGTAGTTTCTTTAGCGAAGTCCCTTGTTCGTGCGCCAAAAATGTTAGGTGTGACTACTGCAAGTCACCTATTCATAAGTTATGTTACCGTTTCCCAATTATTATTAGAGTCTTATCTAAGCAAGGAGACACGGAAAGAAGTTCTCAGTATGTCTGCTCAGACGGTCGCACTCACTCTGAGGTCCTTTATTATCACACAGCTCTTTTTATACACTAAAAAAGACAGGCGTTAAAAAATGTTGAAGCAAAACAACTTCTATAAAAGGCAATTTCTAAGTGTCTTCTGCTTTTAGAGCTGATGCAGCAGTTGACCCTTACGACATGGTTTCCTCTTTGTGTGTACGTGACTGCACCCATCCGGCCTTTAAGAATGATGTGTCTTTAAAACAACTGAAAACAGACGAGATAAGCATTTAGTGAAACATACTGTCAACCATTTTTATTCTTATACCTTGATCCTCACACACTTTAATCCTTTCATTGTCAGGGCCATTTTTTGCACACATTTAGGATTAGGTAAAAATATATTTTCTTACAGCAGAGACCCTAGAGAAGAAAAAGGTGAGAGTTCCAAATTTTTTTGTCACATAATATTAAAGTGGATGTAAACCCACTCTCATCTTTTCTAAACTACTGCAATATTGGTTATCTATAAAGATATACATGCCTCCTGCATGTATACTTATCTGTCAAATGTCTTCCCTCTGTCTGCTATGAGACCTGAAAAACTGCAGATTTTGTGAGTGGGTCGGTTTTCCAGGGTTCAATGGGTGGAGTCGTGATGTCAGTAGATGCCCCGCTCACCTCTACACTCCCCTTATTAACATGCATTTGCTCCTGTGTATTTCTTACACCGAACTTCTGCTATGATCTCTAACATCCAGTCAAAACCCAGAAAAGTCCCCACATGACTTCAGCATGCCAAATCATGTTGAGGTGTGGAACAGCCAACCCTTGCAGAGCAGCAGAAGAAAGGAGTGGGAGGGAATTAAAAAATAATGCATGTCTCTTAGGCTAGTGCACATATGTAAATCACCTGTCACTCACAGCAAGGGGGAGGATTTGACAAAGTTTTTCTCTGTCAAGATTTATCTCACTGAACAATAAAACAGGATTTCTCAGAGCTGGATTAACTCTTTGTGGCAAGAATGGGCTCAAATTATAGGAAATCTTATACTCTACATTGTGACATCAAAAAAACAAAAACAAAACGGGTTTACATACACTTTAACACAACAGTTTATCAAGCAAGAATTTTCAGAAAAGAATACACTTATGTTAATTTAGAGCGCATAAATACAATATAATACTCAATTCCTTGGTAAAATATAAAAGACAAGGTTGTGTTGAGTAAATCGATACCAAGCATGCCCCTGAAATGATGACAAACTTCAGTACCCAACACAGGTTTTTCACAGGTGACGCTATAAAAACCCCAACAGGTCATCAGCTTAGAGTTAACCATGAATAATGTCCCTAAAATGATTGCTCATACTTTGACATGTGCAGTGATATGTAACATTTGTAGCACAAACATGCTACAACATAGTCCTCTATGTGATACCATTGTGCTAAGACAGGTTCTCTTTAATGAGACATCAGAGGATCCGTAGAACTCATCCACCTGACAGTCAACTTGTCAGATTTACATGCACTCATGTGTAAAAAACCCCGCTGTTACCAACATATGATTGTGGCAGCTGCTGGCAGACTTGAACTTGAAGCTTCACGAAAGCCTGCTGAAGCCTTGCAGAAGCTTGTTTAAAGTGAGTCAGCATTCCAGAAGTATAACCAAAGCTTTTTTAGCTATACTTCTCCTTTGTTTTACAGGAGTACAGTTCATTCTGCATTCCTGTGACCCATTTTCAGCTGACGTCACAAGGTCGGTCCAGACTCTGGAAAGATTCCGGTGGTCGGGATCCACCCAGCAGCCTGGACTGGTACCTGGGACACACCCAGAAGCCTCTCAACGATCCACAGTAGCAGCCCTTTCTGAACACTGGAGAGGCAGAGCAGAGAGCCAGAGACTGGTAATCCCAGCTCTCTGCTCAGAGGGGATAGGGAGACCTAAAGCGATCAGCTGTGTTTGATTGCTCAGTTCTTACTGCTGAGCCGGCGGAAGGCATATGCAGCATAGAATCATATAAATGTGTTTTGATTTTTTTTTTACAAAGTCCATACTTCTCTTTTAAGATCAGTGTTTACCAATCCCAAACTGGAACTGAAGTGTGCTAAAGTTTCATGTACACTAGCCTATATGTACCATGGCTTCTGACGTTTTTTTTCCGCGTTTTTCAGTTTCTTGCAGCTGGTGGTCAAAACTTTCCTATCCCGAACGCGATATTTCCACATTCAGGAGAGGGAGGTTGAAGCTCACCTAAACGCGGAAGCTTCTAAACTCTGCTAAAAGTCTATGTACACATTGACACATAGGCTTTTATGGAAATTAGTTTAGGAGCTTTGGCAAAAAAAAACACCAAAAGCTCCTAAACTCAGGTTTAAAAGCTACCGGAGTAGACTAGTTTACATAAAGTCTAAGGCCTTGTTTGCACCTATGTGGTTTTTTAGTGCTTTTTGCAGAAATGCTCTACAGTCTATTTAATATGGTTTCCTATGGAACACGTTTCCATCTATGCTTTTTTTTTCAGCTGCTGCGTTTTTGGAAAGGGTCAAGGACTTTTTTAAACACAAAACGCTGCATTTTTGGTTCCATAGACATGGAGAAGCTGGAGCAAAGCATGTAGTGTGGTTTTTTTTTTTGCCACAATTTGCTTTTTTTAATCTGGCCAACAACAAATCAGCCAAAAGGAAACGGAAAATTGTATACTCACCTTCTGTAATTTTCCTTTCCTGACGCATCTTCATGGCAGCACACACTGGGTTGTAACTCCGCCCCCACAACCTGACAGGATTGGATAGCTATAAATTTGAAGGGGAGACCTCCCGCTGCATTCTCCGTATATATTAACACCAAGAGACAGGGAGGGAATTGTGTGCTGCCATGAAGATGCGTCAGGAAAGGAAAATAACCGAAGGTGAGTATACAATTTTCCGTTTTCCTGACGCCTTCATGGCAGCACACACTGGGAAATAACTCGCCAGTCGGGTGGGTGCAAGTAAAAAATAAACTTTAATTCCTTATAATGCAGAAGAATTTGCTCTAATAACAGATCTGCCGAAGTCAGTCATGGATAGGTAAGCTGAATCCACTTTGTAATGGGAAATGAAGGTATGTCTGGAGGACCAAGATGCTGCTCTGCATATCGTCTCTGGAGACACCCTACAATATGCTGCCCAGGAGGTAGCCACTGCCCTTGTAGAATGAGCCCTGATGCCTTCAGGAATTGCCAGTTGCTGGGAGGAATAGGCTGCTTGACCCCGCTTAGAACCGTGAGGAATGACCAAGAGAGAATCTGTCCTTCTGAACGGGGTAGTAGCAGATAGATAACTGATAATGGTTGACTTCACATCCAAAGGGTGCGGATCCCCCTGATCGTTACGGAAGGATGGAAGAATGATATCCTGGTTATAGTGGAATTGAGTGGCTACTTTGGGTATAAACTGCTCCGAGGGTCTTAGAACGACTTTGACGGGAAAGAGCACCAAATATGGTTCCGAGATCATTAGTGCTTGTATTTCCGATACCCTTCTAGCTGATGTAATTGCAATCAGGAAAGTTAGTTTCAAGGTCAAGTCCCATAGAGAAATCTTTTCAGATGGAATAAATGGAGGTGAAGACAGCGCATGAAGAACTACTGATAAATCCCATGATGGAAAAAACAGCTTCCTGGGAGGTTTGATTTTCAGATAGGCTCTCAAAAACTGAACAACTAGAGGATGAAAGGCCCACTTCATGTCTGTTTTGACTGATAGGGCAGACACCTGTACCTTGAGGGTGCTTAGACTCAGGCCCTTATTGACCCCCGACTGGAGAAATTCCAGAATGTGAGCAGGTTCTGGAGAAACGTTATTCCACCCTTTCTGCTGAGCCATGGAACAGAATCTTTCCCAAATTCTAGAATAAACGGAGTTGGTCGTGAATCTCCTAGCTTGCATCAGACTAGAAATGACCTCCTGAGAACAGCCCTGGGCTCTCAGTCTAGCCCTCTCAATTTCCAGGCCATCAGATGCAACTTCTCCGGAGCGGGGTGCAGGAACTGTCCTTGGGACAAAAGATCCGGAGACACCCGAAGTGGAATAGGAGGTTGAAGGCTGAGTTGCAGAAGAGTCGTGAACCACGGCCTCCTCAGGCACAGTGGGATAATTGCGATCACAGTAGCTGAGGATCTCCGGAGTCTGGACAGAAATCTTGCTATCAACGGAGTTGGAGGAAAAATGTATCCCAGCCTGAAATTCCATGGGTGAGTCAGACAGTCCACCCCTTCTGCCGATGGAAATGACCCTCTTGATAGGAACCTGAGACATTTGGTATTCGCTGGTGTAGCCGCAAGGTCTATCTCCGGCATTCCCCAAATTTCTGTCAGAAGAGCGAAGGTTCGAGGATTCAGGGACCACTCGTTGTTGGAAAGGGTCTCCCGGCTCAGGTAGTCGGCTAACATGTTCTGCGCTGCTGGAACATATATTGCTCCCAGTCCTGAAAGATGAATCTGAGCCCAATCTAAAATGGGCCGAACTTCCTTCATCAGAGTGGCACTCCTGGTACCTCCTTGTCTCTGAATGTAGGCCACTGCCACTTTGTTGTCCATGCGGATAACTACATTCTTGCCTCTCAGGAGAGGCGCAAAGGCTCGCAAGGCTTGGAAAGCCGCTCTGAGCTCCAAGATGTTGGAAACTAGGCCCAAAGCCTGAAAAAGCCACTGTCCCTGAGCTGCCAGGTCTCGAAAATGGGCTCCCCAACCTGTCTGACAAGCGTCCGAAGTTATAATCTCTGGATCTGGAGGAATTATCGGCCTGAATCTCCCGAGATTGCTGTGGTGAGTCCACCACCATATCGACTGCTTCACTGAACTGGGAACCCGGATGGTCTGACGCATCGATATTCCATCCCACTGCCTGAGAAATGAGCTCTGGAGAGGTCTCATGTGCCACTGGGACCACTGGACCATAGGTATAGCTGCTGACATGGACCCCAGAACACTTAGGCAGACTCTGGCCGGCAACTGATCTGTCGACAATAGCCTCTGCATTTTTTGTACTAGAGGTCTGACTTTCTCCTGTGGAAGCTGTATCCTGTTTAGTCTGGTGTCCAGGTCTGCTCCCAGAAAGACCATTCTCTGTGTTGGTTGCAAACTGCTCTTTCTCCAGTTGACTATCCATCCAAATTTCTGGAGGGTCGCAAGGAGAATCTCCCGATGGAGAGTTAGAGATTCTTGATCCTTTGCTAACAGCAGGATGTCGTCCAGATAGTGGTAGACTCGTAATCCTTTCTCCCTGAGGAAAGCTACTAGTGGCAGCAGAATTTTGGTAAATGTCCTGGGAGCCGAGGAGATGCCGAACGGAAGACACTGAAATTGGAAGTGGTGTTGATTTATGGCGAAACGCAGGAATTTCTGAAAAAACGGGTGAACTGGAACATGAAGATAGGCGTCTGACAAGTCTATAGAAAGCATCCAGTCGTTCAGGTCTATGGCTAGGAGAATAGACTGTAAACTCTCCATTTTGAAAGACTCCACTTGGATGCCTCTGTTGAGTCTTTTGAGGTCTAGTACGGGCCGTAAGTCGCCTGTTTTCTTCTTCACCAAAAAAAGAGGGGAATAAAACCCTCTCCCTCTTTGGTGCGATGGTACCTCTAGGATTGCACCCTTTTGTCTCAATTCCGTTACATATTTTACTAACAGGCTTCTCTTGGTTGAGGAAGACGGAAGCCTGGTTGCGCGGAAGTAGCTTGATGGAAGACCGTTTTTGAACTTCCATTTGTGGACAAATTTTATCGTGGAGAGTGCCCATAAGTCTTTTATGTGACTTGCCCACACTTTGAAAAAACTTTTCAGCCTGGCGCCCACCTGGGCCGGGTGGGCAGGCAAATCTTCAAAATGATTTTGGCTGATCCCCAGTCGGGGTGGCCTTGGACTTCTGTAACTTGAGGAAGGAGGTCTTTGTGCTTCTCCAATCTCTTCTAAACTCCCTACCTGGACGGTAGGATCTGGATTCCCGGTATTTGTCCAGCAAATTACGCCTGAAGACTGGACCTTTCTGTGCCCTAGGTCTTCTGTCGGAAGGGATCATACCTGATTTACCCCCGGAAACTTTGGAGATGGCCGAATCTAGTTTAGCACCAAACAGATTTGAACCATCGTAAGGAATCTGACACCTGTTAGTTTTAGAGGCTGCGTCTGCAACCCATGGCTTGAGCCATAGAGCTCTTCTTGCAGTTACTGAGGCCAGCATTGATCTCGCAGAAGATCTAATAATGTCTACCGAAGCTTCTGCTACGAAATCCCCTGCTAGTCTGATCTCCTGCAAGGAGGATATTATCTTCTCCATCTCAACGCCGTCTCTGAGATCTTTTTCCACTCCGGATGCCCATCCTGAGATGGCCCTGGCTACTGCCACCGTAGTAATCGCTGGTCTACAAGCTCCTCCAGCCGTGGAATAAGCTTTTTTTAATTCCAGATCCATTTTCCGATCTAAAATATCCCGGAAGGAGACCGCATCCTCGATCGGTAGGGTTACATGACAGGCCAAGCGCATCAATGAAGAGTCGACGACGGGGGCATTCATAAGGGGCTTCACCTTCGCCTCCTTCAAAGGATACATCTTTGCTAGTCTATTAGAGAGGCTCGCTCTTTTATCTGATCTCTCCCATTCGTCCTTGATGAGGTCCTCAAGCTCCTCAATAAAAGGGAAGGTCTCTGGATCCCTTTTCAAATTCAGAAAATATTTCCGTACCTTAGGAGGATTAGCCGCGTCTTCCTGCCAGCCAATTGCCTCCTTAACGGATTTCGCAAAAGGCACCACCAGGGAAAAGTCAAAGAGTGAAAATATTAAAATATTAACGGGTTAATTGGCGCTACCTAAAAACAGGTCTCCATTACAAAATGGTCTTATGGAGAATAAATGAATGGAGAGGCAGGACACGGTCTTACAAAAAGCCCAGTATTCCCTCTCAACCTGCTTCTAATGACACTGTATATTGGCAAACCCAGAATCACATAAAAAGCCAGGACACCATAAAAAGCCCCAGCTCCGCCCAAAGAAAGGTTTAAATCAAACAATATATGTAATAAATCTGTGGGACACCATAGAAAAAGGTCCCAAAACATAAATTGCTAATGACGAGGATTACTAATCAAACCCATTATAAATTAATACTACAAAACAGCAGAAATATCAGGAACTAATGGTGTTAGAACAAGCCAGGATATTTCCTTAAAGAATATATATTCAAACACACATTCTCAAATATGTTAAAATATAGGCCAAAAAAACCACATGTACCAGACTACATGTACAACCTGAAGTGATTGAAGATCAAGTCGCCTGAGATGCGACAAAAACACACTCAGTGATAGGCCTATTAGCAACAATAATATAAGAACCCTTTATCAGTGTAAAGTGATAAAGATATATATATATATTTAAAGTACCGCACACCAGTGAACAACCTGGGGCCACATAAGTGTACCCACTGGTGTGTAATGCCAAAAAAAAAAAATATATATATATATATATATATATATACACCTCAAACAATATTTATATTAGATCAGTGTATAGTGAAAACCAAAAAGAAATTTGTATGTGTAGGTCAAATGGCTGAAAGTGTGAACGTTTCACACCCCAGAACCTAAACGATTAAAAATAAAATTGTGTGTGTGTTAGTGCATACAAAAGGTAAAAATACAATAATACAAAACCTTTTTGCGATAAAAGCTAAAAAACATGTGCGAAGTGCAATAGCACCTAAAGTGAAAATAGTGAAATAGAAATGAAAATGAAAAATTAAAAATAAAAATAAATTAAAAAATAAAATTAGAAAATAAGTTACAAAAAATATATATATAAAAAATATACAAGATAGAAAATATATATATATGAAAATAAGTCCCAAAAAAGTTCAATAGTGTTAGTCCAAGGGATCCTAAAAAATCCTTAACGTGACTTTTGTGCTTCCTATTCAGTCTTCACTGTGACTTCTGTGCTCCCCCACCAGGAATCCTACTCACCAGAAGTAGATACCCCTACAGGGGTTATGCGCCTTAAGAATCAATCTCCAGGTATCCCGTTCTTTATTTAGTGATAGATGCTCGAGCCTGTATCAACTTGGAATCCACAAATCCTCATGGGAAAAAAATGGAAGCCTCCATATTGTAATCCGTATAAAAATGATTTATTGGCACAATAAATAAAAATATATGTATATGTAAAAAACAACACCCATAAGAGGCAAAAACAGCACAGCAAAAAATCAAAAATAAAAATGAAAATAAACAACCAAAAAATAAAAAATGCTCAAAATGGCCACAATTCTCATAAAGTGGGCTATATTGTAGAACCACAGTTAATCAGGGGGTTAGTATAATAATCTCCCCTAAAAAGTTCCGGATTAACCCCAGAAACTACCATAGACCATATGTAGTATCATTAAGAACACAAACGGAAAAATGGAAACACTAGTTCAGGAAACCAGAACAAACCTCCCTATAGAGGTGGTAGATTACGGCTGTGTTCCCCCTGGGATAGGGCCCTTTCCGTAGTGTTCAAGAGCAAAAAACAATCCTTCCTTCGGGGACCGTGTGATGAATACGCGGTTTGCGTTCCACCTGCGTACCAGAACACCAACGGCAACCCGGAAGTGACGTAAAGGCGTGGTTCCGTCGGACGCGTTTCGTCATAGACGTCTTCAGCGGCGGTACCACGCTACCACGTCGCATGCGTTATATAGAAAAAGATTTTTTGTTTAGGTAATCTGATTGGCCATTACTCTTAGTACGAGGTCCAATCAAACACCAACGGGGAGGACCTAGTATACAAGCGGGCAGGCAATCATCCGACGCAAGTGTTAGTAAGCTCATACAGGAGAACACTTTTACCCTGGGGATCGAACAGACTCAATACATAGTCCCGATACACTCGAATAGAACGTTCGCTCCTACGTTTTTAAAGGAATACTGGAGCCTATTCGATGCACTCCAAAATAAGAAATAAAATATAAAAAGATAAAGATAAAAAATATATATAATAAAAATAAAAATAAAAATAACAATAAAAAATTAATAAAAAATAAAATAAAAAATGAAACTATTTTTGACCGACTCATATATGGTAATGAGTAAAAAAATTTTTAAAAACCGTGTCAAGATCAAATCTAATTTCTCATATTGGAATCCCACTCAGATCTATCAGCTCAAAGGGTGATCTATCCCAAAGGAGAACACAGCACCAATATTGTAACACCTTAATTGTAAACTCTAACGGCTTTAGAAACAAATTTTTTAAGACTAGATAATACAATTAAGTGAATTACTGGCCAAAAAAATAACCTCAAAAAAGGGGGAAGTACAGTTTTCCAAGAATGTTTAAGAAGGAAAGCTTATATTCATCCAATTAGAATTAACCCATTGTGTAATGAAGATGTTTTTGCATCTTATACCCACTAGAAAAAATTTTCAGAAAAAATTCCCTCATCGCGACTAGGAGGGATTTTATAGAAGTGATGGTTAATTGAAAAGGAAACCATAAGCGACACAATACAGGTGATTAATTGAAAAGAGAACTATATGCGGTACATTACAGAACAGCTATTTAAGCAATAATCCTCACTAACTACAAATTGATCAATATTAACGTTATATTATAAAAGACACTGCTAAATTCTTCACAGTGGACATTTTCGTTCACACCATGCGAAATCTCCATTAAATACTTGCCACACATATGCAAAAAATTACCATCTACATGCAGACCGATATCTCCTCTCCCTGTACATCAAAAAAGATTGGTGTTTTCTCTCTCTGTATATACACCATATGTTTCTCTCCATATCCTGTGGACTTTAAGTAGCAAACGGAGAACAAAATAAGAATAGTAATAATAATACTAAAAGTATAACGCTTAATGCCCAAAAAATATATATTTTACGAAAAACCCGGGGTTTGAAAACCCAGAGATATAATCAACAAAACTTATATCTATGAGGTTATGCATTAGAAAGTGCATGTAAAGATACACATGAGTATACCTATATAAATGTGCATGGGAAAAAAACCCCATATACATCACACAGGGGACAGAAGAAGATATACCCCAGAAATACGGATACTAAAACCTTATTATGGAGGAAACAAAGTGAACAAAATGGGTATGTTCTAGAACACAATGGTCCAAGAAACCCATTACTCCATACCTACACCCTCAAATATCATAATGTCAGGGTTTGCAGATTAAAGGATAATAGTAAAAGATATATAAACCGGTTAAAGGGCGTGACTTGCGATAATGTGGGAACCCCCTTAACAAGAAAGAAACCAGAACAAATTATGGGTTGGTTATGAAACAATTGAGGTCTATGTCTAGGTTGAGGCCCCGTGGCACCAAAGAACCCAACCTATATATCCACGCGGTTTCATTCTGCGAAATGAGGGTGGTTTTATTCCCTCCCCTCCAATTGCCTTTCACACAGTCTATCCCGTAGAATATCAAACCAGACGGATCTCTTTTATGGAATTCATCAAAATGACGAGAAAGGTTATGATTTGGAAACCCTTTCTTGATATTATTAATATGTTCCCTAATCCTGATGAAAAGGGGGCGTGTGGTCCTGCCCACATACTGTAAATTACAAGGGCATTCTATAACATATGTTACATGTGTGCTCCGGCAAGTAATTAATTCTTTTATTTTATACTCCTTAAAATCTGTCTTCGCTTTAAAAGTTTCTTTCCTCCTCGGCTGTTTCTTGCTGACTTTACATGGAAGACATTTCTGGCATCTGTAAAAACCTTTCAGATCATTCGATATTTTTATTTGTCTTGGTGGGTCAATAGCATTATGTACTAAGAAGGAGCGTAAAGTAGGGGCCCTTTTGTATACAAACAAGGGCTTTTTGGGAAGAACCTTAGATAATACTTTGTCTTCTTGAAGTATGGGCCAGTATTTTTTAATAATTTTTTCTACATCTCGATATTGAGTATTAAACCCAGTAATAAATGCTAATTCCCTCTTTACCTCTTTCTTCTTTTGTTTCTCTAGTAATGAATTCCTCTCTAGACCTCCAATGTTGTTCTTTAGTTGTAATAGAGGTTCCAACTTGTATCCTTTCTCCTGAAATCTTTCTATAATCAAGTCTGCTTGGCGATGGTAATCTTCCTTAGAGTGGCAATTTCTTCTCAATCTCAACAGCTGACCCTTCGGAATATTGTTTTTCCATTTAGGGTGGTGACAGCTGGTAACCGGGATATAGCTATTTCTATCCGTTGTTTTGAAAAATGTCTTAGTATAAAAAATTCCGTCCTTCTTTGAGATTTGAAGGTCCAAGTAATCAACACTATGCTCACTATATTTACCAGTAAAAGTCAAACCATAAGTATTGTTATCAAGATTGTTCACAAATACATCGAGATCTGCTGGGGTGCCATCCCATAATATGATGAGGTCGTCTATATATCTACGGTAGAACCTCAACTGAGGTATATTCCTACCATAGATATACTCCTCCTCCCACATATTCATCATGAGGTTCGCCACACTAGGAGCATAGCGGGCTCCCATGGCAACCCCCTTCGTTTGAACATAGTATCTTTGATTGTACCAAAAATAATTGCAACTCATTGCCAACTCTAAACCTTCGACGATGTATTCAACCTGTTCTTGTCGCATATCTGTATTTTCATATAAAGCCTTTTCAACGCCCAATAGGCCATCCTGCTGTACGATGTTCGTATACAGCGAGTTAACATCAATGGTCACCATCAAGAGCCTTTCAACATCTCCTATATCTTGGAGTTCTCTTAACAATTGGGTACTGTCCTTCAGATAGGATCTGCCTTCTTGGACCAAGGGTTTTAGGAATTTGTCCAGATATTCCCCTAAACGTGAAAAAATGGAATTTATTCCACTAATTATAGGCCTCCCTGGTGGTTTAATGATCCTCTTGTGGATTTTTGGCATATAATACATCACCGGGGTTTTCGTTGAGTTCGAAATTAAATACTCGGCCTCATCGTCGTTGAGAATTCCCATTTCTTTCCCCTTCTTCACGAACATGGCTAGTTTTTTCTCGTATTCGTGCTTAGGGTTGCCTTTCAACTTCTTATATGTATTTTCAATACTTAACAGCCTTTCCATTTCATCTAAATAATCTAATTTATTCAGGATAACCAAACCCCCCCCCTTTGTCGGCTGGTCTGATGACTACATTTTTCTTTTTCCCTAATGCTCTGATGGTTTTCCAGATATTCACAGATTTTCTATAATTCGTCTTCTCTAATTTTCTTAGGTCAGCCTCCACCATTTTGCTAAAAGCCCCCATGCATTGATTGCCTGGGGTGTTTGGATTGAATGTAGATTTATTTTTAAGGTTAGTTTGGACGTATATGGATTCTTTCTTGTTGTTCCCTCCTATATTAATGGCAAAATGTTTCTTAATATTCAGTTTCCTCATGAACTTTTTCAGATCAATGAATGCTTCAAACTTGTCTAATGTCTTTTCTGGAGCAAATTTTAGCCCTAAATCCAAAATCTTTATCTCTTCATCATCAAATGTTGTATCGCTTAGATTATAGATGCCCTTCCCAATTATGTTCTTCTTCTTTTGTTTCTTCTTTCCTCCTCTACTTCCCCTGGTCCGTTTTCTCCTTCCCTGTGTCTCCACATAGTTGTTCCCGGGTTGGCTTCCCATGGTGTCCCTGAGGGATATGTCTCCGGGCGATCTAAAGGTGGTCCTTCTCTGTTCATTGTACCATAGGGGGCACCTTGGGGTTCCCTGTATTCTGTTTGTTTTCTCCATCTTGGATTCCTGTACGATGGTTTGGCAGTCCATCTCCCTGGAGGTCTGTCTCGTTGTCCATTCCTGGGAAAATCCCCATAGTCCCTATAATTTCTTGATTGGGGATAACTATTCCCTCTGTAATTTCCTCGGTTTTGCCTATATGCGTAATGTGAATCTCCTCTTGAAGGGGTGTACCCGCCTCTATGATCCTGCGAATAAGAGTATTCTCTCACACCACAACCAATTATGAGAACAAATCGAATATCAAGAGATAGACCACAAAATAGACAATATGGACGTAGAAATGTTCAAATATATGATCAGAGAAGCCACCAACAAGAGTTATACAGAGGGGATAGTTCAATCACACCGAGGTATAATGTACCCACTAGAAATAGGTACACACCCCTGAGAGAATACTCTTATTCGCAGGATCATAGAGGCGGGTACACCCCTTCAAGAGGAGATTCACATTACGCATATAGGCAAAACCGAGGAAATTACAGAGGGAATAGTTATCCCCAATCAAGAAATTATAGGGACTATGGGGATTTTCCCAGGAATGGACAACGAGACAGACCTCCAGGGAGATGGACTGCCAAACCATCGTACAGGAATCCAAGATGGAGAAAACAAACAGAATACAGGGAACCCCAAGGTGCCCCCTATGGTACAATGAACAGAGAAGGACCACCTTTAGATCGCCCGGAGACATATCCCTCAGGGACACCATGGGAAGCCAACCCGGGAACAACTATGTGGAGACACAGGGAAGGAGAAAACGGACCAGGGGAAGTAGAGGAGGAAAGAAGAAACAAAAGAAGAAGAACATAATTGGGAAGGGCATCTATAATCTAAGCGATACAACATTTGATGATGAAGAGATAAAGATTTTGGATTTAGGGCTAAAATTTGCTCCAGAAAAGACATTAGACAAGTTTGAAGCATTCATTGATCTGAAAAAGTTCATGAGGAAACTGAATATTAAGAAACATTTTGCCATTAATATAGGAGGGAACAACAAGAAAGAATCCATATACGTCCAAACTAACCTTAAAAATAAATCTACATTCAATCCAAACACCCCAGGCAATCAATGCATGGGGGCTTTTAGCAAAATGGTGGAGGCTGATCTAAGAAAATTAGAGAAGACGAATTATAGAAAATCTGTGAATATCTGGAAAACCATCAGAGCATTAGGGAAAAAGAAAAATGTAGTCATCAGACCAGCCGACAAAGGGGGGGGTTTGGTTATCCTGAATAAATTAGATTATTTAGATGAAATGGAAAGGCTGTTAAGTATTGAAAATACATATAAGAAGTTGAAAGGCAACCCTAAGCACGAATACGAGAAAAAACTAGCCATGTTCGTGAAGAAGGGGAAAGAAATGGGAATTCTCAACGACGATGAGGCCGAGTATTTAATTTCGAACTCAACGAAAACCCTGGTGATGTATTATATGCCAAAAATCCACAAGAGGATCATTAAACCACCAGGGAGGCCTATAATTAGTGGAATAAATTCAATTTTTTCACGTTTAGGGGAATATCTGGACAAATTCCTAAAACCCTTGGTCCAAGAAGGCAGATCCTATCTGAAGGACAGTACCCAATTGTTAAGAGAACTCCAAGATATAGGAGATGTTGAAAGGCTCTTGATGGTGACCATTGATGTTAACTCGCTGTATACGAACATCGTACAGCAGGATGGCCTATTGGGCGTTGAAAAGGCTTTATATGAAAATACAGATATGCGACAAGAACAGGTTGAATACATCGTCGAAGGTTTAGAGTTGGCAATGAGTTGCAATTATTTTTGGTACAATCAAAGATACTATGTTCAAACGAAGGGGGTTGCCATGGGAGCCCGCTATGCTCCTAGTGTGGCGAACCTCATGATGAATATGTGGGAGGAGGAGTATATCTACGGTAGGAATATACCTCAGTTGAGGTTCTACCGTAGATATATAGACGACCTCATCATATTATGGGATGGCACCCCAGCAGATCTCAATGTATTCGTGAACAATCTTGATAACAATACTTATGGTTTGACTTTTACTGGTAAATATAGTGAGCATAGTGTTGATTACTTGGACCTTCAAATCTCAAAGAAGGACGGAATTTTTTATACTAAGACATTTTTCAAAACAACGGATAGAAATAGCTATATCCCGGTTACCAGCTGTCACCACCCTAAATGGAAAAACAATATTCCGAAGGGTCAGCTGTTGAGATTGAGAAGAAATTGCCACTCTAAGGAAGATTACCATCGCCAAGCAGACTTGATTATAGAAAGATTTCAGGAGAAAGGATACAAGTTGGAACCTCTATTACAACTAAAGAACAACATTGGAGGTCTAGAGAGGAATTCATTACTAGAGAAACAAAAGAAGAAAGAGGTAAAGAGGGAATTAGCATTTATTACTGGGTTTAATACTCAATATCGAGATGTAGAAAAAATTATTAAAAAATACTGGCCCATACTTCAAGAAGACAAAGTATTATCTAAGGTTCTTCCCAAAAAGCCCTTGTTTGTATACAAAAGGGCCCCTACTTTACGCTCCTTCTTAGTACATAATGCTATTGACCCACCAAGACAAATAAAAATATCGAATGATCTGAAAGGTTTTTACAGATGCCAGAAATGTCTTCCATGTAAAGTCAGCAAGAAACAGCCGAGGAGGAAAGAAACTTTTAAAGCGAAGACAGATTTTAAGGAGTATAAAATAAAAGAATTAATTACTTGCCGGAGCACACATGTAACATATGTTATAGAATGCCCTTGTAATTTACAGTATGTGGGCAGGACCACACGCCCCCTTTTCATCAGGATTAGGGAACATATTAATAATATCAAGAAAGGGTTTCCAAATCATAACCTTTCTCGTCATTTTGATGAATTCCATAAAAGAGATCCGTCTGGTTTGATATTCTACGGGATAGACTGTGTGAAAGGCAATTGGAGGGGAGGGAATAAAACCACCCTCATTTCGCAGAATGAAACCGCGTGGATATATAGGTTGGGTTCTTTGGTGCCGCGGGGCCTCAACCTAGACATAGACCTCAATTGTTTCATAGCCAACCCATAATTTGTTCTGGTTTCTTTCTTGTTAAGGGGGTTCCCACATTATCGCAAGTCACGCCCTTTAACCGGTTTATATATCTTTTACTATTATCCTTTAATCTGCAAACCCTGACATTATGATATTTGAGGGTGTAGGTATGGAGTAATGGGTTTCTTGGACCATTGTGTTCTAGAACATACCCATTTTGTTCACTTTGTTTCCTCCATAATAAGGTTTTAGTATCCGTATTTCTGGGGTATATCTTCTTCTGTCCCCTGTGTGATGTATATGGGGTTTTTTTCCCATGCACATTTATATAGGTATACTCATGTGTATCTTTACATGCACTTTCTAATGCATAACCTCATAGATATAAGTTTTGTTGATTATATCTCTGGGTTTTCAAACCCCGGGTTTTTCATAAAATATATATTTTTTGGGCATTAAGCGTTATACTTTTAGGATTATTATTACTATTCTTATTTTGTTCTCCGTTTGCTACTTAAAGTCCACAGGATATGGAGAGAAACATATGGTGTATATACAGAGAGAGAAAACACCAATCTTTTTTGATGTACAGGGAGAGGAGATATCGGTCTGCATGTAGATGGTAATTTTTTGCATATGTGTGGCAAGTATTTAATGGAGATTTCGCATGGTGTGAACGAAAATGTCCACTGTGAAGAATTTAGCAGTGTCTTTTATAATATAACGTTAATATTGATCAATTTGTAGTTAGTGAGGATTATTGCTTAAATAGCTGTTCTGTAATGTACCGCATATAGTTCTCTTTTCAATTAATCACCTGTATTGTGTCGCTTATGGTTTCCTTTTCAATTAACCATCACTTCTATAAAATCCCTCCTAGTCGCGATGAGGGAATTTTTTCTGAAAATTTTTTCTAGTGGGTATAAGATGCAAAAACATCTTCATTACACAATGGGTTAATTCTAATTGGATGAATATAAGCTTTCCTTCTTAAACATTCTTGGAAAACTGTACTTCCCCCTTTTTTTGAGGTTATTTTTTTGGCCAGTAATTCACTTAATTGTATTATCTAGTCTTAAAAAATTTGTTTCTAAAGCCGTTAGAGTTTACAATTAAGGTGTTACAATATTGGTGCTGTGTTCTCCTTTGGGATAGATCACCCTTTGAGCTGATAGATCTGAGTGGGATTCCAATATGAGAAATTAGATTTGATCTTGACACGGTTTTTAAAAAATTTTTTACTCATTACCATATATGAGTCGGTCAAAAATAGTTTCATTTTTTATTTTATTTTTTATTAATTTTTTATTGTTATTTTTATTTTTATTTTTATTATATATATTTTTTATCTTTATCTTTTTATATTTTATTTCTTATTTTGGAGTGCATCGAATAGGCTCCAGTATTCCTTTAAAAACGTAGGAGCGAACGTTCTATTCGAGTGTATCGGGACTATGTATTGAGTCTGTTCGATCCCCAGGGTAAAAGTGTTCTCCTGTATGAGCTTACTAACACTTGCGTCGGATGATTGCCTGCCCGCTTGTATACTAGGTCCTCCCCGTTGGTGTTTGATTGGACCTCGTACTAAGAGTAATGGCCAATCAGATTACCTAAACAAAAAATCTTTTTCTATATAACGCATGCGACGTGGTAGCGTGGTACCGCCGCTGAAGACGTCTATGACGAAACGCGTCCGACGGAACCACGCCTTTACGTCACTTCCGGGTTGCCGTTGGTGTTCTGGTACGCAGGTGGAACGCAAACCGCGTATTCATCACACGGTCCCCGAAGGAAGGATTGTTTTTTGCTCTTGAACACTACGGAAAGGGCCCTATCCCAGGGGGAACACAGCCGTAATCTACCACCTCTATAGGGAGGTTTGTTCTGGTTTCCTGAACTAGTGTTTCCATTTTTCCGTTTGTGTTCTTAATGATACTACATATGGTCTATGGTAGTTTCTGGGGTTAATCCGGAACTTTTTAGGGGAGATTATTATACTAACCCCCTGATTAACTGTGGTTCTACAATATAGCCCACTTTATGAGAATTGTGGCCATTTTGAGCATTTTTTATTTTTTTGTTGTTTATTTTCATTTTTATTTTTGATTTTTTGCTGTGCTGTTTTTGCCTCTTATGGGTGTTGTTTTTTACATATACATATATTTTTATTTATTGTGCCAATAAATCATTTTTATACGGATTACACTATGGAGGCTTCCATTTTTTTCCCATGAGGATTTGTGGATTCCAAGTTGATACAGGCTCGAGCATCTATCACTAAATAAAGAACGGGATACCTGGAGATTGATTCTTAAGGCGCATAACCCCTGTAGGGGTATCTACTTCTGGTGAGTAGGATTCCTGGTGGGGGAGCACAGAAGTCACAGTGAAGACTGAATAGGAAGCACAAAAGTCACGTTAAGGATTTTTTAGGATCCCTTGGACTAACACTATTGAACTTTTTTGGGACTTATTTTCATATATATATATTTTCTATCTTGTATATTTTTTATATATATATTTTTTGTAACTTATTTTCTAATTTTATTTTTTAATTTATTTTTATTTTTAATTTTTCATTTTCATTTCTATTTCACTATTTTCACTTTAGGTGCTATTGCACTTCGCACATGTTTTTTAGCTTTTATCGCAAAAAGGTTTTGTATTATTGTATTTTCACCTTTTGTATGCACTAACACACACACAATTTTATTTTTAATCGTTTAGGTTCTGGGGTGTGAAACGTTCACACTTTCAGCCATTTGACCTACACATACAAATTTCTTTTTGGTTTTCACTATACACTGATCTAATATAAATATTGTTTGAGGTGTATATATATATATATATATATATATATATATATTTTGGCATTACACACCAGTGGGTACACTTATGTGGCCCCAGGTTGTTCACTGGTGTGCGGTACTTTAAATATATATATATATCTTTATCACTTTACACTGATAAAGGGTTCTTATATTATTGTTGCTAATAGGCCTATCACTGAGTGTGTTTTTGTCGCATCTCAGGCGACTTGATCTTCAATCACTTCAGGTTGTACATGTAGTCTGGTACATGTGTTTTTTTTGGCCTATATTTTAACATATTTGAGAATGTGTGTTTGAATATATATTCTTTAAGGAAATATCCTGGCTTGTTCTAACACCATTAGTTCCTGATATTTCTGCTGTTTTGTAGTATTAATTTATAATGGGTTTGATTAGTAATCCTCGTCATTAGCAATTTATGTTTTGGGACCTTTTTCTATGGTGTCCCACAGATTTATTACATATATTGTTTGATTTAAACCTTTCTTTGGGCGGAGCTGGGGCTTTTTATGGTGTCCTGGCTTTTTATGTGATTCTGGGTTTGCCAATATACAGTGTCATTAGAAGCAGGTTGAGAGGGAATACTGGGCTTTTTGTAAGACCGTGTCCTGCCTCTCCATTCATTTATTCTCCATAAGACCATTTTTTAATGGAGACCTGTTTTTAGGTAGCGCCAATTAACCCGTTAATATTTTAATATTTTCACTCTTTAAAAGGAACCCTACTAGGGGATTCCTTCTGTCCGGGGGGCAGCAGCCTATGTAGTGTTTTTACATGCAGGTACGTTATATTCATACAGAGCTTTTTATTTGATTTGGTTTAAGCCTCTCCTGGTGCTGAATAGCGCGGTTTTTTATATATATTTTTCAGGGAAAAGTCAAAGCCAGCTGACATATCCTGACATTCATCCTCAGATGAGGATTCTGAAGCTTGGGTGAGGCGAGGTTCCGCAGAGGATGTGCTGGGAACTGCTCTATCCAGAGCTGGCGTTGCTGACTCAAGCAATGTTTCTCGTACGGACTCCCTAATGAGATCCGTGGCCATTCTAGTGTCTGCCTCCTTTTCTCTAGTGGCCTCACTGAAGCAGGAACGACAGGCGAGCTTGTCTGGCAAAGCTGGGGCACCGCATACCCAGCAGGCATTTGGTGCAGGACGGGCTTTGACTGGCTACGGTGCATGTGGCTATGCCGTGAATGGCTATGCCTCCGGTGGCGTGAAGGGGATCTTGAGCGGCTTCTATGCGATTTTCTGCTTGAAGTATGGCTCTTCTTCCCTGTCTAGAACTTGCCGTTCTTGACTCAGCTGGGCTGCCGAAAGAAAAAAAGGCAGCACTAAGCGTCCAGCACTCTTTTGATCTCCCCTTCAATACGTACCTACTGGAAAAGCCTCTTACCTAACTTGCTGATGGTGGTATGCGTGGGCAGTAGACTCCATAAGGAAAGGGTACAGGACAGTCTAAAAAAAGTAAGAAGGAACGCATAAGCAGGAAGGGACTACTATGATTCGTACCGAGAAAAAACATTTTTTTTTTTAAAACATTTAATTGCTAAAAATGCATAGAAAAATACATTGAAAATTATTAAAAATAAATTAAATATTTAAGTATAATTATTACAATAATATTAAACATAAGCAAAAACAGTTAAAAAACAATATAAGAAATCCCACAGGGAACTTACCTTAGAAGAAACTGAATTTAGAGATGCAGAACAGTTTTTTTTCCCTCAGCAGCAGCCATCAACAGAATATGCATAGAAATTCACACAGGAGCACTGTGTTTTTAAAAAATGGCGCCATACCGCCGCTGTGTGACGCTCCGCGCATGCGCAGAAGCGATATGAGCGCCCCAGCGCCATCTTAGAAGAGGGAAACCTTAGAAAAGTATAGGAGGAAAAAACTCAGTACTGGGCATGCGCAGAACGGCGGAACGAACGGCGGACAAGAGAGATAACAGGTGCCAGCAGACATGTACCCTCCGCTGCAGAAAAAAGGTACAAAAATATATTTGACCACAGGAAACAAACCTAAGGATGCTAGGCACATAAAAAAAGGCAAGAAAAAGAAATGAAAAAGCAAGATAGGGGAATCCACTGCAAAATAAGCTTCTTTAAAGCTTGTAAAAATGCCAGGCAGAGAAAAATATAAACACCCCTTGAGACCACCAGAGCGGGGGGCTCCCTCCATAGAAGCTCCTTTAGAGACTGTACAGGAGGGACTTCCAAACAGGAGAGGCTTGAACCTGCTGGGGCGAATGTGGTAGAGGATTAATTCATCTGTCACATGGAAACGCGTCCGACCAACCTGTCAGGTGAGGATAAAAAAGAGAATGCAGCGGGAGGTCTCCCCTTCAAATTTATAGCTATCCAATCCTGTCAGGTTGTGGGGGCGGAGTCACAACCCAGTGTGTGCTGCCATGAAGGCGTCAGGAAAAAAGGATAAAGAATGCAAAACACATGACAAAATGTGTGAAAAACACGTGTGCAAAAATGCAAAAAGCACTGCAGAAACAAATGAAAAGCTAAATGCTTAGGTGTGAACCGAGCCTTAAAGTGGTTGTAAAGCTTAGACATGAAATATGAACAAAGCATATCCCTCTATAGTGTGTACTTGTCTTAATCCAAAGCTTTAAGTGTAATTTCTGTATGCTGCTTCATTCCTCTGTTATCAGCATGAATTACTTCTGACAAATTTTCTCATGACACCAAGAGAAAAAAAAAGCATCAAGAGCAAGAGTGAACACAGTTAAAAGCCAGCAAGAAAATCTGGCTATAGTGGAATGGTGTAGAAGGAATTGTGAGGGAGTGAAATCTAATGTGAAAGTAGTTACCTTGGATATTATGTTGTGGGCTTTGCGCCAGAATTTCTGAATGATGGGGCATGACCACCAAATGTAGAGGAGCGAGCCTGGTTCGGATTTGCATCTCCAGCATAAGTTGGATGTGGATGGAGCGAACTTGTGTATAATGGTCAGTACTCTATACCATTTAGTGAGCACTTTGTAGCCATTTTCTTGCATTGATACGTTTATTGAGCCCTTGAGGATGTTTACAAATATTTGCTCCCACTGTGAATCTGTGAGGTCTAGGGATAGTTCTTTCTCCCAAGTTTGGCATGTTTTGTTTTTTTCGTGGGGTGTTTGGCAAAGAGTAATGAGTAGATAGTTGAGACCACATGTCTCTGTGGTGTGTTCTCTGAGCATAGTAATTCTAGGGGGTAAATTGGCGAGTCCATTGAGGTTTCTGGTTTGGGCCTAGGAGAAGATGTTGAATTTGGTGGTATGTCCATAGTGGGAATTTGAGATCTTTCTTTTGGGATGCCAGTTCTTAACATTTTAAAAATGTGGCTTTGCGGAAGAATTGTTTGGTCAAGATGTGTTTGTGTGGCCGTGAGGTCGATAGAAATTGTGCGGACATTCTCGGGGGGAATTCAGGGTTGAGACGCAGTGGTGTCATGGGGCATGGAGTGGATGTTAGGGAGTGTTTATTGTTAGTTTCATGAAACAGCGACATGTAGGGCCTATAAGTGGTTCTCCATAGTGGATGGGATGTGTTTGTTCAGTAGCCATGGAGTGGTGGCTAGGGGTGTCGAAGATATGTATTCTTCTAACATCACCCATTGTTTCGAAGAAGCATGGATGTTCCAGTCCACTATTCTGGTGAGAAGGCATGCTTTATAGTAACTGCTAATATCTGGAAGGCCTATGTCTCCTTTGGTTTTGGGGAGCACAAGGTGTTCCTATTTAATGCAGGGACGTTTATTGTTCCAGAGAAATTTGGTAGAAATGGTTTTGTAGGTGGAGAAGACAGGGGGTAAGTGAATGGGGATGGCTTGTATTACGTATAGGAGTCTGGTTAGGATGTTCACTTTTAAAATAGCGGCCCTTCCGAACCACAAGATCATCTTTTTTTTAGATCATCTTTTATTGAGTTTAGAAGCGGAATAAAATTTTATGAGTAGAGCTCCTCCAGGTGGGTTGGGAGTTTGTATGCCTAAGTATGTGATCGTCTTAGTTTTCCAGGTGAAAGGGAAGTTGTTTTGGCATAGAGATATTGTACCTATTGGTAGGGAGATGTTTAGGGCATACGATTTGTCAAAATAAATTTTGAGGTTGGAGATATGTTGGAAGTGGGCAAAATCTTTTAACAAATTTGGGATGGTTGCGTGGTTCTGAGAGGGACAGTAATATGTCATCTGCAAAAGCTGCAATTTTGAATTCATATCCAGAAACCCAGATTCCCCGGATGTTAGGGTTGTTTCTGATGCAGTGTAAAAATGGTTCTAGTGTAAGTATGTAGAGAAGTGGGGACAGGGGACATCCCTGGCGGGTTCCGTTTCGGACAGAGAAGGCGTTCGACAGTCGGCCATTGACTTTCACCTGTGCTGAAGGGCATGCATAAAGAGCTAGGATCATATTGAGCATATTACCACTAAAGATCGTAGAGTTGCAGTCCTGTAGTCCCAGGCCACCCTGTCGAACGCCTTCTCTGCATCTAATGAGTGGAAAAAATGCTTTGTTTGGATGAGGTTAATTGGGAGATAAGATCGATAGCGTTGAAACCTATCAATCGGTCTGTTGAAACCAGTGCCGGGGTGAGGGGGAGGAGACAGTTAGACAAAAATTTGGCAACGTTGAGAAGGGATATGGGGCGGTAGTTAGATACTCTAGTGTGGTCTTTCCGTTGTTTAGGCAGTACAGTTATGTGGGCTTCTAAAAGACGGTGTGGTGCATGTGCTGGTGAAATAAGAGAATTGAATGTGGAGAGAAAGGGAGTGGTGAGTATATCTTTGAATGTTTTATAATATGTGGTCATATAGCCGTCCAGGCCCGCACTCTTCCCCATTTTCATTTGTTTGATTGCTAAGGTTAGATCCTCATCAGAGATGGGGTTTTCTAGAGATTGTGCTATATATTGAGGTATTTGTTTGGGTGTGTGTTGTTTTAGAAAGTCCTGTATATGTGTCTGTCTGGGTGCAGAAGGTTCCTGGTGTGGGTTTGTGTGGGTCGGGTTATATAGGTCGGTGTAATAGTGTTCAAAACACGCTGTGATATCTTCATTGTTTGTGGCGAGAGTGCCATCAGGTTTTTGTATTTGTCTGATCACATTGAGTGCTCTCTTGGCCCATAATGCTCTAGCCGGAAGTGATCCGCTTTTATTGCCATGTTCGTAAAATCGTTTATGTGTCAGGGTAAATTTATGATTTGTTATTTCATGTAGCTCATCCAATAGTAGTGATCTTACCCGAGTAAGTTCTTGTAAGGTTTTTTTTTTTTTTTTGCAAATATAATGTTTATTAGAATTTTGAACAATAAAGACATATAATGGGAGAACCCCAAGACAAATAACAGCAAACATAGCAGAAGAGACAAAAGAGGTCGCAGCCTCATCAACATGCGGTATAAGTAATGGCAAGGGAACCCATAGACTATCAGGAAACCATGATTTATCTGCTGGCCTCGGAGACTAAACCCCCCTGGCCAGGGTCGGCCAATATGTCCCCGCTACTGCCTAAGAAGCAATTACGCCGAAGTCTGAATTAACACTTCGGCACGAGATCATTGGAAGCATGTTTGGAGTTGCGGCCAAGAAAGAGAGTGAAGATGGAAAGGAAAGTGCGAAAATAACAAAGAAAAGGGAGAAAAGGAAGGGAGGGGCGGGGGGGGGGAAGGAAGGAATAAGGTAAAAAGGGGGAGGGGGGGGGGTAGGGCGGGATTGCCCTCGCCTGCGCGGTATTTCAGACCCCAGCGGGCGGTAAATTAGCGGCCAAAAAAGGCTTTGCCCTCATCCGAATACACAAATACATTCCAGAGGGACCAAGTCTTACGATACGTCTCCTGCCGCTCCTGAGCTGTAAGCACCAGGTCCTCCATTTTGTTTATATCCTCCACCCTCCTTACCCACATTGCCGCTGAAGGCGGCGTCTCTTGTTTCCATAGCAAGGGGATACAGGACTTGGCCGCATTCGTTAAGTGACGTAGAATCGATCGTGCGTATGCCTTAGGAGGTATGTCCGAAACATGTAGTAAGAAAAAGGCCGGGTCATTAGGGATTCGCCATTCGGTAAATTTCTGGGATATGGTCCGGACTGCGGCCCAGAACTCCGAAAGCTTAGGGCAGGACCAAAAAACGTGAAAAATCGTACCCCGCCCCTCACGACAGCGCCAGCAGTACTCAGATGCGTCTGGGTAAATAAGGTGGAGGCGACTAGGCGTCAGGTACCACCGTACTAGAATTTTATAATTCGTCTCCTGCATTTTGGTACAGAGCGAGGATCGCAAAGCAAAGCGCAGTATGTTATTAACCTGTGATTGCGTAAAAGTGCGGTCCAGGTCTGCCTCCCACTTAGCAAGACTCGCGATGTGTGGTGGTTGTGTAGGTGTATTAAGTAGCACATACATTTTAGAAAGGATTCGGGAGATCGGTCCAGTGTCAGAACAGTATTCTTCAAAAGTAGTGAGCGGTCTGGTATAGTCTAGAGGGTTCGGGAGAGAATGGAGAAAATGATGCAGGCGGCAGGCGCTCCAAAAATGCAGACCATACGGGCCCGAAGGGTCCACAAGATCCGGGATGGAAGTCCAGCCATCCCCCCTGACAAAGTGAGAGGCCAGTAAAAGACCGGAATCCCATAGCGGTCGAAAACATGCCCGTGATAGTCCAGGTGTAAAGCATGGGTTACCTAAGATCGGAGTTAGCGGGGACACCGTGGTCGTCAGAGAATATTGCAACGCCGCCTTTGCGCCTTGAGAGACCGTGGTACCTATGAGGGGGTGAGACCGCACCGCTCGTGGTAGTGCCTCCAGGCACCAGAGAGCCGTCTTCAGCGGAAAGGGGCACTGTTGTTGTTCAATTTGTGCCCATAGTTTAGTATCAAGATTACGACCCCAATCCAGAATCCTACCCAAGTGTACGGCAGAGTAGTATTGTTTAACGTCAGGAAGTGCCAACCCCCCATAGGATTTCGGTAGAGAGAGTTGGGCTCGAGGTACCCGAGGCCGCTTCTGTGCCCAGACGAAGCGAGTAAACAAGGTCTGGACCTGTCTAAAGTACATGGGCGGAATCTTAATCGGTAGCGCCTGAAAAAGGTACAAAAATTTGGGCAAAATGCACATTTTCAATAGATTGCACCTACCAAACCATGAATGGAGCCCCTTCCGCCATGAGTCCAGAAGCAGCCTCACCTCAGCAAGGAGGGGGGGGAAATTCTTTTCAAAGAGGTCCGACAGGTCCGAGGGGATTTTAGTCCCGAGGTAAGTCAGGGCGGTAGATGTCCACTTAAATTGGAAGGAGGATTGTAGAGCAGACAGCAATCGGGGCGGCAACAGGAGACCCATAGCTTCTGACTTGGTGAAATTGATTTTCATATTGGAAAGCTTCCCATATCTCTCAAATTCCCTTAGCAAATTTGGTAACGATATCCCTGGATTGGTCAGTGTAAAAAGCATATCGTCAGCATAAGCTGAAATCTTATGCTGTGACCGTCCCACTTGTACCCCTTGGATATCAGGGTTAAGTCTGACCGTAGCCAGAAAGGGTTCCAGGGATAACGCAAACAAAAGAGGGGATAAGGGGCATCCCTGCCGCGTCCCATTAGTTATTGCAAAGGGGGTCGAAAGCGTCCCATTAACTTTAACCTGGGCTGTAGGCGTGGAGTACACACCAGCTATGCAGTTGAGCATTCTCTCCCCCAACCCCACATGTCGGAGCACTGCAAACATGAATGACCAGCTCACACGGTCAAAGGCTTTCTCGGCGTCAGTGTTCAATAGAACACAAGGGGTTTTCGTGGTTGTCGCTACGTGAAGCAGGTTTAACACTTTCGTGGTGCTATCCCGGGCTTCTCTAGAGGGGATAAAGCAAACCTGATCCAGGTGGATCAAATGTTGGAGATGGGCAGCTATCCTAGTGGCCAGGATTTTAGTATATATTTTTAAATCAATATTTAAAAGGGATATCGGCCGGTAACTACCACAGGATGCAGGATCCTTCCCTTCCTTGGGTATCACCGAAATATGGGCACTCAAGAAGTCTCTAGGAAAGCACTTGCCCGAGCCTATGGCATTAAATAACGTGAGCATAGACGGACCCAGCAGATCTAACAACGTTCTATAGTACTGTAGGGTAAAGCCGTCCGGTCCCGGGGCCTTCCCAGGCTTCATGGACCCCACAGCCTTATGAATCTCCATCAAGGTTATCGGGGACTCCAGCTCCGCTCTGGCCTCCGAGGAAATAGAGGGCATATGGGATGCCACAATATAATCCTCCATAGACGACCGCGATTGCGAGTCGGCCTGGATACCATAAAGATCGGAATAAAAACCACGGAACTCCCGGGCGATATCTCGAGGCAAAGTAGCTCTCCGTCCCCCGGGCGCAACAACGTGGGGAACATACGTCAAAAGTTTACGGTCTCTTATCATTCGCGCCAGCAGTTTCCCGCACTTGTCACCCGATTCGTAGGCCATTTTACGACAGGATTGCATGGCTGCCTTAGCCCTGTAATATAAAATGTCTGTTACTTGTTTCCGGAGAAATTGCACATCGTTGTCAGAGGAGTGTGTAGGGCCATGTTTATGTCGGGCTTCCGCGATATGTAGTTTTTCTAAGAGTTGGTCGAGAAGTTCAGTGCGTTCCCGTTTAAGCCGTGCCCCATGTTTGATAAGAACCCCTCTAACCACAGCCTTATGGGCTTCCCAAAACACCCCCGGATCACAATCCGGTAGATCATTCTCCCGGAGGTAGTGGCGCAGGGTCGCGGTCACATCTTCTAGAACCTCTGGGGTCTGCAGCAAGCTTTCATTGAGGCGCCAAAATCTGGTCGTCAGAGGCGGGGTGTCAGATAAAAGATACGTCAAAAAGATCGGTGCATGATCCGACCAAGTCCTGGTTCCGATGGAGGAGTGCTCCACCGCATGTAGTTGGGAGTGAGGGATCATAAAGTAGTCAATGCGGGTGTAAACCTTATGTACAGAGGAGTAAAAAGTGTAGTCTCGCTCGCTAGAGTGCTGTAGTCTCCAGACATCAATCAGTTGGGAATTGTGTAGCGCCTTCGCAACCCGTTTAAGCTGACTCACCGGCAAGGAGGTACGACCAGCCGAAGTGTCTACAGATGGCACTAAGGGTACATTAAAGTCCCCACCCAACAGTAACTGACCGGCTCTAAAGCCCTGCAGTTTCTCCATAATTCCCTCCACAAATGTGGCCTGAAGTTCATTAGGTGCATAAATGGATGCCAGAGTCACTTGAACCGTGCCAACGAGACCCTTCAGGAAAACATAACGGCCGGCAGCGTCTATCAGAGAATCCTGGCATTTCCACGGGACTTTGTGAGACAGAAGGATGGAGACCCCTTTGGACTTGGCCGACGGATTGATAGAGTGGTATGAAAAAGGGTAGTGTCTATTACGGAGGTATGGTAACGCACAGGACTTAAAATGTGTTTCTTGTATAAAGGCTATGTCCGTGTGCAGCCTCTTCAGGTCCGCCAGCAGAATACGTCGCTTTTCGGGTGTATTGAGGCCTTTCGCATTAAGCGATAAAAGGCGGAGGCGAGACGGGGCCATAATTAGGGAAGGGGAGCAGGAGGGGGCGCGAGGGAGACGGAGGGGAGGTAGGGTGAGGGCAGGGAAAAGACAGAGGGGAAGGGGGGGAAAAGGAAGGAACAGACAGGAAAGAAAGAAAAGACAAGAAAGCGAAGAAGGGTAACTGTGTTCGGAAACCGGGCCTAACGCCCTGCGTCTCCAGTAGAAACTAAATCAGTTATGTGCACACAATGCGTCGAGGGCACATCCTACCCTCTAGCAAAACGCGCCAGCCTACGGGGGGGAATGAACCGGGCAGGTAGCGCAGGGAACAGCTCCCTAAACCCGCCACCCACCTTGCAATATCACTATAGCACAATGCACATCTGCGGATAAAATTATACACAAAACAAGGAAAGAAAAAAGCCCAAGTAAACACAAAGAAAAAAAAACAAAACAAAATAAAATGGCAAAATAGCAAATGTTCCACATTTAACCAGTGAGCAGATATCAAGGTCAGAATAACAGTTGAGGACTTACATTAGCTATAAAGGTTAATCGAACCCAGATGGCGCACGACTCAGGCCACACTCATTCACAGCCAGGTACTGAGATCGCGCACCATTCACAGAGCGCCCATGTACGGGCACCTACCCAACCACTCCCTCCCACCTCCACCCCCAGAAAATGGGTGCCACATACCAGTCACCCCGCCCCACCACAGGAGACCCAACCTCAGCCCCTTCCTTCTCTGCAAACGATCTCCACCCTTACCCAACCCAATTCCCAGAACCATTAACCAAGGGTGGAGCAACGGTCACCAAACATCTCCGGGAGGGTGGCTCCACAGTCACATCAGGGGGAGATCTACCCGCACCCCACCCACCCCCCACAAGTCCCAGAGTCTCCACCAACAAGGCATACAATCCACTTCGGAGCAACAGCTCCTTACGATCTCCAAGCCGTCACAGAAATAATAGTGCACCCACTACTCCCAGGAGGGCGGGCAGGTACTTCCATTGTAGGCCACAGAGAACAGGTGTGATCGGGTAGCAGAGGGCAAAACAACAGGGGGGGGGGGAGCAGAGGAACCCGCCCACAGCCCAGAAAGAATGAAACGACATACGGTGCGGGGGAATACCTCCGCAGGCCAGAGCACAGTATGGTCTAGGTCCCGCAAGGGACTCCAAGAGTCAAAACAGGAGGCAGAAAGGTCCCTGCAGGGTCATGTAACACTCCGAAAAAGTCACGGGCAAAAACTTGTACAGCCGCAAGGGGGAAAGCCGCACAGCAGTTCGGGCAGGGGCGGTAGACCACCGCAACAGTGTGTGGCCCAGGGAGGCGGATGGGGGATGCCACAGCAGCCATCACAGTGGTGATCATTAAACAAGGGAGAGCTGTCCAAACGCAGCCGGCCACCAGGGGAACAGAGGTGGACAGGCTGTCCCGGGTGTCAGCGGCATCAACCGCGGTAAAGGGGAGGAGGGAGAGGGCGCAGTTCAAAGGAAAAAAAATAAGTTACCTCAGGGTTCCCGGGAAATCTCCGGAGAGAACGCTCTGGGCCTCCGACGGCCTCTCTGTTGTCTGGGTGGCAGGCCACCCCGGTGTCCAGGACCTGCATCTGTACCCTGGCCGCGGGGCAGAGGAGCCAGCCAATCCGGAAGGGTGATGGGGTCCGCTTCTAAAAAGGCAAACAGGTCTGGCAAGGAGCTAGGATGGCGAAGCGTGAAAAACCGCTGGTCCTTTCTGAACGTGACCGACAAGGGGTAGCCCCAGCGGTAAGTCGCCCCTCTGCGTCGGGCCAGCTCCAGCAGAGGCTTTAACAGGGCTCTTCTCTGCAGCGTCGCTCGGGATATGTCCGGTAAAATTTTGAGCTCCACACCATCAAGCTCCACGGTGGGGGCCTCCCAGGCCTTCCGCAGGACCTCCTCTTTGTGTTGGTAATGGTGCAGGCGGCAGACTACATCGCGCGGCCTGTCGGGGTCTGATGGTCGGGGGCCCAGGGCTCTATGAACCCTATCAAACTCCAGGCGAGGCGGTAGGTCAATACCCGGAATGCTCCGGAATATCGCCGCCACCGTGTCCGTTAGATCCTCCGGCCCCGTTGCCTCTGGGAGACCCCGCAGCCGCAGGTTGTTCCTACGGCTACGATCCTCGAATTCCTCCAGCCTCAGCTGCTGCACCAGTAAAGCGCTCGCCTGGGTGTTCCGAACGTCCTCCAAAGCCGCCACCCGTTCCGTTAAAACCGCCAAGGACGTCTCGCCCCCAGTCACTCTGGTGTTGAGGGCCTTCACCTCTTCGCGGACGAGAGCGATCTCTTTACGGTGAGCAGCTTCCACCGCTCCAATAAGCGAGGTGATGTCCGATTTAGTAGGGAGGGATTGCAAGAGCAAACGAAGCTCCTCATCCATGTGCAGCATCGGCACCGCCACTGGCTGGGTAGCAGGAACTTCCCGGAGGAAAGTCGATGGGGTGTCCGGTAGAGGATCCGAAGTGGAGGCATCGGGGTCGAGGTCCGTCGAGGCGCAGTCCGCGCGGCCTTCACTGCCGCGGTCACGTGGTGCCGCCATGACAGGGCCCGGGGAGCGGAGCTGAGAAAGCTGAAAAAGCCGTTCAATGTCACCGGACTGCGGCGTGGGAAGAGTCAGCTTAGCGGGTATGCTTTTCCGTAGTGCTGCCCGCTTTTTTGAGGATGGCATAGTGCGGTAGTCTGCAAACGTCCACAGGAAAGGTGGGAGACGGCCGGGAGCTCAGGCAAAGCACGTCTCTACGCCGCCATGTCCAGGCCATGCCCTGCCGGATCAGTTCTTGTAAGGTTTGTGTGGCTTGGGTTTTTTTGTGGGTTGCTTCCAGTTTTATTTGAGTGGTTAGGTCCTTGAGGTATGTTTGTTTCTGTTTCCGTTTGGAGGCAAGAGTTAGTAGTTCCCCTCTTATAGTGCATTTGTGTGCTTCCCACTGGGTTAGGGGATGTATACCAGGTGTGTTTGTTTGGAAGAATGATTTGCTGCACGAGTGTATATAATCTAGATTGGCTTTGTTTGTCAGTAGTGAGCAGGGCCGCTGATAAGCCAGTACAGCTGACCCTGTTGTACTGGGCCCGGCCAGCAGGGGAGGCCCGAGCAATCTTAACAGCATTTAGAATAATAAAGAAAAAAGTCTGACTACACAGGGCTGACCGAGGGAGGAGGAGAGCATCACCACAGGAGCCTGGATATCACCAACTCTCAGATAACACACGAGTCTATGGATAAGAGAAGAGTGGACATGTATCCGGACATGTATTCCTATCAGCACCCGAGCCTCCCTCCCCCCTCCTCGGGAAGGACAGAACATCGGAGCTCTCCTCAAGGCAAGATAACAGGTGACAGATTGCATTCTTCTCCTGTGATCACCGTTGTTCTGTCTCTGTACAATACTGTGCTGTAAACTTGCACTGTACCTCAGCAGGACAGGTCTGGTGGAAGTGAAACTAAATTCCAGAATATGTTAGGAAAATAATGGGACTTTTCAGGTACTACACACAGATGCATTTCACAAAATCATTCTTTTAATATATGTGTATGTTGAATATATTTATATAGCACCTGAAAAGTCCCAGTATATTCCTAACATATTCATAAAGTTGAGTATTAACAGCAAAGAAAGTGTGTTCACTTACCTGTTTCCATGCTCCAGCCAGCTGCAGAGCCCTCCTCCTCCACCAAACCTCAGCCTCATCACATCGCAAGGGGGCTGAAGTGTGAGCAACTGGGCTTTAGTCAGTAAAACATACACAAGCGCTGTAGGGGACCATTCAGCGCTGGAAGAAGCCAGCTAAAGCAAGAAATTGTGTAAAGCTGGGTACACACACATCAAAATTCAATTTAGCAGTAATCAGACAAATTTTGATCTATGTGTAGCCCTCCTTGTTAGAAGCCAATCATTATACCACCTTAGTATATTCATATGCCATCCCACATACCGACTCCTACCACCTTTGATCACTTCAAATCACTGAAGTGGTCATTGTGGTTAGAGTGTTCCTTTAATATCTCTCAGAAAAAGTTAACCTTTGTATACTGATTCCACTTCATTTGATCATCATCTAGTTGTGTTAAATTGGTGGGGGGGTGCTGTCTGTATACCCTAGCCTCTCGGTATAGGGGCGGGGCCAGGCATGGCGCTAAAGGGGGCCCCATCAGGTAGGCTGTACGGGGCCCCATGATTTCTATCAGCAGCCCTGGTAGTGAGGCATCTAGGCGCCACACTTTCGATCTTTTTATGGACTCTGGGAAGGTCAGGGTGATGGAAATGGGGTGGTGGTCGGATAGGAACATGTGTTCGATCATAGCTTTGGTTAGAAGAGATAAGTCCTGTTGAGTTAGGAAGAAATAATCAATTCTAGAATATCGATTGTGTGGTATTGAGAAATAAGTGTAATCTTTGTCTCCTGGATAAAGGGTTCACCATGTGTCGTGTAGTAGGAGGTCGTGTAGCTGGCAATGTGTTTGGCGTAGGGCTCGGTAAGGAAGAGAAGAAGCGTTTGTGAATGAATCTATGAGAGGATTGAGGGGGAAGTCGCTTCCCAGGACCAATGTTCCTGATTGGAAGGAAGAGAGAATTGAGGTGATTTTGCGGAAGAAGGGGACTTGTTTCACATTTGGTGCATAAATGTTGGCGAGGGTGATTGGTCTGTTCCATAGGTGACCTTTAAGAAGGAGATAGCAACCATCAGTGTCCATAATAGAGTTGGTTATTTCTATGGGGCAATATTTCACTATTAGGATTGAGACTCCTTTTGACTTTGAGATGGGATTTGATGCGTGGAAGGCAGTCGTATAGTGTGTATTGCCTAATTTGTGTTGGCAGTTTGTTTTGAAGTGTGTTTCCTGTAGATAGATGATGTCTGCTTTTTGTTTTTTTTTCATTGAAGTAAGCACCTGTGAGCGTTTTTCTGGGATATTGAGGCCCTTAGTGTTTAGAGAGAGTATTTTTAGTGTAAGGGGGGATGTTGAAGTTTTGTGGGGCATTTTTGGAGCGGATCTCAGTGGTGCTATCTAGTAGGTTGAAAAGGTGTAGTTGCTGAAGCACCGGTTTTGCGTGGTGATAAAGTGGAGGGGGAGATAAAGGGGGGGGGGATGTGGGCAAAGGTAGGCGAAAGTGAGGGGGGAGGTGGATTGTTTGGTGGCGAGGGTGCGGTTATGTAGGTGTGGATGTGAGACCGGAGGTGAAGGTACTGTGAGAAAATTTCATGATTTTTTTTTTGCCAGTAAAAAATTGGTGCCGTTCGTAAATTTTGGTGTTCTGCCAGTAAATTTCACTTCGGGGGGTATGGCAACACTGGTGCAGTCCCCTGCACACACACACACACACACACACTGACAGGTCACACAGGCTATTGTAGAATGTGCAGTCCCCAGACTCCCCATTGTGTGCTCATGGTCATCATCATTTTGATGATCACAGCACAGCAGGTGCTCTATGGCTCTGTCAATGTAACAAAGTCAGCACCCAGCAGCATGTTACATTGACAGAGCCATAGAGAACATTCTGTGCTGTGATCATCATAATGATGATGACCATGAGCACATAGTATGATACTACTTTACACTTGTGATGAAGGGACAGTAAAAACACACAGCCAAGCTGCATTTTTACCACCCCCAAACCACTCCCCTTTGATAACCTTTCACCTAAGCTTTGCAATTAGGTCCGCCTGTCAGTTTTTCATGTGGATCTGATGTAGGTCTTCAGGAGTCCAGATATAAATTGACTTGTGTGCATTTTGGTCCACCTACCTCTGTGTCCATTCAGGTAAAAAAACTGCCCCCCCTCACGACGGCATGAAGCCAGGGGTGGGGTTGTGGGCGGGGTCAAGGGGGCCCCGTCAGGTAGGCTGTATGGGGCCCCATGATTTCTAACAGTGGCCCTACATATGTGTGTAAGGGTAGCTTCGCCAAACACCCAGAGTCTTTCTAACATATGACCATAAGGTATTTAACATGTAGATTGTCGGGAGGTCAGATTAAGTGTAAGAAACTCGCCTCCAAAAATGTCACCACTGGACTGGGGATCCTCATGGCACCAACAAATTGCAGACGGGATCCAGAGTATACTCCATTCCCCAAGCCCGAAGGTGCTAAATTTGGGAGGCAATGTAATAATGTCTTATATGTGGAACAGCAAGTCCACCCTGATCCTTCCCAAATTGTAGTGTGGATAAACTGATTTTGGATGTCTTATTACACCTTATAAACACTCTGAACTGAGGGTCAATTTGGGAGAACCATTTATGTGGTATCCAGATAGGTGAATTGTGAAACACATATAGTAGCCGGGGAGCCCACACCATCTCAATAAGGTTAACCCTTCCAACCACTGACAATGGGAGTTTGGACCAGGCCGTGCATTTTGTTCGAAAACTATGAAGTAATAGATTTAAGTAACAGATTCAGCTCAATATACTGCAGAGGATCTGGGGTGATTATATTATACCTAGGTATCTGAATGAGGATATTATTTTAACCGCCTTGGCACACTCTGGAACCAGGACTGAAATTGGGTCCAGTGGCATCAAAACTGATTTGCTCCATTTCCTCCCTAGGGCTGCGAATAAACCCAGTAATGCCCTGTGATGCATGGGCATAGATGGCCAATGGCACCAGTGCCAGGGCAAACAGCAGGGGTGACAAAAGGCACCCCTGCCGAGTTCCCCTACGATGTGGGAAAGAATATGATATCTCCCCATTCACTCTAAAGCCTTGTACATACGGTCTGATTGTTGGATGACCGAGCGTCTGATTTTTGTCTAGCATACTAACAATACGCAAATTGTTGTTTGACAAACATGAACATAGTGACGTATAAAGAGGAAGATAATTTCTCAAGTGCCACCCTTTGGGCTCCTTCTGCTAGTTTCTTGTTAGTAGAAGTTTGGTGAGTGTTGATTCGCGACTTTCAGATCATTTCTGAGCATTTGTTTCGTCAACCAGCCATGTTGCAAAATAAGAGGAGAGAACACGTGGTTATTGGTCTAGGAGTCATTGCTTTGACCCAAGTCCTATCCAGGGACAGGAGGAAGAGGAGTTCTTAGACCAACAATTGGTTTCTCAATCGTGAGAAATTATGTCATATACCTTTGACGCAGAAGCTCCAGGAGCAGAATGCAGATGATTTTGGGAATTATTTCTGGATGACGGATCCCTGCTTTTACTCCCTCTTGGCATTGGTGACCCCCTTTATTAAGAAGCAGGACACATGTATGAGGCTTTCCATCACTCCTGAGTAAAGGCTTATAGCCACCTTGCGGTACTTAGCGACGGAGAGAAGCCATCAGGATCTGAGGTTTACTACTGGGATCTCCCCCCAGGCTCTGGGAGTCATTATTCCAAAGACCTGCTCGGCCATCATTCAAGTGCTGCAGAAGGATTATATTAGGGTAGGTTTTTTTTCTTTAAGATCACATTCTATGTATTTCTGTTTGCTAATGTTTTTATTTAATGTTATGGTTACATAATTATCAATATTGTAATATGTTGTGAATGTCCTCTTTGTCCTCATGCATGCTGGTCCTTTTTTGACCTATATTTTCCTACAATAACCTCCCCAACTTGCAATAACCTCCCTAAACCATGTAGTGCAAGTGCCTGCCTGATTACCTGCAAATTGAAACTTCTTAGTGCAGAAGTAGTAATGTATATTTTAGTTTTTTCATCCACAGTTTCCTTTCAACCCAGAGCAATGGCAGGATGTTGCAGCCCAGTTTCATCACCAATGTGATTTCCCCAACTGTGGTGGTGCTATTGATGGGAAGCCTTCCAGATTGTCCCAACAGCCAAATCTGGCTCATATTACTTTAATTATAAGAGCTTTTGCAGCATAGTGATGCTAGCTGTTGTGTCGGCTAACTATGAGTTAATGTATTTGGACTCTGATGAGGGAGTGATCATGCAGACAGAGTTCTACAGGCGGCTGCAGAATGGCACATAAAACTTGTCACCTGCTGATGAGAATGTGAAGGGCCTCAATTTTGTCTTCGTGGCAGATGAGGTGTCTGCTCTGGGGGAATATCTGATGAAGCCATTTCCTATGAGTAACCTCACCCCAAGCAGACAATCTTTAATTAAAGACCCTCTCGTGCCAGAAGGGTGGTCGAAAATGCCTCTGGCATAGTATCAAATCGTTTCCAGCTATTTTTGACTCCCATCAACCTGGCACTCTACAAAATCAATCATGTGGTCCTGTGCTGCTGCATCCTACACAATTTTTTTAAGAAATGCTACCAGCTACCTAGCCTCCGTGCCATGTGACAGACCCTGCAGTGCCAGGCTCAGCTAGAGAGGCTGCATCTTGTCCGTCTGTGGGCGTGATGACGGCGAAAATGCCCATGCTGGCTTGCCCTCCCAAATTGCCCGTGGTTTACGGGAGAAATACATGGACTATTTTGTGGGTAGAGGGGCAGTGTCTTGGCAGCAGTTTCTAGATGAACCTGTGTAATATTTTTTTTTGAGCTCATACACTGATAATTCAATTGAACTACTGTTGTCTGTCCTTCTTATATGTCTAATAGGTTCCCAAATGGGATTTATTTTGGACACTTGCTCCAATAGTAAGAACATACCTTAAGTTCTACATGAGGTGACAATATCTTCTTCAGCTAACTATTATGGTGTGCTGGGGGTCTGCTACACACACACACAATGTTTTTATTCTTAATGGATAATGCATAAAGAACAAAAACATTATGCCTTTACAACTCCATAAATTTTTGCAGCCTCAACTTTGCAGGAGTTGACAACATGTAAGAGCACATTGTAACTGTAACTACAACAACATTAGAAATTCACTGGTAATGAGCAATGAAATAATAAGCCACACATTGGGGGTTATTTACAAAAGGAAAATCCACTTTGCACTGCGAGTGTATTGAAAGTGCACTTTGAAGTGTAGTCGCTCTAAATCTGAGGGTAGATCTGAAATGAGGGGAAGCTCTGCTGATTTTATCATCCAATCATGTGCAAGCTAAAATGCTGTTTTTTGTTTTGCTTGCATTTCCCCCGCTCGGATCTACAATGACTTTACTTTCATGTGCACTTGTAGTGTAAAGTGGATTTACCTTTAGTAAATAATCCCCATTGTTTAGTACAAATCATTTTACTCAAAGCACATTCACATGTGCTTTTTAAGGTGCTTAAACAAACCCAACAAAATCTTGGTGTATAACATGTATGTTTTGCAGGATTTCTCCTTTTTTTGGGTAAACAGGCATGTTCAAAACCATTAGATACACATTGAAAACTCAGTAACTTCTAAAGTTAGAGTTTGCTAAAGTGAAGGGCAACCGAGACATTAGTATCCCAAGACTGTGTTGATGTTGCCTTCCTCAGATAGGGTAATCACAACACCTAAAAACCAACATTTTAAGCCACGTACACATAGTGGCTTACCAATTAACTGCTTTAGCCCCGGAAGATTTTACCCCCTTCCTGAGCAAAGCACTTTTTGTGATTCGGCACTGCATCGCTTTAACTGACAATTTGCGCAGTTGTGCGACCTTGCACCCAAACAAAATTAATTCCCTTTTTCCTCACAAATAGAGCTTTCTTTTTGTGGTATTTGATCACCTCTGTGGTTTTTATTTTTTGCACTATAAACAAGAGAGTGCAACAATTGTGAAAAAATTCAATATTTTTACTTTTTGCTATAATAAATATCCCCAAAAATATATAAAATAAAGATTTTTTTTCGGCAAGTGGCTAAATGTCCCCCTTGATCCCATTCCTAAAATGTGTGTAGTTACAAACATACATTTTTTCGAAACCCCAAAACACACAGTGTGTAAACATGTGCTATCTCCCATCATGGGGTATCAATAGAAGCATTTTGGGTGTGCCACTCTTTCCTCAGAGCTACATGAGTTCTGAGGAAGGGGGTTGCAACCCCTGAAACATGTCCATTGATAGCCTGTGATGGGAGATACAGTGTGTAAACATGTGCTGTGTTTTGGGGGTTTTTGAACAATTGATGTTTGTAACTACACACATTTTAGGAATGAGATCATGGGGAAATCATAATGGTAAGCCCCAATTTGTGGGCACCTTCAAATTTTGGGTTTTAGATTATAAAAAACAGATAAGCATTGGCATTCACATTAGTTAGGGCATTGTTTCTCAAATCCTCTCCTCAAGATGCAAACCCAAGTCATGTTTTCTTGATTTCTTGAATTTGGCACAGGTGATGTTATCTGTTTTACTGCCTTAGTAATTTGCCGTTTAGACTGAGTAAAAGCTAGAAAACAGGACCAAGTGGTGCACCTAGAGGAGTGGAGTGGAGAAACACTGAGTTATGTTCCTAAACTTTCACATTTAAAAGTAAAAAAAGGTGGAAATGAGTAATGGCAAACATGAGCCAACAAGTAGAACAACAAACTTCAGACCAGTCAAGAGGAAATTTAAATTTTGCTAGCATGTCAACAAAATCTCTGATTCAGGGCTGTAAAGCAGTAGCAGCCTCATTGATTTGCTCCAGTTCCTTGCAACACTGCAACATATCAGCTCTCATTCTGCCAATAGTACAACGTGGAAGATCATGACCTAGTAAGAAGAGTAAAAAGAATTTAGGTGGTCAAGTGGCCGAGGCCCGACATAGTGAGTTATGATCAAGTTAATTGTAAACTTAATGAAATACTTACCCAGTCTATTGTTGGGTGCAACCTGCTTGCCCTTCAAGCCTACACTACTAGGAATCTACACACTGCAACTACTCTATAATCTTGGCCCTGTTGCCTGGATCTCCCAAACTCCGGGACCTAGCAACACTTACAGCTCCTTCCACCTCTTTCTTCTCCAAAATAATTTCCGACAAAATGCTCAGATCGGAAATACTCCGATCTTGTGTAGACTACTCCGACGGAAAAGGTGCCACGCATGCTCCCAATCCAATTCCGACACGGAAGCGCTTGCTCAGGTAAAACTACTGCTCGTAATCAATATAGCAAATTCGTCACGCTGCAATGTTAAAAATTCTTTCATGAAGCGCATTCTCTTGTTCTTTACAATGCTGCAAGAAGGAACTTCTTTAGATGCTCATAGTCACACACACTTCTCCCGAACGTATTTTCTGACTCTTTTTTACTCATTTCGGCAATACAATTTTTGAATTCGTCACATCTACACAATTGTATATTTTGTTTATTCTTTTTTGGCTGCATTTATTTTTTTTTCCTAAACATCTAATTTTTTGACAGTTTGCTCACCTTTCAATTTTTTGCGGTGTGTTTTGTGTGTTTTGTGTGTAAACTTACCACAACAACATTATTATATTTTTTAGATTTTCTTTTTTAATCTACAGGAGGTTGTTTAGTGTTGGTACCCCTTGTTATTCATTTCACTTTGTATTTTTGAAATGTACCTGCCTGCTCACAAATAAACTGGCCTTTTGGAAGGAAAACACATACGCAAGTATTTCTTCAAAAAAACAAAACCTTTATTTAGGTCTTAAAAAACTAAAAAGAGGAAGGCAGCGCTGGAGAAACTTGTTACTTTGGTGCAGCCTTTGGCCCCCAGGGCAGACATTAACTAATTAGAAAAATAAAAATTGGTGGCCTGAGGAGTACATATCTCAGGGAAAGAAGTCTGGTCCAGAAGTTCTAGAGATCAGGAAAATCAGATGCCATCTATGTCCCCAGGATGTGGTTCTTCAAGGGGCTGCATCTTCTGGCAGACCAGACTGAACCCAGGCTATCACTCTCTTGTCTTCCTTAGGCACTTCCCACCAGGCATCCTTCGAGGCTGTGGCTGGGCTCCTGTAGTTGTTGCAGGAGGAGGAGAAGGAGGGCATTGGTCGACCTCCTGGCTGCCACTAGCCAAAGCCTCCCCCCGACTGAGGTCTTCCTGTGTATTAAAATGGGACATCGTTTTAGTTTTTTGCTCATCAATCACACCATTTTTAGCTCATGACTTTTGCAAATTGAATGTTACCAAATAGAACAGACTATCATTCTGAGCCCAGCATTTTTCATTCTCGTCCCAATCATTTTTGGTCACTACTGTCTATTGATATGTAAACCACTTTGTTAAATCACAACTTACTGATCAATAATAACATCTAGTTAACATCATTAAATGTAACACAAGAAATATGTTCAACAATGCAATACCTGTCTCAAGCTGGGCCCCACCACATGTTGCTGCCTAGAAGACCCAGGTTGGACGTTGGAAGCCTCAGCTGGGGGTGAAGGAAGCCTTGAAGGAAGACTGGAGAGTGGTGGCCTGGGTACCCCCTGGTCTACCAGAAAATGCAGCCTCTGGAAGTAAACCATCCTGGGGTAATAAACGGCATCTGGATCTCCTGATCTCAAGGACTCCAGGTGCTTCTTTCTCTCCCTGAGATATGTACTCTTCATTACACCAATTTTCCTAGTCACATAGGCCATGTCTGCCATGGGTACCATGATCCGCACCAAAGAAAGAAGTTTCTCCAGCGCTGCGTTCCTCTTTCTTCTGTCGTAATAAAACTGGTTGTTGATCTGACACAGGCAGGGCATCTCCCTGTACAGTTCCAGGAATAGACCCATAAGATTGGGGTTTTTAAATGGATCCATCTTCTCTGCAAGACACAACACAAGACAAACCCCAAAAATTCTAATAATGCCATGAAAAACCCTCCTAATCTTGTCCCACCATCGGCCTAGATAGAAGCAGTCTAGTCTAGTGATGTACCAAGTTCAAAATTTTACCTTCGTTTGCACGATCATACGGACGACACACGCGTGTTGCGTTTTATATACAGTGCGCATGCGTGAAACTCTGCCCACCCCTGACATTCTTTCTAGACTATTCCCCGCCCCTTCGCTTTCGGCGCACTGAGGAGAGCACATGGCAGAGAGAACGCAGGTGCGTAATCACAGTTCCACTAACGAGGAGGAGGGTGAGGAAAGCCCGGAGCCTGAAACGTCCCAATCCAGGAAGAGAAGATTTAAGACCTCAAATATGTCTTTTGGAGAGATGTTGGAGATGGTTGACATATTGAACAGGACCGACTATGATGGGAAGTATGGACCTTACCCCAAACTCAAATATCAGAAAGGCCAAGATCATGACTAAAGTTGTGAAGAGTCTTCATAAGAATTTTGGGGTACGCCGATCCAAGGATCAACTGAGAAAACGCTGAGCAGACCTGAAACTGAGGGAGCACGATCAGTACAGAAGGATCAAGCGTGTTCTTCAAAAAAGTAAGTAGTTGTCGTGTGTTCATATGATTATTCTTGCTTGCATACTGCTCCATGTGCTTTGATTTCATGTTGTGCATTTTAAAATGGCCACTTTCAAGTTCATGGTTTCATTCGTTCGTAAGAAATATTGTTCTGCAGGTAAGTATTTCAGCTTAACAAAGTGTCCACAATAATGTTCTCACCTTGGAGCTCGGCCAAAAAAAACAATTGTACAACACTTCCAAGCAATGTTTCATATTCCTAATTCTGCCCTCTGTGTGCTAATTATTCTTTTTTTACAATTCTCATAGGGGAGAGAAGACTCGGCAAGTATGAGGACACCGGGGACCACACCCCTCCCAAAGAAGGCGAAATTCAAAAACCAGAAGCAGAGGAGCAGGAGGAGGAGGAGGAAGGAGAGATCGTTGAAGTTGGACAAATTGTCACCACAACAGGTGAGTGTCGGAGAACACAGCTTCCGGTAAGCTCATCAATGTATATCACCATATTTATAATACATGTGTTTTTTTGCTTTGTTTTGTAGGTGATGTGGAAGAAGAATCCCATTTTACCAGTGAAAGTGCCCAGATCCTGATTGGGGAGATAATGGGGTGCAATCGGGATTTAGAAAATATACAGCCAAACATCATTGATGTTAAAAATAAAATGAAGAACATCATTGATGTTTTGGGGAGAGTGTGAAACAGCCCAAACTAGCTAGGGTTTTATTTTTTGGATTTTAAACCACTACTTTTGTCATTTTAGAAAATCCAAATTTGGAAGATGCACAGAGTGTGTAAACATGTGCTATCTCCCATCATGGGGGATTAATGTACGTGTTTTGTGCAAAGTGGCTGAGATGAAGGGGTTGCAGCCCCAAAACATGTACATTGATCCCCCATGATGGGAGATAGCACATGTTGACACACTGTGTGCATCTTACAAATTTGGATTTTCCAGGGGTGACACCCCATGTGATGAAGGCAATATCAGCCCAGTTTGTACATACTTATGTCTGATATTGTCTTCACTTTTCAAAGTTGAACTTTGTAAGTTCCTGTGTTCTGTATGTTACGCTTTGATACATGCCTGTTTACACAAAAACACAAAGTGTAAAAAAAATTACCTGAAAGACTGTTTTTGATACACACAATTTGTTGGTTTGTTGTAAAACCCTTTTCTAAACGCACATGTGAATGTGCTTGTATTAAAAAGTTAAATTATCAACAATGTGTGGCTTCCTTTTTCATTTTGTGAAAAATATGTATTTGGAGTAATATATTTGGTTGCGGTGAGAATGGATGTTATTTACTAAAGGTAACTCCACTTTGCACTCCAAGTGCAGTTTTAGGTGTACTTTTGCAGTGCACTTGTAGTGCATAGTGGAAGGGCCTTTAGTAAAAAAAAACACACAGTGATGTGTTAATTTTGACAATCATGCCATTTTCCTGCCATGGTGCTGAAAATTAGCACGATTTTGGTCAGTAATGCACTACATACTGTACATTAGTTACCAAAAACAAGATGTGTGTGTGTGTAGCAGACCCACAACATAATAAGCTTATCTGAAGAAGAGACTGTCCCCTCATCTCGCTAAGAACTTGGGTTTGCACTGTTGGTGAAAAAGGCACAACAAGGAAAAACATACATTTACATAGGAGACACCTAAAAGCAAGCCAAGCAGTAAATTAAGGAGTTTCAAAGAAAAAGTTATTCTGAAAATGCCGCTCAGACATTGTCTGGCATATCAATGGCCCCCCTACCCCCAAAGTAGTCCATGTATTGGGTTTTAACCTCATGGGCGCTTTGGGGGGGCAAGCCAGGATGAGCAGGTTCAAGGCCCGTGAGGTTCTCATTTTCCAGCAAGTCTGCTTCTTGTTGGCCAACTGAGACTGCATAGTTCGCAGAATGTCTTTTTAGAAAATTGTGAAGAACACAGCAGGCCAGCACTATGTGATTTAGTTTGTATTCCGCCATGTGGATAGGCCACTCTTTGGGCTCTGGACAGGCGGAAATTAAAAATCCTCTGGTCTGGGGTGAGGGTCCTCATCGGGAAAGGCCGATGGTTCACCAGGGCAAACGCCTCATCCGCGACGAAGATGAACGGGAGTCCTTCCCGATTCTCCTCTGGGGGTGGCAAGCCCAGACTGCCACTCTGGAGACGCCAGTAGAACTCCATCCGTGCGAACACTCCACCATCCGACATCCGTCCATTTTGCCCCATGTCCACATACAAAAACTCATAGGTTGCAGACACCACCGCCAACATCACGATACTATGATACCCCTTATAATTATAATAGTACGACCCGAGTTGGGTGGTGGGACAATGCGGACGTGCTTCCCATCAATTGCTCCTCCACAATTGGGAAAGTCCCGATGACTGGCAAAGTGGGAGGCCACAGTCTGCCATTCCTGTGGCGTTGAAGGACACTGTGGAGTGAAACAAGGCCAAAAATTTGTAATTTTTAAAATCAACATTGCAAGCAGATTAGACACCAACATTTTTGGCCAAGATCAGTATAACATTTTGGGAACTGAGTATTTAAAGCCTAAAGTATAAGTAATTTAAAGTAAAGTATAATTTATCAGAGTCATCACCCCCCCACCCCCCCCCCATCTGATGGGCCCTTGCTAAAAAAAGAGGGTGGGGATGTTTTGGACAGGTAACCCTCTCCACTTGATTGAGAGCTGAATGCCTAAATAATGTGTGATACTTTGGGAAGCCCCTCCTTACTTACACTATTGGCAGCCCACCGGACAGGTAATAAGTGTCATAATACCAAAAATAAAACAAAATGGAAGCACTAAAGCAATACTATGGAGCTGACAAAAGACATTGGTAAGTGACTAGACTATAGTTTTATGGGCCAAGAAGAGCATGGTGGGGAAGTTAGTGAGGCAAATATGCCTGAGGACAAAGGGGCAGAGCATATGAATTAGAGCATATTGCAATGATGGTAATTAGGGAATGAGGAAAGAAATGCAAGACATTAGCAATCATGAAATACATAGAATGTGATGTTAAAGGATACAACTTACCTTCATATAGTCATTCTGCAGGACCTGAATGATGGCAGAACAGGTCTCTGGAATAATGATCCCCAGAGCCTGGGGGGAGATGCCTGTAGAGAACTTGAGGTCCTGAAGGCTTCTCCCTGTCGCCAAGTAATGCAACGTGGCGATGAGCCTCTGCTCCGGAGTGATGGCTTGCCACATGCAGGCATCCTGCCTGGTGATATAAGGGGTCAGCAAAGCCAGCAGACGGTGAAAAACGGGGTCCGTCATCTGGAGATAATTCCTGAAATCATCAGGATTATTCTCCCGGATCTCACGGAGCAAAGGCATGTGCGAGAACTGGTCACGCTGGCGCAACCAATTCTTGGTCCACAAACGCCTCCCTGCACAGCAACTCTACGACGAGTACGTAGACGAAACATGGTTTCAAAACGGTCGGCTGGTCAAAACGGACAACAGAAAGCACCGATAAACAGCAATGCCTGAAAGAACGAACTAAATAGCAGAAGCAAGCAGACAATAAGAAATGCAAATCAAAGCGTACTATACCAAGATATAGTCCACAATGAGAAACAAATACTTACTGACTGCACGCACTGATTATCAGATACGCAAAGACAAGCAGAAACTGAAGAGCAGTAGCGATCTGAATCACTAATCTGAAAAGCGTAAATCAAACTCACCAAACTTCTACTAACACGCAATAGACACAAGATCAGCAGAAGGAGCCCAAAGGGTGCGGGACGTGGTGCTGAACTTCCCTTTTCTAGTCCCGCTGTACGCGGCTTACGTCACCGCATTCTTGGCAACCGGAAATTCCGACAACTTGGTCCGACCGTGTGTATGCAACATCACTTCCGGACCTCGTCCGGAATTAATCCGACGGAATAACTCCGACGGATTTGGTCGTCGGAATCTCCGATCGTGTGTAAGGGCTGAGAGGTCAGGAGCAGCAACAGATGATATCTATGTACCATGGCTCTGGTACTGTGACAGCCTGTGGCTTCTGACAGACCAGACTGAAGGCAGGCCATCGCTGTCAACACTGCATTCCACCTCTGCTGAGGCCACAGCTCCTGATGTACAAGATGAAGATGTGGAGGAGCCCATCTTGACACAGTTATAGGTTTATTTAACATATTTGGATCCAAAAATACAATGATAACTATGCGCTATTGGGAAAATAGTTCAGCCTTAACAAAGTACTTCAAAATGTACTTCAAAGAAAAGGATTTTTACAGGTAAGCAGTTTTAAATATCCTATTTTCTTATCATACATCACGGGACACAGAGCCTTTTACATCTACTTGATAGAATCTGGTAAATGTATGGGCTGAAGACCAAGTTGCGGCCTTGCAGATTTGAGCCATGGAGGCTTGGTGATGCACTGCCCAGGAAGTACTAACAGCCCTGGAGGAGTGCGCTTTAATATGAAATGGTGCAATTTTCCTCTTTAAACCATAAGCTTGAACAATCACTTGACAAATACATTTAGAAATAGTAGATTTCGATGCTGCCTCTCTTAGGGCCTTCTGGCAACACAAACAAAACATCTGTTTTACTAATCTGAGCAGTCAAGTAGACTTTGACTGCTCTCACCACGTCAAGAGAATGTAGTGACCTTTCTTCTGCAGAACGAGGTTCTGGAAAAAATGAAGGCAGAACAATATCTGGTTTAAATGAAAGCCTGACATTACCTTTGGTAGGAAATTAGGATGAGGACATAATACAACCTTATCCTAGTGACTAATCAAATATGGCTCTTTACCAGAAAGAGCAGCCAACTCTGATACGGCAACCAGAAGAATGAATTTCCTTGTCAAAAGGACCAAGGGAATATCTCATATCGTTTCATAAGGCTGTTTCTGCAATGCCAACAGGACTGAATGCAAGTCCCAAAGGTTCAGGGGTGACCTAACCAGAGGATTAATCTGCATTATGCCCTGAATAAAGCTACGAACCAGAGATCACGAAGCAAGTGGTAGTTGAAAAAATATTGATAAGGCCGACACCTGGCCTTTGATAGTACTCAAGGCCAGCTTAATTTCTAATCCCATCTGTAGAAATTCAAGGATCCTACCTATGACATATTTCCTGGGGTGCCAACCTCTGGATTCACACCAGGAGACATATGCCTTCCAGACTCTATAATATATGACTCTGGAGGCCAGCTTCCTAGCATTAACCAAAGTAGAAACTACTGAACCTGACAGCCCATGCTCCTTCAGAATGTGGGTCTCAATAACCAAACCGTTAAATTTTGCGTTTGTAAGGTAGGATGGAATACCAAACCTTGCAAGAGAAGGTCTGGCCATGGTGGTAGGGTCCATGGGTCCCCTACTGCCATCTTTACGATCTCTGCATACCAAGATCTCCTGGGCCATGCTGGTGCCACAAGAATCACTGCCTTCCCTTCCTGTTTGATCCTGTGAAGAGGTCGTGGAAGCAACAGAACAGGAGGGAATGCATAAATCAGTGAAAACTGATCCCACGGAAAAACCAAGGCATCTGTTCTGCATGCCAGCAGATCCTTTGTCTTTGACACAAAGTTGTTGATCTTTTTGTTGAACCTAGATGCGAACAGATCCACGTCTGGAATTCTCCATCTTTGAAATATTGATAGAAAGATGGGGTGAAGAGACCATTTTCCCGGGAACAACTGCTGGCGACTCAACTAGTCTGTCTGCCAATTCCCTATTCCTGGAATGAAGATTGCTGATAGGCAAGGAATGTTGTTTTCTGCCCAAGGTAGGATATGATTCACCTCTCTCTGACGACTTCTTGTGCCCCCCTGGTGATTGATATAGGCCACTGTCAGATTGGATCAGGACAGGACAATTCCATAATCTGAGAGTCCAGGCTTTCAGGGTCAGACGAGCTGCCCGAATCTCTAGAATATTGATGGACAAGGTCATTTCTGATTTGGACCATCTTCCTTGGACAGATGCTTCTTCTAGGACTGCTCCCTAGCCCAGAAGGCTGGCATCCATTGTTACCACTTTCCAGGTAACTGGTAGAAAGGATTTTAATTTTTGGAAATTCTTGGTTATTATCCACCAACTGAGGCTTTGACGCACTTTTGGGGATAAACGCATTGAGAAGTCTAGAGCTAGAACCTTCTTGTTCCAAGTTGATAGGATACTGTTTTGCAGCAGTCTCGAATGAAACTGAGCATAAGGAACAGCCTTGAATGAAGCCACCATCTTTACCAACAATCTCATGCAAAGTCGATATATTGCTTTGACCACCTGAAATGAACTGATCTTTGCCTGGGGCAAAAACACCCTCTTCTGAGCTGTATCTATGATCACACCCAAGTACTCCAATCTCCTTGATGGTTTTAAGGAAGATTTCTCTAGGTTGAGAATTCAACCTAGGTATTCCAGGTAGCTGACCGTGGTGACCAAACCTTAAGCACGCTATTGACTGATCTATCAAGAGTAGATTGTTTAAGTAAGCTGGAATCATTATACCCTATACCCTTAAATTAGTTGTAAACCCTTACAGACCATTTTGACCTTCAGGTAAGCTTAGATTAAGGCTTACCTATAGGTCCAAAAAATATCTCCTTAAACTACGCGGCTTAGGAGATATTTGCAAAAAGACAGGCGCCACTGGCTATGGCGCATGCACCATAGACAGTGGCGCACTGAGCATTCCTCTGCTAACGGCGATATGCCGTTAGTGGCGGCTCACGTGCGCATGCGCAGAAGTGTCGTCTTTGTGGCTCTGGCCAATCACTGTGCCAGAGCCACGATACCCCGGAAAGAAGATGGACTCTCCGTGGAAGAGGTGACAGCGGTGACATCGCTGGCTCCTGTGTCAGGTAAGTGACACATAATGGGCTACTATGTGATGCATAGTAGCTCATTATGCTTTACCTTTCAGGGAAACAAAGAGGAAGTAAACCCATCAGGGTTTACTTCCTCTTTAACCTAGCTAAAGGGGGAGCCAAGATCTTTGTAAACACCCAAGGTGCAGTAGTTAGACCAAATGGCAGGGGCTGCAAACTGAAAATGAAGATTTTCTATCTCGAAGCGTAGATATTTCTGGTGAGTAGGAAAAATAGGTACATGGAGGTAAGCATCCTTGATGCCGATTGATGCTAGCAGTTCTCCACCTTGTAGAATGGAGACCACTGATAGGATTGACTCCATGTAAAAAGAGCTGATATTCAAAAACTGGTTTAGATCTTTGAGATCTAAAATGGGTCTGACATCCGCATTTGATTTTGGTACCGTGAAAAGGTTTGAATAAAACCCTAAATCTCACTCTTCCATGGGGACCACCGATATCACCTTTTTGAAAGACTTCTTTTTTTTCTGGATCTCTGGAAAAGTTTGATCTGAGAAAACTAGGAGATGGGAACTCTTGCAACTCTAGTTTTTATCCTAGAGATATTGAGGAAGCCACCCATTTGTCTCGACACTGTTTCTGGCAGACCATTGAGAACGTCAGAAGTCTCCCCCCCCCCACTCGAGCGAGCGGGGGCACCCCTTCATAAGGAGGTTTTAGTATTTTGTTTTGTGGGTTTTTTCTACCAGGGCCTCTTTTGTCCTTGGGGTTGACCCTGAGGTTTACCTCTTGAACTTGACGATGGAGGCCGTCGTGACTGCCTGGAGGCTGATGCTCCTGGCACTAGTGAAGAAGCTTGTTTAAAAGAAAAAAGCTTAAACCTCTTCTTAACTGGTAAAAGGGAACTTTTTCCATTAGAAATTCTTTGGATGTATTTATCCAGATCGTCCACAAACAACTGTTCACCGCAAAATAGAAAACTAGCCAGGACCTTTTTGCATGGCACTTCAGCTGACCAATTTATTAACCATAGAACTCTACGCACATGCACCAGCCCGAGCATAAGCCGTGAGGACTGGAGAATAGAATCTCTCATAGTGTCTATTGTAAAACATAACCCCTCTGATATCCCGGCCAAATCTTGGGCCTGCTGATCAGGAATAATTTTGAGCACCTGTTTAAACTGGTCTGTTAAGGACTGACATACACCGATCGCTGCCAGCGCAGGTTAAACCACTGAACCTGCCAGAGCAATATTGTTTTTAAATAGGAATTCCAACTTCTTATCCATTGGATCCTTCAGCATTTGAGCATTGTCTACGAGACAAGTCAAGTTTTTACTCACAGAGGATATAGCAGCGTCAATTGCTGGAATCCCCCATTTCTTATTAAACTCTTCCTCCATAGGATAAAGTGTTGAAAACTTTTTTAGTAATGAATGGATAGGAAAAGCATGAATAGCTTGGGGACGCTTTAGTGAACCCAAACAAGTGGGTTCACAGACTGTCTCTGCTACTGGCAGAAAAAATGTGGAGTGGCCCAATTCAGTGAGAGATTGTACCAACAACCTTTCAGATTGTGAGCCTTCTGTATTAAACTCTTCAGAAGACGAGGGACAGCGTCATGACGTAGGAGGCGCGGCCTTGGAGCCTGAACTTCCGCGCCCCCTCGCTCTCCCTCGCTCTCCCTCTCCCACGCTGAATGCGGCACACCGCACTGACTTAGGCGCCGGAGGCATATTGGAATGAAGCGCGGCATCCCTGTTTTCCCCCACGTATATGCCAGCTGACCGACACCCACTCCGCGGACTCCCGCTTTCCTGCCCGCACCAACACACTGCTCTGCTGCGCAGAAAGGAGGATACGAGTTTGTGGAGGATTTAGACAGACACAGACGGTGGAATAACGGGACAGACTCAGCAGAACCGAGCCGGGGAGGTGGTAAGCCTGACAGCCTGAGAGGGCTTGATATAGCATGTCGGCTTGTTGTTGCCTGTGAGGGTAGTGCGGTAGCAGTGAAAGGGGGAAGAAGATCTGGGGCGAGGAAGCTGGAGAGTGTCCCCATACCTGGGGAATGTAGGGGCCCTACACCGTAATCCCTTATGGGTATACTAGAAGAGGGGTACCTGCAACCGATACTGAAGAATGATGTAAGAGCCAGTGGGCTGTATCACTGAGGACTTACTGTTGCATATGTGTTCATGTGTCACCTTAAGTGAACAGCCAAGAATAGTGATAAAGAACTGTATCCCAGACTAATGGGGGAGAAATGATCTAAGTGTCTGTTGCGAACATTGTTTAGTGCTTGTTCTGAGATGGAATGATGGAGGTTTGAAGGAGAATAACGGAGATTGGAATTGCCTGATTGGAATCTGCCTAATTGGAGGACTGGTAACGCTGGAAGTTATCTATTATGCTGCACTTTTAAATGTGAAATCTCCTATGGTTCTCAGTAATAACCAGAATTATTGATCTATCGCCGGAGCAAGTGGGAGGAAGAAGTCCATCAGTGTGATTCCCCAGACTCTTGCTTAACCATACCCTGGTGTTATGCTATGCTTTATTAGCTGATGGTTTACGCCTGTATATATATGTGGATAATGTGGATGGTGTTTAGTTTGGTAAAATATGGGGGTGCTTTAGAGAGGTTTAGTAATCAATTTAAGTGTAAACCCAAGGAAATAGACCCAGAATCAAGAGTTAGATGAGCATGAAGTAAGGCGGGGGTGGATTATAGGTGGCGGAGTGGTGCATGAAATAAACTCTTGGATGGCTTAGAGAAAATGTGGGGTTCAAGGGGGCTTGACGGCCTATCAACCCGCTGGTTAAACTACTAACGCTCTGTCTGTTGAAGAGAGTTCCCCCCCTCCCTGCATCATGAGGGGGAAGTCAAGCAAATCTAGCAAATCGATTACCCCAGCCTCAAGACTGGTAGGAATTCAAAGGTATATGGCCACAAACTCCAGTATAAGAGAAGAGGAGATTGGGAGTCCTAGAGTGGAGAAACCTTTGCGGTCCGGACCTAGTAGGCAGAGGGGGGAAGAAAGTAGAGCAGGGAGGAGCATCCCCGCAAAGTTAACCGAGACTCAGAAAAATTGAATGGCTATACAGGGGGATGGAAGGAGACAGGAAGGAGTGCAGGAAGGGGGGGTGGGGGATATGGAGGAAGGAGAGGTATCTTCGGGAGGACATGGTCAGACTTCACCCTTAGAACAAACCTCACATTTAAAAGAGATGCTTGGGGAGATGTTCGCAAAAATGGAAACCTCCCTAAAGGTAGAAATTGCCACAATAAGGGTAGATATCGGGCAAGTACTGGGGAGAGTAGAGGAGATAGAAAATAGAGTAGAGGCCCACGAGCAGAAAATAGAGGAAATACTAGGGCAGGTTACAGCGCTACGAAAGGGAAATAGAACATTAATGTATAAGTTAGAAGATCAGGAAATCACAGCAGGAAAAATAATTTACGTATAAAGGGTCTCCCTGAGTCCCATAGTAACTCAATGCTTAGAGAAATAGCTCAACAAATATTTAATCCACTGTTAGATAGGGCAATCTCAGAACCACTAAGAATAGATAGAATACATAGGATAACACGACCCTCAGGAATAAGGTCAGAATCCCCGCGAGATGTAATAGCGAGGTTCCACTATGTTGAGGAAAAAATACAGGTGATGGGAAGCATTAGAACAAGCCCAGGGGTGTCCTACGGGGGCGCAGAACTGCAGATTTATTCGGATTTAGCGGTGGAGACTTTAAGGAGAAGGAGACGTTTAAAACCGCTTACGGAAGTGATGGTTGCAGCGGATATCCCATATCAATGGGGATTTCCGGCATGCTTGATTGGGAAGAAAGAGGGACGTTCTGTGGTTCTTCGCTTCCCAGAGGACTTACAAGAATTTTGCGATCGGTTAGGTATAAATCCTCCCCCGCAGTTAGAATGGCAAAGGGATGAAGATATAGGGAAGACAGGAAAAACCCCAAAACATAGGGTGAATCAGGAGCCTCGGCCGGTTTGGAAAGAAAGAGGGATAACTAGTAAAGTGCGAGCTTAGCGTGGAGTAGGAGGGGGGGATTGGGGGGGACAGGGGGGGCTGGGGGGGGTGGGTGGGGCGGGGCCTCCTATGGCTGTGGTTGTGAGTCCTAGGGACACTATGGATGCGAGACGACCATGGATGGTGGTCAACCAGAACCATAGAAATAACGGGAAAAGGGGTGTCCTACCCAGTCTTTCGAGACGTTCCGTCATAGGACAGGGGAGGGGGGTAGGGGGGAGGGGGAGGGATAAGGGGGAGGGGAATTTTGCTGGGTTCTGGGATTTTTGGGGGTATTACCATTTTTTTTTTCTCTTTTTTTTTTTTTCTTTTTTGGGCTCTCACTCGATCCTTCCATAGAGATAGCAGGAATAGGTCTCGCTGGGTGCACTGGACGCATCAGAAAGAGAGGAAGTTAATCAACTCTTAGAAGTAAAATATGGTAGCAATTAACGTAGTTACCTGTAATGTCAGGGGTTTAAATACAAAAAAGAAAAGATATAGGATTAATGATGAACTACAACATATGGAAGCAAATATAGTATGCCTCCAGGAGACACACATAACACATACTTCAGGTATTAGATTAAACTCAGCGGATTTCCCTGTGTGGATTTATGGGGATTCCCCTTCCTCTTATTCTAGAGGAGTGGCGATTGGCTTTGGTAAAGCAATGAGATTTGAATTAGAAGAGCGTCTAGTGGACCCAGAGGGGAGGTACCTGTGTGTAAAAGGGATATTATTAAATATGAAATGTACAATTGTAAATGTCTATGCTCCGAATAAGAATGCTGATAAATTCCTAATGAATGTGTTAAAAAAGATAGAAGATTTTAAGGAAGGGAAACTGATATTAGCAGGAGATCTCAATTGGAATATGGATGCTAAAAAAGAAAATGTCACAGAGGGAGGAAGTAGACCCCCTAATGATAAACAGAGAACGTTCTTAAAAGCCTTAGCTATTTTTCAGCTACAAGACGCTTGCAGGGCACTCCATCCAAGGGACAGGGACTATACCTGTTTCTCCCCGGTTCACGGCTCTTTCTCCAGAATTGATTATATTTTTTTAGAGCACCAGTTTTTGTCGGCATTGAGGAAAGCCGAAATAAAATCAATAACGGTCTCAGACCATGCACTAGTAAAAATCCAGCTGGAGATGAGGGAAGTCTGTAGACAAACTGGAGGCTCAATGAATCAGTGCTACAAGATAAGGAATCAATAAGTAGGATCGAACAGGAGATGGAGCAATTCTTTAGACTGAATGATACCCCAGGAATCCCCATCCCAATACTTTGGGAATCACATAAAGTAGTAATAAGAGGTATATTAATTGGGATTGGAGCTGGGAAAAAGGAGAGGGAAAAAAGGAAAACGCTATTGTATGAGGAAATACAGAAAGGGGAACAGAGTAGGAGATTAAAGGGGATCCCGGAGAGTCAGGAGCTAATAAGGAAGAAGAGAGAGCTAGAGGATTGTTTAGAGCAAGAGAGGAAAGCTGCTTACTATATCCTGGATAAGGAAAGATATCTATGGGGAAATAAATCAGGTAAATGGTTGGCCAGGAGGGTGAAGGAAAAAAAGAATAGAACTTTCATCCCAAAGATAAAAAAGGGGAAGTACAAAACCTGCCGGAGAAGATAGTAGATACGTTTTATGCATATTATAGTGCCCTCTATAATATAGGACATAGTGGGGAGAGCGCGACTCGAGAGGAAATAAGGGACTATCTGAGGAGGTTAGACCTGCATAGGCTTACGCAAGAGGAAATGGACTCACTGGAAACCCCAATTTCGATCAAGGAAGTGGAAAGAGCAATCAAAAGTACAGCGGTGGGAGGATGCCCGGGCCCCGATGGGTTTCCGATTCTATATTATAAGAAATTCCAAAAACAACTTGCTCCAAAATTGTGCGAGTACTTCAATGAAGTGGGGAGGGGTGGCAAATTTAGAGAAGAAACAATGCTGGCACATATAGCATTAATCTTGAAGGAGGCAAAGGATCCTATGGCAGTTGAAAGCTATAGACCAGTGATGGCGAACCTTGGCACCCCAGATGTTTTGGAACTACATTTCCCATGATGCTCATCCACTCTGCAGTGTAGTTGAGCATCATGGGAAATGTAGTTCCAAAACATCTGGGGTGCCAAGGTTCGCCATCACTGCTATAGACCAATCTCCCTTTTGAATTCAGATATAAAATTGTTTTCAAAAATTATTGTGGAACGATTGAGGCCCTATGTGCCAGATTTGATACAGAAGGATCAGGTGGGTTTTATTCAAGGGAGAGAGGGAGAGACAATGTTTTGAAAACCATTATGTTAATGCAGGAAGTAATCAGGCAGGGAGCCCCCACTGTACTCGTGTCGATAGATACTGAAAAAGCATTCGACAGGGTCAGTTGGGGGTTCCTTTTTGAAACATTGAGACATTATGGAATGGGAGAAAGAATGAGAGGATGGATAGAAGCTCTCTACCATCACCCCAAAGCCAGAATAAGAATTAATGGGTCCCTGTCCCGCCCCCTTGAGCTTTTCAATGGGACGTGACAGGGATGCCCACTTTCCCCGCTTTTGTTCATAATGGTATTAGAACCCCTCTTGGTAGCCATTAGGAAAAACCAAGACATCCAGGGAATAAAGGTGTTGGGTAAGGAGTATAAGACTGCAGCTTTTGCAGACGACCTCCTGCTATACATGTCTAACCCGAGGATCTCTATCCCGGGAGTAATGAAAGAACTTTTAAAATTTGGGAAGCTCTCGAATTTTAAAGTGAACATGGCAAAGTCTGAGATATTAAACCTAAATCTGTCGGTAATTGAACAGAACGCACTTCAGGTTAAGTTGCCGTTCAGATGGTGCCCGAAAGAACTAGGTTATTTGGGAATAAAACTGACAGTAAAAATGGGAGGTCTGTTTGAGGCTAACTATATCCCTCTCCTGAACAAAATTAAGCAGCATCTTGGTAAGATCCAATATAGAGCTCTTTCATGGATGGGGAGAATAAATGTAACAAAGATGTTTATCTTACCGATATTTACGTATACATGCCAAATGGTCCCTATTTTATTACCCCGAGTGTACTTAAACAAACTAAAAACTATGATCAGAAGATTTATATGGAGGGGAAAATCAGCGAGGGTAGCGTTTAATACTTTGACTAGATGTAAAGAGAGAGGAGGTTTGGCACTACCCGATTTTAAAAAGTATTATGAGGCTATTATGATATCACGAGTCACGGATTGGATTTACAATTAAAAAGGCAAGGACTGGGCGGAATTAGAAATGAACTTAAGCACAAAGAATGTAGGAGAATTAATATGGATACCAGCAAAATATAGAGAATTAGCGGTTAACACAAGTATATTGACGAAAAATGCACTTCGGGTTTTGGACACAATAAATAAGAGGTATGATTGGGTACATAATTCACCACTAATCCCGCTTTTGGATAATATATTTTTCAGACCGGGACAAGAGGAATATATATATTTTAGTAGGTGGGCTAAGAAAGATAGTATTAGATTACACAAGGTTATGGTAGGTGATAGACTATGCACATATGAAGAAATTATTGGGAAATGGGGACATAAGCCACTAGATAAATAGCCACTGAGGGGAAAGGATCAGCTTAGACCTCTAGAAAAATTATTAGCGAACTGGCAAAGCTTTGAAAAAAGGATAGCAAAAATATATAAAATTTTGATTGAAGCAGTGGAATATAAATACCCTTAGTATTTAGGGAAGTGGGAAAGAGAAATAGGCTTTTTAAGTAACGATGAACAGAGAAATAAGATATTGAGACGTACTTACTCGGTAGCGATAGACTCACAAACAAGAGAGATGTCATACAAACTCTTGGCTAGGTGGTACATAACCCCACAGCAAGGTAAGGCCTTGCGCAGATTGTTGTCCTTTATCTTATTGGCTGCTAAAAGGGTCATACCCAGGTTATGGTTGTCCACCTCTCCACCTACACTTCCGCAATTGATCACCACTGTAGCTGACATACGCAGAATGGAACACTTGACGGCCGTAGTGGAGGATAAGATGCAGAAATTTTCTAAAATTTGGTCAACATGGGATGAGTCTACATATGGTTCTGATGGGATTGCTCCTACTTAGATAAACCTGGATACATACATGTCCCCGAGAGAAGGTCTGAAATCTATTTTTTATTTTTTCCTTAACCACTTGGGTACCGCGCTATTGCCGAATGACGGCATTAGCGCGGACCTAGATTTCCGGGACTACGTCTATTGACGTCGTCCCGGTTACGAGCGGCCTGCGCGCCCCCTGAGGGGCGCGCGTGGCGCGCTCTGTGATCGGCGAGTCCGTGAGACTCGCCTGATCACCGATCCGTGTAAGGGGTCGATCCCGACCCCTTATCACGTGATCAGCTGTCAGCCAATGACAGCTGATCATGTGATAGAACGGAGCCGGCTACGGCTATTATTCCTCCTCGCGCTGACAGCGCGAGGAGAAAAAAAAAAAGCCGATCACCGGCGGCCGTGATCGGGACATCAGTCCCGATCATGGCCAGCAATGAAAGTCACCACATGCCACCTGCCAGTGCCCACCTGCCTCCCGCAGTGCCATCCTGAAGTTTAACAAAGTAAAAGTAAGTGCCCCCCGTCTGTGCCCATAATGCCCACAGTGCCACCCACAGTGCCACCCACAGTGCCACCCCACAGTGCCACCCCACAGTGCCACCCACAGTGCCACCCACAGTGCCACCCACAGTGCCACCCAATCTGCCTCAAAGGTGCTGCACCCCAGTGCCGCCCATCAGTGCCCAGCAGTGCCGCCCTTCAGTGCCCAGCAGTGCCCAGCAGTGCCGCCCATCAGTGCCCAGCAGTGCCACCTATCAGAGCCACCTATCAGTGCCACCTATCAGTGCCCATCAGTCCCATCTATCTGTGGTACCTATCAGTGCCCATCCGTGCCACCCATCCGTGCCACTTATCCGTGCCACCCATCCGTGCCATCTTATCTGTGCCCATCTTTGCCCATCAGTGCCGCCTTATCTGTGCCCATCGGTGCCGCCTTATCTGTGCCTATTAGTGCCGCCTTAACTATGCCTATCAGTGCCCACCAGTGCAGCCTATCAGTGCCCACCAATGCAGCCTATCAGTGCCCACCAATGCAGCCCATCAGTGCCCACCAATGCAGCCTATCAGTGCCGCCTTATCAGCGCACTTCAATGAAGGAGAAAAATGACCCGTTTGCAAAATTTTATAACAAACTATTAAAACATGATTTTTTTTTTTTTTTTTTTGCATCTTTTTTTGTTTGTTTAGCAAAAAATAAAACTCCGAGCTGTAACTAAATACCACCAAAAGAAAGCACTATTTGTGGGAAAAAAATGATAAAAATTTCATTTGGGTACAGTGTTGTATGCCCGCGCAATTGTCATTCAAAGTGCATCAGCGCTGAAAGCTGAAAATTGGTCTGGGACTGAGGGGGGTTTAAGTGCCCAGTAAGCAAGTGGTTAAAGCTCTCTTTGATGTTACATAGTCTGTTTACAGATTCTATCTATAACCCCCTTAAAGATACGGTGGAAGATCACTACTTTAATCACATCGCTATGCCTCTATATGTTTAGATTTTGTATGCCTTGTAATCAAAGTATACCTGCATTCTTGATACGTTAATATTCATATCTCATGTATATTTTCTTCTGTATGATGTTGAAAATTTAAAATAAACAATTACAAAAAAAAAAACCCCACAGCAAGGAAATAAGATTAGCAAAGAGAACCCCTTAAAGTGCTGGAGAGGATGTTCGGTGGTGGGATCTTTTGCACACCTGTGGTGGGAGTGCCCTAAAATACAGATATACTGGGGGGAAATAATAGAAGCAAGTTTCAACATAACAGGTGAAAGGATTAGGAGTGATCCATGGGTATGCTTATTCCATAACACAGAAGAGGGAGAGAGAGAGTATGGACAGTCCCTGATCCCTTGCCTATTGAACTCTGCTAAAGCTTTGATCCCGCGGAGATGGAAAACCCAGGATCCCCCCACAATGAAGGAATGGGTAGCAAGATTGGAAAGGATAAGAAATATTGAAGATACGATTTTCAAGTCAGAGCATTTAGAGGAGAGATACCAGAATAAGTGGAGGCAATGGCTGCAATTTAGAAAATCTGAAAATTACCTGAAGTTGCTTGAATGTTAGTGAGTCCCAATAATGGAAGGATCGAGTGAGAGAGGGATGGGAGGAGGGAGGGAGAGTGTGGGGTAAAAGAGGATATTTATTGGAGATTATGTTAAGTAGATGGAATTTTGTAAAGAAGAGAGAATGCCTGATAATTTTGAAAATAAAGAATAAAAAAAAAAAAACTCTTCAGAAGAAGTCAGCAGCCTCTTCCTGGTCCCCTGAGTGAAATGTGTCCTCTCTCGCCCCCTGTTCCTCAGTTTGAGGGTCCTGGGTAATGGAAGGGGACCTGTCATGCTTAGTCCCACTCTGGGATGCAATTAACACATCAATCTTTTGTTCCAAGCCTAAAATGGTTGAGGAAAAAAGCTCTTCAGTAATATATACAGGGGCTGCAGCTGCAACACCCGACGTCCCTGATGGCTCATTCTGACCAGCCATTTCACTCTCAGGGGAGGATGCCATCTTTTTTTAGATGGTTCTAGGCTTCTTTGTGGCTCTAGAAATGTTTCTATAGCTTTTTTTTAGGTGTTTTTACCCCCCCCCCTTCTGACCATAGCTCGATGTACAAAACAGAGGTACTATCAAAAGGATGCATCCACTGCTTGAGCAATAGTCCAGCCCTGCCACTGCTATTAATACTCAGCCTGATGCAATAGTAAATGTGTCAAAAGGAATGCCTGTGTCATCAAACCTCTTTCATGCCCCTCTTTGCTCTTGTGTCCCTCCGTCAACTTGCAGCAGCAACAATGGAGCTTTTAAAAAGAACATCCCCACGCTGGACATTGGAGGATGCCAACGCCGTGCTAAGCCCCACCCCCCTCCGGTGCATTGGGCCCCCCTCCTCTTTTAAAAAAAAAGTTTTCCACCGCGAGCGTGGGCCTCTGATGCTATGGGATTGTTCTGTGAGGGAGGAATGGAGAAGGGGGGACCTGGAAGCCCCCGCCGAGCCACCATTTTTTCTTTTCTTTTTTTTTGTTCTCTCCTAACCCTCTTACTTCATGAAGAGGGGGTGAGTACAGATCAGGTGAGGGGTGTCTGGTGAAGAGAAAACCCCTGTCAGAAACCATGAATCAGACTGAGATATAAGTACAATTAAATCACACTTGTTTATTAATAAAAATAAAAGGTAAACAGAAAAAGTGTAGTCAAGCATAGCCAGAGTCCAGGAACCAGATCGGGTAGTCAGCCAGGCCAGAAGTCAGGGATCCAAGTAGAGCAACAGCAAGCAGGATAAGGTGCCAGAAGGGATGTCAGCAAGCCAGTCTTTAAACAAACTGCAGGAGATGGTTTCTAGTGCTGTGACCAAGACGAAGGCAGAGGTGAAGTGAGCTGGAAGGCTTTAAGTAGGCAGGTCAGACGAGCATCATCAGGAACAGCTGGTAACTGTGGAGAGAGAAGAGAGCTGGCAATTAGCCAACAGCTGAGCGGCCAGCCCAGAAAAATAAGGGCTAAGCCAGCCCTGACAACCCCCCCCAGACTTACCGGAGGTCTGCCTGCTAGCTGGAGAAAAAAAGAAGCCTGCTGCTTCGGACACAGCGTGATCTCTTGAGGAAGCATGAGAAGGTATGTGCTCCATACAGCTCCCATTGGTGATGCTTAGAAAACTCCACTTACCTTTCCCACCGCAGGGTTTTCTGTGGTAAAAACCAAAAGACCCAATTTTCACTCTTCATGGGGGGTTCCATTAACAAACCTTCAGGACCCGGGGACCCTCGGGAACCCACAATCCTGAACCTGTAATAGCATCCTGCCAGTAAAACTTTATGGCCTTAATACCAAAAGTATTGGATCCCAGGATCCAGCTCTCTAAAAAGAGAAGCGTTACAGGCAAAACCTAGTTTCTTGGGACACAAGGCCCGGGTACCATTCAATTCGGCCTAAAATACACTTTGAATGGATCCGCCTGCATAGCTAGCCCCAGCAATAATTGCTCCAGTGGAGCTCAGCACAGCATATCTTCACTCGTGACCAACACCATACACACTAGCGAAAAAACAGAGGTACTCCCAGTAGTGGGAGGGGTTATATAGGGAGTAGACTTCTTGTCTTAGGGTGTGCCAGTGTCCATCACCTGAAGGTGGAATATATAGCCCATATAGTAAATACTTACTATGGCTCTGTGTCCCGTGATTTACAATAAGAAAAATGATTTGAATAAGAATGAAAAATGCTGGGATCAGAATGATAGTCTTCTCTATTTATTAACATTTAATTTGCAACAGTGAGGAGATCAAAATTGTGCGTGATTGATGACCAAATTTCAAAAAAGTTTCTAATTATGTCTCATTTTCAGACACAGGAAAGTGTCAGTCTGGAGGAGCCAGTGGCCAGTCGGAGTCATAGATCCCCTACGACCTACTGCAAAAAGAGCCGGGAAGACCAGAAATCTGGAGGAGGCCACAGTTTCCTTTCTCAGCCAGGCCTCAACTGCGCTCCGTACAGACCCTGATGAGGTTGAAGCATTTGGGTGTGTGACGGCCAATGAATTAAGGCAGATGGCCAGTGAGCAAAGGAGCAGGTGTAAGGAACTCATCCTGCAGCTCCTCAACATGGGGATGAGGGGTGACATTTTTGAAAATATCCACATTTCACATTTTGTTGCCCCAACTCCACCGCCAACCCACCGACCACAGCAAACCCACCCACCACAGCAGCATGCCGGTCAGTGGTAATACAAGCCACATGAACCCCCAACAACCAGGTTGGTCTGGGGATTTTCATCTCTACCCCCCCCCCCCTTTTTAATTTAAATTTGTGTGTTTTTTTTTGTTGTTAATGTTTTGTTTTGTTACATTTTCTTTTTTTTCTGCAAGGAATGCACTTTTTCATAAGTTATTTTTATTCGGATGGCAGATAGCATCTCCAATTAAATTTTTCTGCACAATAAAAAAAATGTGTAGAATATTACTTGGCTATGTGTTTTCTTCTAATGACAGTTAGGGAGTAGGCAGTTACATTAACCACTTCAGCCCCGGAAGAATTTACCCCCTTCCTGACCAGAACACTTTTTTTTGCGATTCGGCACTGCGTCGCTTTAACTGACAATTGCGTGGTTGTGCAACATGGCTCCCAAACAAAATTGACATCCACTTTTTCCCACAAATAGAGCTTTGTTTTGGTGGTATTTGATCACCCCTGCGGTTTTTATTTTTTGCGCTATAAACAGAGCGACAATTTTGGAAAAAAACACATTATTTTTTACATTTTGCTATAATAAATATGCCCCAATAATATATAAAAAAATTATTTTCCTCAGTTTAGGCCGATACGTATTCATCTACATATTTTTGGTAAAAAAAAATCGCAATAAGCGTTTATTGATTGGTTTTCGGAAAAGTTATAGCATTTACAAATTAGAGGATAGTTTTATGGCATTTTTATTCGTTTTATTAATCATTTTTTATTTTATTTTTACTAGTAATGGCGGTGATCAGCTTTTTTTTTATTTTTTTTATCGTGAATGCGACATTACGGCGGACACATCAGACATTTTTGACACATTTTTGTGACCATTGTCATTTATACAGCAATCAGTGCTATACAAATGCACTGATTCCTGTGTAAATGACACTGGCAGTGAAGGGGTTAACCACTAGGGGGAAGTGTAGGGGTTAAGTGTGTCCTGGGGCATGTTTCTAACTGTGGGGGGCCATGGCTACATGTGACACGTCACTAATCTCTGCTACTGATTACAAACAACACGGTTAAAAACAACACAATGGAAAATCAACAAGGGACACCAACATAGTTGTATCTTTGATCTTAAAAACTCAGGGATAATAGTGTTGTGGTAACTTCCACAAAAAAATCCAACAACCATAATATTAACCACTTCAGCCCCGGACCAATTGTCAGCCTAAGGACCAGAGGTCTTTTTACAATTTCGCACTGCACTGCTTTAACTGGTAATTGTGCGGTCATGCAATGTTGTACCCAAACGAAATTTGCGTCCTTTTCTTCCCACAAATAGAGCTTTCTTTTGATGGTATTTGATTGCCTCTGCGATTTTAATTTTTTGCGATATAAATGGAAAAATACCGAAAATTTTGAGAAAAAATGATATTTTCTACTTTTTGTTATAAGAAAAATTGAATAAACTCAATTTTAGTCATACATTTAGGGCAAAATGTATTCAGCCACATGTCTTTAGTAAAAAAAAATGTCAATAAGCGTATATTTATTGGTTTGCGCAAAAGTTATAGCGTCTACAAACTAGAGTACATTTTCTGGAATTTACACAGCTTTTAATTTATGACTGCCTATCTCATTTCTTGAGGTGTTAAAATGGCAGGGCAGTACAAACCCCCCCAAATGACCCCATTTTGGAAAGTAGACACCCCAAGGAAATTGCTGAGGGGCATGTTGAGCCCATTGAATATATTTTTTTTTTGTCCGAAGTGATTGAATAATGACACAAAAAAAAAAAAAAAAAGTTTACAAAAAGTTGTCACTAAATGATATATTTCTCACACATGCCATAGTTATATGTGGAATTGCACCCCAAAATATATTCTGCTGCTTCTCCTGAGTACGGGGATACCACATATGTGGGACTTTTTGGGAGTCTAGCTGCGTACGGCACCCCGAAAACCAATCACTGCCTTCAGGATTTCTAAGGGTGCAAATTTTTGATTTCACTCCTCACTACCTATCACAGTTTCGAAGGCCATAAAATGCCAAAATAACACAAACCCCCCCCCAAATGACCCCATTTTGGAAAGTAGACACCCCAAGTTATTTACTGAGAGGCATGTTGAGTCTATGAAATATTTTATATTTTGTCACAACTTGCAGGAATATTACAATTTTTTTTTTTTTTGCACAAAGTTGTCACTAAATGATATATTGCTCACACATGCTATGGGCATAAGTGAAATTACACCCCAAAATAAATTCTGCTGCTTCTCCCGAGTACGGGGATACCACATGTGGGGGACTTTTTGGGAGCCTAGCCACGTACGGGACCCCGAAAACCAAGCACTGCCTTCCGGATTTAAATATAAAATGCTACCAAAAAAAACTGTAATGCCCCGTACACACGAGCGGACTTTTAGACATCCAAACTCCGACGGACTGAGTCCGGCGGACTATCCGATCGTGTGTGGGCTGCAACGGACTTTAGCGAAGCTAAAGTCTGACGGACTTTAGAAATGAAGCATGCTTTAAATTTTCCCGACGGAACTCCGCCGGACCCGGTCCCCTTTGAAAAATCCGCTCGTGTGTGTGCTACTCCGACGGACTAAAACCGACGCTAGGGCAGCTATTGGCTACTGTCTATGAACTTCCTACGTCGAATCCAGTCGTACGTCATCACGTTCGACTCCGTCGGAGTTTGGTGTGATGGTGTGTGGTCAAGTCCGTTCGGTCGAAAAGTCCGCCAGAACTCCGTCGGAACTCCAGCGGAACTCCGGCGGAACTCCTTTGGAGGTCTGTCAGACTTAATCCCTCTCGTGTGTACGGGGCATTAGCGATCGCAGGGATCAGGCCTGACTCTGTGAACGCTGCAGTTATGTGTTTAGTGTTTTTTTAAGTGACAGTGATCGATCGATACTGCACTTGGGTGGGCTGGGTGGAGGGGCAAAACGCAGGTGCTGGGCTGATCCCGCTAACAATGCGTTTTTTTTTGGAACCCTAAACTGCTGGGGACGCTAGTATAGATCTGATCAGATCAGATATTGATCTGTTCAGATTCTATACCACTACGGGAGGTTTATGCTTTGCGTGTGGGTGTTAGCGGTACTGGCACTAACCTAGCGCTGCCTGGGGCGACGCAGACCCTGACCCTAAAACCTAATTGATATCACCCGCCGGGTGATCAGGGGATTAAACCTTTATTGGGTAATAAATAGTGGGTGCCCTGATGCTATAAAAAGCAAACTAACCAGAGTCACCCGTAACACTTATACGGTGATCACTGGTGAAAGGGTTAACTAGGGGCAATCAGGGGGTTCAAATTTTTATTAGGTAGTATATGGGGGTCCCTGGCGCTATATAAAAACCTGACAGGGAACCTAAATAACTAACTGGCTAACCAGCGTCACCAGTGGCAGTTATACGGTGATCGCTGGTGAAAGGGTTAACTAGGGGCAATCAGGGGGTTAAAACCATTATTGGGTAGTATATGGGGGTATGGGGATTTGTGTGCCTATGTGTACCTACATGTCAGTGTAGTGTTTGGTGCACTTACTTTCTGTGTTCTCCTCGTAGTCCGGTCAAAAAGACTGCCCCGAAGAGAATGACATCACTTCCTCCCTGCCTGTGTTTACTATACACAGCGGGGGAAGCTTCTCATTCGCCAGGAGTGATCGAAAGGGGATGGCCAGAAACCAACGGCCATCCCCTCATCCCAGGTCGCTCAAAGACAGGTATTCACACCCACTTCTGGGCATAGACTCCCGTGGGAGTCTATGTCATTTCCTGTCCTGCCGCACTGTCTGCTGGGACACACACGGGTCCCAGTGACAGCGCGGAGAATTCCTATTGCGCTGCGCGACTCGCGCATGCGCAGTAGGGAACCGGGAAGTGAAGCCGATTCGCTTCACTTCCTGATTCCCTCACCTAGAATGGTGACGGCAGCAGCCGAGAGCCGAGCGATCGATCGGCCTCGGCTGCCTGCATCGCTGGAACCCGGGACAGGTGAGTGTCCATTTATTAAAAGTCAGCAGCTGTAGTATTTATAGCTGCTGGCTTTTAATATTTTTTTTTTAGGTGGAATCCCTCTTTAAACCGAAGTACATTGCCATGCGGCGGTCCTTAACCACTTCAGCCCCGGACCAATTAACAGCCTAAGGACCAGAGGTCTTTTTACAATTTCGCACTGCACTGCTTTAACTGGTAATTGCGCGGTCATGCAATGTTGTACCCAAATGAAATTTGTGTCCTTTTCTTCCCACAAATAGAGCTTTCTTTTGATGGTATTTGATTGCCTCTGCGATTTTTATTTTTTGCGATATAAATGGAAAAATACCGAAAATTTTGAGAAAAAATTATATTTTCTACTTTTTGTTATAAGAAAAATCGAATAAACTCAATTTTAGTCATACATTTAGGGCAAAATTTATTCAGCCACATGTCTTTAGTAAAAAAAATGTCAATAAGCGTGTATTTAGTGGTTTGCGCAAAAGTTATAGCGTCTACAAACTAGAGTACATTTTCTGGAATTTACACCGCTTTTAATTTACGACTGCCTATCTCATTTCTTGAGGTGCGAAAATGGCAGAATAAGACAAAACCCCCCCAAATGACCCCATTTTGGAAAGTAGACACCCCAAGGAAGTTGTGGAGAGGCATGTTGAGCCCATTGAATATTTTTTTTTTGTCCCAAGTGATTGAATAATGACAACAAAAAAAAAGTTTACAAAAAGTTGTCACTAAATGATATATTTCTCACACATGCCATAGTTATATGTGGAATTGCACCCCAAAATATATTCTGCTGCTTCTCCTGAGTACGAGGATACCACATATGTGGGACTTTTTGGAAGTATAGCTGTGTACGGCACCCCGAAAACCAATCACTGCCTTCAGGGTTTCTAAGGCCGCGTACACACGCGCGGACTGTTTGCCCAACCTTGTTCGTCAAACAGTTTCGGCAAACAGTCCGCTCAAAATTTGCATGAGCGGACTTGCCCACACACGAGCGGACTGTTTCAGCGAACTGTTTGCCAAACAGTTCGCTCAACTTTTGAAATGAACGGACTCGCCCACGTAAGGAGGAGGCAAATCCGCCCATTTCGAGCGCGTGTACAGGTAGGCGGGGCCCGCGAATGAGACGTCGCGGGCTCCGCCGCCTGGAATGGGCTTAAAGGGGAACCCAACGCCGAAAAAAATCGGCGTGGGGGTTCCCCCAAAGTCCACACCAGACCCTTGTCCGAGCACGCTACCCGGCCGGCCAGGAAAGGGGGGCGAGCGAGCGCGCCCCCCCTCCTGAGCCGTACCAGGCCGCGTGCCCTCAACATGGGGGGTGCCTTGGGGAAGGGGGGGGCCGCGCGGCCCCCCCACCCCAAAGCACCTTGTCCCCATGTTGATGAGGACAAGGGCCTCTTCCCGACAACCCTGGCCGTTGGTTGTCGGGGTCTGCGGGCGGGGGGCTTATCGGAATCCGGGAGCCCCCTTTAAGAAGGGGGCCCCCGGATACCGGCCCCCCACCCTATGTGAATGAGTATGGGGTACAATGTACCCCTACCCATTCACCTGTGAAATAAAGTACAAAAAAAAACACAACACAGGGAAAAAATATTTTATTGCACAGCTCCGGGGGTCTTCCGTCTTCGGGGGTCTTCTCGCCGGACTCCTCCGCTATCTGTGTGTAGCTCTTTTGCTAGCGGAGGAGTCCGGCTTTCTTCCTCCCCGCCGCCGGCCTCTTCTCCCGACTTCGGGGGTCTTGTCCCCCTCTTCGGTTCTTCTGCCGGGCCACCGCGCCTTCTTGTAGCTCTTTTGCAGGCGGTGGCCCGGTCTTCTGTCGCCGCTGCCTTCCGTTCTTCTGTCGCCGCCTTCGGTTCTTCTGCCGGGCCACCGCGCCTTCTTGTAGCTCTTTTACAGGCGGTGGCCCGGTCTTCTGTCGCCGCTGTCGTCGCCGCCGCCGCCGCCTTCCGTTCTTGTTCTTCTTCTTGTTCTTCTTCTTCTTCTCCTGGAGATGTTGACTCGACGAGCTCTCCGGCCGGAATGCCAGGGACACGCTCCGCTGCCACTTATATAGTGACAATGGGGCGGTGTCACATGGTATATGTCACATGGGTTGGTCACATGGTGACCCCGCCCCCTTACGATGTCATAGTCCCCATGTGACATCAACCCATGTGACCAACCCATGTGACATATACCATGTGACACCGCCCCATTGTCACTATATAAGTGGCAGCGGAGCGTGTCCCTGGCATTCCGGCCGGAGAGCTCGTCGAGTCAACATCTCCAGGAGAAGAAGAAGAAGAACAAGAAGAAGAACAAGAACGGAAGGCGGCGGCGGCGGCGACGACAGCGGCGACAGAAGACCGGGCCACCGCCTGTAAAAGAGCTACAAGAAGGCGCGGTGGCCCGGCAGAAGAACCGAAGGCGGCGACAGAAGAACGGAAGGCAGCGGCGACAGAAGACCGGGCCACCGCCTGCAAAAGAGCTACAAGAAGGCGCGGTGGCCCGGCAGAAGAACCGAAGAGGGGGACAAGACCCCCGAAGTCGGGAGAAGAGGCCGGCGGCGGGGAGGAAGAAAGCCGGACTCCTCCGCTAGCAAAAGAGCTACACACAGATAGCGGAGGAGTCCGGCGAGAAGACCCCCGAAGACGGAAGACCCCCGGAGCTGTGCAATAAAATATTTTTTCCCTGTGTTGTGTTTTTTTTTGTACTTTATTTCACAGGTGAATGGGTAGGGGTACATTGTACCCCATACTCATTCACATAGGGTGGGGGGCCGGTATCCGGGGGCCCCCTTCTTAAAGGGGGCTCCCGGATTCCGATAAGCCCCCCGCCCGCAGACCCCGACAACCAACGGCCAGGGTTGTCGGGAAGAGGCCCTTGTCCTCATCAACATGGGGACAAGGTGCTTTGGGGTGGGGGGGCCGCGCGGCCCCCCCTTCCCCAAGGCACCCCCCATGTTGAGGGCATGCGGCCTGGTACGGCTCAGGAGGGGGGGCGCGCTCGCTCGCCCCCCTTTCCTGGCCGGCCGGGTAGCGTGCTCGGACAAGGGTCTGGTGTGGACTTTGGGGGAACCCCCACGCCGATTTTTTTCGGCGTTGGGTTCCCCTTTAAGTCCATTCCAGGCGGCGGAGCCCGCGACGTCTCCTTCGCGGGCCCCGCCTACCTGTACACGTGCTCGAAATGGGCGGACTTTCCGAGCGGGAACAGTTTGCTCATTTCGAAAGTAGCCTACACACGGGCGGACTGTCCGCCCAAACACTGTTCAGCGGACAAGGTTGGGCGAACAGTCCGCCCGTGTGTACGCGGCCTAAGGGTGCAAATCTTTGATTTCACTCCTCACTACCTATCACAGTTTCGAAGGCCGTAAAATGCCAAAATAGCACAACCCCCCCCCCCAAATGACCCCATTTTGGAAAGTAGACACCCCAAGCTATTTACTGAGAGGCATGTTGAGTCCATGAAATATTTCATATTTTGCCACAAGTTGCAGGAATTTTACAATTTTTTTTTTTTGCACAAAGTTGTCACTAAATGATATATTGTTCACACATGCTATGGGCATAAGTCAAATTACACCCCAAAATAAATTCTGCTGCTTCTCCCGAGTACGGGGATACTACATGTGGGGGACTTTTTGGGAGCCTAGCCACGTACGGGACCCCAAAACCAAGCACTGCCTTCCGGATTTAAATATAAAATGCTACTAAAAAAAACTGTTAGCGATCGCAGGGATCAGGCCTGACTCTGCGATCGCTGCAGTTATGTGTTTAGTGTTTTGTAAGTGACAGTGATCGATCAATACTGCACTTGGGTGGGCTGGGCAGAGGGGCAAAACGCAGGTGCCAGCAGGTATCTGGGCTGATCCCGCTAACAATGCATTTTTTTTGGAACCCTAAACTGCTGGGGATGCTAGTATAGATCTGATCAGATCAGATATTGATCTGTTCAGATTCTATACCACTACGGGAGGTGTATGCTTTGCGCGTGGGTGTTAGCGGTACTGGCACTAACCTAGCGCTGCCTGGGTCGACGCAGACCCTGACCCTAAAACCTAATTGATATCACCCGCCGGGTGATCAGGGGATTAAACCTTTATTGGGTAATAAATGGTGGGTGCCCTGATGCTATAAAAAGCAAACTAACCAGAGTCACCCGTAACACTTATACTGTGATTACTGGTGAAAGGGTTAACTAGGGGCAATCAGGGGGTTCAAATTTTTATTAGGTAGTATATGGGGGTCCCTGGCGCTATATAAAAACCTGACGGGGAACCTAAATAACTAACTGGCTAACCAGCGTCACCAGTGACACTTATACTGTGATCGCTGGTGAAAGGGTTAACTAGGGGCAATCAGGGGGTTAAAACCATTTTTGGGTAGTATATGGGGGTACCTAGCGCTATAAAAACCTGGGGGTGAACCTAAAAAAATAACTAGCTACCTAGCGACACTAATGCAGCGATCAGAAAAATGATCGCTTAGTGACACTGGCAAAAGGGGGTGAAAGGGTTAACTAGGTCCGATCGGACCCCCCACCCACTGGAAGGCAGGCACGTACATGTATGTGCTTGTGCCTGCCGGTGCCATTGTAATGACGTACATTGGCAATACGGCTGTCCTTAAATGGTTAAAGTGGTGTTCCGGCCAATATTTGACTTTTTAAATAAAAATAACCTATCATACACAAGCTTAATGCATTCTAGTAAAGTTAGTCTGTAAACAAAGGTCCGTTTTGTTAGGTTATTACAGCATTTTGTAACTTTATAAAATTGCAGCAGACCGTGGCCATCTTAGGTTTGGGCATCTGAAGCCAGACTGTATTTCTTCCTGGATCTCAGCCTTGCAAATCTCACACATGCTCAGTGCTACACAAGCAGTGAAATAGGTTTCAGGTCAGGTTTCCATAGCAACGGCAGTGTCAGAGGAAGTTGCGGCTCCTTAGCTATGCAAACCTCTCCTCCCCTCCTCCCCCCAGGAACCAGGAAATATACTGCATTTATAACAACAACAAAAAACAAGGAACCAAAGGAAGGAGGCTTATAAATATACTAATTGTAAATGAATTCATTTGCTTCTGTGCAGATATATCTAGAGAACAAGAGATATATACTGTAGCTTGTTATATATGTATCTTGTTATGTGTGTATGTATATATCTATATAGATATATCTATACCTCTTGTTATATATGGTGTGTGTGTGTGTGTGTGTGTGTGTGTGTGTGTGTGTGTGTGTGTGTGTGTGTGTGTGTGTGTGTGTGTGTGTGTGTGTGTGTGTGTGTGTGTGTGTGTGTGTGTGTGTGTGTGTGTGTGTGTGTGTGTGTGTGTGTGTGTGTGTGTGTGTGTGTGTCCAGCGGCTACTTTTTTCTGTACAGCTTTTCATATTTAAAAAAAAAATAATAATAATAATAATCTCAGCAACAAAATTCATTTACTTGTACTGCTGTCGGATAATACTGACTGGTACTTGTACTGCTGGCTGTAACACCCCTTTCACACCAGGGCGTTTTGCAGGCGCTATAGCGTTAGAAATAGCGCCTGCAATCTGCCCTAAAGAAGCTGCACCATTGTGTATAGTGTGAAAGCCCAGAGGGCTTTCACACTACAGCGGTGCGCTGGCAGGACGTCAGAAAAAAGTCCTGCCAGCAGCTTCTTTGGAGCGGTGTGTTTACCGCTCCTCCACCGCTGCTCCCCATTGAAATCAATGGGGCAGCGCTGTAATGCCGCCGGCAAAACGCCACTATTGCGGCGTATTGCCGGTGGGTTTAACCCTTTCGCAGCCGCTAGCGGGGGGGTAAAAGCGCCCCGCTAGCGGCCGAAATCTGCCACAAATCCGGCTGTAAAACGCGGCTAAAAATAGCGGCGTTTTACCGCCGACGCAAAGGGCGGTGTGGTGTGAAAGGGGTCTTACTGGTGGCAGTTACTGCTGGTTGGCTCTGGTACTAGCGTCCAAATCGCGGGTTCCCATGCATTAGTGTGGCAGAAAACAGAAGCATGCGGCTGCTGTTTAATATTATTTATATCACTACAAAACAAATATCTTTTAACTGCTTGCCAACCGCCTCACACACCGATATACGTCAGCAGAAGGGCTCGTACAGGCAGAATTGCGTACCTGTACGTTGCCCTATAAGAGGTGGCACAAACCAATCAAAACAAAAAAAACGCAGGGGTGATCAAATAACCACAAAAGAAAGCTCTATTTGTCAGAAAAAAAAGACGTCAATTTTGTTTGGGAGCCACATCGCACGACAGCGCAATTGTCAGTTAAAGCGATGCATCGCTGAATCGCAAAAAGTGCTCTGGTCAGGAAGGGGGTAAATTCTTCTGGGGCTGAAGTGGTTACGCTTATCATTAGTACATCAGTATCAGCAGCAAAGCAGCTTCATTATTATCTCATTAAAGTAGATGAGAATGTGCACTGCATTTGAACATTTCATCAATTGCCACGTCACAAATGTTAATTCTAGATTATGAACTGTAGTTCACAAAACCAAACTCTTCCGGCTGGTTCCTTGATTCCGAGTATGCATGGTTGTACTTTTGACTTTTGTGTGACAGATTTGTGTACTGACCATTTGAAAATCAGACGTTGAGTTTGGTTTGAGTTTACCTCAGACAAAGGTTTTATAGCCTGCACATCCAGCTTTTGTCCGATGTAAAAGTCAAATCGTCTGTCGAATGCACTGTACTAAAGACAGCTTGTCTTCAGACTTTTCCCTTCTGATTTTTGTACCGTGTGTATGAGCCTTTAGTCTAGCCGATGCAGCAGCGTACATCAGTTTAATCCATAAAATAAAGACTGGGCCCAAACCAAACCTGGATATCATCTCCCAGAGATATGGCCACTCCATGCTGTAGAATGCTTTTGCAGTATACAATGAGAAGATGGCCCTATTTCCTGGATTGTCCACCGGCAACTGAATATTCAAATACAACCTACATAGGTTATGTGCTATGGATCTGGTAGGGATAAAGCCTGATTGGTCTCTATGTATCAGTTTGTGGATAATCTTGGAAAATCTATTAGCTAGGATTCTGGCCAAAAGCTTGACATCAAAAGTAAGGAGCGAGATGGGACTGCAATAGGAGTCAGGCGATAAGGCATCTTTCCCAGGTTTTAGCAAGAAAACAATAATCTCCTCATTCATGGACAGGGGCAATCTGCCCTTACTTAGTGCACCATTATAAACATTGAGAAGGACTGGTATGAGCTGAGACAAGTGTCTCTTGTAAACCTCAGCCGGTAGGCCGTCTGCTCCCGGTGACCATTGCCCACCCATTATGTGCCTGAGCCAAGGCAATAAGAAGTTCCTCTTCAGTTAGTGGGGCATTAAGTAGTTCAGTGTTTAGCATTGTAAATTTAGGCATAGGAAAGGCATCCAAAAATTCATCCAATTCTATTTGGGATGTACTTTTTAGACATCTACGTAAAATTTACAAAATATTTTAATAATATCTGGAGTTGTTTGGTATGAGTTGCCCTGTAAATCTACTATGGTCTGAATGTGATTCGATGTCTGTTGTGCCTTAGTAAGCATGGCCAGCATATGCCCTGTAGTTTCACCCTCCTGAAAGTGTTGTTGCTGCAAAAAGAACCATTTGTTTTCAGCTTTTTGCAGTGCAAGTTGTCGGGACAGGGTTTGGGATGCTAACCATGCACGTTTGGTGTCATCTGATGGAGAGTGATCAGAGATATTTCTGGCTTCATACCCAGACATACCCAAGAATGGAAACAAGGACCTATTTCCAAGACCCAGATCGATCCTAGACAATCCCCCCCCCCCGGAAGAGGCAGAGCAGCACAAATATTGTTGCACATTGGGGTATTGCATCCTCTACGCCGAGCTCCACCAGCAGGCGGGCAAATGCAGTTGGACCCCCAGGTATGGAGCGTGTACTAATTGTCACCCCAGATAGTTATTGAAATCATCCACTTCTAGTACTGGTACCTCTGGAAAACAGGCCGTATAGCTCGAAATGGTCTTTAGGGTCTCAGCTTAGAACCGTGGAGGGATGTATATGCCCACTAAAATACAATGTAAACCATATAAAAAGCACAGAAAAAATCCCTTCTGGATCAGTAAATACATTGAGGGCAGAAAACTGAGTCCCCTGGCCTATGAGAATACACACTCCTCTAGAATTGGAGGAATGTATGGCATGAAACTGATGGCTAAACTATGGCTGCAGAAATGTAGGTGTCTGCCTGGATGGACGAGTCTCTTGTAAACATATTACAGAGGCGTCTATGTGTTTAATAGTATGAAGAACCGCCAAGTGTTTGATTGGATTATTTAGGCCTTCGACACTCCAGGACAAAACTCTCAGATTCTTAGCCATGGTTCCACCTATATAACCTCAATAACCCCAGGAACAGGTAGAAATGTCTCATGTATCCACATGGGTAAAGGAGCCATAGGGAAAGCACTCTAGAATCAAAGGAATGTTGGGCCATTTAACAGAACAGGAAAACCAATCTTGGGCCAACCGGGCTCCAGGACAACATAACACAAAAGCATTCAGTCCACATAGGACCATGTGAAGGGCAACAGTGGAGGCTGAACAGTAGGGTGAGAAGTCCTTGCAGCAGAGCTTCTATGCATATACTGAGTGCGGCAATGACCAGCCGTGTAGCTGGTGCAATAGGGTAGGTGCCGGTCTTTGCTCCTGCAAGGCTCAGAGGGATATTTATTCTCTATCCAGCCATTGTGCAGCCATGGAGTGTTTGTCAAAGAAATGGACCTCCCTCTTGAGGCAGCGTTTCACATGAATGAATTTCGCTGTTTTTCTTTAATTTCGCAGAGAAATCATCGAAGAGTGATATTTTAGTGTTATCAATAACCAATGCTCCAGCCATAGTGCAAGCCTTGGAGAGGATGACAGCTGTCCTTGTAATTTAAGAGTTTGAACAGGAATCGAGAAGAGTGTTCCAGTGATGGTAATGGAGGTGCTAGGACCATGTGTGCTCGTTCCACAGTGAACAGGGGGGAGAATGCATCAGCTCCTAATACAGCAATGAGATATTTTTTCAATAAATGCAACAGGGTTTTTCCCTTCCTCTTTTTCTGGAATACCTATGGCTCACACATTGTTGTACCTCAGTCTGTTTTCCAGGTCATCCAGCCTGGCTGTATGCTGGGAAGTGAGATGAACATTATAGCTGAGATCACGCTTCATGGGTGCCATGTCATCTTGAAGGGAGCTAACCCTGCCTTCCAAGGCTGTGGCCCTCTCCCTAAGCTTTTGCATGTCCTGTCTAATAAAGGTAATCTCGGTTTTCACCCTCTTAAATTCATCTGTGAGAGCAGAAAGAGACATGTTGCAGTTAGTCACCGGAGAGAATATGTCCTGAAGGGTCGGCTCAGGATCATCTGTTGCTGCTGGTGGCTCAGATGGTATAGCAGACATGTCACACCTCCAGATAGCTATATTGAATTGCATTTTAAAGAAAATTAAAGAGGTGCAGATTAAAAAGGAAAGGTACGTTTTAATAACATTCAGTTACAATAGGACATGAGTCGCAATTGTATATGCTATATATTTTTTTTATTTGCCAAATCTTTTTTCCCATGAAAGTGGATTTACCCTTTAATTCAATCTTGCTATAGCCTATATGGTAAACTGTTAATTGTTAAAATGCAAGAAAATAAAGACTGCTTTGTAAATGTAACATTTCCATAGAGATGTTATTTACATTTTTTTTTATAGAAGACATGTAAAAACAATGTAAGAATTTTCAGCAGTGAAAGAGTTACAGTTTTTAGGCCAAACTGGGCCTCTTCAGAGAATCACGGACATGCGTTTAAGGTTATATGAAGTGTTGATTCCATGCCGCAAAAATGTATGACTTAGAATGAGCTCAAGGATGAGAAGATTACTTGTGTCCAAGATATATCCATATATGTACACAGAATTACTCTCCTTTGTCTAATTATTTTTTTTTCTTCACTGAATACTTGCACATATTTTATTCCATGTGAAGCTTCTGACACCAAGTAAATACAGTTGGTGAAATATTAATACTAACTAGAAAATATATCAGCTGTACTTAATTTGCCAATCTGTCTAATTTTTATTTCAGGTGCTTTTCACATGTTTTATATCTGTCTGTCAGTTTTTCAGATGGATCCAGACTGAGACACAATGTATGTCTATGGGTTAGTGTATGTAAATGGATGATCATATCATCAGCCTTCATCCATATCTGTTCAGTTCCGCTGTGTCCTTTTCAGTTTAGACAGATCTCAATGGATGTTAATGGCTGCCAGAAATATTTTTTGTTTATACTTTCTTCGAGATTGGCAGTGATAGCATTTTTTGGGGGGGAGGCAAACAATCCACCCCTCACCACCCTCCCCTTGTCAGCCGTGGCACAGGCCCCTTCCCTCCGGTTAGTCACCAGCTCCACACTTACCCCATCTAGGTCGTGGGCAGCACTTCCCCTGTGTGGTGTCTCCTTCTCCTGCTGCTGCATGGCACCTTCCCCTGCATCTCCTCCCTCCTCTCCCTCGGCGGCCAATAAGATCGGTTTTGCGCTTGGCCAATTGGGTGACGGGGCTCAAGACCCGCTTCCTGATTGGCCGGGAGGAGAATCAGGAAGGCAATAGCAAATATTAATTCGCTATTGTCACACAACTGGGTGGGCTCGGGCGCAGTGCACTGCACCCCAAGCCCACCCTTTTTTGAAGCATATTAGAACCTCTGGCTCTAATCATGCGCGTCTAAAAAAATAAAAAAAATAAAAAACCCTATTGGAATCCATGCATCCGGCAAGCCATATGTAGATTAGGGGCCAGGCGCATGGATTATGGGCCACTACTGCTGATTGGTCAGCAACTAAGAAAAAACTGATGGATGCAAAAACAGATATGTACTGAGTTAGGGTCCTTTCACATGGGCTTTCCAATCAGGTCCGCCGGTCAGGCAGACCTGATCAGACCCTCCATTCACCCCTATGGAGCGGCAGATGTAAGCGGTGACATGTCCGCTGACACCCGCCTCTATCTGATCCGATCCTGTCCGCCAAATCCAGACAGATGGTGATCCTATTTTCCATCTGTCTGAAAGATCAGATAGGATCAGGTGAAAACGGACCAGTGGTCCGTTTTCACCCGATTTCCCCATAGGGGAGAGCAGGACTCTGTCCAACTCCACTCTGCATAGTGTGCAGAGATGGACCTGTCATCCGCCTGCATAGCGGGGATCAGTGGAAAGATCCCCCGCTGAGCAAAGCAGAGTCCGCTTTACAAGACCGCCCATGTGATCGGAACCTAAAATTTTGAACTGATATAAATTGATGTGAACTGAACTGAAGTGCAAGCTGACATAAACTGAACTGAACAGAATACGGATGTGCAAACTGAATAATTTTTTTCTTTGAAAAAGCATGACTGAAGGTACCTAAGGCACGTGGAGCAACGGGTGTAAATGGGCATGTGACGTGTTACACCGCCTACATCCAATCTGATCAGATCTGCTAAAAACAAATAGATGTGGTTCTGTTTACCTCCATCTGGGCGGATCAAATGGCAGCCTGGGGTAAACGGACGTGCGGTTCATTTACATCCAACTGCTTGGACACATTATTCAGACCAGACTGTGGCTCCACATGCAGCCTCCCTGTCACTCCTGGAGAGTGGGGCCGGTGGGGGCAGCATTTCCTAAAACCGATCGGCTGTATTTTCCTCCTGCAGCTGCTGAAAGCCTGCTTCTCCTCTTCTCTCCCCCGCCAGCATTCAGCGGCCACAGGAAGAAAATATAACCAATTGCTTCTAGTAAATACTGCCCTGCCTCTCCAGGTTCCACTTTGTTCTGCTACCTTCTGCTGTTGTTTCAGTATGAAGAGCTGGGTAAGGGGCCAGTAAATATGTAATTTACCAGCCCCTTCCTTTTCTGAATGAACACAGTCAGTGATCTATACATGTTTACTATGCTTCAGTCTGTGAATAAACAGGAAGCCGCTCAGAACAGAGCAATTCCCATTCATTCACTGTCCAGCACAGCTGAGGCTGTACAGGGGGACTGGAGAAAATATCTGTTATCTCCTTTCTGACCTACTGACACCATCCACTTCTCTACCGATACTGTCCACTGCACACACACCATCCACTGATCTATTGAGTGACATGGTCCACTTTTAATGTAGGCTTATTACATATTGTTAGTGATATTTGTTTTATTAATCTAAGCATATTTTAAGGGTACAAGAATTTGACTATACTCACTGTTTACCACAGTGCGCGAAGAGCGCCACATAACTACTTTTCTTGGGGCACCCAAAGGTTTCCCAGGTCTTTTATAATCCTATAGTGTATGTATACTACAAAAAGTGGCATGCACCACTAAAATGTTTGGGTTTGGCTTAAAGTGTTTGTTAACCTAAAAAAAATAATAAAAAAAATTGAAATTCTGTTCTCTTAAAGCAGATCAAACGGCACAGCTCTTGTGCTGTCTAACCTACCCCTCCTCTCTAAACTGTAAAAAACCTGGCTGATACTGCCACTTTCTGTGTCCCTCCCCCCTCCCTGTGCTGACCACAGTGTACGTCCATCTGTCATCTGCAGATCTCCTGTCTGTTTTCCTCTCTCCCCCTCCTCCCTGCCTGTCAGCTCCATGTCTGTCTCCACCCCCCTCTACACTATTATTAGAAATGAAATATTGCAATGATCACTGCCAGCCTCTCTATTAGAGCTAGGCATATCACACTGTATAAGTCTTTTTTTAAAACGAGGCATGTAAATACAGATTTAGAGTGATCTTCAGACCAGACACGTGACTCTCGGCCTGTGTCCAGGGCTACTGCGGGAGGGGCTGAGCAGCCATGTGACCTCCCCAGCTAATGTCAGAGGGAGATCTTGCACCTCCTGCAGTAGACCTGGATCAGAGGTGTACAGCGGCTGCGAGTCACGCAACCAGCCTGAAGATTGCTCTGAAAAGGTTTTTACATGCCTCGTTTTAATTTAATAAAAGACTTATACAGTGTGGTATGCCTAGCTCTAATAGAGGGGCTGGGAGTGAATCACATGTTTGGGTTAACAACCACTTTAAAGAAAAGGAGACAACCCTAGCTGCCACACCAGAAGAAAGCAGCAGCACTTTATGAGGTGATTTAAAGCCTCACCTTTGCAGGCAATTAGGAGGGGTGCCGACACTACAAAAGAAGAGAGCCCAGAATCGGGTTTTTAATATTTCAATCCTTTCAGAGCGGCACGCCTGCTGAGATTTGAAACAACCTTATTCAAACCTCACCTACGCGGTTATTGTGCAGGGCTTCACACTACATGAGCAGTGAGTCACTATTACCAAAACTTTGAAATGACTAACTTCTCTCTCAAGTGAGTTTGGGTGCTGAACTGAGTCTTTGCCCCGTGTAAAAGAATGCCCCCAGGGGTATATCCGATCATTCACCTTTGGTGGCATGGCTTAATGTTAAACTTTGGAAACCCTGGAACACCAAAACACTCTTTGGCTGAACCTATTCTCTCACTCCTATATTGAAACTAAGGTAATTTTTCTCCAATCACAAACATTTTACTGATCCACTGATGTGATGGGAGTCGTTTAAAGCATTCCCCTGGGGGGGGGGGGGGGGTCTTTATCTTTAAAATTATGGCTATTTAAAAAAAAAAAAGCATCCAAGGAGCATGAATCCTAGGTGCCTCAACTGGTACAGAGGCTGGAGCAAGAACATATCTGTCTAATCCCAGATGCTATAAAAGAGACCTTTCTGCACAGGATATTTATGTTCAGCTGACAGATTCCTCTGCTAAAAACATTTATTTCAAGTTAACATTTTATGAAGAAGGGGGACAAACTTGTCGCCTGCTAGCATAGATTGTTAATGCTCAATGTACCTCCCAAGCCATATGTGCACTCAGAACACTGGAGGGTAAATTAGTCAACGTCCCTGTCTGGATAATGGCTGAACTAGTTTGATTCTATTTGGATTTCTAGAACTTCAAGACTTAAACCTCTTTGGTTTCTCTAATTCGCTATGTAAAATCGAATAACCTCCCTAAACAATTTTTTAATCCTCCTTTTTGGACTCCCAGATTACGGAAGAGGAGCCTCAACTGGTGAGCAGTTTGTTCTCAACTTGTAAGGCCCCAGTTGATGGCCTCCCAATAGTGATTTTCTGACAGTATATGGCCTCAGTTTTTGACTGTGTTAAATGGACCCTATTAACTATAGGCCCATATTGTTATTTCTGGCAAATGTTCTTGCCCTCGGGCTAAACAAAGTCCTCATGAGTAGAGTACTCCCGGACTTCATATGCCAAAAATCAACTGCAATCAATCTCCATGGGTTATTTATTAAGATGCAAACCCCCACAGATAATGCAGGTTACTGTGCCTTATTATCCCTAGATGGAGAGGGGTGCTCTCCCACTGTCATGTTGGGGAGAGTGACAACGCAGGGCTGCTTGCTCTAGCTGTTATTTGCCCTGGCCATCAAGCCTTTAGCAGCCGGGATTTGGTCAGATAATATCAAGGGCTTCAGATATTTAGGTATACAGGATATTAAGAGTGTTACGGACAATTTACCCCCAATAAATTGTACCGCCCAGGGCATCTGCCCCTTCCGCCCGCCCGCCCCCCCCCTTTGCACCAGCTCTGATGATATGCACCTGTCAAACAGGTGCTGAGAAGTTGGTCTTTGGGTGTTGGTGATGCCTTCCCACTGTAACCCTATAGAGGTGCTCTTGATGAAGGCAAAAAATAATTGCAATGATATGCAACTGTCAAAGCGGTGCTGAAAAATTGGTCTTTGGGTGTTAACTGTGCCCATGAAACCTATTGTCAGGGAAATAGGCGTAACCTCGCGCGGTACGATCGCGTTAACGCGCGTCAGCAAACAAGAAGGCGCTATATGGTTCCGAGACGAACGTCCCAAGCTGCGTCTGATCGAGTGCGAGTACGCGGTGTAGGACGAACGCATTCCGTTACACGTCGTAGGCGTACGAACGCTACGACGCGCACACGACGTAACCCAGCCACCCTGCCTATTTAAACGTTCACCTGACAGAGCCTCATCGCTGGATTATCGTCAGCTTCTCCTGAGTACCTGTGCCCGTGATTCCTGCTGTCTGATCTCCCGTTCACCGACCCGGCTCGTTTGACCTGCTTCTGTTGATTCTCCTGGCTCCGACCTCTGGCTTACATCTGACGCTCCCTGTCTGCTCCCAGTATCCGACCTCGGCTTGGCTTGACCTCCGCTCTCCGGCTCTCTGCTTGGGACCTATTGTTCTGACCTCTGGACTGATCTTCCGTGTTGACCCTCGGCCTGGCCTTGACCCTGCCATTGGACTTCCTTGCACAGTTGCCCCAAGACTGATCATCGGCTACTGCTACCTGGCAACCTGTGCTACTGTGGGCACTGCATCCCTGTGTCACCTTCAGGGTTGTACTGCACTCGGCCGCAAGGGGAGCCCTCTCAGCATCTCGGCCTCCCTACCCGGACGTGACAGTATAATCCAGCCAATGTCCGAGGCCGACAGAGGCGACTCCCCGATGGAGGCCATCCTACAGGAAGTTATGGCTCTTACTCCAGCAATTAAGGGACTCCAAGAAAAGTACCTCCGGCTGGAAGAACATCTGCAGCACTCCTCCTGCCAAGGTGCTACCTCCATAACTACAACCCCGCCGGAGCCACGAGTCCCTGCACCAGAGTATTTTCAGGGGGACCGAAGGAAATTTAGATCCTTCCGGCGCTCATGTTATTTATACTTTTCCTTACAACCCCAGACTTTTGCTTCCGAAGTAACCAAAGTGGGGTTCACCATCTCCCTGCTAAGGGACGATCCCCAGACGTGGGCCCACGGCCTACTAGAACAACGCAGCTCCTTCGTCAGTACGTTGGACCAGTTTTTTCAAGCCATGGCTCGCCTATACGACGACCCCTTTCGGACAGCAACAGCCGAAGCAACCTTGTATTCCCTGCGTCAAGGTGAGCGGCCTGTGGAGGACTACACAGTGGAGTTCCAGACATGGTCTGCAGATTCTGGCTGGAATGAGGCAGCTCTGAAATATCAATACCGGATGGGGTTGTCTGAAGTCCTCAAGGATGAACTAGCCAGAGTAGAGGTTCCCCCTACACTTGAGGATCTTACCCGACTTACCATTCGGCTGGATAGGCGTCTACGGGAACGCCAGTCTGAACGCGCTCGGACCCTTTCTCCTATCCTGGCGCCACCTTCGGTCTGCCCCTCGGCAACCTCCGCTCCGAAAAGCCTGCTTCGTTCCCCCTTAACCTCCGAGGAAAGACTTTACCGCCGACAGGCACACCTTTGCTTCTACTGTGGAGAGCCAGGACATCTTATAAACAATTGTCCCACAAGACCAAGCAAACCAATCCTCTATCCTCCACTTCACCTCCAAGTAACGAAGCCCGCCTCGGCCCATATCACCCTTCCTGTCACATTGATGGTGGCAGGTCGGGAAGTTCACTTACAGGCAATACTCGATTCTGGGGCCTGTAGCTGTTTTCTGGACTTAACCTTAGCCAAGAATCTCGCTCTCCCACTACTCCTCAAGAAACAAAGACTGACTGTCCGTCTGGCCGATGGCTCCCTACCTAGCTCTGGCCATGTCACCAGGGAAACAAGACCCATTCTAACGACCACAGACTCGGGTCATCGGGAGTTCCTTAAGTTTGATGTCCTATGTTCTCCTATGTTTCCCGTTATCCTAGGAATCCCATGGCTGCAGGCACACAACCCTCGGATTGATTGGCCTAAGAAGGAGATATCCTTTACTTCCGCCTACTGCCAACAATATTGTCTGGATCCCGAATCTAAGGACTTGTCCAGTTGCCTGACCATTCAACCCATACTCAGTCCAGCCCCCAACATACCAGCTGCCTACCAGGAATTCAGAGATGTATTCGACAAGAAGAAAGCAGATGTCCTACCACCACATCGCCCTTATGACTGCCCCATCGAGTTATTACCAGGGGCTCCCATTCCCTTTGGCCGGATATTTCCTCTTTCCGAAACCGAGCTTGGGGCCCTAAGACAGTATATAGACGAGAACCTGGCCAAGGGATTCATTCGTCCCTCTTCGTCCCCTGCCGGTGCAGGCATCTTCTTCGTAGAAAAGAAGGACAAAACTTTAAGACCATGTGTAGACTATAGGGAATTAAACAATGTCACCCTGAAGAACCGTTATCCACTCCCGCTCATCCCCGAACTTCTTCAGAGGTTCCATACTTCACGTATTTTTACCAAGCTCGACCTACGTGGAGCCTATAACCTTGTCCGCATCCGGGAGGGGGACGAGTGGAAGACGGCATTTAGGACGAGGTTTGGACATTTCGAATATTTAGTCATGCCCTTCGGATTGTGCAATGCCCCAGCAACTTTCCAGCATTTTATTAACGACATTTTCCGGGAGTATTTAGACCACTTCGTTGTCGCCTATCTTGACGACATTCTCATCTTCTCAACCACTCTGGAACTCCACAGAATACATGTTAGGAAAGTATTATGCATTCTCAGGACTCATGGATTATTCGTTAAAGCCGAGAAGTGTGACTTCGAAAAAGAATCCATCCAGTTCTTGGGGCTCATCATCACCACAGGCGGAATTGCCATGGACCCCCAGAAAGTAAAGTCTATCCTAGACTGGCCCGCCCCTTCTGATAAGAAGGGTGTCCAGAGATTTATTGGCTTCGCAAACTTCTACCGAAGATTTATAAGAAACTTTTCCACTATTGTAGCACCCATTACTCAGACCACTCGCCAGCATACCAAGTTCCTTTGGTCCCCAGCAGCTCAGTCCGCCTTTGACCAGCTCAAGACCCTCTTCACCACCGCACCAATTCTGCAACATCCAGATCCCGCCTTACCCTATGTGCTGGAGGTTGATGCCTCAGAGGTAGCCACAGGAGCGATTCTATCCCAACGCCAAGGCCCCAAGGCACTACTACATCCTGTAGCTTTTTTCTCACGAAGGATGAGCGCTCCGGAGAAAAATTACGATGTGGGGGACCGGGAACTTCTGGCGATCAAGACCGCCCTCGAAGAGTGGAGATATCTCCTGGAAGGTGCCGCTCACCCCATTCTGGTTTTTACCGATCATAAAAACCTAGAATACCTCCGCACGGCCAAACGCCTAAGACCCCGACAGGCCCGATGGGCTCTATTCTTCTCGAGGTTCAACTTTCACGTAACTTATCGCCCAGGATCAAAAAATGGTAAGGCCGATGCTCTGTCCCGAATGTTCCCAGATTCCCCAGAGAGAATCCCACCCAGTACAATCCTGTCTCCTCAAAACTTCCTGCTCATCCAACCGGATCTAAGAGCTTCATTAGTGCAGGCCGCCAGCCAATGTACGGAAACAGAAGCTTCTTCCCTGAGAAGCCAAGAGGGGCTTCTATGGCATCAGAATAAAATTTTTGTTCCTCAGCAAGCCAGGTTACTCGTGTTAAGGACCTTTCACGATCATCAATTAGCCGGCCACTTTGGGGTCCGAAAGACTATTGACCTGGTGCAGCGGTCCTTATGGTGGCCTACCCTAAGATCTGACTGTAAGAAGTATGTTGACTCCTGTTCAATCTGCCAGCGTAACAAAGGGTCGAACGCCAGACCCTGGGGCCTGTTAAGGCCGCTACCAGTCCCAGAAAAACCTTGGAAGGAAATCTCCATGGATTTCATTGTAGAATTACCTCCTTCTGAAGAATATACTACCATCTTAGTGGTGGTGGACCGTTTATCCAAGATGGCGCATTTTCTGCCAATGAAAGGGACCCCCTCTGCCTTGGATACTGCTAAGATCTTTGTAAAAGAGATTTTCCGACTACATGGTGTACCTGACAGCATTGTGTCAGATAGAGGGGTACAATTCACCTCCAGGTTTTGGAAGGAACTCTGTAAGCTGCTGTCAATTAAGATATGTCTATCCTCGGCCTATCACCCACAGAGCAATGGCCAAACGGAAAGAACCAATCAGACGCTTGAGCAATACCTCCGATGCTTCTGTTCTTTCTCCCAGGATGATTGGGTCTCTTTGCTGCCCTGTGCGGAATTCGCATACAACAATTCAATGCACGCCTCTACCAACCAATCACCCTTTTGGGCAAATTACGGGTTCCATCCTTCATTTTTACCAAATACCATTCCTGAATCTACCGTCCCAGCTGTTCAAGATAGGGTAAGCTTCATTCAAGCAAATTATCAAATGCTCCAGGATACTATGAAGAAAGCCCAGGAGGAATATAAGAGGCACTATGACAAGAAGAAGAGGAGTAACCCCACCTTTAGGATAGGGGATAAAGTGTGGCTCTCAGCAGCAAATCTGAAATTGTCATGTCCATCTCGGAAGTTGGGACCCAAGTTCCTGGGTCCTTTTGAGATCAAACGTGAAATTAACCCTGTGGCATTTGAACTTACCTTGCCTAAATCTTTCAGAATCCATCCTGTGTTTCATGTCTCTCTTCTCAAACATGTAACTGTCAGTCCTTTTTCAGGAAGAGAAGAAGCGCCCCCGCCTCCGATTCAGGTTGGTGATGATACGGAATTCGAAGTTGAGTCTATCCTTGACTGTCGTCGGAGAGGTAGGACAATCCAATTCTTAATTAAGTGGAAGGGGTATTCTGTCGAAGAAAACTCTTGGGAACCTGCAAGTTTTGTACACGCCCCTAGGCTCATACACAGGTTTCGCAACCTTCACCCTGAAAAATGGGCTCGTTTAGGCATCCGGAGGCTGCCCCTTGGGGGGGGGCACTGTCAGGGAAATAGGCGTAACCTCGCGCGGTACGATCGCGTTAACGCGCGTCAGCAAACAAGAAGGCGCTATATGGTTCTGAGACGAACGTCCCAAGCTGCGTCTGATCGAGTGCGAGTACGCGGTGTAGGACGAACGCATTCCGTTACACGTCGTAGGCGTATGAACGCTACGGCGCGCACACGACGTAACCCAGCCACCCTGCCTATTTAAACGTTCACCTGACAGAGCCTCATCGCTGGATTATCGTCAGCTTCTCCTGAGTACCTGTGCCCGTGATTCCTGCTGTCTGATCTCCCGTTCACCGACCCGGCTCGTTTGACCTGCTTCTGTTGATTCTCCTGACTCCGACCTCTGGCTTACATCTGACGCTCCCTGTCTGCTCCCAGTATCCGACCTCGGCTTGGCTTGACCTCCGCTCTCCGGCTCTCTGCTTGGGACCTATTGTTCTGACCTCTGGACTGATCTTCCGTGTTGACCCTCGGCCTGGCCTTGACCCTGCCATTGGACTTCCTTGCACAGTTGCCCCAAGACTGATCATCGGCTACTGCTACCTGGCAACCTGTGCTACTGTGGGCACTGCATCCCTGTGTCACCTTCAGGGTTGTACTGCACTCGGCCGCAAGGGGAGCCCTCTCAGCATCTCGGCCTCCCTACCCGGACGTGACACCTATACCGAAGACATTATTCCAGATGAAGTGATTGAACCCCCTCAAAGCAAGGCAGCCTCAAAGTCCTGCAGAGATTCCACATCCCAAAAAAGACTTAATCTGTGACATCGGCATCAGGGGCTTCATAGCTGGTAATCCAGGACTGATTCATTTTTTATAAAAGTCAAATGGTCCACGGAGTCTGTGGACCGACGCATTCTATGATCAATAATGAAACCTCCTGCAGCACTGAATGCCCGTTCTGAAAGCATGCTGGATGCAGGCAGCCCAACAACTCAATAGCATACTGGGCAAGTTCTGGCAAGTGGTCTATTCTCATGACCCAGTAAGTCAGTGGATCGTCAGCTGGAAAGCTCTCCATCTCTGTTTTGGCCCTGAGGTAATTGTCCACCATGTGAAGCAGACGCTGCTGATGGAATGTGGAAGCTGACAGCCCTGGGCATCGAGGACTAAAAAAATTCCGAAATGCCTCACTTAGGCGGACACCTTCTCCAACGTTCCTCTCTTGACCAACAGAAGACTCAAAACTATGTTTTCCATGACACTGTAACCTACTGGAGTCAGGATTTTATCTTCTGCACTCTCTGTGGGATGAGTTCTGAGGCCTTCCCCTTATAATGGTGGTCAAGGAGGGCTGCCAACCAGTAATCCTCCTTCTCCCTTTTGCCATGTATTCTTGGGTCCTTTCGCAGACTTTGAAGCATGAGGTTGCCCATGCGCCTCAAATTTGCCAAGGGTTGAGAGTCAGACTCCTCGGGGTCACTCAGGATGACAGCATCTGGAACTTCCTCATTCCAGCCACGTACTACTCCTAATGCCGCATACACACGACCAGACTTTTTGACAGCAATGGTCCGACGGAACGAATCCATCAGACAATTTGATTGTGTGTGGGCTCCATTGGACCTTTGCTGTCCAAAAATCTGACGGACTTTAGAAATAGAACTTGTTTCAAATTTTTCCGCCGGAACTCCACCGGACCCAGTTCCTATGGGGAAATCCGCTTGTCTGTATGCTAGTCCGACAGATCAAAACTGATGCTAGGGCAGCTGTTGGCTATTGGCTATGAACTTCCTTATTCTAGTCCGGTTGTACGTCATCACGTTCAAATCTGTCGGACTTTGGTGTGATTGTGTGTGGCCAAGTCCGTTCATTTGGAAAGTCTGTTGGCACTCCCCTGAAAGTCCGTCGGGAAGACCGTCAGACCTAGTCTGCCAGAAAAAGTCCAACCGTGTGTACGCAGCATAAGGGTCCTGGGGTTGAAAAGCCATAGCTTACAGATTGACGGAGGTCTTCCACTTCTTTGAAACCAATGAAAGTGCCAGAATCCTCCTCATCCTCCTCCCCTCTCTCCTCCTGTGTGTTCAGTGACATAGGAATGATGGTGTCTGGATAAAGTGGGCCTTGAGAAGAAAGAAAGTCCTCCTCTTCCTCCTGCTGCTCTGCTTCCAGTGCCCTGTCCATAATGCCATGTAGAGTCTGCTCCAGCAGGAACACAACAGGGATTGTGTCACTGATGTATGCACTGTCACGGCTCACCATGCTTGTGGCGTCCTCAAATGGTGACAATACAGTGCATGCATCCTTAATGATCAGCCATTGGTGTGGGGAAAAAAAGCAGAGGCGGCCTGAGCCTGTCGTTGAGCCATATTCGCACAGGTATTCATTGATGGCCCTCTGCTGCATGTATAGCCACAGCAGCATTGACAAAGTAGAGTTCCACCTGGTCAGCATGTCACAAATCAGACAATTTACGGGCAGGTACATTTCCCGCTGAATTTCAGCCAGCTGAGCACTGGCTGTGTATGGCACATGTCAACTTTCCCTGTCTGAGAGCGGACAGGAGGTTTGAGCCATTATCACACACCACAATTCCTGGCTCCAGCTGGCGTGGGGTGAACCACCTCTTGGTCTGCCCCTGCAGAGCTGCAAGAATCTCTGCTTTGGTGTGGTTCCTGTCCCCTAAACACATCAGCTGAAGCACTGCATGGCACCTTTTAACCCAACTCTTGGAATAGCCCTTTGAACGCTTAGGGGGTACCTGATGTTCATAGGACAATTCTGCAGATGAGGGCATGGAGGTGGCGGAGGAGGAAGAGGAGAGGGTAGAGCTCACAGATCTGGCATCATCACCACCAGCTGTATGGAGCTGTGGGGGCACAACAAGCTGCAGCACAGAGCGCTGTCTTGCATCCTTTCGAGTTGCGAGCAGCGTTACCCAGTGTGCTGTGAACAAAATATATTGTCCCTGACCATGCTTTTCTGGACCACATGTCAGCAGTAAGCTGGAGTTTTCGGCTGACTGCCTTGCCCAACGATGCCAGAATTTTCCCTTCCCATGTGATCGGAGAGAGATGCAATGGCCTTACGTGAATAGTAGTAGCGACTGGGAAACTGGAACTTGCCATTGTGGTACAGCACATTATGCGAATTCACGTAAGGGGGCAGAATCCACTAGGCTGAAAGGCAGAAGTTGGAGAGCCAACAGCTTTGACAAGCTTGCATTTAGACGCTGGGCATGTAGGTGGCAGGGACTGTATTTTTTTTTCCACTGCAGCGGATGGAACAGAAAAATTTGCTGGCTACAGTCTACAGCTGGTGGTGTGCTGCTACAACGTGGGGCACCCTGTGCTATACCATCATCCCTGTCAGTGGAGGCTGCTGAGAAGTAATGACTCGTTATAGCAGGGGCAGACTGCACTGTAAAGTGGAGGAACAGATATGTGCCCCTTCTGTGTGGCTTTTAGGTGCTCTTGCCAATGGGCTGAGTGGTTCGATGTTAAATGCCTTGTTAAGCATGTGGTACCCAAATGTCTGGTGCTTTTGTCACATTTGATGTGACTGAGACACAGTTTGGAGATAGCAACAGTGCAGTCTGCTGCCGATGTACTGAAAAAAGGCCCAGACAGCTGAGCTTTGGGGAGTGGACCGGGAGATAACAGCTGCAGAATGTGCTGGAAATAGGGTGGCTGCTCTCTATTCATTTTTGATGACCCCTCACCTTCAGTTTCCCCCTCTGCTCTATTTAGCACCCAAGTCGCAGCAGGGACCTCATCATCATTACCGCTGGAGACAACTTGGCAATACGCTGCGGCATGCCAATTTGTCTACCAGGGTTCTCCCCTCTCGCTAGTCTCATGTTCCTTTCATCCTCAACCTCATAACTAGGGATGAGCTTCGAGTTCGAGTCGAACTCATGTTCGACTCGAACATTGCCTGTTCGCCTATTCAGCGAACAGTGAACAATTTGGGCTGTTCGCAGCAAATTCGAAAAGCCGGAACACCCTATACAAGTCTATGGGAGAAATCTAAAGTGCAAATTTTAAAGGGTAATATGCAGGTTACTGTCCTAAAAAGTGTTTGGGGACCCGGGTCCTGCCCCAGGGGACATGGATCAATGCAAAAAAAAGTTTTAAAAACGGCCGTTTTTTCAGGAGCAGTGATTTTAATAATGATTAAAGTGAAACAATAAAAGTGTAATATTCCTTTAAATTTCGTAGCTGGGGGGTATCTATAGTATGCCTGTGAAGGGGCGCATGTTTCCCATGCTTAGAACTGTAGCTGCACAAAGTGTCATTTGTGCAGGAAAAAAAGTCTTTTAAAATCACTTGCGGCTATTTTGTCGGCTCACCGTAATACTGAGAACACTCAATGAGTGTTCTCTGTATTAGCCGACAATTCATTCATTCATTGATAAAAAAAAAAAAGCGTGGGGGTTCCCCTAAATTCAATTACCAGGCCCTTCAGGTCTGACATGGATATTAAGGGGAACCCAGTGTCAAATTTAAAAAATTTTTTACGTGGGGGTCCCCCTAAATATCCATACCAGACCCTTCAGGTCTGATATGGATATTAAGGGGAGCCCCGCATCAAATTAAAAAAAAAAATTGACGTGGGGGTCCCCCTAAAAATCAGAGGGGGCGGGGTCACCCATACGCCACTGGGGAACCCCTGGCTTCCCTCTCCAGCGTCAGAGGGGCGGTGTCAGGTGACGGGTGGCCCCGCCCTCCTAATATAAGAAACGTCAGCGCTGGGATCTCCACAGTGGAGACAGAAGACGGATGTATGGACAGCGCTGGACTGAGAGATCCCCTGTCGCTGGATATGATCATCCATCGCTGGACCCCGGAGATTCGTCGCTGGATAGCAAAAGTGGATTAGCACTGCTGGAATCTTTTTTTTTATTTTTTTTATTTTTAATAAAGGAATTTTTCAAAAGTGTGTTTGTTTTATTTAACCATTTTTACACTTTCTTTGTGAAATGGTAGGGGTAAGTACCCCCTTACCATTTCAAACGGGGGGGGCGGGATCTGGGAGTCCCCTTGTTAAAGGGGGCTTCCAGATTCTGATAAGCCCCCCGCCCGCAGACCCTCACAACCACTGGCCAGGGTTGTGAGGATGAGGCCCTTGTCCTCATCAACATGGGGACAAGGTGCTTTGAGGGGTCACAGACCCCCAAAGCATCCTCCCAATGTTGAGGGTATGTGGCCTGGTACGGTTCATGAGGGAGGGGGGCCACTCTCTCGTCCCCCCCTCTTTTCCTGCGGCCTGCCAGGTTGCGTGCTCGGATGAAGGGTCTGATATGGATTTTTAGGGGGATCCCCACGTCAATTTTTTTTTTAATTTGATGCGGGGTTCCCCTTAATTTCCATATCAGACCTGAAGGGTCTGGTATGGATATTTAGGGGGACCCCCGCGTCAAATTTTTTTTTTATTTGACACGGGGTTCCCCTTAATATCCATGTCAGACCTGAAGGGCCTGGTAATTGAATTTAGGGGAACCCCCACACTTGTCGGCTAATACAGAGAACACTCATTGAGTGTTCTCTGTATTACGGGGAGCCGACAATATAGCCGCAAGTGATTTTAAAAGACTTTTTTTCCTGCACAAATGACACTTTGTGCAGGGACAGTTCTAAGCACCAGAAACATTCCCCCCTTCACAGGCATACTATAGATAACCCCCAGCTATGAAATTTAAAGGAATATTACACTTTTATTGTTTCACTTTAATCATTATTAAAATCACTGCTCCTGAAAAAACGGACGTTTTTAAAACTTTTTTTTGCTTGATCCATGTCCCCTGGGGCAGGACCCAGGTCCCCAAACACTTTTTAGGACAGTAACTTGCATATTACCCTTTAAAATGAGCACTTTAGATTGTGAACATTCGAGTCCAATAGACTTTAATAGGGTTCTAAAGTTCACACAAGGTTTAGGTCTGTTCGCAGGTTCTGGTGCGAACCGAACAGGGGGGTGTTCGACTCATCCCTACTCAGAACCAACATCTGAATCCAGTAATGGCTGGGCATCATCAAGGAGCAAGTGGCTGACACTGTGGTCAAATAACTCAGCTGGGGCTATGGTAGAAATAGATGTGGACAAGAAGGCAGGTTTATCCACTCTAGCAACTGCAGGGGACTGCACACTTGTCTCTGCTTGCATGACAGAGGATGAGGAAGGTTTAGTAAGCCAGTCCACCACCTTCTCTGCATGCTGTGGCTGGATAGCACGGGCAAACTCACTAAAGAGAGGCAATGATGCCCTGCCTGAGGACAGACCACCACGTTCACCTTTGCCTGTGGCCACATTTGTTGCTGGCCCCCTTACAGTGCCAAGGGAACATCTGCCTCTCCTTGTTGTCCTCCCAGATATTATTGGGAGGGGGCGGTGCTTATAAGCAAACATATAGAACTGTAAATCTGTACGTAGATGCACTTTAATCAATGTAAAGTGGTGTTTGGTGCACTTTAATTTGAGTACTCACACTACACAGACACTCCAAGGATACACTATAATATACTGCATTATAATACGTCAAACGTACAGTGACGCACAAAACTATATGGCGTTAAACTGGCAGTAATGCACGCAGAAATTTATGGCGTTAAACTGCCAGTAATGCAATCAAATAAATATATTTTTGATGAAGTGCCTCTCTCCAAGGGGAATGAACATTGAGGTAGATCTAAATTGCTTTATACACAATTTTTGATCTAGATTGGTTTTATTTTAGTCTGAATAGGTGTAGATCCTTGAATTGGAATATATTATATATTTTTGTATATATTCTGGAGTTTTTGAGTATTGACAATTATTGTATAATTTTTTTTGTACATTTGATATTGGCACATATGTTTTGAGATTAGGGATACATTTCTGGTCTATAACTGCACATATTTTTTGGATTTTTATTAATATTAATTTTATTCACATATTTTTACTTATATTTATTTTCCTTTTTATATTTTATGATTCTTCAGTTTTATCTATTATTTTTTTAATTTTTAGTTTTATTTTCACTTTTTATATTTATATTTATCACTACACACATTTCATATTTTGTTATATTAAATATATATACTTTTTTTGCATATGGATATATTATATATTCATTAGGGGGAGTGGTCAGATGTAAGGCTCACTAGTTCATATTATGATAATGATTTGATATGATGGGTTAAAATAATGTTCCTTGATCATCCAATGATTTATAAAACTGGTGATTTGTGGCTTTAATCTGCTTGTTCATATATTTTTGTAAGGAAAGAGGTTTTATAAGAAATTACCGCTTTTATTTATGTTATTTTAAAATTTGCATATCCTTTGATGCAGTATTATGTTGATCTGTGAGTGTGAGAAGCTACAATGATATATTGTACTCCTATGACAACCGATGGAGATCGGCAGGTGTATGGGTTGTTTCTCCCACTCAGTTTAAAATTAAAATGATCTGACAGCAGGGTTTGCAGTAATATAATAAAGGGGTGGTGCTGCCTCTGTTGCTCATTGTATGCTGCTTGAATATAGGATATAATTGTTTTATTGTTAGAAGAACTGTGAATAGTAATCAGTGTAAGCTGAGGCATTGATGTGATAGCAGACACAGTTAGTGCGCAAGCGCAGAGGCATTTCTCACTAAGCGATCTGGCTGTGGTGGGAATCAAAAGTCTGACACCCTGCCTAGTAGCCAACCCCATGATTAAGTCAAGTGAATGACGAAACATGTCGGGGCGTGGCTACTAGGTAACAGTGAGAGGAACCATCGAACAGCTCACGTCTATATTCACCAAGGTGCTGGCGAGGCCAAGGAGCGGTGAGAGATTTAAAGAATGTCTCGCATACCCTGGGTCTGCTAAAAATCACCAATGCTTTGGCAATCAGCTGTGTTAAAGTGTGTTGTGGCTTGACTTATTTGGCATGGTTACAAGTTTTTAAATGTGAGTGTAACTTAAGAGGATCTTCTTATGTGTGATTAAAAGTTTTTTTTACGGTATCACGCTATGGGAGCATTTCCTTTTTTCTATTTCATGAGAGCACTGTCTATGAAAGTGTCAATTGGGTCAGCTTTTCTCCCGCTGAAGTGAAGGATTGTATACCTTTCATCCACATCCCTGCAAAAGGGGAAAGTGCTTTTCTGCCAAATACGTTGAGTGTGAGGCTGATTTAGTCAGTAAGTTAATTCACATAAGGGGGAGAGGAATCACATTTCACAGCGGTGTGGTGAAGGAAAGGCGGTTTGAGAGAGAATAAAAAAACACTGATCAATATTACTTGTTAAAGTGAAATGTTTGAGACTCACAGACTTTTGCAACATTGTATGAACACTGCATATGCTCTGCAATACTCCATGAGGAGTGTTTAAACTTATTCACTGGGTTATTGATTTTTATTTCATGTTTATTTACTATTATTTTATATTTATGTATACAATTTTTTTTTAGCTATATCTGACACACTTTGTAGTATAATATTTAGTGGTGTAATAGTCACTTGGTTTAGCGCCACGTATTTCAAATTATTTACAATAGGAACAAATACACAGAAAATGCAATCAAATAGACAGTGTTCAACTGTCACTACACTGACGCTATCTGAACTGTCCCTACTCTAGCTATACACTGTCAAGATTACTGGCACGGTCTCAGTACATTACAGCTATCTGATCTGTCCCTACTCTTCACTAATGTATGGGTGTATGAATGACACAGTGCCACTATACTACAGTGAAATTATCCTAGCTGTCCCTACTCTAGCTGCACACTATGCAATGCTGAATGATGGAGCTCCTCACTGCACTCACACTATACCAGTGTTTCTCAATTCCAGTCCTCATGGCCCACTAACAGGTCATGTTTTCAGGCTATCCATTATTTTGCACAGGTGATTTGATCAGTTTCACTGCCTTAGTAATTACCCCAGCTGTTTCATCTGAGGGAAATCCTGAAAACTTGACCTGTTAGTGGGCCATGAGGACTGGAATTGAGAAACACTGTACTATACTAACTAGCATAGTATAGCACACTAATAGCACTGAACAGAGCCCTGTTCCATCTCTCTCCATGCTGAAATCACATTGAAAATGGCTGCCATTGAAAGAATACTTTTTTACTGTGGGGCGGGAATGAGCCATGATTGGATAAAGTCATGATGACAGTGTTCAATCATGACTTAGACAGTGCTCTGTGCCCTGACTGGCTGAAGCTTTCAAGGATTTAGGAGGGATTTTGGTCCGCTTTACAGATCTTTTGATATGTGTGCAAACCTGGTAACCAACTACAAGAAATGTCTTACCTCTTGCCAACAAAGGTTTATCCACCAAGTCATGTTTTGCTTGGGGATCAAATACATATTTTACTCACTGAACTGCAGCTTAACTTATAGTATTTATTGTGTGCGTGTTTTTTTTTTTTTTTCATCATAGGTGTATTTTAAAATGGAGACAATATCAACCAAATCCAGAAAAAAAAGTAAACCATTCATTTTTGTCAGTGTGCAAACTTACAAAATCTGCAGGGAATCAAATTATTATTTTCCCAACTGTACACTGAGAAAATTATGTAGGCGTTATAAGCAGGGTGGTAGACTGGACCCTAGGACAGTAGGTTCACCTGAAGAGGCAACCCACCAAGGGAGAGTTAGCAACCAGACTCATGTCAGTGTACCTGGAATGCCTCCGGCCTCTATCCTGCACAGCAGGGGAACAGCTTGATAGAAGAAAGCGTAAATGAGTGAATTCTGATCCCACAGTGCCACAAGTGCATCAGAGATAAATAGCTTGGAAAGTAGCAGGGCCACATATAAAAGGAAGCATCACATATATAATTTCAGTCTGCCAGTTACATAAAATGGACCTAAATTCAGCCAGTCCCAGAAACTTGGCCCATTTGGCAAGTGTCTGAAACACCAGGGTTGCGGCCAACACAGGCAACGCCGACCTGGCAATAGTAAATTTAGTGCAGGCAACAGATTCTGCTTTGTGGTCTGTTGGCCTTGTTGTTTCCTTGAGGAAACTCCTCCACTGGTATCATGGTTGCTTTGTTCAACCTGGAGATGGGAAGCCACAACAGGGGGAGAGGTCCACTTCTTCAGAAAGGCCTCCTCAAAAAAGGGGGAACATATTGCAAAGTGCTTGGAAGCATACAGGGCTGCTTTAGATGGTTCCCAGTTCTTGTAGAGATAATTTAATAATGTAGGGCAAGGAAAGACGTTAAAAATGTACTAGCCGATTTGTGCGTACCAAAAGGGGACAGCCACCTTATTCACACCTGTGGGGTCCTCAAGTTTAAGCATCGATTGCACAGAAGTAATAAGTGAGGCCAGTAGCACTCATGTGTGGCAACTGCAGCAGAAACAGATTCTGGCTCAAATGTCTGAGGATGAGGGGTGCTTTGAGAATGCCTAGTACCCAAACGACTCCAGGACCGCTGATAATGCCACTGCCACGCTACAAGAAAATGGCCGCTATGCATCCTCTGCAAGTCTTTGGTAAATGTCCACCCCAAAATGGCTGCTGTGGCTCTGGGAACATGGCTACCACCTGCCCCAATTACATGGTGGCTTCAATACAGCCTCCCATTAAGGGGTAGGTACTGGATTACACCCCCACAGGGGCCTAGGCTTGCCATCCATCCAAGATTTACCCAGACAGTCCAGGTTTTACATCCAGCATCTGGGTTTGACCCCTTACAACCCAGGACACATTCAGACCAGACTGTGGTGGCTCCCTAGGTAACCAAGTACCGCAACTGCCAAGTGCATAGGCGTGGAGCGGGATTGGTGTGTCTGGGCACACCCTAATCACCAAGGTTGGCAACCATCTGGAGGGCTGGCTGCAGTTGTCAGAGTGTCACTGACACTTGGCTTACACTGCCAAGAACCAGCACAGTCCCCCCCCCCCCCCCCACAGCACAGACAGAAAAGGAGAGAGGGCTCAGTCTGCTGCTCCTCCGCCTCCTCCTCCTCCTCCTCCTCCTCCTCCTCCCACCCCTATCCCTCAGTTTCTGCCTACCCACACTCCAATCTCCAGTGTGCTGTGCCTCAGAAAAGGGAGGTGTGGGTGGGTAAAGGCGAAGCCTAGCAGCCAGGAGATACATCTTGGATGAAAGGTGCCGATGCTCGAGCTGTGAGTGAGCTCATCCACTGACTGAAGTCTCCCCCCTCCCTCGCGAGCACAACAAGGTAAGAGGGAGATGGGTTTTATTTTTGTTGGGATTTGTGTGCACCAAGGAGGGTTTTTTTTCTAAAAAAGGTTTTGAATCACATTCAGTGTACACAATTTAAAATAAAAAGTTCTTGCACAGATTTTTAAGATTTTTATTAAAAGAAGAGTTATCTTTCCACAGTAGTTAAAGCTTTGGCACATACAGTATAAAAAAAATAAAAATCACCAACCATAATTACATCAGATTCAACAACCATCACTTGCTAGATTTCAGAATTTAGTTTTCCATGTTAAAAGTAGAAGGAATCTTCTGAAGATGCAGCAGACATTGATAAATAACACTGAAGGAAGGTCAGGTATTAGTAAGGATTGTGCAGAAAAAAAATAAAATTAAAATTGTGCATACGGTAAAGAGGTTGTGCCAGAAGCAGCAAATTCAGTGCTGCATTGGTAATATAATATAGCGCAATTGGTCCCTTTGGCATTTGGCCTCTATTTACCCCAGTGCTGCCAAAGCCCTCCACAGTTCATTGACCAGTGTGGAGATAAACTGTAGAGTTCACAAGGCACATTCAGGAACACTTTCCCAACAACTTTACTCTTAAAGGCTGCAATTCGCCAGATAAAAAAAAATAAAAACAAACAAATCTTCCCTTTTGTTTCCCAGATCATTTGAAGCAAAAAAATAAAAAATTACAATCATTGAATACTGAATGGCATGAAGTACTTCCGGTGAATTTTGAAGCTTTATCAGTTATCTGCCAGTCAGAGGGGGCCTCCACCCTCCTCCCACTTTAATTTAAGTTAACTTCACATGCTCTGCTTTCGACAAAATTAATTAGTTCTTGGTCTGTTCAGTATGATGTGAATCTGCTTGAAGGCCCAAAGGAAGGAAGCACTCAATGGGACATTTCACATTCTGCAAAAAGGAAAAAACAAGACAAAATAAATTTCACAGCCTATTTATTTTGAACAATGACATTTGTATAGGCCTACAAATAAAAATAAAAAATGATACGGGTCTTATTTATCATTTTTGTTGTGCCCCATAGTCAAGGTCCACAAGCAACTTTTTTTTCAATCTAGTTTAGAATTGAATTAAAATTATGTCGGTTTTCTCTGGGTACTCCAGTTTCCTCCCACACTACAATGACATGCTGGTATGTTAATTAGCTCCTTTGTATATATGAAAGTTAGGGGCCTTAAACTTGACACTCCTTGAGGGCAGGGACTAAATTTCAGACTTATGGTTTACTGTTCAGTCCTGGGATAACTCCTGCATACATATGGGGCCCATCTTCATTGTCTCATTACCTCTGCTTTTGTACATCATTGCTTCATTTACTCACCTGGAAGCTGTATGCTCCTGACCTGGCTATCAATTTACTAACTATGTCAGTGTGTCATTTGCCTGAGGACTCCTACCATTCTAGAATTTGTCCTGCATATTATTGGCTGTTGTCCTTCGCAACACTGAGGGTCCAAACAGACAATAGGTTTTAGGTTCTCCCCATTTCTGACTACACTGGAGTTTTTCCAACTGACTTCCTTGCATTACTATACCCTCTTCCTAATATCAACTTTGCCCTTTATCAGACTGATCCTAATGAAGAAAAAATATCCTGTTTTAGTCTCACATCATTCACCCTGCATCTAGCACAGCAATGGCAACATGACAGAAGTCTAGAACACTTACATAGTTTGCTTGATATCGCTGTGTGAACTGAGAGACTGTGTGTCCGGTGGCATCTGGAGTAACAGCAGATCCTGGCCTTCGGCAGTTATCACAGCGCCAACCCTGTCAAAACAAAGAGGCTTAACATCGGACAATAATTTTCATTCTTGTTCATACAACATTCTGGTGAATGCTCAATGGTGTGAAGACTGCAAAATGGTAGACCCATGTTATCCATTTCATTGTAGAGTCTCTAAATATGCCTTTCATGCACATGCAGCCAATTATGCTGATAATGCTAGAACCCAAAAGCAGTTCTAGCATTATCAATACCTTTTTCAAATTACTTAGTAGCGCGCCCGCCCCCCCCCCCAAATAAAAAACAAACACCACACTTTCCTAGGGTGATGCAACATTGATCCAACGCTGCATCTGTCTCCTGCCAGGTCTACGCTGAGGACTGAGCAATCAAACACTGGTGATCACTCAGTTCTCCCCTCGGCTCTGAGTGGAGGAGCTGAGACACAGAGCTAGCTGCCAGTCCAGGCATCTAGGTGTATCACAACTGTAAAGCTAGGATCGATCCAGCGCCTGGGCCAGCTGAGGGAAGTGGTCACAATAGTGCAGAACTGCATTCCTTTGATCCATAGAATTAGGGCCAAAAAAGCTTTAGCCACACTTTTTTAAAGGGATTGTAAAGTGAATTTTTTTATTAACAAACATTTTATACTTACCGCCACTGTGCAGCTCGTTTTGCACAGAGTGGCCCCAAACCTGCTCTTCTGGGGTCACTCGGCGGCTGTTTCGGCTTCCTCCTGCAGGTGCTTCTCACGTTCATGCGAGCTCCCTCGCATGGTGAGAAGCATCTGCAGGCGCGCTGCTGTGATACAGCCGGCGGCTGTATCACACGGCCCCGCCCACCGGCGCTCCGCGTCAGTGGATGTAATTGACAGCAGCGCGAGCCAATGGCTGCGCTGCTTTCCATCCATCCACTCCAGCCAATCAGCGGCCAGGCTGAATGGTGGAAAGGACATCGGGGGATGAGCGCGGGACTTTCGAGGGGTGAGGTAAGTAAAACGGGGGGGGGGGGGGGGGGGGGGGCTGGGGGCGCCGGGACTGTCAGATGTTTTTTTCACCTTAATGCAGAGAATGCATTAAGGTGAAAAACATTTACCTTTACAACCCCTTTAAAATGAACAACTACTGATCAGTAGAAAAAAGTATATGCATAATTTTCCCCCTACTTCCATTGGTACAAAAATTAGTTTTGAGACACTATTTGAAAACATCGATGCACACAGGGTTTGTCTTTTCAAACATGGTATGAAAATGGGCTGCACACCACAATTGCGATCCAAAATCCTTTATTAGGACATCTCAGAGTGACACCACAAGACCAGTGTTGTAGTGATTAAGCACTTATAATTGTGTAACATATGTCTACCAGGCACTCTGGTCTTGTGGTGTCACTCAGATGTCCCAATAAAGGATTTTGGATCACAATTGTGGTGTGTAGCCTATTCTTTTCATATATTGATTGTGGAGGTGACCCGAGGCGTGCACCCACTAGTGTCATCAGGCTTCCTCATCTCACCTGGAGAAAGAGGAGACAGTAGGAGACTGCTTTGCACAATACTATTCTACAGGAGCAGGCAAGTAGAACATGTTTCTTTCAATTTCAAAAATGCCTTTTAGAAACCTGTTAAGATTCTGTAACTTGCAAAATGGAAGAATATATGTTGAACAGGTTATTTTACAGTTAGATTTACAAACTCCCATTAATGGTCCTACAAGCCTATTTGTCTGCCAACTTGTCATAAACATGGCTTGTGTGCATGCTTTGTTAGCTCACCTGCTGTCCTCCATAGCATGTGCATGAACAGATGGCTCCCAGGTACTCTTTCTGCCATTGCTCCCCAACATTGTAGAGTTTGCCTTCATCATAGCATGTAGCCTCATCTGGAAAATAATATATACACCCTGAATAGAATATACCTAGGAAAAGTAGACCCTGCCTTTTGTCAATTGTAGATTTGCACAACAGACCTAGAAGCTGCAGTTTACTTACGCGGTTCACACTTGAACTCTCCCTTTCCATTTCCAAGACAAGTGCAGCTTAGCATCTGCCCATTCTCTCCCCGACGATCCCACTTCTCACCAATTCTATGGTTAACGCCATTGTCATGGCACCATTCTGCAAGAATCAATAAATTAGATCACACCACAAAATTGTACTGACTAGACTGACATGGTTCATTTTTAAGTTTTTCCATCATCGGCTTTAAACGTTGTGAATGTAAAGCAATAGCTTTTAAAGTCATTTGTATAGGTTTAACTGCAGCCTACTTTAGGCCAGTGGTCTCCAAGCTGCCCCTTTGCATAACCATCTGTCCCTTGAGGCACCATGCCTCCCACCAACATCAACATTGGGGCAATAATTTCAGCTCGGATACTAACAGGGAGATACTATTCCACCCACTGACACCAATGATGGGGCGCATATATTTTCCCCAATGCCAAAGATGGTACATAGTTTACTCCCACTTATGCCAGGGTATTTTATACTCACACTGGCCACAGTCCGGCCCCCTAAAGTCTGAAGCAAGGTAAACTGGCCCTTTGTTTAGAAAGTTTGGAGCCCAATAATTGAAATGTCCATTGTACAGAAGTGATTGAATACCTACATCATTTTCTATTACTTAATCATTTTAGCATTAGAGGTCAACAAGAATAGTTCGTACTTACTTGATGAGTCACATCGGAAATGCCCACTACCATATCCTAAACATTTGCACCAAAGTTTAAATCCAGATTCTGAAATGCGCTCCCACTCCTGTCCAACTGTGTAATGTGCTCCAGTGAAAGTGTCATAACAGGTGTCCTCTACTGATGGTAGACCTCCATCAGGAACAACTATCAAAAGATTTCAGTTATTAGGACAAAATTCTACATCACATCTTCATACATTAGTAGATATTAGTTTTGTAATGTACAATTTTTTTTGCTAGAAAATTACTTCAAACTCCCCAAACATTATACATTTTAAAGCAGAGGCCCCAGAGAATTGGTTGGTTTTTATTTATTTATTTAATTTTAATAGGTCACAGTATTATTTTTTGGGATTAAGAAAAAATAAAATAATTCTCTCCATCACTTTAATTTCTGTCACAAGGAATGTAAACATCTTTGTGACCGCAGTAGCCACTTTACAAGTGCTCTTCTCGTGTCCAAATGCCCTCCCGCTGCTGCTAATAGCAATCGAACAGCTAGTTAGCCACTCCGATGGCTCAAAAAACAAACAAAAAAAAAAAAAAAAAAAAAAAAAAAAAAAAAACACAACCCCCACCACAACTAGTACTGGGATGAGATCTGCAGCTACCATCCTGGTACAACTACTTGAAGACCGGTGATGTACCAGATACGTGACTGGTCAGCAAGTAGTTAAGTCTGTAGTTAAGTCTGTTAGAGACTACAGTAGTAAGTACTTGTAATTCAGCAAATTAAAAAAATATTTTAGATATAAATTTTCATTTATCCCCCCCCCAGGGTCCCCTTTACGCTTTGCTCACTTTAAAAACAGACTATTCTCTTACCAGCATTGCTGACTGTCACCAGCTCCTCCAGAATCTTGTGTCTATTAACACCTTTCAGAGCCTCCACAATGATATTATATGTGGCTCCACGGGTGAGGCCATTAAGAGTAGCACTAGTTGAGGTGCCAGGGACCTTGAACTGTTTAAAAAAAAAAAAAAATAATAATTATGTAACAATAAAATTACATTCTTGAATGCATATTGAAAACATAATTTCACATTATATAAATATTTTTTGATCTTCTATTGCCAAACACATGATAAAAAGTAAACCCCATAAGAAAAAAAAAAATGTAATAAAAATGATATAGCTGCCATTTCTGTCCTCCTGAAAATGCTGGTATCAATACTTCAGAGTCATGAGCCCAAAATAGGATTTCAACAAATGTTTGCAAAGTCAGAATTATTTAACTTTATACTTGTTCCGAGTCAGTGGCTCAGAAAACGCAAACAGGCAACAATTTCACAGGGAGACATTGGCAGCTGTCTCAAATGTTTTCCTCAGTGGGATGACTGGAGAGGGGAAGTTTAGATTTTTGGAGGGCCGAACGTCCAATTTTTGTGACATGTTAGTCTCATGTCAAAAGTGAAGAGGTTACTAAAAATATGAAATTTTTCGTACAACAGAATACAACATAAAAAGTGATGAAATGTGTTGAATAGTTTCGTATGTATTCTTTCATTTGAGCATGCGTAGTCTTGCCCCTACGTGTTTTTTTTGTATGAAAAGCATACTAATGAAATGATAATCGCACGTTGAGTTTGCATCTGGCAAAATTATAGTCTACACATCCAACTTTTGTCTGACAAAGTGGAGGAAAAAAAAAAAAAAGCTGTTGAAAGCACCGTACTATGACCTGAAAATCTTCAGACAGCTTGTCGTACGAATTTTCCCATCTGATTTTTGTATCATGTGTACGAGAGAAAAAAAAAAAAAAAAAAGTAAGTCCCGTACACACAATACGAAAATCAGATGGGAAAATTTGTACGACAAGCTGTCTGAGGATTTTCAGGTCATAGCACGGTGCTTGCGACAGTTTTTTTTTTTTTTTTTTTTAAAGGAGGATTTAAAAAGTTGACTGCCTTCCCCAGCAGGGTTCAGAATGATCATTACCTATTACTTTGCATACTATGATTGACTAGCAAAACTGCCTGTTAAAAAAAACTGGCAAGGTTGTGGAAAATACAAACAATGATAAAGTAGCATCTTAGTGTGCAGAACAGAAGTGCAGAGGGTATGATGGCAGGCAATACGGGTGGGAAAGGAGTGTAGAAAGTATGAGAAAAAAAAAAAAAAAAAGGTTTGGGAAAAGAAGGCTGATAATGTACACCATGTACAAGGACAGTGTCTGTAAGACCTTGGGGAAAAAAGAAGAAATGGAAAGTGCAGGAGGATAGGTTACATGGTTTTAAAAACAGAAAAAAAAAAAAAAAAAAAAAAAAAAAAAAAACCACACACAAAACCTTTAACACTATGGAGACAATTACACTTTACAGAAAAACTAGAAACCTATTAGACCCCTTACACCACCTGCAAGCATGGTGTGTGCCAGTGTCTTCATTTTCTGGGTTTGCAGTCACTCGAGTCTGTATGCCTTTAGAAACTCAGAAAGACGGAGTGTGGGGGTGTGGGTGTGTGGAAATAAAGTAGACAATGCTATACGAGAGGTATGGAAATGCTACACAAGGTATGAAAGCAGATAGATGGTGTATGAGCCAAGTGCAACATCGAATAGGAAACAAGGTAGTTCACTTCAAAAATCAGAGCCAGTAGGGAGAGTGAACACCAAGGTGAAGAGCAGACAGAAGGAGGGTGTAAAGCAGAGTGGTTGCCAGAACCCTCCAGTGATCCTTTTAGTACAAGACACAGGACGTATAGCTTTGTTTACTGGAAGGGTCATAACTGCTGTTGTGGATAACTACATGTGAATTGTGCATGGGGAGGGTGTGCGTCATGGGCAGATATACAAGAAAGACCAATGAATGGGTTGGGTATGGAATCTTGCTGTACTCGCAAGTCACCCTATGCAAAAGTGGCACTTCGTGTTATTACTATGTAGAATTTATATGCAAAACATAGCCATAATTATAGAGCAAAAGCACCAGTGACAAATTGTTTCCTAGCTAATCAAGCCAGTTACACGCAATAAAAATTGTTAGCCTACCTCAAGAGGGGCTTCCTCATGACCCACAGGATGGCATGAGATGATGTATTCAGTGGTCTCCAAAAGAGGTCTCCATGAAATGGTAGTTTGAGATGCCACTTCCTGTATGCCAGTTTCATTGATTTGTGGCCCAAAGCCGTGTGGATAAGGCCCTTCAAAATCTCCTCTGGGCTCCTGGTAGGTGGGCTCATGAAGGCCTGCATCCACTGTAACAACATGACCAGGGGTGAATTGCCCAGGTCTCACAGGTAGAGCGGTGGTGGGCAAAACGGGGCTTCTAAAGTATTCTTCAACAAATTGTCCTTCATGGCCAGTGCTAGGTTGTCCAACGGAGCCTGGAAGTTTGATACCATTACCATTGTCAAATGTTGTCTCAGTGATGAAAGGCGTTTTCTCTACATCCGAAGGGACGTCAAGGATTTCAGGGCCAGGGATGGGGTGAGGGAATGTTACCAGTTGGGGAACCTCATCTGACCAAAGAAAGTATTAGGAGCAATAAAAGCAAAGCATTAGTTAAAAGCAAGCAGAAGCAAATGGTCTTTGGCACCAGAGCATGGTTTGTGATCATGGTACACAGACAACAGTAGGTACTTTTAAAATCTAGCAATTTAAGGCCACATGCAAAGTTGATTTGATCTTTGCATACATTTAGTTGGAATGTTGGAGAAAACACACTTATATTTTGAACAGACATTGACAGAAACATCTGCTACTAACGTAGGAACAACAACAAAAAAATAAAAAAATAAATAAAAAAAAAAGACACTGCAACCCATTTCACAATGTTCAAAATAAAGGTACTGACTGCAGTTTGGGCTTTAGGCAATTGGGCAACCAAATAGGAACGCAATTTTACATGTGGCCATAAAAAGGTGTAATACATAGGTTTAAATTTAAAGTGCACATCGTTAAGGTGTCAATACACCAAAAAAGGCAGTTTTAGTTATAGGCCTCTTAAAATTTCTTGGAGACTCCCAAGGCCATATCTCCCCATTAGTTCCTGGTTCTGCTCCTGCTTTAGACTTTGGTGGTCACAAGCCCCATGATATGGAGCAGTTTCAAACTCTGTGTAATATAAAAAATGAATGTTGACCCCACACAAATGGCAGGTGTGTAAAATTGGGATATCAAGTACAGAGTTGTCAAAAATGAACTCCCATTTGGGTGGGCGATCCTTTAAGGGCTACTTAGCTTTGGGTGATCAGGGGGCAATGCATTTGATCAGTAAAGTTCCAACAACACAGCTTTCATTAAATTTCTATATAAAAGTTAATTTGTCACTGCGGTGTCAGAGAATTGGAGGCTTCTATTTGGCCAACTCATGACTGGCAAGCTCAGGCAACATTAGACGTGATGAAAAGCTCAGCTTACCAACCAGCCTAAAAACAAACTGAATTGTCATAACCGTTCATGTTAAAAACATTACTTTAAGAGCTTCTACTATGGAGTCTCAAAATGTAGAGTTAGGACTGCAGATCATATTGATGTGCCTAGTCATGGCCTCTGCAGCTTATGCATTTATTTGCACATGTGTTGCCCTGCCATGTGCTTCTTGCTGTTAAGGCCAGTTATGGGTTGGGGCAATTTCTATTTGTTTGCAACATTAGCAGTGAGTAGAGATATGAAGGACTCCACAGGAAAGTAAAACTGCAGATATTCTGTTCACCCAAAGCTAAAAAGTGGTGGAGAATGTACTTTGACCTGAACAGATATTTAGCTTATCCGTTCAAATTGGAAAAAGGCCCCAAATAAAGGCTATACAGAAATGGATATATGTATTATTGTACCCACTGTTAAGACCTTTTAAAATGCATAAATGCTTTAAGTCTAAATTGTTTTAACATATTGGTTTCATTCAATGATTGCAATGATCATGGTTAGAAATGTAGTTTGCTTCACTGTGAAGGACATTTAACATTGCAAAATCGTGTCCCCCCCCCCCCTTTCGAAACATTTAAAAATAGTAATAAACCTAAAAATATATGTTAAATTTAAGTTTACAGATATGGTGGGCTGCATTATTTTTTCTATTTTCACCTGGTGATCTACCCAAAGTCTATTTTTCAATTCACTTTAGGGCCTCCTCCACAGAGCTGTTTAGCTGCATACATCAGATTCCAGTGACAAAAATCTGCATATTCTTGTGGCTAGAAAGGCAGGTACATGCAAATAGTGGAGGTCGCTCAGTCTGTACAAAATTATCCAAATGCGCCCAGGCTCAGACACCTGTATCTAACCCCAGGTAACCACTTGGGTGTGCGGTGGCTGAGATTCTTCTCTATATGTTCTGTGGATTACATGGACTTCTAGCCTGACCTGTACTGTACCCTCAATGGAACACACCGAATGGGGGACATATGCCAGAGCAAAGACCCTAAAGAGGGAAGGTTTGCTGTAACAGTTTAACAAATTGAAACTGAACTCCAGCTTACACTTCATAATCAAAGTCCATCTAAAATCAGCTAGTCTAACAGTATTATCTCCCCAGACTGACAATGCTAGTCTGTCCAAAGGGGGTCTACTTTACTCTTCATCCAGAATGCAGACAACCTATGACAGGAAGAATGTCTCAAAAGAATCTACCAATAGCATCTTTTGCATTCCTGAGGCCATCTTGATAATTTATACTAACATTTTTACTGTAGGTCTCACATTGAAGCAAACACCTCAATTAGAATAATTTCTTTTAAATTGAAATAACCAGAATTAAAATGACTGAACACCATCTGGATTTTTTTTTTTTTTTTTTTTTAATTATGATGAGAAGCATGTGCTTGGATTTTCAAAATCTGCCCAATTAGTCCCAATCCAGGCACTTTAGTGTCTGTATCCAAAAGATGTTCAGTACAGGAAATTAAATCACTACACGCTACATGGTAAAAGAAAGCAACTGCAGCATTGCAGACAGACAATGAAATGCAAAATTACTTTTGCAAAGGGATGCTAAGCCAGTAAATTGGATGCATGTAAAAACAACGCAGTAAAGAATAAAACTGTCACAGTGCTAACAACCTTGTTTTGACACATCCCTGCATCATTTACATATCTATATAAAAGGAAAGCATTGTTCAGATTACAGTCCAACTTTACAGAGTGCTGTTCATACCTGTCTTCTTGCGACCAATCAAAGCCTCACTCTTCTGGTTATTTCTCACAGCAATTACATGAATAATGTATTCTACACCAGGCTCTAGGTCTGAAAAAAGGGGGAAAATACAACTCATTACTTTACGCCGTTTTATACATTTACCCAAATGCACTTTTGGGGACCACTGTCCCCTTCAAGTCCTACATGTCCCTGATTCAGCAAGATCTTGGCTGTGTCAATATCACTGCTAATTTTTGGTGAAAATGGATGAATGGCTGTATAGCACTGAAAAGATGAAGAGACCTCTTCCACATTGGGAGTAAATGGTTTGCAAGTGTGTAAGTACTGTATCACAGATGCCATGTCAGACAAAAACTTTTAAAAGCAAATCTGTAAAAGATTCGAGTCCACCTTACCAACGGGTATGAGATTCTCCAATTTGTTAAACTACCAAGAGACAGATGATTTCTAATGAGCATCTTCAACACCCTTTATGAATACCACAGAAAGTTACATGTACTGAACATTGATCAGTTAGGACACTCACTGGTTATAGTGGCCTCAGTGGTCCCTGCAGGAAGGCGGGGCAGATGTTCCTTAGGTATTCCTCCTACTCGTTCATACTTAATGATGTACCCTGTGATACGAGAGCGAGGGGGCTGCCAGGAGAAGAGCAGGGAGTTGGGTGTGCTGGACAGGAATCGCAAGTTGGATGGACTATCAACAGCTAGAAAAGTAATAAAAGCAACACTATAATACCCAGTACTTTAGTCTGAACAGGGTACAAAAACAAAGAAAAACAGCAACCAGGAAACGCAATCCATTCGTGTTATTTTACCTGTTGACGCATCCAGTGTGACAGGGGAGCTGCGGGCATTGTCATTTAAAGTATACAGAGAGATCTTGTAGTCTGTTCCAGGCTGAAGACCTATAATAGGAGCATTAATGTTAAAGAGACACCAAGGTAACAGGCACTACAAGAAGGCCTCTAGAGAATGCCGTAAAAAATAAATCTTACCTGTGACAGTGAAGGTTCTCACATCTGGTTTGATTACTCTCTGAATGGGAGTCTGGCCACCAGCAGGAAGAGCCTCAATCAAGAAGCCAGTAATGGTTTCTGTCTTTGTGCGCCAGGTAATGGTTATTGTGGTTTCTGTAACATCTGTGACACGTGGACGGCGAGGGGGGCTAACATCTAGGAAAGTATATGATGATTTTTTTTTTTTTTAGGCTTACTGGTACCAAGAGCAGAAAAATGTCCAAATTCTAACACCACCTAGCAGATACACACCAAAGTTAAATTACATTAAAAACACTATCTTTATCCAATCTAGGATAATGGCCCATTATTACATTAAAAACACTATCTTTATCCAATCTGTGGAAATGGCCCAGACTATGTATTGTGTTAACACAATGCATTACTATACGTTAGGGCACTCCAAGTTCAAACTGGCAGTGTACCTTGCATAAAAGTAGTGTTTTGCAACATAGGCCATGTGTTATGGTGCACTGCATGTGTTTTTACCCACTACTGCGATTCAAAATGAATAGCCAATGTGTTAAAGCGGAGGTCCAGTACCCCAAATTTTTTTTTTTTTTTTTTTTTAAAGACTGATCTGTAACGGTCAACCTGCGAATGAACATTTCTAACATGTCATTTTTTGCGCTTTTACCTTCTTTAAAATTGTTACTTTGTGATCACGGAAGCAGGCAGGTTCCATTTTAGTTGTGGGCATCTGAAGCCCCCTCGTGTCAATTTCCTAGATTTCTGTGCAGCCGTCTACCAGTCATGCAATAAAATGTATTCTCTCTACACACTGTGCAGGGGAGAGGAGCTGTACCCATAAGTATCAGTTACATAATTTAGTACAACTGTGAGCAGACTTGTAATGTGTAGCCTGCGCTGAGACCGTATAACATTGAGCAGACTTGTAATGTAACTGTGTGCAGGGAGAGAGTAGCTGTCAGAATTAATCGGTGATGTCGGGTGTGGGCGGGACCGAGCAGCTATCGAACACCAGCCAATTATTGGTCTTCTTAACATGTAGCAGCCCAACCTGACCCCATGCTATTGGCTGGTGTTTGATAGCTGCTCAGTCCGCCCACACCCGACATCACTGATGAATTCTGACAGATCCTCTCTCCCTGAACAGTTACATTGCAAGCCTGTTCAATGTTATAGGGTCTCAGGGCAGGCTACACATGATCACTAACATTGAGCAGACTTGTAATGTAACTGTGTGCAGGGAGAGAGAGGAGCTGGCAGAATGCATCGGTGACATCAGGACAGAGCAGCTATCGAACACCAGCCAATAGGATGCGGTCAGGGCAGACCACTACGCCTCCTTTCCCAAGCAGCCCAATAATTGGCTGGTTTTAGATAGCTGCTTGGTCCCACCCACCCCCGACATCGCCGATGAATTCTGACAGCTACTCTGTCTCCCTGCATACGCAAGATTTCGTCAGGCTTTTTACAAGTTGTCATGGGATCCCAGGAACACTTGCAAATCGCCTAGGCAATCCCAAGGAGAAAGTAATGTATAGATAAAGAAAACGGTATTTAACAGCAAAAAAATAAAATAAAAAAAGCCATTGTGAAAACTGAGCTACGGGCATGTAGCACAGCCAAGTATTGGGAAAAAAAAAAAAAAATTATCTATAAAATGTGTTTGCATGCATAATGAGCCCAAGGTGGTTCCCCATAAATCACACGCCTAATATAACAAATGGCTATAAATATTCAATGGTTCCTTTTTTTTCTTCCTTTACTAAAAAAAAAAAAAAAAAAAAAAAAAAAAAAAAAAAACACTTAAAATAATATGTTTTGTCTTTGGTTACTTTACTTACTCTCCAGTGTAGAGATGATGCCTTGCAGTGGGGGGCTCATCAGGCCATCCTTAACAGCATATACACTAACTTCATACTTGGTGGCAACCTGATCAAGAAATCAATATTTTAGTAGTCTCACGTTAGGTGCAACAATAAGGTTGCTTTAAAAATATTCATTTATACTTAACCAGATTAATCTTTACTGAACATGGTGAAAAAATAGGTTTAAAAATATCCCAGGTAACTTTTGGAAAGATTATGCGTTGACTACTGCAAGCCACTACTAAACCTTCAAAATGTCCCAGTGTAGAAAAAGGGTATATAAATGCTCATTCTCAATACATTTTTCTGAGCATCAGGGCTTCAGGAGACAGATGGGTTAAAGTACAATTACAGTATAAAGAATTTTTAAAAACACACACAAAAAACAAAAAAAGGAATTATGGTTTGTATGTTATAGAACCAGGATTACCAGCTAGGAGTGGACATGTTTGGGTCTAAACACCTTAGTGAGAACCATTTTCACGGTAACTGCAATTACTGTACGGTAATGAGTACACGTAATTGGGCAGACTCCTACACTCCCATCTTAGTGCACAGATCCACGTTTGCTGACCACAAATCAGAAACCTAGCCATAAAGTTGGTCTTGAGGCAGTCATTACCATTATATTCCATTATGACTAAAATTAGATGAATAGTAAAAGGTCTTAAATGTTAAAGGGCAAATCCATAATCAACATTGCCATAGTCAGCGCATACTTCCAAGTATTTTAATTAGAAAAAGATATCCAGCCATCACTCACCATCAGACCTGTAATAGTAGTGGCAGTTGTACCAGGTGCTGTGGTAAACTCCTTCATTGGTCCAGTTTTCTCTTTGGGATTCACACGTACCCGGTATCCAGTGAGCTGGACATTAGGTGCATGCCAGCTAAGAGTAAGGCCTGTTGGCGTCACTTGGGAGAACTGAAGATTTGTTGGGGCAGGAATGGCTGCAAAATGATAGGAAGTGTTAAATTATGAAAAAAATGTTTTTGTTTTTTGACAAACACTGTATATGCCAAGCAATGTGGATAGAAATGTTTTATATATAATATATATTTTGCCCTCTCTCCATCTCTAAGAGCACACAGTACAGTGTCAGTGGTTCGTTTCATACATACAAATATAAAATCTCTTGACTAGTAAGTACAAAGTTTACACTCTACCTTATTGAATAAGTCAGTACAGTAATGTTGGTACACCCAGTCAAATATTTCCACTGGTTCAGTTAGGCATTTTAAAGGCTCACATGTTACATCAATTTTATAAACCAGTTTAGATGCAAGAAATGTTTAACTACATGACACAAACTATTTCAAAATGTTATAAGAACAGCAGTACTGTGCAACAAGATTTAAATGCTGGAAACTGGCTGTTGACTTCTTGCTCAGTGATCTAAAGTATTGCTAAAAAAAAAAAAAAAACCTGTCAGTTTGGCAAGCCCTTTTGCCAGCCATTGCAGCGTGAAGGTAGAGGTCTAGTACATGCATTGTAGTATGCACCAACAGCTATTAATTTAACTTTTATGGTCCTTTATAATGTATCAGGATATACAGCAAGTGAAAAACTAAAGGATGAACAGAAAGGTGAAATACTGCACGAGGCAAAGTTACAATCATTGGAATTAAGCGACTACAATTTGCTGGTGGATGGCACCTGCAGGGCAACAAAGATATTAAACAGACACACAGAACGCTTCAAATGCTCCAGATACCTGTACGCTGGATTCCAATCACGGGCTTGCTTTCCAGGTCATCGTGCAATGCCACGATGCTTACAGTATACTCTGTGCCCGGCCTGAGACCGTGCAATTCAGCAGCATCGTCATCTCCTTCTGGAGCTGGAAACAACTCTCTGACTCCATCCTCAGGGCTTGAGTAGGTCACTCGGTAACCAGTAACCCGCCCTTCTGGGATTTCCCAGGATAGTCTAATTGAATCAGCATTCACTTCTGGAAATGCCAGTCCTTTGGGTTGATCAATGTCTGTCAGGCAAATTAATCATGAAAGCAATTAAAAGCAAAGACAAGCAGCAGAAGCAGCAACAGGAAAGAAAAAGCTGCCGGAGTATTTCTACTCTCCCAGCAGTTAAAGAAAGTTATACATCATGTGTTACAGCTTGTTAGATATAAAAAAAAGCAGCATTTGAAAGTCTGTCCATTCAAAACAAGCTTTTGTTTTTTGTGTAGATGCTGGTGAGCTGAATCACCCAATGGCTTCTTAAACTTCTCATGGACTCCAAGCAGCCCAATCCATGGTTTGGTGTGTCCAGCGCTAGATCCCACCTCCCATTAGGTTGTCTTAGACTCCATACACACTATTAGATTTTTGTCTTCAGATTTACCAAAACCATATAATAATGGTAAACAAAGACAAAAATCTGCAGAAAATCAAAGTGTGTATGGGGCTTTAGCTGCAGCAGAGGTGGTGGGATCCAGTGTGCTGGCTTTCTAAAAAGGCCAACAGGCAATTTAAGCCAATACTATACTGTAATAATAAGAATGGAAATTATAGTTTTGAGTGGACTGACCATTTCAGCAAATACAATCTGTAGCCACCTTAACCCAGATAACCATGCTAAATTAATGGCAATTTCTTAATGCTATCTTTTTCAGATATAAACAGGCAAAATTTCTACATTGCTAGGCACACACAGCTCTGAGATTCAATCAGGTGCGAATCAATGCAATGTAAAAATGTGCCAAGTATCCTAAAAGATTGAAGATTATAGATAATAATGTTGGAAAAATATACGTGCAAGCTCTCAGGAAGACTGAGCATGTTTGCATATGCCACCCATTGATGAACCACAAACCTTAAAAGTTATAGGTCAACAAAAGAAAATATGCTAAACTGTGCACAAAATTATTGATCCGTTTCAGCTCTACACCCGATGCAAAAGCATAATATGCAGGCGTAATTTTGATGCTGCAGTAATTCTAAATGCAGTTAACTGCCATGTTCACATGCACACTATCAATCAGTTTCTAAAATGCAGTAGATCGCACTATACAGAATTAGGATGACAGAACTTTCTCTCCACTAAAGGCGCAAAAATGCATATTTTACATCCTTCAATTTAGTAGTATATTGAATAGGATAAGCAGAGTAATTTCACACTACATCATTTTAGGAGAGCTAGAAAACATGCACCATTAGTTTCGAATACCAGTTAGAATACACTTGAGCTCTGCGTTTTCAGAAGTTTAGCCCATTAGATCACTGGACAGTCGTCCATCACAGAGGGTGCCTCTTCATGCCTGCAAGAGTTTGCACATCACCCTTCCCAAAAACACCCAACATATTTAGAAACTGTCTGTTTTTTTGTTCTTTGGAGGACAAAAGGTCAGTTAGGATGTTGGTCTACCAGACCTCCACATCCCTCATCACAAAGTCAACAACTCAAGAGCTCTTCAAGCAGAAACCTTTGCAGAAAAATAAAATGGGATAAAACTGACAAATCCCAACAAGTAATACATACTTGTGACAGCGGTTTCAACTAGGGGCTCACTCTCTCCGCCAACACCCAGAGCATACACGCTCACCACATACTCAACAGTTGGTTGAAGCCCCACAATCGTCATTTCAGTTTGATCTGTGAAGAAAAACAAGAGAAAAAAAAAAAAAAAAAAAAAAGTTACCTAAAATGTGAAGAGACAATTTCCTTTGGAAATATTATATGGCAACAAGATATAAAATAAACTTGCATCTTTTTTTTTTGGAAAACAAAGAGGTACTGCTTCCTACAAACAATTAGCCTTACTCTTGCTTCAAAGTTAAGTATTTTCCTAGATGACACTTTGCATTTGTCAGTGATTTGAATGCATTAGCCACCTCAGCACCATTGTTTTACCCCTTCAGTACCAGGCCATTTCCGGTTTTTGTGCCGATACTTTGACAAATACTCCATCACAACACTGAAACCAAATTTATATATCATTTTTTCAGCCAGCTAAAGTTCGAGTATGCACAATTTGAGTCTAACATGTTCAGAATTAATTCACTTTATGCAACTTTTTTTTTGTAAATATATATTCTATTGCGTTTGTGTACACCAAAATTTGTGTATTTTGTTCTTCAAAATGTGTGGTTGATAAACAGCTGCACAAATATTGTGTGGCATGAATCGCAATCACCATTTTTTTTGCTTCAGGGCAGAAGCTTTCAGAACAATGTTTCAGAAAATGTTTGGAGCAAAGTAATTTTCTAGCACAAAAAAAACAAACAAGTGCAAAAAGTTTTAACATTTCCCTGGACAGTAAATGGTTAACTTCCAGTGTTTCTATTTTTTTTTTTACTATAAAATTAGAAAAGACCAAAAATTCTGAGGAGAACAATAAAAAAAAAAAAAACCCCACTTTAAAATATTATAGGACATTTCAAAAACAAAACCCATGAAAACCTCTTTTGGTTGCTTTAGGAAATTAGAAAAAACAAAAAAACAAACTAAACTAAACTAAACTAAAGGCCAGTATTGAGGGGGCAAAGACATTGAGCTTGGCAATGGTGCACCAGGTACATTAAATGTAAAGGTCACATTCAGGAGGTATCAAGAGGTGATGGGCCTCATTATAAAAAGGTCATACAATGGGAGGACAATGAAGGGTGCAGGATATGGTAGAGGAGGGGTTAATATACATGTCAGTCAGACAGGATGAGGTGGACATTCAGGAGAGGGTGAATGACAGAAAGGGGAGAGTTTTCATATAGTGTTGGCACCTTACTGGATTGAACTGGTTCTGGCTGCTGGCCAGGAGGCGCCCTTTTCTCTCACACACTAGTCAGTGTGAGAACAAACAGTGCTGTCTGATCACAGGCCAGTAAGGTAGACAGCTGCTAACTGTAGCCTGTGTTTACATTCTATAAAGCGGATCATAGCAATCACATTGTACAGAGCCAATGAGAGTGGCTCTGTACCATTTGCCTGTAATCTGTGTCTAATTGCAGTACGATCACAGGACCACATTTTTTTTTTGGGAGAATGCTACTTCCTCCCACAACAAGAGTGAACCAGTCTGAAAGAGTTAAATCAGGTCGGGTACAAAAAAAAAAAGGAAGAAGAACTGAGGGATGAAGAGTATATGTTTTTAAAACCGCGAGACGGAGACCCTTATGTAGATAGAATTTTCTAAAAGGCTCAGGGGAAGAAAAAAAAAAAAAAAAAAAAAACACAAAAAAAAAAACAAAGCACACACACTAATAATAATGTAAAATGATTGGACTGCCAGCATTTCAAAAAGGAGGTGGTGTAAAATTTTAGCTATAGGTTTACAGTTAGAACTGTAAAAAAGGTCCAAGAACAAATTCTTGAGGATCTGGTGCATTAGGTTTTATGTATTCCTTGTACAGCCCACAAGAAAAAAACAAAAAAAAAAAAAATTGTATAGTTACCGGATGGTAAAACTTGGGTAATGGTCTCTCCATGACCACCTTTAGGTACACTTGTAACCCTATAACCAGTAACTGGGCCAGTAGATGGTGTCCATCTAACATGGATGCTTTGGTCTTGGACATCCGTGACTTGCATCTCTGTTGGTTGCTCAACACCTGAAAAAAATACCACATATTTAGAATACAGCTTATGATTACAAAGTATTACGAAATTTCAATATGTTCCATCTTTATAAAAGACAGAATGAAGTCCATTTGGTATACCTGTCGAATGAACAATGGTGATTGGCTTGCTTGTGGCAGGACTGTCCCCTCGGCCAGTGACAGCATACACAGTAATAGTGTAACTTATGCCAGGTTTTAGGTCTCTGATTGTTGCAGTGTTGGAAATTCCAGGCACTGTGATTTCCTGAGCTGGGCCTTCACCTCCTGTGTGGATAAAATCCAAATCAGAAAATTCTCATTTTGAACTCAATTAAAATGGGAACCATAAAATTATACTCGATTTCAAATATTAAAAACATACCAGTCTCTGATGTAGTAATTCTATAGTATCGTACATTGACTGCAGGTGCATCCCAAGTAACTGTAATTGTATTGGGAGAAGTAGACTTTGCTTCTAGATCAGTTGGTACATCAGACACTACAATGGACAAAAAGCAGGGAGTGAAATAAGAAAAAAAAAAAACCCACACACACACAAATCATATGAAGCGCCTGCTTGGGCTCTTTAGTCTAGCCAGCAATGCTGACAGAATAAACGCTGCAGATTTTTCTTTCCCCTGCTTGCGTGGTAGCTGCAAAGAGACAGGACTGAGCACAGATTGGCTCTCAGTAAAAGGCAAGGGGTAGAACTTGTCCCTAGCAACCAGCCAGGAGGATCTGGATTTGCTGCGTGCATCCCCACCCACAGATAGGAGAAGGACAGGGGTCTATGTGGGTTATGGAAAGAGCACTGGGACCCAGGAGAGTCAGTGTACAGGACTCAGATTGCCACTACACAGACCCTGGTGGGAGTTTTCCAGAGTTCCTGGGAGAGCAAAGAGTGGAGGGGAGGATGTGCTACTGCTGGACTTAACTGTTTTCTGGGCTATATTTGTGCTAGCAAGCTCAGGAACAAGTACCGACTGCTGTGCACCTCAGAGCCTGCATATAAGGCTAGAGCGTAGTGTCAGTAGACTCACCATCCTAGCAACACCCATGCACCATAGTCAAAGACATAGGGCACCCAGGGGTACACTTAGAAAAAGCACATAACATGCCATGGCTAATAGGTGGGCTTGTAGAGATCATACTCGGACATGGGAGTGGCTTAAGAGGAATAGATTAGAGTCTGAGCCTTCTTGCTATATACACTGCACATGATGCAGTTTTTGTACCCACAAATATGCCCAAATACTGTGCTAATCTGACAGAAACCTTGGCACAACTATCATTTATAAAAAATATCTTTCATCAAATATACGTTTCTGGACACTGAACTCAGGGCAGCTGCTGATGGGGACCCTTTAAGAATTTGAGGGTTATAAGTGTACCTCCCTAGCACTGCCACTGTGGTAGACTCTACACTGCCCCACGTGCCAGTTGTAGGGCATCTTTGCAGTAGGTCGGCTGTATTGCTATTGCAAAAGTAATTTGTATTGCGTCAAGATTTTTTATTTATTTTTGCATTATGAGCCAGTACCACCGTCACGCACTCCTTGTGCATGTGTTTGCAACAGTTGCTTCCCAGGTAAGCGTGGGTAAGGAACTGTGTTGAACAAGGTACTGGTATTGCCGTGATGAAGGAAACTAAGATCTAGAATTTATTTTTATTTTTATAGATCGTTGCATTTAAATAAAGGCCATTTAAAAGGTGTGTCAGTGTTCTCGGAAGCAGGTTCGGGCAGCTCATAACAGGTTGCAGGGCAGAAGGGAAGTGAAACAATTCACTGGCTTCTTTGGGGGCGAGCACTACACATACATTTCTGTCTTGGAAGAAAGGTGGTTTGGTTTATTCATCCAACAGTTTTACATCTACTCTCACTTCTCCCAAGTACATTGTGGTGCCCAATTCTATTGCTTTTTTTGGAATAAAGGAATAACCCTACTTCTTAGGGTCTACAGCAGGACAAAGACGCAGCCTGTATAGCTGAGAGAAAATCAAAGCCAGATACCTACATGTTTTCAAAACAAATATATAAAAAAAAAAAAAAAAAAAAAAAAAAAAAAAAAAAGAAGAAGAAGAAGAAGAAGGAAGGGCAGAAGCAACTCTGCAGAGCTCTGAAAGCTGATTAGAGGGAAGAGACACACCCCTTCATGCAGGAGCAGAGGTTGTAAATCTGCCGAAGGTGCTACCCCTGTCACCATTTCTAGCTTGTCGTCGTCAGGAAAACTCTTGGCGTCAGTACAAAAACTAAAAAACGTACCATTTAACAAAGGCTGGAGAACAGTGTTTTCAAGCACTCAACATACCTGTAGCTTGTTGGCCTACAAGTGGCAAGCTTTCCTGGACACCGTTGACAGCAATAATACTGACAACATACTCAGAGCCTGGAATAAGGTTGGTAAGAGTGATGGAGTTTCGGGACGGAGGAATTCTCTCTTCTTTGGGACGCATGTTACCACTTTCCAGCTGGTATCGAACTTTATACCCAGTAATAGTAGCACGGGGGGCATTCCAGTGTACAATAAAGGAGTTTGTGGTGATTTCAGAAAAGTCAATACCAGTTGGTGAATCAAGGTCTGTGGTAAAAAAATAAAGGAAAATTAGAAAAAAAAAAAAAAAAAAAAAAAAAAAAAAACACAATTACACCCCATTACCAGCCACAATCTAGATCCGAAAAAAGGTGCATTTTATAGTGATTTGTGTGTCACAAAAGAAAATTCAGACCATGATTCATGTACGGGCATTTTTTTTTGTATCAAGATTTTTACATAATATGCAGGAATTTACTTGTAAGATAAAGAGCCCAGTTTACACAAAGACTTTATATACTATGTCTGCTGGTTGAAATGCAGGAATCCATAGCTTGCGGGAATAAAGCATGCATCAATGAGCCAACATCTGTCCTTTCTACTACAAAATGCCTCAGAATGAACCTGCTGGCATGGCACTCACTAGCCAAGCAGAGATCTTAGAGCAAGTTTCAAAGACTGCTCTTTACCACATCAAAAAACATCCTTGGGCACAAAGCCAATTCAACGTTCTTATTTCCAACACATTAATATCAATGCTTTCTCCAGTTCCACTTTTTCCCATTTTTGATACGTTACAGCATAAAGATAATTCATGCATACACCATTTTATCTGCATTTACTGTGTGACTGCAACTTGTAAAATTAAGACTCGGCTTGGGTGGGGAGAATAAAAAATAAAAGTTGTATGGGGCAGATACACACTTATATGGTATTTAAGTTCCACACAACCAAAAATAAATAAAAAATGGATAGGAAAATTCAATTCAATTCAAGCTTTACTCTTGAAGATGTGACATCTCCAAGGGATCTCCCTTGCGTTTAAATTTGTAAATAAATATCGCTAGTGAGAACAAACTTCAACCCAGGACATCATAAATCTGGGGAAAAAAAAAAAAACCCACATACATACACACCTCAAAAAAATGTTTAGTATACGAGTCATGTCAACTAAAGCATAACAAATACTCACTTGTTCTATGTACCCCATTAAGTTCAGTACTTTCCCTTTCTTCATAAACTGAATGAACATTGACTTGATATTCCGTAAATGGAAGAAGATCTAAAAAAAAAATAAAAAAAATAAAATAAAAATAAAAGTGATTGAGATATAGATATATGCACACACACACCTCAAAATTTCAAGTCCTGAGTAGTGATGGCCGAACGGTTCGCCCGGCGGTCGTTTCGCGGCGAATTTCCGACTTTCGCCGTCCGCGGGTTCGAACGCCTTTTTCCGTCGTTCGCCCCGGCGGACTTACGTGTTTAATGTATACAAGAACTTTAACCTTTCGTGACACGTTTATCATGTGTTACAGGACAACCAATTGAGACATGACAGCTCATGGACACTTGGACATTCCCCCTAACCTATAAATACACCCGATCCGGTGGCCATTTTACATTCTTTCTTCTGTCACTGTAGGGAAAGGATCCTGTGTGGAGTAGGGACAGAGAAAACGCTAGCTATTTGGTACACAAAAGTTCTTTTCAGGACTGGTATAGGTGTTAGGTCAGCAGCCTGAGTTTCTTTTGTCAGTTTAGATAAAGGGACAGAGCGCTGTATGCTGCTATTTTAGGGACAGCTCAGCCAGATTAGTCTTTCTTCATCATCATCATCATCATCATCATTAGCTGTTACTATCAGGTCCACAAAAGAGCTGTTCCAGCTAATCGTTCCAGCCTACTCTTTTTTGCCAATTTGTATAGGGACAGGCAGGAAGCAGTGTGTCAGGCAGTGAGGATAATTTTAAAGACTTGCTGTTACTATTAGTTCCACAAAGGTTCTTTTCAGGACTGGTATCAGTGGTACGGTAATAGGCTTGTACACGTATAATATTCTTTCTTCCAAATATAGAAAGAATATTATACTTGACTGCTGCCCTTCTGCTGCAGTCTGCTAATCATTCACAACTCACTTGTTCCACAAAAGTTCTTATAAGGACTGGTAACTTGGTCTGTCTAGGGTGCTACGGTACATAGGCTTGGGTGCGGTACAGTCTGCTGTTCTGTAAGGACCGCTATCGGTCCACAATAGATAGGGTTGCCGTGCACTACTGCTGACCGCTGCCCTATACTGCAGCAGTCCTTCAGCGGTATAGGGACTGACGCACAGTCTGCTAAACACTAATACACAACCTGCTTGGTCCACAAAAGTTCTTATAAGGACTGGTAACTTGGTATAGGGTGCTACGGTACATAGGCCTGAGTGCGTTACAGTCTGCTGTTCTGTAAGGACCGCTATCGGTCCACAATACATAGGGTTGACGTGCACTACTGCTGACCGCTGCCCTATACTGCAGCAGTCCTTCAGCGGTATAGGGACTGACGCACAGTCTGCTAAACACTAACACACAACCTGCTTGGTCCACAAAAGTTCTTATAAGGACTGGTAACTTGGTATAGGGTGCTACGGTACATAGGCCTGAGTGCAGTACAGTCTGCTGTTCTGTAAGGACTGCTATCGGTCCACAATACATAGGGTTGCCGTGCACTACTGCTGACCGCTGCCCTATACTGCAGCAGTCCTTCAGCGGTATAGGGACTGACGCATTGTCTGCTAAACACTAATACACAACCTGCTTGGTCCACAAAAGTTCTTATAAGGACTGGTAACTTGGTATAGGGTGCTACGGTACATAGGCCTGAGTGCAGTACAGTCTGCTGTTCTGTAAGGACTGCTATCGGTCCACAATACATAGGGTTGCCGTGCACTACTGCTGACCGCTGCCCTATACTGCAGCAGTCCTTCAGCGGTATAGGGACTGACGCATTGTCTGCTAAACACTAATACACAACCTGCTTGGTCCACAAAAGTTCTTATAAGGACTGGTAACTTGGTATAGGGTGCTACGGTACATAGGCCTGAGTGCGTTACAGTCTGCTGTTCTGTAAGGACCGCTATCGGTCCACAATACATAGGGTTGCCGTGCACTACTGCTGACCGCTGCCCTATACTGCAGCAGTCCTTCATTGGTATAGGGACTGACGTACAGTCTGCTAATCACTAACACACAACCTGCTTGGTCCACAAAAGTTCTTATAAGGACTGGTAACTTGGTATAGGGTGCTACGGTACATAGGCCTGAGTGCGTTACAGTCTGCTGTTCTGTAAGGACCGCTATCGGTCCACAATACATAGGGTTGCCGTGCACTACTGCTGACCGCTGCCCTATACTGCAGCAGTCCTTCAGCGGTATAGGGACTGACGCACAGTCTGCTAAACACTAACACACAACCTGCTTGGTCCACAAAAGTTCTTATAAGGACTGGTAACTTGGTATAGGGTGCTACGGTACATAGGCCTGAGTGCGTTACAGTCTGCTGTTCTGTAAGGACCGCTATCGGTCCACAATACATAGGGTTGCCGTGCACTACTGCTGACCGCTGCCCTATACTGCAGCAGTCCTTCAGCGGTATAGGGACTGACGCACAGTCTGCTAAACACTAACACACAACCTGCTTGGTCCACAAAAGTTCTTATAAGGACTGGTAACTTGGTATAGGGTGCTACGGTACATAGGCCTGAGTGCGTTACAGTCTGCTGTTCTGTAAGGACCGCTATCGGTCCACAATACATAGGGTTGACGTGCACTACTGCTGACCGCTGCCCTATACTGCAGCAGTCCTTCAGCGGTATAGGGACTGACGCACAGTCTGCTAAACACTAACACACAACCTGCTTGGTCCACAAAAGTTCTTATAAGGACTGGTAACTTGGTATAGGGTGCTACGGTACATAGGCCTGAGTGCGTTACAGTCTGCTGTTCTGTAAGGACCGCTATCGGTCCACAATACATAGGGTTGCCGTGCACTACTGCTGACCGCTGCCCTATACTGCAGCAGTCCTTCATTGGTATAGGGACTGACGTACAGTCTGCTAATCACTAACACACAACCTGCTTGGTCCACAAAAGTTCTTATAAGGACTGGTAACTTGGTATAGGGTGCTACGGTACATAGGCCTGAGTGCGTTACAGTCTGCTGTTCTGTAAGGACCGCTATCGGTCCACAATACATAGGGTTGCCGTGCACTACTGCTGACCGCTGCCCTATACTGCAGCAGTCCTTCAGCGGTATAGGGACTGACGCACAGTCTGCTAAACACTAACACACAACCTGCTTGGTCCACAAAAGTTCTTATAAGGACTGGTAACTTGGTATAGGGTGCTACGGTACATAGGCCTGAGTGCGTTACAGTCTGCTGTTCTGTAAGGACCGCTATCGGTCCACAATACATAGGGTTGCCGTGCACTACTGCTGACCGCTGCCCTATACTGCAGCAGTCCTTCAGCGGTATAGGGACTGACGCACAGTCTGCTAAACACTAACACACAACCTGCTTGGTCCACAAAAGTTCTTATAAGGACTGGTAACTTGGTATAGGGTGCTACGGTACATAGGCCTGAGTGCGTTACAGTCTGCTGTTCTGTAAGGACCGCTATCGGTCCACAATACATAGGGTTGACGTGCACTACTGCTGACCGCTGCCCTATACTGCAGCAGTCCTTCAGCGGTATAGGGACTGACGCACAGTCTGCTAAACACTAACACACAACCTGCTTGGTCCACAAAAGTTCTTATAAGGACTGGTAACTTGGTATAGGGTGCTACGGTACATAGGCCTGAGTGCGTTACAGTCTGCTGTTCTGTAAGGACCGCTATCGGTCCACAATACATAGGGTTGACGTGCACTACTGCTGACCGCTGCCCTATACTGCAGCAGTCCTTCAGCGGTATAGGGACTGACGCACAGTCTGCTAAACACTAACACACAACCTGCTTGGTCCACAAAAGTTCTTATAAGGACTGGTAACTTGGTATAGGGTGCTACGGTACATAGGCCTGAGTGCAGTACAGTCTGCTGTTCTGTAAGGACTGCTATCGGTCCACAATACATAGGGTTGCCGTGCACTACTGCTGACCGCTGCCCTATACTGCAGCAGTCCTTCATTGGTATAGGGACTGACGTACAGTCTGCTAATCACTAACACACAACCTGCTTGGTCCACAAAAGTTCTTATAAGGACTGGTAACTTGGTATAGGGTGCTACGGTACATAGGCCTGAGTGCAGTACAGTCTGCTGTTCTGTAAGGACCGCTATCGGTCCACAATACATAGGGTTGACGTGCACTACTGCTGACCGCTGCCCTATACTGCAGCAGTCCTTCAGCGGTATAGGGACTAAGAGTTTTGTCACAGGGTGATTTAAAAAATGACAGGCAGAGGAAGAGGCAGGCCCTTCCGCAGGGGTGGTAGGGGTAGGGCAGGAGCAACAGCCTTGAGCCAAAGTGGGAAGTTGCAGAAGGTGCGTTCAATTACTTTAAAGGACGCACCAGACTTGGTTGAGTGGCTCACTCAGCCTTATTCTTCTGCACCCTCCTCATCCTCTCGATCTGCACCCTCTTCTTCACTCTCTGCTATGTGCACCCCCAAAGACACTACCACCAACAACACCACCACCACCACATACCTTCCGCTTGAGTGCAAATGGGGGCCTTCATGCTCCAGTGTTTTAATAGGGACCCCCGTATAAAAAGCATGAGGGTCAAGGACCAGTACTGGGTGGCAACGTACTTAGATCCCCGGTACAAACACAAAATGGCGGAAATGTTACCGCCGTCGCAGAGGGCTGTCAGAATGCAGCACTTCCAGGCCTTGCTTCGAGAAATGCTGCATTCTGCTTTTGCGTGCGCTGGCAGAGGAGCAATTCCCACTCCCAGAGAAGGATTTGCGGGTACCAATCCAACAGCGCCTGCAAGAAGAGGCCGGTTTGAAGATGTGTTGGTGACTTCGGATATGAGGTCATTCTTTCAGCCGACCCATCGACAGGTGTCATCCGGATCCAGCATCAGGGAACGCCTAGACCGTCAGGTGTCCGACTACATTGGGTTAACGGCCGATGTGGACGCTCTGAGGAGTGATGAACCCCTAGACTACTGGGTGGGCAGGCTTGACCTCTGGCCAGAGCTTGCCCAATTTGCAATCGAACTGTTGGCTTGCCCCTCATCCAGTGTCCTGTCCGAAAGGACGTTCAGCGCAGCAGGGGGGATTGTGACCGATAAGCGTACTCGCCTAGCTCACGACAGTGTTAACTACCTCACATTTCTAAAAATGAATGAGGCATGGATCTCGGAGGAATTCAACACATGTGATCAGTAGACCATGTATATGTCTATAAACAATTTTTGGAATCAAGCACACAGACCTTCTTAATTCATTTGGCTCACTTCCCTGACCCAAAAAAGCACACCGTACTATATGCCCCTACCCTCCTCTTTGAAGAGGTTGAGCGGTGTCATATTTCTACTGGGGCTGCTTATTATGAGGGGTTCCCACCATCCCTGTGCTGTGCTGACTTCCTCCTGGGTGTTCTTATTATGAGGGGTTCCCACCATCCCTGTGCTGTGCTGACTTCCTCCTGGGTGTTCTTATTATGAGGGGCTCCCACCATCCCTGTGCTGTGCTGACTTCCTCCTGGGGGTTCTTATTATGAGGGGATCACACCATCCCTGTGCTGTGCTGACTTCCTCCTGGGGCTGCTTACGGTGCTGCTGTCAGCGCTGTATGTCACGGAGCTGCTGTCAGCGCTGTATGTCACGGAGCTGCTGTCAGCGCTGTATGTCACGGAGCTGCTGTCAGCGCTGTATGTCACGGAGCTGCTGTCAGCGCTGTATGTCACGGAGCTGCTGTCAGCGCTGTATGTCACGGAGCTGCTGTCAGCGCTGTATGTCACGGAGCTGCTGTCAGCGCTGTATGTCACGGTGCTGCTGTCAGCGCTGTATGTCACGGAGCTGCTGTCAGCGCTGTATGTCACGGAGCTGCTGTCAGCGCTGTATGTCACGGAGCTGCTGTCAGCGCTGTATGTCACGGAGCTGCTGTCAGCGCTGTATGTCACGGAGCTGCTGTCAGCGCTGTATGTCACGGTGCTGCTGTCAGCGCTGTATGTCACGGAGCTGCTGTCAGCGCTGTATGTCACGGAGCTGCTGTCAGCGCTGTATGTCACGGAGCTGCTGTCAGCGCTGTATGTCACGGAGCTGCTGTCAGCGCTGTATGTCACGGTGCTGCTGTCAGCGCTGTATGTCACGGAGCTGCTGTCAGCGCTGTATGTCACGGAGCTGCTGTCAGCGCTGTATGTCACGGAGCTGCTGTCAGCGCTGTATGTCACGGAGCTGCTGTCAGCGCTGTATGTCACGGAGCTGCTGTCAGCGCTGTATGTCACGGAGCTGCTGTCAGCGCTGTATGTCACGGTGCTGCTGTCAGCGCTGTATGTCACGGAGCTGCTGTCAGCGCTGTATGTCACGGAGCTGCTGTCAGCGCTGTATGTCACGGAGCTGCTGTCAGCGCTGTATGTCACGGAGCTGCTGTCAGCGCTGTATGTCACGGTGCTGATGTCAGTGCTCTGTATTACGGTGCTGCTGTCAGTGCTCTGTATCTCCTGCACCCTCTTGTTTGCCTACCCTGGTCCCTGACCTTCCCTCTCCTCCATTGCCTTCATTAGCTCCATAGTCCTGAATTGTCAGAACAATTTCCCAAATAAAAAAAAAATGCTTGTAGTTATCGATCCCAAATTCACCTCATACATGTATTATGCTATTGTCCAGGTGGTGGGACTACGTGCTACCCCCTAATAATTACCCCGTGGCCGCAAATTCGACCTAAAGGTTTGCGAAATTCGCCTCCCATTGAAGTCAATGGAGCCCGCGGCGAACGGTCGTTTTCGCGAACGTTTGTGCCCGTTCGCGTTTCGCGTTCGCGAAACGTCCCGTCGGAAGTTCGTCCATCACTAGTCCTGAGCTACTAGCCAGGCCTCAAGGGCCACCAGTTGCCCCGCTCAACCCTGCCATGCCATGCCCAGACCCTAAACACACCCTTGTAAATTATCTCATGAAAGCACACTTAAGTGTTTTTAACATTAACAAAATGTAAATATTAACAACTTTATCCGTGCCCAAAAATGCAGCCTACTTGTGTTGGGGAAGAGAGGAGAGCCACTGCCTGGTTGATCAGAGCGAGGGGAACATAACAGCTTTTAATTCAATAGCTGTGTGTTCCCCACTGTGCACTATCATAAAGAGCACCTCCCCCTTTTCCAGGCACTTTGATAGACAGATCACCCGTCCAATCCTGGGACGGGTGATCTGGCTATCAAAGTGCCTGGACAAGGGGGAGGGGCTGTATATGACGACATGCAGCGGGAAACACACAGCTATTAAAATAAAAGCAGTTATGTTCCCCATGCTCTGATGAGCCAGGCGGTGGCAGCTCTCCTCTCTTCCCCTACGATCGCTCCCATACAACAACCCAGGCTGCCGCTGGTGCTCCTGTTAATATTTATTTTTATACTCAATTCTGCATAAAACATTTATTATATCTCTCTATCAAGATGATTTGCTGTCTAAGTGAAGACTTTCAATTGAGCCTCCTTTAAAGTATCAAATCAGAATGAGAAATTGGCATTTTAGATATTTCTATACCCTCTTGCCTTTTTTTGATTTGTACGTCGATACATTTTTGCCTGTAACTTCTACAGATGGCCGGCGGTATAAAACTGAAAATCATGTTTGTTTTGTACAGCGACTGTCCCATAACTCACTGACCTGGCATGATTTTGAAATGCTAAATGGGTACCAGAATAAATTTCAAAATGGAGCAGTACAAAAACCAGGCAGCTACATTGTGAAGGCCTGGATTTTATTGATACAAGCTGGAGAAACTTCCTTCCCCCAAAGTTATCTGGATAAATACGATGCTCACTTTACTGACATTAACCATTTGTCTTGTTGACAAACTGAAGCATTGAAAATCACAGAACCATAAAAGCCATCTCTTGGCTTACCAGCTTAAGACTGTTCTGCCCAAATGTCAGCTATTATCTCCAAGCAAAAATCTAACACATGCTCATATTCAAATGCCATCTTAGCAACTTTTTGTTCTCTATCAAAAGGAGGGGGTGAAAAACTTAAGAGGCCCCAATGTTAAGTGTTTGAGGTCTAGTCAAACATTTGAGGTGCTGTAAATTTATGAAAATCTGTCTATTTTATAGTACTTGAACCAGCACTGCCTAGTTTACATTGTTGGAGCAAAAAATAAAAAAATAAAGTGTGCACAAGATCACTTTGGCAGGAAAGTACACCAGCAGTGAGCTTCACACACCCAGCAAATTCCGTTACACTGCAATTTTTATTTACAGTTGGAATCTTACTTGTTAGCACAACCATGTTGTCATTTCTAGAGATGGATAATTCTGTAACATCCTCAGGTCTCTTGACAGGGAAATAGCGCACAAGGAAGTTGGACAGCTCAATGGAAGTTGGGGAAGACCAAGTGACACGCATTGTGTCAGGACCAGTATTGGTGAAGCGCAAGTTTGTTGGGGGTGGAACAGCTAAAATACAAGTTTAAAAAAAAATGAAAAAAAGTTATTACACGAAGTATGCACATTTCAAAACAAATTCTTCATGCACAGAACATGCAAAACACTACATTAAAAATTGTTAATTTTTTTTTTCTAAACTATTTTTCTAACTATCCCTGACTTTCTAGCTTAAGTATTTACAAAATTGTAATTTATGTTGGTATTTATGGTGCTAGATTAGAGTAAGAGGCACTTGTGTGTGCGCGCGACTGGTGCCACCTCAGAAGTGAAGATAAAAATGTCCCATGCAGGATTACAGCAAAAAAAAAAAAAAAAAAAAAAAAAAAAAAAAAAAATCAAGCCAAGCTGGCATAGGTTACTGTAATTTGCACATTCAAGATACTCTATTAACAGGTGTTTCCAAAAAAAAAAAAAAAAAAAAAAGAAGATTATAAATATAAAATCACCCCCCCCCCCCACACACACACACACACACACACACACACACACACACACACACACACTATCTTGACCTTACAGCAGTTTCCTTTTTAAAAATGTTGACAGTATTGCTAGACCTGCATCAAGCAACTCACTTTAGCATAACAAAATATTAAAATAATATTAACTAGGTGTCATCTAACATTTAATACAGTACTACATGGTTTTACATAAAGAAACTGTCTAAACATATGAAATTCTAAATAAAAAAAGGTTTTAAAAAAAAAAAGGATGCACTTTTCAATATTGGAGCTTAAATGAAAAACTCATTTAAAATGCTTTTCGAAAAGGGCAGTCAACAAGCATGCAGCGACACCATAAATGTAAACAGTTACATGCAGTGCAGAAGGAAGACACTGTTGTATGCGAGTCACCCACATATAAAAATAGTAAAGTGCTAGATCTGCTTCTGGTTAAAAAAAGGAAAAAAAAGTGCATTTGACACGTCGAAAGCAGGCCAGGTTTTGCTTTTGCCGAATTTTTACTTTGGCAGCACATTCTACAGGCAAAATAGGTTTATGCAGTTCAGCACCTTTGAAGTACATGAATTCTGTGCAACATTACTGCTCAAAATTGCGCCCGTTGTAAGTTTTACAAAGGCATTTATTCATTTCTGGACCTGCGTTACAGATCACACCCCTTTCCATCTAAAGAAGGGTCATATAGGGCTCATTTAAAGAGCAATTCCATAATTAATGGATTATTTCAAGTTACCAGCTCTAACAAAGCAGCAATAGAGCCTCCCATAGCCATTTAATTGCTAGCTATAATATAGAACTTGTCAAATTTTAAGAATCCTCCAAAGATATTACAGAGGCCAACAATCCATTATGCAGGTGACCCATACAACGGAACCCTCCTCTGCAAAGTGGCTAGGATTGTACAATCACCCGTTTGTTGTACGATTGTGGTCGGGGCGCTCTCTCCACCGTTAATGAGTGTTATCACGCTGATCTCATAATCAATGCCGGGCTCCAATCCTGAGACCTTGTAATACCCCTGTGAAGGGTGCACAAACTCCTCGTAGACAGGGACAGACTCTCCTCCGGCAACCACCGTGATTCGGTAGCCAATAATGGTGGAGGAGTTAAGGGGTGTCCACCTCAGGTCAATACTTGTATCGGTTACATCGACAAACTTTAGGTCAGTGAGCTGGGGTATCTCTGGCAGGGTGACGCAGGAAAGCAGAGGGAATGGAGGCAGGGGGAGGAAGCAAAGCATGTCAATCAAGAATTGCATAATTACACGTAATTATTAAAGCAAAACAAAATTAGAAAAAAAAAAAAAAAAAAGCAATTGATACTCAAAGTGTGTCTGATTTATTGACTACAAGTGTGGAATTGATGCTTTACTGCATTGAATTTTGCAAAGCTTGTGCAGGTAGTACTTTAGACAGATCAGATAGCACATGTATAATACATGTGCTAAAATGCTTTAAACTTTAAAGAGGTTAGTGTATAGCAGTTTCAGCTCTGTGTTTAATGCACATAAGATTTAAACTGGCATGAAAAACATCTGGTTTTTAAAGTGTGCCTGTCCCCAATCTACAAACACTGCCTTGATCTGTCAAAATGGGTCTTAAAAAAGACCCCAAAAAAACCCATACAATTGATATTAGCACAAATAAGAAATCCCAGAAAGTATACCATGCTAATCCTTAAGTGTTCTTTGTTTTTAATCATCTAGTGATAGGTTTGTGTCAGCTGAAATGTTATAAACCAGTAACATTTTGGGTTTTTATTGCGTTACTGTTGGAATGCACTTTAAGTGCCATGAGACAACACCAAGCTGACCTGGACTAACTATAAGAATAAGGTTTTAGGATTGCCATCTCTTTAAATTTGTTCACAAAATGAAAGGTGAAATAGCTGTTGCCATAGATAACACATCCAATGTGTACTCATTTTGTGAACAGAGACTGCAACAAGCTGACAAGTTGGGTTACATTGCCTTGACCACTGAGATTTCACATCCAAAATTACAATCACCGTTCAAGCAAGGAAAAATTTACACCAGAAATTTCTCCACTTGAACCATTCTAGCTGCCTAAATGTTGCTCAGTATCAGTTATGCTGATAAATTGACGATTTGAGGAGAAAGGAGGGAGGAGGAGGAGGAGGAGGAGGAGGAGGAGGAGGAGGAGGAGGAGGAGGAGGAGGGAGGAGAAAGGAGGGAGGAGGGAGGAGGGAGGAGAAAGGAGGGAGGAGGGAGGAGGGAGGAGAAAGGAGGGAGGAGGGAGGAGGGAGGAGAAAGGAGGGAGGAGGGAGGAGGGAGGAGGGAAAGGAGGAGGAGGAGAAAGAAAGGGAAAGGAGGAGGAGGAGAAAGGGAAAGGAGGAGGAGGAGAAAGAGAAAGGAGGGAGGAGGAGGAAGAGAAATCCAGACACAAATTAGCACATTTTTATTTGAACGCAAGCATTACTACAAGCAGAGATTAATGCACTAGATAGTTTTACTGTTGCAATAAGATATTTGCCAGAGACCGTGGGAATGCAAACAAGGTCCAAAATGTGAGAGACGTTACAGTAGGACCTTATTTTCTACAGAAGAATATTGTTCTGAGTAGTTAGCCCAACAATAGGCAGACCTGGTAAGCAAAGTCTACCTATCCCCAAAGCAAAATGTTTAGTGCTACTATCGATCCCAACCTGTACAAATTCATGATTTGTTAAATTATCATCAATAGCTCGTTTGGCCATGCCAGATCACCTACGACACATCTGACTGGCATATGTGGTGCTTTAATCTGTCACACGTATTATGGCCAGGTTGGTTGCCGTTTTTCACAGTTCCCACTTGCATGTAAGCTCATGGAGTGATTAGCGGTCAGTGATAGACCCTGGTTGCATACAGTCTGAGTCCAGAGCCGATCATTTGTAGGCAATTGCCGCTTCAACAATTGCATGCAATTGCATGCAACAGGTCATAATTAGCTGTGGGAGCCATCAGCCTCCCCTTACTTTCAATAGAGCTGCTGCACACAGCTAAATACTGATAACCCCTGCATGTAAAATCGCCAACAGCCCTATTAGCAAGTGTGAATGCAGGACTTAAAACCACTGCTGCTTTACTAGGCAAGATCTCAATTAAAACTCAAATATTCCATAATTGTGTGCTCTTTAAGCAAATATATTGAGCTACATGGGAGGTCAGAATATTGAAGCAAGGTAATGAGCCAAAAGCAATGGAAGCAGAAATACGTAGCTAGGGGTTGTGCAACAGATTATCACAACCAGAAAGCCTTGTTAAAAAGCTGCAGTAATAGTTCCATCAATACCAGGGTTGTTTCCTAGGGAGGTAAAATAGACACAGTATAGTCAGCCCTTACCTTGAGTGATTATTTTGGAGAGGGGGACACTATCCTCATCTCCTTTAACTGCATAAACACTGATATTATATTGCACACCAGGGCTAAGGGCGTCAAAAGTAAAAGAGGACTGGCTTGCATCAACATCTTCTTCTGTTGGATAACCAAGATGCCGTTCTGTGGGAGAGGAGGTTATCCTGTACCCAGTTATTCCTGCAGAGTAAAACACAAGTAAATTGGTTAGAAATAGGTCACTTTTTTTAATAAAGTCCTTATAGTTCGATTTTATACATACAACAGTTACCTCGCCTCAATACTCTGGTGGTTGTACCAACAATGTATCCAATGTTTTCAATATGCTTTGTGTAATTACTGGGGAGGTACCCCTTTATTGTTCTGCCTATATTATGACCAATAAAAACATATTTGCCTCTAAAAATGCAAACACATTTCAGAAAAGGAATACAAGACAGGAACGAGTCACACAGCAATAACAAAATTCGCAAACTAGAGATACCACCTAGGAGTCACCCTACCACTTGGGTGGTACCATTATATTCCCTCCCCTAGGGCCAGTTCACACTGCTGTGTGAAGTAAGACAGAATGCGATTTGCACCAGGAGGCTTGCAATGCGGGAACCTGCAGTGGATTTGCAGTGCTCCCACATCGCAGAAGTGTGAACCGGCCCTTACTGTACATTCTCCAGCTCTCCCTGGCTTATGTAGCTTGCATGTTCCCTGGTCTTTTGTCTCAGTAATATTTCTTTATTCTTGCATTTCTGGTTTCTGCATACTTTTTATTTTGATTCTCTGGAGTCCATGTTTTTCGTGTTGCCTTTTCCCCTTGTGCCTGCCCCTGGGATCCTTGGAATACTTTAGGACACCTCTTTGACCCAGACACACAGTATATGCATACTTGTCATCTCAGCCTCCTTAGAAGTGCATTAATACCATTACTGTGGCTTGCATTAATTATTTTTTGTTGATGAATTTTGGGATGTTTTGTGTGCATTTTTTTTTTTTTTTTACAGTGGTCCTTTTAAAGTGGACGTTTACCCCCCTGAAGACGCATCTGTTTCCTGTACTTCCACTGGACATACGTTTTGGCATCACTGTGTGACTTTCCTTTTCTGAAAACGTGTTTCCCTGTTTAGAAGGATTTTTAACATTGACCAGAAAAAAAAAAAAAAAAAAAGGTTATTTTCATCTAAATCCAAATTTCTATTTACGGCCATTATCCCCGGGGTTATTGCATAGTCCCAATTCCCCCTTCTGTTCCCTTGTGGGTTTTTGTAAGCTGTTGTACAGCATTAGAATGGATTTAGTTTTGTTGAGCTACAAATTACTGCCAACTTGAAAATTAAGGAATGATCACAACCAGAATGGTCGCCCATTTAAAATTAAGTAACTTCTTATATAAAAATAAACTCCTTACCTGGAGAGGTACTCCTATCCCAGTAGATGGTCAGTGTGACAGAATCTGGACTTGACAGGAAGCGAAGGTTGGTTGGCGGTGAAATTGCTGGCAAGATAATTAAAAAGCATTCACTTGTTAAATCAATGTTAGGACAAGGTTATAAAAGCAAATGGGGAAAAAAAAAAAAAAAAAAAAAAAAAAAAAAAAAAAAAAAAAAGCTGCCCCCCCCCCCCCCCCCCCCACAAAAAAAACCTCACGGGACCCAAAAACAAAAAAAAAAAAAACCCAGGCAGAAAAGAAACTTTAAAACCGCTGTAAAAAATAGCATGTTATGTTTCTGTTTAGTCTACAGATCGCTAACAATACCTCTAGGAGAGTCTGGGTCAGACTCCACAGCTCAGCAAATGTCTGCCGTATCCCTACCACCTGCCAAAAAAGTTCATTTAGGATCATAAATCAAAAGAGGACCAGTAGGTGCCTGTGTTATACTTTTAGCATAATGGGTAGTAGGAGTGGTACTCCTGTAAAACCTAAATTACATCAATGAAGAAAAAAAAAAAAAAAAATGGAATATAAATTTATATATATATATATATATATATATATATATATATATATATATATATATATATATATATATATATATATATATATATATAATTTATTTCACATGGCACCCTTTTCTGTATCCCAGTGCTGCTGACCTCCAGACTACCTTCCAGTTTCCTGATCTTGACAGTGAACTACACTTGTTTTAAACATGCAGCTTGAAAACTATTAAAAATTCCTTTATAAGATATAATAAACACGATTAGGTTTTAGTGGTTAAGTTTACCATTTTAATAAAAGAGCATATCTGAAATGCATTACCCTGAACAGTTGTTCCTATGAAATTGATCAGATGCCAGTGGGTACATAACGTTAACCCCATTAAAAAGCTATAAGAAACTTTGAACAAAGGGGGATTAATAATTGGATTTATTCTTACGAGTCACAACAGTCTTTGTGATGGGGGATTCGCTCTCTTCACCATCCTTGAGAACAGAGATACTGTAGGTATACTCAACACCTGGTGTAAGGCCAGAGATCACAATACTTCCAGACTCTGAGATAACTTCTCTGGGTGCTTCACCACCTTGGCTAGGACGTACATCCAACTGATTTATTTAACAAGACAAAAAAGGGGAAGCATATTATATTATGTGCCTGTAAACAAAAGCTATTGGCACCAAACACTTATAGTAAAAATGACAGTATATAAACTACTCACCATCCTTCTGGACCAGAAAGCATGTTGCAAACAGAGATTAATAGTATATTAAAAAAAAAAAGTATTTAACATCCCACCCATGTCATTTTACTGAATGCTTCCTGTATTCAATCTAAACCTAGAAAAGCTGTGCACATATGAAGAGAACACAAACCCAGTACTGAATTATTTGGGATTGCAATGGTTGCTATTGACCGACTCCATATCCTCTGTAGAAAACACACACACACACACACACACACACAGGCGTTTGTTTATCTGCTGAGCTGCATCATCTGCTGTGTGCGTTTCAGGTTTTAGTAAATAACCCCACAGACTTCACAAACCTATATTAGAACTAGTATTGAATGCTCCAGAGTAACAGCAATTGCTGAGCAGCAGTGTTGAGAGTTCAATACTGGTTCTAATAGGAATTTCTGAAAGCCATCCAAGTTTTAAACCAGTGTTAAAACCAGATGAAGAGGGCGTTCTTTTGCCCCTGAAACATGCTGGTGTTTTTTTATGACCTTTTAACATTTAAAATCATCTTGGACTCCTATAGTGCTCCTTTTTGTATTTCTATGGTTTGAGCTACTGTTGTGTGCCCATCGAGGGAAGCCTTGTTGTGTGGGCGCTGCCTTGCCAGAGCTATTGCACTTGTTTGCCTTTTTCTCTCATCAGAAGACAGTTAAAAGTCAAAAATTTCCCAGCACCCGACTATGTTGTTCAGGAGTTTGCGTACCTAAAATTGACATATCTAAGATAAGCCTAGGTCTGAAATCGACTCAAGATTTTTTGCTAACTGAAAAGATCCCCATTTGCAGGCTGTGCAATAAAGGGAATTTGTTTAAGACTGGGTTCACACTGCAGCGATGCGGGAATGCTGCGAATCCGCTGCGGGTTCCCGCATCGCATGCCTCCCGGCGGCAGTTCACACTGCCCTATGCGAACTGCTGGGAGTGTCAGTGAAACGTTAATGACACCCCCAGATCAGTTCGCATATCGCAGTGCGATCTGCAAACTCGGACAGGAATCGGATCGCATGGTGCGGACACCCATGCGATCAGATTCTGGTACAGACCAAAAAAAAGGGTCCTGTGTAAGTTTGGGCCAGATGCGATGCAAATTCAGCCAGCCATACTATCTGTATGGCTGAACTCGCATTGCACAGAGATCGGATGTGATTTGCACTGCAGTGCGAATCACATCCAATCTCATCACCGCAGTAGTGTGAACCCAGCCTAAATGTCTTAGTAGTGTAGACTTATTGCTCCGAGCTTCTGGTCATCCTGGCCAGCACTAGAACTAACCTTGTATGCCTAATGCATTGTAAGGCTGTAAAAATGGCAAAGTGACTCATTAGCTAAAAACTGAAACTGTTTGTAGCCATGCAAAAATCCACACCGCTGAGATGCTGAAAAGACCAGTGAGCCACTACAGACAGGAACAGTTAGCTGGAAAGTTAATCTTAAAAGTCAAGTAAAGACAGACTTCCACTGCTGACATCTCATGAAAAGCTGATTGAATGGCTGCCATGTGATTCAATAACTTAAAATATACTGCCACCAACATGCTACAGGTATGCAAGTCAGGAGATCTGACTTGCCTAGCTAAATACCTTTCTTAAATCGGCATATAACACACCCTTCCCAGAGATAGGAGATAGAGGATAGAGGATAGAGATATATCATGCGTGTTATATGCCGATCCCCGCTCCACTGATTGCGAGCCAAGCGAGTGCCGCCGACATACACAAAGCCGAGTGTACTCGGCTATTCTCGGCTCCTCTCATATTCATGCCCAGTCCCACCATTGGTTTTGTCTAATGTCCATCATATGGGCGGGTCAATTTTAAATAATCAGCCTGCCTAGGCAAGGCTGCAGATGGACATTTAAATGCAAGTTTTTTTCCTTAAACTTCCCTCCTAAACTTGGGGGTGGCGTTATACGCCGATAAATATGGCATCTGTTCCAGGCATTATTAAATGCAAGGACACAGCAATTTCTGCCCTTGTATCTTTCGCAACAAGATTCCTATAAGCAAGGTGGTACAGTTTTTACCTTGAATCCAATTCTTGGCACAGGGGTCCATGTAATAATTATGGTGGTCTCGGTAACTTCTGTGTTATACGGAGGAATAGATCCAACTGGCTCCACTGCAAAAAATAAAAATAAAATTTACAAAAAGCCAAAGACCAACAGGAGAGTGCATTATAATTAATGGACAATACAATAAATTGCATTTGCTTCATAGCAGTAGGAGGGTAGCTAAGAAACTACTTTAAAGGCCACCAATGAGGACTAGGCTTTGAAGAATCTATTTTAAAATAGCTTGAATATCTTAAATTAGCTTTTGTTCCATAGCTAAAAACAGAATTATAAATTTTCCACTGTGGAGATGGTAAATGCAATCCTGTGAAAAGAATATATATTTTTTATTACATACAGTCTTTTTGCATAAGATCCCCCATAACTGTATACAAAAAAAAAAAAATCTAAAGCAAAGTCTTCTCATCAAGAATCCAGGATATAGTAAACATCTGTCTCTATAGATGCAGTGTGACACACCACTGTGTTTACCAAAGGGATGTCTGGGGCCTGTTTACTAGTCTGTTCTCAGAACCCTTTTCCAGGGTCCGTGCTTAGAACTTTTCCCATGAGGTTAGTTCAACAAGACATTTGCCTAAAACTACATCCTGCAGACTGCTTGAAGTGGTTAGGCCTCCATCGCCAAGATCACAAAATATTCCGCTACGGTTTACATGTCCAACAAACCCTGCAAACCTACAACCCACTTTGCTATTTGAAGTTTTCAGGGTATATATTTAAACACCACTCGAGTGTTCTTCAAACTACAAATTAAACTGAAAATAAAAAGCGTGAGGTGTGTACCTAGTTAAAGGACATTGGAAGAATACTAGCTGGACAGTGAGACATTCCTAGAATACTGGATGGTTTAACCAGTTCATTGACAATACACTAAAATAGCAGTGGAGAGGGAGAAGTCTGTAACCAATTTATAGCCTGGGCACAGAAGAGGTTTTGCGGCTGCCCAGAAAGTCTTATCTGATTAAAGCATACACAGCAAGAATCTGTTTGATCCTAGCATTCAAGCTTATTTTATGAAGTGTTATGTGGATGCTTAGAGGGTAAAAATCTTTGCACATTTTCCTGGAACTTTTATTACAGCATCCAAACAGACATCTGCACACAAATGAAAAAATGTGTATATATATATATATATATATATATATATATATATATATATATATATATATATATATATATATATATATATATATATAGTTGAGTTTCCCCACAGTTTCTAAACTTTTACCCTGCATTAGGACAGCATTCAAATCTAGTTTACAACTGATATCAAGATATCACAGTAGAGACAATCCTGGAGGCTGTTGTTATTAGTATTTAAGATTTTGAGCAAAGATTTTTAAAGATGATGCCACGTGGATGTGAGCATGTAAGATATGTAAAATAGACGTCATTCCAATTTATCGGCAAAAGGAGAAAGTGATCGAGTGAGGTAGTAATACAGGTAGAGGTAGTAATACAGCAAGTACTCCAGAATGATAGCAGAAAGAAGTAACTTACATGTTGAGAAGATTCCTGTAGAGGGCTGACTCTGCTGATTTCCTTTAAGTGCAACCAGAGAAACCGTATACTCTTTTCCAGGCTGCAGACCCTTCAGTTTATAGCTTGTTGTAGTGGTGGGTATATCAAACTGGTTAGGCTGTCCACCACGGGTTTGACTCAGTGAAAGAACATAGCGATCAATCTTGGCTCGTGAAGGGGTCCATACAATAAGGACTGAAGATTCAGTCAAGTCTTCAAACTTCAAATCAGTTGGAGAGTCTAACTCTACATAGAAGAGAGGTTATTCATTCCTTAGAAGATATAGCAAGAGCTAAAAGCAATGTTTAATTGTAAAAACACCCCAAGTGCACAGAGAAACGCCGTCACTTTTACAAAATGTGCATTTAAGACTGGCATGACACAGGTTAAAGTATTATGAATAAGAATGGCTTGTTCCCACCATCCCCCAATAAGATTAAAAGCCAACCTGGGAAAATTACAGCTGAATGTTGAAGTTCAAATTCAATTGGACAAAAGAGCAAAATATATATATCTCATTATATTTGATATAGGTCACTAAAGTCAGTCCATAGTTTGAAAATATTATATGAAGTAGGATTCACCAGTATTTACTACAAGTATCATAGATACAAAAAATTTCCACAGAGAATTACTTATTCCCACCCCCATCAAAAATGCTACCTAGTAAACTCCAACACACGATCTATGACCATTACAATTTTTTATCCTATAAAAAAAAGGTATGTAGCTACAAACCCACAAATTTAAAAAAAGTCTGTCTGGGACAGCCATGCTAAAATCATTTAAATTGATTTAATTTAAAATTAATTTAACACATTAATACAGCCTGTTCCAAACTGCGTGTTTTTCTGCTGTTGCTTAAGAGTGCATTTAGGCATTGGAAATGCCTTATGACTATACAGTAAATGGACTGTGTCTGAGTGCAACATTTTTTCTATCACTTGCTTACCCAAGTCACTTCTTTAAAACAGAAGCAGCTACAGAGATGTGAACTTACTGGTTGAGAAATCTCCTACAAGAGGCTGGCTCTCTTGTCCGCGGCTGACTGCATAAACCTCAAATCTGTAGGTGGTACCAGGGCGCAAGTTAACAACTTCTGCAAAGGTACTTCGGCTCACTGGCAGGTTTTGAGTATCCCGACCGGACGGTCTAACTGGTGTCACTACAACACGGTAGCCAGACACATCACTTGCTGGAGCGCTCCATGAAATAGTTATCTTCATGTCAGTTGCATCAAGCAGTTGCAGATCAGTGGGTGATGGGACAGTCACTGTACAAAACAAACATGATTTTCAGGTTAATACCACTGGCCATCTGTAGAAGTTGCAGGCAATGTCTCATTCAGATTTGATACTTTATAAGTGAAGACTCTTTCAATTGAGCCTCCTTTTTAGACAGCAAATCTTCTTGAACTGAAAATTATAAATTTATATAACCAGCCAGTTAGTGGGCTTCTTAAAGGGGCGGAGCTGAATACATGTAGCAGACCACCCTGACTCCATCCTATTGGCTGGTGTTTGATAGCTGCTCGTCCCTCCCACCCCCAACATCACCGATAAATTCTGACAGCTACTCTCTCTCCCTGCACAGTCACATTACCAGACTGATCAATGTTATATGGTCTCAGCGCAGGCTACATATCACTATAACATTGAGCAGACTTGTAATGCAACTGTGTGCAGGGAGAGAAGAGCTGTACACACTATATCAAGTGTGTATAATATATATTATATTGTTTTTTAAAGTGGAAGTAAACCCTCCTATCGTTTTCAGTCAAGGAAGCTGCCATCTTGGCTCTAATTCTTCAACTGCCATAATGCTGCACATGTGATCAGTTATGACACCAGCCATTGGATGGTTTGAAAGATTGGTTGAGAGCACAACCAATGTGAAAGTTACATTCCCAGCATGCCGGAAATGCTAAGCGTTTTTGAAACTGGGTTTACTCCCGCTTTAAATATGGGTCCACTCCCAGGCATTTTAGCTTTTTGAATGGAGCTTTATGGTAATGAAACCAGGGCCATCCCTTAGTCTTGCACTTGCTAGAAATGTCACCCCCCATTTTCAGCAATGGAACCATTCAAATTGCTGCTTGAATAGACTTCTGAAATCGCAAGCCACAATTAAATTGGCAGGGCAAATCACACTAATGTGCAGCACGATATCAAAGCTGCACCGGTGTGAACAGGTGTTTAGTATATTGCTATGTAGGAGATACTACATTGCATACAGTCAGCCATCATGCAAGCATGTTAAAAAAATAAAAACACCCACAATCTTATATTTTAGTAAGCACACATATCCACTGAGCTTTTCCTAAAGAAAGGAAATAAAATGCTAAATTAGTCAGTTGGTCTGCCTTTACTTGTAAGTACTCTTGTAACGGACTACACCAATTACAGACATTAAGCCAAGATATGCACTCCAATCTCTTTCCAGCTCACGATCAATGAATATACAGAGTACCAGAATTTTTCCTTTCACCACAAAACCGTGCATAAATTAAAGTGCAAAGGCTTTGATTATTTGCAGCCACTACTAACAAACCATAAAGGGAAGCAGCCAAATATGAGGTATTAGACTGTCTACAATTAATTGCGGGCCTTGAATCACAGAGCATGTTCAAGCCGTTAAAAAAATTCTATATTCTCATCCATCACTTCAGACATATTACAAATATATAGAGTGCCAAGATAAGCATGCCAGCACAGAAGAAAAACACCAGTGAAACTTCTATTTACTTCTCTTTTCACTCAGGAAAGTTTCCTCCAGGCATCTGACCCTTAACCTCTATGCACTGAGCGCACGCAAATGAGACCTCAGCATCCAGGCCTTGGCATTAAGCGGCTGAATATTTGTACGCAAAGCACCGACAGTGCTGTGCCAAGAGTGTGTGCGCCTTGTGTGCTCCCGACAGCGACCGACAGCTCGCAGAAAGTTCCCAATCATGTGACAGTCAATCACGGCAGTCATGTGGCCATAAGCCCCGCCTTCCGACACAGTAAACCCACAGCAAGATAGTTTGTCTTTGGCCCCTTTCACACGGGCAGATAGAATTGTGATTTTAGCTGCAGACAGATGAAGTTATCTACCGCAGCTAAACGCACACAATGCTTTTCTATGGCCCCGTTCACACACTGCATTTAGCAACAGTTTGGTTACATGCAGTTTTGTGCAGACAGAAAAAAAAAAAAAGCTAAAAGTTGACTGTGTCCAGGAACGATTTAACGCAGCTATCTACACAACTGCAGGTAAATCGCAGTGTACCATTTCTCCTGCAGATAGCAGCGGCAAGAAAGAAAGAAAAAACAGGAAGCACATCAGAAATGGCAAGAATGTTCCAATGCAGCCGCTTGTAAACACAGCTAATCGCAATGTACAACTGCAAGTAAACGTTGTGCCAGGATTCCCTGAATTTCAAAATAAAACATGCTTTTAAACAGTGGCAGAACAGCCCCCTGTGTGAAAGGGGCCTTAAACGAATGCAGCCATCACATCTAACAATTGGCAAGCTTAAAATATAATAAAGGTTTGCTTTTGGGCTCAATACTGATTTAAATGCATCCACTGCTATATGTTCCAACTTGGCGATGCTTAAGAGCTAGGACTGCACATTACAGAGGAGCCTCGTCAAGGCAGTGTGGCTTCCACATAGATTTGCAAATGTGTGCAACTAAATTGGGGTGGTTGCCATTCTCTACAGATTGCTTGCTAGATCTGGCATGGGGACACAGATGCATTCAGCTACCATTGGGCTCTTGCTTGGCTTCTAGCGGTCCCTACGCCTTTAGGGAGGAGTGCCATCTCCCTCCAGGAATACCTGCTCTTAATTTCTATATGCTTCAACTTGGAGTCGCAGCGACTGATGCGACTCGAGTGCCAGAGCATAAGACATTCCAAAGTCACGCTAGTGCGAACCAAGCCTAAGAGTTGGCATTGCTCTTTACAGGGGAGCCTTGGTGAGGCATTGTAACGTGCACATATTAGCAACTGAAAACCACTTATTTTTTAAATGTAAAAAATTGTTAGTGCTTTTTTTATTAATGCAAGTTAAGGGTACTGGGAAATCCTTAGTGTTAAAGTTTACACAGGTATGTAACTGCTCTACCTTGTTGTGGTGTTCCTGTGGTTTCCTTCTGGATGACAATTGGATTACTCTCCTGACTGTCCTCCACTGCATAGATTGTTATATTGTATTCAACACCTGGGTAAAGGTCAGTGAGGGTTACTGAAGTAGCAGTGTCTGGGAGGATAAGTTCTGTGCTGGCTCCTTCCACAGTTGGGGTATAGACAATTCTGTAGCCTGTGATAAAACAGAAAAATATCAGTAACATTCTGAGACCAGCAGCTTTAATAAAATGTCAACCTAGTCATACAGCAGCCATTCACTGACTGTCTCCATCAGAGGTTAATTGTTAATTAATGCCGGAGGATGGCTAAAATGGTAGCTAAAGACCCTAAATGGTGGCAGACTTTGCATGTGTGATCCAGCTACCAAACCAAAGATGGTTGTAAAAACCATGTAGGTTTAAGCTTGTGTCCCAGTGAAAGAGAATCGATGAGACAACAACTTATTCTGGGGGGGGGGGGGGGGGGGAGAAGGGCAAAGCACTACATAGCGAAGCTTTTACCAGTAATGGGAGCTTGAGGTTTGGTCCAGCTGACCATAATAGATGTATCATCAACGTGTTCAATGTTGTATTCGGGAGGGCTGTCAGGTGCTGTAAAAAAAAAAAAAAAATAAATAAAAAATTGAAGATATCTACTGAACACACACACACACACACACACACACACACACAGTCCATAAATGAACTACCTAATTGCAAATTAATTAGGCAGGAGGAAGGACTCACCAGTTGTCTGAGAAGTGGACAAGATTAAGCTTCTTTCTCCCTCCTCACTGATCTCAAACACATTGACAACGTATTTACGTCCTGGCAGCAGGTCTGGGATACTGACAGAAGTAGCAGTGTTGGGGAGATCTAAAATAATAATTTGTCATAAAAACAAACATCTCAAGAGTAGCCCACAAAAAGTATATATTGTCAATTAAGTAATCTGGACATTATACAGATAAATCGGTAAAGGCATACAAACTCAAGCTTAATTAAAAAGCAGATATAAAATAAAGGTGCATCTGTGCACTACCATGTCTAACTGAATATCAAAGACCTTGTTGACACTTACCCAAGTAGCGCTTTTCTTCTCCCTCCTCGCTGAGCTCATATTCCACACGGAATCCAGAGACTGTGTCAGATGCAGAGACCCAAGACACCACAAAACTGCTTGAGGTAATCTCGGTCACAGACTCTGAAGTGGCCACCAGTGGTGGTAGAGGAATGGTGTCTCCGGACTGAGACTGACCTGTATAAAAAGGAAGATAAATTAAAAAAAAAAAAAAAAAAAAAATAATAATAAAAAATAAAAATAAAAAACACAACCCCACACCACACACAAACAATTCACCAGTTCCAGCTTTTCTGCAAATTTTTCTGAAAAAACAAAACAAAAACAAATTGAAGACCTAAAGCAGGGATATGCAGTTAGCGGACCTCCAGCTGTTGCAAAACTACAAAGTTCCATCATGCCTCTGCCTGTCATGCTTGTTGCAGTCAGATTCTTGCTATGCCTCATGGGACTTGTAGTTCTGCAACAGCTGGAGGTCCGCCAATTGCATATCCCTGACCTAAAGTATCCATAACAGACCTTCCCTACATCTTTGGGGGGGGGGGGGGGACAAATGGCTAGGTTAAAAACTACTCTCCCATCACTGATAACAGCGGAGAGCCATTTCTTTGTTCTGTAATGTTGGATTAGCCTTTTATCTACAAAGCAATGAACTGAACAGATTAGCAAACCAAAATTCTTTGAAGGAAAGCTATAGCTATAAATCACTTGATCCTTCCCGGGAAGCTCTCTGCAACCAAAACGGAGCAACCATTTTTTTTTTCCCCAGCTAAAATAATTTCTCAATTACCCATTTTGCAATATTACTGGTTATTTGCAACATTTTTATAGCTGGAATCACATTTAAATTGTTAATCACGTGGCTGCTTTTGGGTTTATGGCCATTGCAATTTACACACTGCAGGCAGATTTTTTTATGCTAGCCATGCAAATGGAACAGTTTTGTCCCCTGGTGAGCCTAATCTCACCTAATTAAAAAATAAAGTTCTGCTCAACCCACATATCCATTCAAAAATACTAGTATGGGGTCATATTAACCTGCTATGCTCACTTAGAGGAACAATAAGTACAATCTTTACAGCACTACTCTCAGTGCAAGTCTATTAGACCGCTTAAGAAAAGTTCATCAATCATGGGTGTAATGCCAGGCTCCTTCAGACTGGTCAGTGTAGCTGCCTGCTCTTGCCGCCAATATGGGCAGGCAGTTACTGGAGGTCCTGGAAGATCAATGACCTATGCGGATGCTCACCAGCGCTCTCATAGTTCATGGAAAAAAAAAAAAAAACACAAACACACACACACACACACGGTTGTTGGTACTTGTCTATTCATTCACAGAAATCTTTAAATTTTGACAGTGGCTGTGGGGAGAAGATCAGGATGTTCAATGCAAACTAGACTCCTGCTGCACCTCAACATCAAGTTTACATTTGCAAGGGCATCAAATTCAGGAGCAAGGCAAACTCAATGCTTTCAGCAGAAAATAAATAAATCTTGCATTTGCAGTCAGTCTGGATGTGCTTAATCAAAAATGTAATTTGTTGAAGTAGTTTTAAAAAAGTGACTATTTGCATATTAAACCTGTCTGGGTTTCTGGTTACCTGGGGAGAAGAGGAAGCTACTTTGCAGCACAGTGGGTTAATGGTAGCACTTCCACCAGGCATCACCAGGGTTGTCAGTTTGAATTCCACGTTCTCCCTGTACCTGCGTGGGTTTCCTCCTACACTCATAAGGAAGGTTTATTGGATGTCTAATTTGGCCCTAGTATGTGCATGCATGAAAGTGAATTGGGGACCTTAGATTGCAAGCTCCTTGAGGGCAAGGACTGAGGTTTGTCACCGCTATATAATTATTATATTGATACATGAAGATGATTAAACATTTATGTTGCCACTTTACATTCTGAAAAGGTGTACTTAAAAGCTGGATTCCAAGCAACACACACATACACACCTGAAAATACATGTGTGAACCTTAGCTGCCAACATGTGTTATGCTCTTTGAAGAGCTTTATGACCCAGGACTTAACTGCCAGACAGCACACACAGCTAAATCTTGTACTGCAGCAGCACAGATTAGGGTGGACACAGATGGATCAAAATTGAGGGCACGTTTGGGATCCCAGTTTGTGTGGCTGGAAGAATCTGTTAATTTTGCTTCATTCAGCCTGCTGCGTGAAGGGGGGGGGGGGGGATATAAAACACACACACACACCAGAGCCAGTTAAAAAATCAAGAACATAACAGCAGCTTACTAACTGGACAAAAGGAGGCATGGAGAGTTAATCTGCTTGTTCTGCTTTCTCTTGTTGGCACAAGAATACAGCAGAGCTCAGCTGACTCCTAGCACTGGACCTCCCCCTGCACCAGTCTTCTGTCAAATGGGTTTTCAGGTTTGTGAAGACAAGTGCCTAAACTATTGGGAAAAAAAAAAAATCTATATTTAATCCATCTTCCTGGAGCCAACTTGATGAAAGTACTTACTTCCTAGGGTGGTGGAGGTGGTTGTGAAGTCAAATCGGGTGACTTCCTTCTGTCCAAGATGCAAGACACTTACAAGCTGTCCCTCATACACTACTCCAGGCTTCAGACCAGAAATTGTATAGGAATTCAGATGTCCTGGAATGGTGGCTTGTTTCCAAACAACTTGCTTGTTTTTCTAGAGAGTAACAAAAAAAAAAAAAAAAAAAAAAAATTATAAAAAAAAGAAGAAGAAGAAGGATACAACATATTTAATAATAACTTTTGCAAAAAGACATACAAGGATCAAAAGGACTGACCCTGCTTCAAAAAAAAAAAAAAAAAAAAAAAAAAAAAAAGTAAAACCTACACCACATTAGAGGTCGACCGATATGGGTTTTTCTCTGGCCGATGCCGATATTTAGAAATCATGGCGGCCGATAGCCGATATATGATGCTGATTTTTTTGGGCCGATATGTTAGGCCGATTTTATTTTATTTATTTATTTTTAATCCCCCCTTGATCTAACACACCTTTCCCACTGGGGCGTTTTTTAAGGCGCTTTTGGGCTAAAAATAGCACCTGTAAAGTGCCTGCAAAATGGCTCCCCTGCAGTCTGTGTGAAAGACAGAGTGCTTTCACACTGAGGCGATGCGCTGGCAGGATCTTAAAAAAAAAAGTCCTGCAAGCAGCACATTTGGAGTGGTGTATACCGCTCCTCCACCACTCCTGCCCATTGATATGAATGGGCACCACTGCTGAAGCGCATGCAATGCGATTTGGCAGCGGTGCTTCATGGGCGCATTTAACCTCTTCCTTGGCCGCTAGCTGGGTTATATGTGCCCCACTAGCAGCCAAATAGCACCGCTAAAATGATGGTAAAGAGCCGCTAAAACTTGCGTTTTACCATCAACGCCTCCCCGCTCCAGTGTGAAAGCAGCCTTCATAAGTGATACAGAAAATTTCTTACACTTAAAGCGGAGGTCCACCCTAAAATGGACCTTCCGCTCATCAGATTCCTCCCCCCCCTCCGGCGCCACAATTGGCACCTTTCAGGGGGGAGGGGGGTGCAGTTACCTGGATAATCCAGGTAACTGCACCCACTTCCGGGCTAGCTCTCTGCGGAAAGGGGCGTACATTACGCCCCTTTCCGCAAGTGCCCGCCCCCTTCCGCAAGTGCCCCGCTGCCTGCTGGGAAACACACAGATCCCAGAGGCAGCGGGGACCGTCCTCATTGCGCAGCGCGGCTCGCGCAGTAGGGAACCGGGAAATGAAGCCGAAAGGCTCCATTTCCTGATTCCCATACCCAAGATGGCGGCGGCAGCACTCGAGTGTCGATCTAGAGATCGGCTTCGGGTGCCGACATCGCGGGCGCGCTGGACAGGTAAGTGTCACTATTTTAAAAGTCAGCAGCTGCAGTATTTGTAGCTGCTGGCTTTAAAAAAAAAAAAAATAAAAAAAAAAAAAACGCGGAGTCCCGGCAGACTCCCACTTTAAACATTTATTAAACAAAACAAACCTCCAATCAGTTTACTTGTATGTATGATCTAGATTTAAAAAAAAAAAACTATATATTAAATAAAAACGGGTAGTCAAAACTTTTGGACAAAAAAAAAAAAAAAAAAAAAACAAAAAAGGGCTAAATTTACTGTTTTTTTTTATTTTTTAAATGGTGTATATTTTCCCCCAAAAAAATGCATTTGAAAGACCTCTGTGCAAATGCCGTGTGACATAAAATATTGCAACAACCGCTATTTTATTCCCTAGGATCTCTGCTAAAAAAATATATATAATTTTTGGGGGGTCTAAGTGATTTTCTGGCAGAAAATACAGGATTTTTACTTGTAAGCAACAAGTGTCAGAAAAGATTTAGTCTTTAAATGGTTAAACTGAGAACTTCTACACACAGAGATGACTTCATTCAGAAGTGTAAACATTGTATCATTTAGTTCTTTTCTTGGCAGCCTGCACAGAGAGGAGGAAAGTGTTGCTATGACGACTCAGGCAACTCACACTGACTTCTTACAGAAGTCATTTCAAAGTCCCGCTGTAGAATCGGCTTTTTATCAACACAATCGGCCGATGCCGATTATTTAAAAAACGGCAAATATCGGCCGGCCGATATATCGGTCGACCTCTACACCACATTACTGGTATTTTGGATGCACTGCAACAAGCATGGTAAGCAGAAGTTGTTTGTCACAGCTGTGCAGTGTGGTAACCCTAAAACCACATTATACCCATTTTGAAAGCTAAAATGGCTGGAAGTTTTAGTTTCAGACAAACATGCCAATTATTGTAGGTCCCATTATGCCCATTGCACTTCTAATGTGCCCTACTCATCCCCAAAATAAGACCTGAAACAATTTTGAGCTTTACTGAAGCCTATGTGGATCATAACAATCTGAGCATTTACATCAACTACGAAAACATGTTGGGAAGCATCCTTTTAGCTTTCCATAATTATCTGTGTGCACGTTGATCATGGTCTACAATCTATTTCTAGATTTATGGCAAAAATAAATGAATGGAGGGTCTAACCCTGAGGTTAAAGTGGTTCCAAAAAGGTGAATCGGTGAATCATTTTCTACCCTAATGCATTCCCCGCATTAAGGAAACAAAAAAAAAAAAAAAAAAAAGAAGATCATTTTTATTTTTCTCTCCACACCCCAGCAGCTGACAGAGGTTAAAAATGGTTCAATTTGTGGTCTATATGCTGAAAAGCGCTCGTCAAGAAAATAAATCAAACAGTTAAGAAATGTCATGCAAAAACATCAGAAATTCTATGAACAAAGACAGGATATTCTGCAGCCAAACACCTGCTGTTTTATTAAAGTGCCAAACAGTCAAATACTAAAAATATTGCAGCAGGGAGGCAAATCAAAGAGCTAGAACTACGAGCCTGATGCAATCTCAGAACCAGACTTCACAAAAAAAAAAAAAAAAAAAAAAAAAAAAAAAGGTAAAACTCTCAGAATAAGGATGGGTGGTCTGTTTTCCTACAGCACTTGGGATTTTCTAACAAAAGCAAAAAGGTTAGAGCCAATAACCGTCATTATCAAACTCTCCAGGCAGGGATATTCAAACAGATCTCAGTACTTGAAGATACCAAAGATGGTTTCCAAGAATTCCATCAATCTTTCAATTATCTATATTTCTCCGTTTGCCAAACATTACACAAACCACTTGTACTTGTTTTGACCTAGCTAAGATTGTAAACAGAGGGGAAAAAATAAAAAATATTCAAGGCTGTCAGTGAATGCAGATTTGTGCCACCATTCCCAGGTTTTCTGAAAGTTAAAGGGTCATTTTTTGTCACTATAAAATTCCCTTCTCATTAGGGAAGAATTTACATTTTAGGGAATGCTAGCCATTGGACCACTGTGGGAGAGAGGGGATTCATCAAATTGAATGAGATAGTGTTGCAGTATATAAAATGATGTTTTTTTTTTAAAGGGGTTGTAAAGGTTTTTTTCTCTTAGATAAAATGTTATACTTGCCTGCTCTGTGCAATGGTGTTGCACAGAGCAACCCTGATCCTACTTTTCTGGAGTCGTCACCCCCGCTTCTGGCCTCTGTCCCCCCACCCCTGCTGGCTCGTTTCAGAGTCCCACTGCTGTCTCCATGACACAGACAGCGAGACTCGGCCCTGCATCCCCCAGTCACTGGATAGGATTGACAGCAGCAGGAGACCATGGCGCCTGATGCTATCAATCTGTCCAATGAGGAGAGAATGCATAGCGCAGAGCTCAAGGGTGCACTACATACATTAGGGCACTTCTGAGCTCTGTGCTACATACATAGCTCAGGGGTGCGCTGCGTGCAGAGTACATCCTTCCACAGCCACTTAGCTCTTTATCCCCCCATCCACATCTCATTTTCACCCCCCACCAATACCTCCCCTCACACTGTAGATGGACCTGCCTCTCAGTTCATCCAGTGGGGACATCAGAATCTGCACCTGCTTATCCCTTGTCCCCATCTTGCACTCAGTGGGAGGCACCCAGGAGCTCAGATCTGTGGGAGCCAAACTCACTTGTAAACACAGAAGTCTGGCTTGTGTTTACAAGGAATAGTGGTGAGCAGGGAGCAAAGGGCTCGAGTCAGAGGTGGTGGAACCAAGTTCCACCAAGTTCTGCTTGAAACCAAACAGATATCAAAGTTTACTTACAGGTTTCCAGCGAAGGACATATTGCTTGATGTGTGTCTGCTGGGGAGCAGTCCATTGAATGGGGTGCGAGTTGGGATGGTTGGCACTTTCAGTGATGATTACTTGGACAGGTCCAGTTCCAGCTATCACAGAAATTAAAATGCACAGAAGCAGCTTTATATAGAGAACACATACAAACGTAAGAAGTAAGGGCTTGCTGTATAGCCCAGACTACTTTAATATTTTAGTACCATTTCATTTAGAACATTCCCCCTCCCCACAACATAAGGGCAATTAGCAAAATTTTTACAGAGCATGAGAATTACAAAAATAAAGGCCATCCACACAGGTAGGGGGGTAGGTGTTCCTTCACAAATGGAAGCAGATTTCACAACTCTAGTTTCAACAAACGCCACTTTTTTTTTTTTTATGTGAAAATGACCGGCAAATAGGTGAAGGCTGTTTTCCAGCCCAGCATTACTGCTGTGTTGAAAGAACATATTAATAATTAACCAATTGTAGCACAGCTGACATGTGAACATCTAAAAAAGGTTGTTCCTGGAAGCTTTGGTGATTGAAGTATTGCAGAGAAGGACAATGGCCTGACCTTCATCCCTCATTCCAGGGTTAGTTTATTTAATTTTCAAATCAGTTTTAGTTCATGAAGCCTCATCTTAAAAAAGGATAAAAACTCTTACTACATCCGAGTCAGAAAATTAGCACAAAAACAGAATTCCCCAGAATAAAAATATTTTACCTGGGTAGGAAAGAGGTTGGCAATGCCATTCACCAATTCCCTTTCCATAGCAGTAACACTGGTAACTGACACCATTTGAAACTTTCTCCCAGGAGTCACCAATCTGGTAGAATTTTCGGGATTCCGTTTCCTGGCACTGATCTGAAATGCATTTAGATGTGATTTAATATATCCAATGAAAAAGTTTGTTATACATAAAATAAAAATGTACAACAGTGGATTTCAAAATAAAAAAACACACATGCTAACCAACAGTACAATGGGAGGAGTGAAGTGACCACATACATAGACATTTGCGAATGAGAGCTCTGAAGAAGTCATACCCGTGTTAAAAAAGCCTGTATAAAGTTAGCAGAATTAACTTAGACAAGCTATAGTATGACGGATTTTAGAAATCCCTGACAGATTTTACTGTAAAACATAAGCAGCAGGATTTAGCCTTTGTGGTGAAAAAGTTTAAAACCCAATGTATTTGTGGTAGACAGTCAAAGATAAAAAGGCTGATGCACGGTGCAACCAGTCTGGTTTTAGCAATATTGTGCTATGCTACTAGAGAAGCTATACAGCCATGCCGTGACAAGGGATGGGCATCTGTCCAGGGCACTGTGGTATCATGCAAGGCAGGAGGGAGGGGTTGGTTTGCGCTAAGAGGAGGGAATTTAAAGCGGAAGAGTAGAGTATTTGTACAAGGAGGGGCAAATTATTTTTGAGGCGGTGGTTTGCAGGATGCAGTTTGGCACGTTCACCCTGCGCTCTAGATGACCTTGTCCTGGCCCTGCAGCCATGTCTCCTGAGTTCTTGTGGATCAATTAGTGTATTACATGTTTCTAAAGGTGCCATGCACACTAGCTTAAGCATTGTTTCTACAGGAGTTTTGTGTTCTGCCTGTAGAACCAGCTCATTGTTATCCAATGTGTCCACATTAGGACCATTACAGGCATATTTTAGGCTCAATGTTTCAAGGCAGGAAAAAACCCTTCTGGTTGTTTGATTGGAGCTTGCATGGCAGAATACATAAAACTCTTCTAAACTTTACCTAAAATGCTCTATATGAGCGTTTATGGCCAATAGAAATTTTTTTTTTTTAAGCCCAGTGTACATTGAGCCTAGAACAGAAGGGGACCACATGGGGATACTTTTACAGTCAAGAATGTTCATCGTTTAGCTAGAAACAGTGACCTTCATATGTACACAGCATCAGTTGTCTTTTTGTACTGTGCCCCGAGATAAGTCAGCCTATTGAATGCTAGCCAAGGAAAACAGATGGGAATTCAGAGTTTATCAACCATTGATTGAATAAACAGATTAGAGGTTGTCCTAGGCTTTGACCTCACCCACCCCCGCACCGCCTAAATTATTATTTTCCAGACTGTCTGCTACCATGGAAGAACATAAAATGATACCCAATAAAGGTTTGATGAACAGAAAAAACACCAAGCAACTTATAAACTGGCATAACAGGAAATGCATGTTAATTGACAGATCTACATGGTTTCACTTTACCAGTCCCCATAATCCGACAGGAGAAAACAAGTGGACCTTTAGAAAAGCCTAATATTTTTCTCACTTTCAAAAACAGAAAAGTGTAAACCCCTTCATTGTAGGAAGTTTAAATGCCCAATATTGGCACTACGGATTCCTAACAACTGGAACTTTTGTAGTTCAATTGCTTCAAAACAAAGCCTAATATTGTTTTCCAGTTAAATTGACTTTTTTCCCCTCTCACACAAAGTTATGAACGCTTCTGCGTCACAAGAATAAAAAAAAACAAAGAAATCTGTAGGGGTCAAGGGAAAATACTGGATTAATGGTAAAAGGGGCATGGCCAAAACCAGTCGACTTGGACAGCTTGGCGTTACATGGCCAACATATTGCAGAGATACAAAGATATTTGCTGCTTAAGTTTTCATGGCAGTCATGTATAGTATATTATACTACTGCACTTCAAAAACAATAAATAAAATTAAGCAGAGACACTGCTGTGAAACTTGAAGTCGCCCAATTTATATACCTGGCTCCACAAAGCAAATAAACTGGTCATGAGTCACTTACCAACAGCATCGCACTTCCATCTACCACGTCCTTGACCAAAGCAGGTGCAGTTCATCAAGTGCCCCTCCTCATGATATTTGTTGAAAGACTGATTTATATCATAGGTAACACCGTCCACGATGCACTGATCTGTTCCAGAAGTGAACATATGAAAAATATTAGATTTTACAAGTTTAAGAAAAGCAAATTTACAGTTTTAGAGAACACATCCTTTAAGATTTCTGGTTGGCACATAGGATTTTAGGGGGGGGCAGCATTCTGAATTTCTGTACCTTATACAAAAGACGTGGTGGCAAACAAAAAGGTCATTCGAAATGACTTTTAAACCAGATTTAGGAGGATATATATATATATATATATATATATATATATATAAAAAAACACAGGAGGTGCACGCCAACCCCCATAGTTGGCCATTTAGCAACATGAAAACATGCAGTCTGGCAGCATAGAGGCGTTTATACAAAATGCTATGGAGACAGAATCTAAAATGTTCTTGCCAGACAGCAAGTTATTTGATGCTCGAGAACCTAGCCCTTCACAGCACCATTTACAAAATGCACAAGTTGGCAGTTGCAGAATTAAATCTTTCAATGTGGCTATACATAAGGGAGAACAAGATGCCAATCTAAATGGCATTTGTTATATTTGGAAAGATAAATATTCTCCACTCATTCCCACAACCTTAGTGTCAAAGTGTAGAAAGAAAGAAAGAAAGAAAGAAAGAAAGAAAGAAAGAAAGAAAGAAAGAAAGAAAGAAAGAAAAAAAAAAATTCTTATTGACTGAAACGCGGAAACATCAAATCTGTCGGCTGACTGAACACTTTAACCCGGCCATGTGTAAAAATGAAAAAGTTTTTGTAATCCATGTATATGGGTCCATTATAGAGCTTGGCGCCTGAGCCAAAACAGTTAGATTATACAGAGGCGGTAAACCCATTTATAATGATGCACATATGGGAAATCATACCAAGGGATATCAATACATTCATCTGATTTCTAAGTGAGTGCTAAATTGGTAGGATAAAATAAATGACTCTTGGATAGTGTGGCTAACCGTCTTTTGTAGGAGCACCAAAGGAAAACCTTTGCAGAGAGAAATGGGTGGGCTGGCATTTTTTTGCCATCTTTCTGAAAAAAATGGCCACTTGGCTGCCATGCTGATCCAATGGCTTGAAACAATATTTAAACCCCCAAGAATAGATTGTAGGTTACCGGGGCTTATAAAGGGGATACATTGGTTTTCATTTTTAGGTCAATGTCATTTTCAGCAAGTACAGAAAACCTCTATTAATATTGTCAGAAATGCAGTATCTGTTCTCATCACCAGTGATCCAGTGGAGGTGCTGTGCTACCATCCTGACCTGACTGGGGTTGGTGGCTATGCAAATCCGCTGGGGTGAAGGGGACCTGCAAGGTTGGTATCTGCAGAAACTGAATCTTGAGTGCCTGAACATAATTGGGGGACAGGAGCAAGTTCTCCCAGAAAAGGACTGGAAGTGTCCATTACCTCCTAGTTTGAGCTGCCTACCTCGTCTGGCCATGGGCTAGGAAGGCAAATCCGCAGTGTCTGAGCCACTTGGGAGTGGCAGCCCAAGAGGAGTTCTTAGTAACACTTGGGTGTGGGACCCCCACAGTGAAAAGAACTCCTGGTCACAGGCAAAGCTTTTTCTGCACTGCGCCTTTGGCTTACCAGGCCTCAGGGCCTAGGCCAATGCACAATTTGGGCAAGAACATTATGTACAGACAGTGCAAAATTAGATGGTACAAGTAAATTACCACCTTTTATCCCCCCTCCCCCACACACTAACTAAACTCCATCTCAAATTCAGATCCTCAATTTGTACACATTAGATTTACCTTTGAGCTGGGAATAGGCAATACAGTTCCATTCACCACGGCCATTGCCAACGCAAGTACACCTCATCATGTGACCTTGATCATGCATTTTGTCCCACTGATCACCAATACGATACATAACACCATCATTGGTTGTGCAAATTTCTTCATGAGCTAGAATTAAAAGAAAACAGTTTAAAAAAAAAAAAAAAAAAACACTAATGCATAGGGATTCAAATTATTGGGGAAGTGTGCTCCTAGGATATTCACACATGATTCTCTTCAGCGTTTGATATTCCTTACCCCCTATTCTAAAAACAGGAAAGGAACTATAGTACCAAATAAATCAGTTTTCAAAAATGTTCTCTAGATCTGCGCAACAGCTGATAGAGGGGAGAACTAAACCGGAAAAAAAAAAAAAAAAAAAAAAAAAAAAAAAGCCAACACCGAAGATATCCAGATACACATAGCAATAAACACTGAATATTAACACAGGCTATATTCAACTCTACTGCATTTTAATTTTCAGTTTTAAAAGTATTCCCACCTGCCATGGGGCAGAAGCCAAATTTCTGGTCCACGTCATAGTTTAAGGTAGTGCCGCACCACTTCATATTGTCACGGCGGCCCTCTGATGTGCAGTCTGTGTAGTTACGATTGTTGTACAAAAATGGGAAGTGGCAGAGAGCTCCATTGGAATTACCACCTCGTGTTTGAACCATTGCTTAAAATAGACAAAAAGGCAACAGTAATATAAATTATGCTTTCAAAATTGCTACAAAGTTAATTGTTTTCCATGCAATTCTCATTCTGTCTTTATAATTTGTACATTGACGTTGTGTACCAACTAAGGCTAATAAATGGTTATATTTGGAAATACTTGCAATTAAGCCTCTAGTACTTCTAAGTAGTTGGCACAGAATCTTACCACGCTGCTCGGTACAGAAAGAATACTTCTTGTCCTCATCATAGTTGGAGGTGGTTGAGCACCAGAGCTCGCCATCTTGGCGACCTTCTGTTGTGCAGTAGTAGTAGGTTTTGCCATCGTGGATGAAAGGGAAGGCACATGGGTCACTATTTGAATTGCCTCCATAAGTCCCGACGGCAACTGTTTAAAGAATATGAAAACCATTGTCTATACATTGCAAAGTAAATTTGAATAAATATTCTTAGAAGAGGAAAAAAACAAAAAAAACAAACACACACACACACACACACACACACACACACACACAAACTGGACTTACCACTTTCTTCACAGCTGACACCATTGCCCAGACAGGTGCAGAGCATCTGCTGACTTCCCTGAGTTTTGATCCATTTCATGCCCACAGAATAGAGGACTCCACTGTCAGCAACACAGTGCTCAATATCTCGCACAGCTGGGTAGATATTTATTTGTGCACCAGATGCAACACCAACTCCTACAATAATAAAAAGTAGAACAAAAAAATAAAAAAAACACACTTAATTGAGGTCATACTCAAACGCTAAAGCATTAAGTAAAATTAGTCTGAAACCTGCTAAGACCATCCAGATTTGCAACAGGCAGGAATTCCACAATTGTCCCTCTTTTGCAGCTCAGGTGTGAACATTGCGGTTAGTTATTGACAGTAGGAATTTCCAGCTAGCAACCAGTAGAAGGAGCTAGCCAAGAAGCCTAGGCATGCCCAAGGAGTGTGGGACTATCTGGGAGGGTATTGGGCACTGGATCAGTACCTATTGGCATGACCCGTATAAATTGAGGAAAGTTGTTGGGTGGGACTGGAAAATACCACACGACATTTGCTGCATGGATTTTGTTACCATTTAACCCAAACAGTTAATTGCTTTAATTAGAAACCACCGTATTTAGGCAATTTCTCGGAGATGCCACCCTTTCCAATTGTACATAGACAAAAACAGGTTTAGCTGTAACCTGTTAAACATACAGAACTACTGATTGGTTCATTTTAAAATGTACAATTGCCTGTGCCTCTAAACATTAATAACCTGTAAGAATGTTTGTGTTGGAATACCAGATCTAGTCTGGAAACGAGAGATATAGATAATTCTCCCCCCCCCCCCCCACACACAACCACTGAAGCAGTAGACCAAACCTGCCAGAACTCACCGGAAGCAGAAGAATGCCTCTCACACTTCCATTCACCACGCCCATTGCCTGTGCAGATACACTGCAGCAAGTTACCCCTGGCATCAGTCTTGCTCCAAGTATCTCCAATCCGGTAGGAGGTCCTTGTGTCCTGATCGTTACAGCGGTCTGCAATTTAAAAAATATATATATTTTTTTCTACTAAAATATCTATATATCCCCAAAAATAAATAAAAAGGTTCTATTGCCAAAAGCCTTGAACACATTTAGACGTAAAATTTTAACTTGTGGTCCCAAGAACAGTGTCCGATCAGGCAGCTCTTGAATCTTTTCTGACTCTTACTACAGCCGCATAGACAATAGGGGAGATTTCCTAAAAACTGGAAGCTGGTTATAACACCCCCAAAACAAACCAACACACCTGACAAAACCTGGAAGCCAATTTGTGTCTATGCAGAACTGCACTGGTTAGTAAAGCTTTAGTGGGCAAGATTTACTGATTCTGTTTAGAATTAGGGAATGCAGATAAAATTTCAATAAAACTGTCATGTACGAAAGTAATCCTTATGGGCATGCTGTAAATGCTAAAAAACTCAGTCAAATATTTGTAAAACAGCCAAGATGTTTCTCTTTTATCTACTACTCTGCAAAATACATTAAAAACAAGTGATAAGGAAGACAGTTCCCCAATGACCATACTTACAGAAGCAGCAGACAGAAACCTATGTGACTACTAGATTAGAAGGTCATTTACATTCCAATGAAACAATCCGGAGTGTAAAATGGTTTCCAAAAATAGAAGAAGACTCCTCAAAATAGATATAATGCAATTTCACCACATTTCAGTAGAGAACATATGCAGTCATGTTCCCTTACAAACATGTTCAGGAATCCATGTAATGGTTCAGCAGAGCAAAGGCTACAATAAGGAGTTCTATCCAAATGTCCATGAATTACCTGTTAATCTAATTCTAAGCAGCTAGCCTGCTTACGTCCCTCAGGTTATGGCAAATCCTGAGGTAGGAGACTCATTTACAATTACTCCTTGAAGGATAAGTTCACCTTTTGTAACATGTTCCATCCATATTAAGGGTAAAACATATCCACCTGGTCCTGCATTAGCCGAGTCATACAAGAAACAGCAACAGCTTCCAACAAGCAGTCACTGGTTTTGACTGACAGTAGCAAGAACCAATGGCACCCACTGCTCTTACTAAATCCAGTAAGGAGGGAGGAGAGCAAGCAGCATCACTTCTCTCAGGTACTACTAAATTAAAGTGGTTGTAAACCCTTACAAACCACTTTGACCTACAGGTAAGCCTAGATTAAGGCTTACCTGTAGGTCCAAGAAATATTTCCCAAACCTATACGGTTTAGGAGATATTTGCCCGAAGACGGGCACCGCTGTTTACGCCGCATGCACCGTACACAGTGGCGCGCAGGTACACTGAGGGTGGCATCGTCGATGAAGATGCCGCGCGTCTCGGCTCCCGTGCGCGGGAGTGATGTCATCGCTGCTCCGGCGAATCACAGCGCCGGAGCAGCGAGATCCACCAAGAAGATGGACGCTCGGAACTACAGGGGACAGCGGTGACTTCGCTGGCTCCTGTGTCAGGTAAGGGACACATAATGGGCTACTATGCTTTGCAGGGAATGAAAGAGGAAGTAAACTCATCAGGGTTTACTTCCTCTTTAAGATCAGGCTTAAGTAACTGGGGGAGGCACTGCACACAAAAAAAAAAAAAAAAAAAAAAAATCTAAAAAAAGTTTACCTTAAATGCAGAGGCTGCAATAGCATTACTTCACCATCTAAAGCCAGCCTTCAAAAAACTACCAATCTATAGCTCCCCTATTTACCTTCAATGCGTAAACATTACAACATTTTATGCTTAATGCTACAGAGGTTTAAGATTTCATTTTTCTAATTTTCGATTTTAGTAGCCCCATGCCTGGGCAAGCATGAGACTTCAAATAAGCATTTATTCTTTTGGCTCATAATTCACATAATCTTAAATTTACAGCAATAAAAAAAAAAAAAAAAAAAAAAAAAAAAAAAAAACACCCCACACACACCACAGTTAATTCCCCCCCCCCCCCCCCCACATAAAATGAAGGTTTTGATCACTGAAATCATTTCTCGTGAGTCTGTATTTTATCTCAAGAGTTCATATCACCCACATTACCACCCCAGTGCAAAAACCTGTATGGTGTGCCTAGCGATTTTTTTTATTTTTTTTTTTATTAAAGTACTGTAATTTTGGCAGATCCAAAATCTCTACAGAATTGCAAACAAAACAAGTTAGCAAATTACCTCTGCATTATTTTAATCATTATGCTTTGGTGAACTGCCAATATGTCTGCATTTCCATTCATGTCAGACTAAGGTTTTCTACCGTAGACAAAAAATAAATAAATAAATAAATAAAAAAAAAGACCCACACACACACGATAGGTTCTAAAGAGTAAAATAACCATTAAAATGTACTGTAAGCAGCTATTACTTACTCCTAGATGAACATGTGATACGTCCACTGCCTTCTCCCAGACATGTACAATCCACCATCATCCACCCCTGGTAAGGTTTTTCCCAGGTTTGTCCAACCACATAGGATGTGCCAGCTGTGTTATCATAACATCTTTCCGCTATGAGAAAGGGATAACTTCCATGAATCTTCCATATTATATTGCTAGAAACCCAGAAGTACACATACTGTATATTTATAAACACAAAAATAGTCCAAACAGATCAGTATGTTAACCACTTTCTTACTGGGCACTTAAACCCTTTTATTTATTTTAAACACACAGATAAATACCACCAAAAGAGTGTTTTTTCAGTGTTAATTTTTCAGCTGCGCCGATGGGCACTGGTAGGTGACACTGATCTATGGCACTTATGAGCATTGCTTGGCAGCACTTCTGGCCAATGATGGATGGCACAGAAAATGCAGCCGTGGCTTTCTGTGTGAGTGACCAATGTCCTGCTGACAGAAGCCAGTGATCAGCTTCCCACTCCTGACCCCCCCCCCCCCCACGGTGACGGGGGAAGGAAGGTTGATTACAGAGCCTCTGTTTACATCATGTGATCAGCCACCATTGACCGACAGCTGATCACATGGTAAGGGGCCAGGATCGACCCCTTACTCTGATGCTTGGTCAGGACGACGTCCATGGACTCACTCCCAGCAAATAAGACCCGCACTGTAACAGTTTCTTTCAGATACAGCAGGTGGCAAGTAGTTAAAGTGGAACTTTACCCATAACAACCTAATAAAAATACATTGTATTTAGCACGGAACATATGCCACAAAAATTATGCTACCAAAAATTTGTGTGCTGTAAATTGCTTCCGCAAAATGGCAGCCTCTGGCAAGAAGCAGGAGCAATGCTGGAGCAGAGAGACCCTGAACAGCAGTAAATCTTTAGGCTGTCTGCTGCCAATGGAACTGGTTCCCTTGTATTTATTGATGCGAGTGCTGATAAAAGCGGCAGGATAAATTCTGATGCGTTTCGGGCAATATCTGCTCATATTCAGCAAAATGCTTCAGAACTCATTGGACGGCGCTTCACAGTGCAGATGGACAATGACCTGAAGCATACTGCGAAAGCAACTAAAGAGTTTAAGGGAAAGAAGTGGAATGTTATGCAATGGCCAAGTCAATCACCTGACCTGAATCCGATTGAGCATGCATTTCACTTGCTGAAGACAAAACACCGCAAGAACCGAAGACAGTTGCAGTACAGGCCTGGCAGAGCATCACCAGGGATGAAACCCAGCGTCTGGTGATGTCTATGCAATCCAGACTTCAGCCTGTAATTGACTGCAAAGGATTTGCAACCAAGTATTTAAAAAGTGAAAGTTTGCTGGATGATTGTTAATGTGTCCCATTACTTTTGGGCCCTTAAAAAGTGTGAGGCACATATACAAACTGTTGTAATTCCTACACCGTTCACCTGATTTGGATGCAAATGCCCTCAAATTAAAGCACATCTTGTTCGTTTCATTTCAAATCCATTGTGATGGTGTATAGAGCCAAAGACATTAGAATAATTGTGTCGATGTCCCTGACTGTAGCTATACTTGCAAAAGGGGCCAGCCTGAAGAGATCTAGCAGAACTTACTTTTCTAACTAAAGTTTCACTTTAACCGAATTAGGCTTGTAAACTTACGCTGCAAATTAGATGGTTAAAGCATACAACCTTTATTTTTGACAAACTTACCTACAGGCTTGCAGGTCCATTCTCCTTTGCTGTTACCAAGGCATACACACTCCAACATATAACCACCGGTTTCATGAGGCCTACGCCAAGTGTCCCCAATCTTATAAGATTGTCCACCCTCATGGCAGCGATCTGCAGTGGAGGAAAAAAAAAAAAAAAAAAAAACCCCCACAAAAATTCAAATCAAGGCTGACTTTCAAATGATAAAAATAATCTGAAGATCAATGCATAGCAAGTTACCTGGGCCAAATATCTCTCTCTCTATTTAATTGACGACCAGTCACAAACCCAATACATCACTAGTCTTTAAGTGGCTGTACTGAGATGATGCCTTCACGGCTGCAAGAATCATCCCCTTAGGGTTATTGTTGGCTTTCTTGTAAAAGCAACTGGAGGGGCTAACTAGTCGCTCGATAGCCATTACAAGCAGAAGGGGACATCCTCTGCCCTTCCACAGCTTGCTCAAGCTCTTCCATCCCACCAGGAGACCCAAGCGACCAGTCAGCATCAGTTTTGATTGGCTCGTCAACATAGTAACTGGGAGAAATGACATGACACCAATTCTGGTTTACCTGGGTGTTAATGCCCCATTTTTTTTAATGAAGTTGAAAGAATTCTAAAACAGGGGTATTGGTGTTTTAAATGCTTTTAAGTGCAGAGGAGAGATTTGGGGTACCTTCATAAAAAGGAGGCCCTGTCACTTTTTTTCTTCATATAAAAACAGGGAAAAAAGTAGTAACCCTACATGCCACACACAAATATTGTTACATGTAAACAAAAAGTGCAGAAAAATTAAAAATAAAATAAAACCCCAACACACACACACACACGACTTTACTCCTATCCTGCAGAAGGCAACATCTGGTTTTACACCTTCAAAATGACTCAACACCTTTGTTTCCACAATAGGACCCAATTAGCAAGTGATGCTGGAATGTCATGACGTGTATACACGAGGGGACGTGACAGCAGCAAATGGATAAATACAAACACCCCCCCCCCCCCCCCCCACACACACACACACACACGGAAAACAAAAACTCAATTATGAGCTTTCATAAGTCATTACTTGCTATGGTGCAGCTGATGCGTCCTCTTCCAGCTCCAATGCAGGTACAGTCCCAGATCATGTTATCTTTAGGTCGCTCATAAGTTTCCCCAACTCGGTACGTGGTGCTTGTGTACTTGTCAAAACAGGTTTCTTCAGCTGTTCAAGGGTTTAAAAAGGATATAGTTTATTGGATGAAAGTTTCACTATGCAGACAGTAAAAAGTGTAAAGACTGGTTCATAATTTTTATAATCTTTTCATGCCAGTGCTTCCTAAAAGATGAGTCAATTCTAAAGAAATTGAGTTGTGTGTCCCAGACTGCCCATGGGCTAGTGCATTTCTGGATGAAATTATAAGTGGACAGTATATACACGTGGTGAAGTAGAAGAGCCTGGCAATCACAATTTTACCACTTATTAGAAAAGATTGCATCATGAAGAGAGCACACAGCTAGGGTGTAGAAACCATTTTCTACTTTTAGTACTCCCTTGAAGTGAAGCAACGGGCACAATTTTGAAAAGAAATCTCAGGGTTGTGCGTTTTAAAATGCCTGGTAATATTTAAAAAGGTTTGTGTCTTCTGGAGATACCATTTTAGGAATGTAATAACAGACCAGGCTTTACTAAAACAGGCAGATGCCAACATACATTGACAGAATATATTTAAGATCTGGTTCCTACAGGCTTTTATGCTCAAACCCAGAACTAATATTGGTACCCCAAATTTGTAGCTTTTTGGTTTAATTCCAATGGTAGTCAGCATGAAACCTGAATATGCTTTCAGAAGACAGATACATTTCATCAGCATATTTTTAAAGCCTATTCATGTGGACAATAGAATAAAAAAGTCCTTTTACAGAAGGAATTATCCTTTATTTTTATACAGGCATACCCACCCTCTGGTTTACTTTCACAGTTGAAGCCTCGGATTCCACCATAGCAGGTACAGACCAGTGTATTGCCCAAATAAATCCTTTCCCATTGCTGCCCAATATTATAGGTTTTTCCATTGTCAAAGCAGCCTCCTGTTGAGATCAATTGGTATTGAGTTACTTGAATATCTTCAAAATGTTTATTCTAGCATTTCTTTAAAGCAAGCCAAAAACACTGCATACGTTTATGACTGCCAATGGTTGGAGCCCACACTGGTTAGGTCATACACACCTCTTCAGGGTGACTATACTTATTCAGGCCAATTCAAAGTAGTACTAAAGAAAATCAGAGCTGGAATCTGATATGGACAAAGTCAGTAAAATATATAGAAGATACGTTTTCAGAATGGGTATACACCATATGTTAGTTATAGCAGAATATCAATGTATATGGGGCTTGCATACCATGACTGATTACAGTCTCACTGCAAATGTAGATTTAGAACTATAGGAGCAGTCATTGCCCACCTCAGTTATCCCCTTGCCTCTACTTTCTGGTTTAGAGATTTTTTTAAACTACTGAATGAGCATACAGTAAGGAAACATATGCCAGAGCCCTTTATCTGCATACTTTTTTTGGTTCAATGAGTGTCACCAATGGAAACCTTCACAAATTCTCTGTACAGACTCCCTATAACAGCTAGCAAGTTGCGAGAACCATAGCAACCCAAATCCAATCCTAGGATTGTAAGCTTCATAATTAGGGCACTCTTTTCTTCTATATTAAACTGTTATAAATCATGCGGTCTCCCTTTATATTGCAACATGCTGTTCAAACTATTGGCATATAAAGCCAGAACGCCATCAGTTTAGGCCAGTAAGAACAATGAAACATGATTGTGGACTTATGGATTGCTTCACTTTACAGAATTTATCACAAGAGGCCCGAACTGGACTTGTTAAGAAAAGATATTTTGAGTAGTTAAAGACTTTACATTTTGCAAGTATTGTAGCGTGATGTATAACTGATGTAGGACTTGCCTGCTCCAAGTGTAAATGTGTATTCTTAGAGTCAATTGGGGGGGGGGGGGGGGGGGGAGGAACCAAACAAGTGTCTTTGGAAGCCACTTTGTTCTTAAAAATAAAATTAAGGCCAGTTCACACCAGATCATCTGGAATCCCTAAGGAGGTTGGGGGGGGGGGGGGGGGCAGAGCAGAGCCAGTGACTGTCCCTCTGCTGTTTTAGAGATGGCGGGGGAACAGAAACAGATGCAGCAGATGTTGAATGTTATTAAAAAAGGTTTCTCAACAAAGGTGGAGTTACACTTTAAGTTAAGGGGATGGTAGCTAGGGAAAATATGTACATCTGTATATAATGCAATATAACCCTCAGGAGAGGCCAATGGCCAAATTTGGTGTATAAACATACATGTCAGGATACAAACATGAGTGTTCATGCCTATGTAGAAGGATGTGACAGGACAAGTTTTCCTAATAATTTTTCTGTAAGTTTGGAGTCTCTGCTGTGCCCAGACATAAAAAAAGAGTGCCAATCTAGCTGAAATTGCATTCACATGGACAGCCTCCATAACAAGGAAATAGACAGCAGAAGAAAAAAATATTCTATTTGTGGTCAGTTATCAAAAGAATTCAGAAACCCAATTTCTGAATACCCAAATACAGTGTTCAAACTACTGGACCCTAGTAGGGCTGAAACTACTAATCGACAACTAAGATTATGAAATTTCACAGTTCTACAATAAAAAAAAAATAAACAAACCCCTCTACAGTAGTGATTATCTGCTTTTTTTTGTACAATAAAGAGCTAATTTTAGTTTAACCCCATTATGTTACTAAACGACATAGACCTGGTTCACATCTATGTGTTTTTGGCGCTTTTTTGCAGAAACGCACTACAGTTCATTTACATTGTTTCCTATGGGACACGTTCACATCTGTACTTTTTTCAGCCGCTGGGTATTTAGAAAAGATTTGATCTCCGAGTCTGATATTTACCAGATTCACCGTTTAATAGTATATATAGTACATCTCCTCTAATAGTGGTATATACAGTACATCTCCTCTAATAGTATATACAGTATATATAACATATAGTTGGTTATTTTTATTACCACTGCATACAGAGATATTTAAGAATTGCCTTTTTTTAAAACTTTACATATTAGCTAAATTATACACCACACTAAGTTTATTAACCGATTAATCGGCCAACTAATCAATTATGAAAATAATTGTTAGTTGCAGCCCTAGACCCTATTCCCTGGGCCCCACAAATTATTTCTTACCATGTCAACTGTGATCGTATGGATTTCTTAAAATGCATGCATTTCATCCTGGCAGGGCTCACTTTAGCGCAGGATAAAACATCTGTGTTCTATTATCAGTCTAAGCCTCTCAATAGTTGTAACAGGAATGACTCCTTATGGTCAAGTAGCTCAAGTTGCCACAAATCATTCTTGTGAATTAAACCTTGGTTTTATCAGAACATAGTGATATCATAGCCTAGTCAATTTTAAGTTATAGCATATGCCATATATTTGGAACAATCATGCAAAATTATGGCTCAAATATATATAAGGAAAAAACGATTTCAGAGCTTCTGGATGTTTTCCACATTACAAAAAGGTTTTTTTTTTTTTTTTTGTTTTTTTTTTTAAAGCCTAGTGTGTATGGATTTCCCAGCAAGTCTGTTATAACATGGAAAGAAAGGACAAATGCCTGCAACCACTCAGGGTCAGAGCTGAAGTTTCCTTAGTACATGGGGATTATTCTAAACATCTACAGAACCTCTGGACCGATATTAATGGGCTATAAAAGCAAAATGAACATATTTTACTGCACAAGTATTGCAGCCATGATTTGTAAATTACCTCCACTGGCCTTTAAACCAGTAGAATCCAGGCCCTGTTTTTACTATAAGATGAGTATTATGCGCTTGTCGAATATAAATATTCATAAACAAGGTAAAAAGACTTCATAAAAGATGCCAAAAAAAAAATAAAAATAAAAAAACACACACCACCACAGATTGACTATATAAAACAAAAAAGCTGGTCATAGACCTCAGACGATAGCTGCATGTGCAAACACGATCTAGCCTTAAGTAGAGGCTTTTTGGTCTAGTTGCAGGCATAAACAAATGCCCAAGTGTCCAGGTACATGCCTGTGGTATAGAAAGGAGTTGGCAAGAAAGGACTACAGATTTATTTATTTTTTTGTTTGGGGGAGCACAACCAAATCCAGTCTCCCACAGGCTACGTGCATCACAGAAGCGAGACAAATGGTTGCATCAAGCAACACTTACCCAATTTCTGTGTCCAGTTTAACATTTGTATCAGCATAACTGCTCAGAAGAATTCTCTACAGCTGATATGTGGACTTAAAATGATCTGATGACAGACCATAACACTGCCCTCAAACATCCCAGAATCCACAATGTTAATAAAATCAGTCATGGCCGAGTCCACATTAAGCTTAAAGGGGTTGTAAAGGTAAATGCTTTTTCCTTTTAATGCATTCTATGCATTAAGGTGAAAAAACTTCTGACAGTGCCTGCGCCCCCAGTTTTACTTACCTCGACTTCCTCTTCACCACTCAGCCTGGCCGCTGATTGGCTGGAGTGGATGGATGGATGGATGGATGGATGGAAAGCAGCGCAGCCATTGGCTCACGCTGCTGTCAATCACATCCACTGTGGTACAGCGAGCGGCTATAGCCGCCGGCTGTATCATGGGAGCTGCCCGCAGATGCTTCTCACCATACGAGGGAGCTCGCATGAACGCGAGAAGCACCTGAGGGAGGAAGCAGAGACAGCCGCCGAGGGACCCCAGAAGAGCAGGTTCGGGGCCACTCTGTGCCAAACGAGCTGCACAGTGGAGGTAAGTATAATAAAAATGTTAACTTTACAATCCCTTTAAAGTGGATGTAAACCAGAATTTATTTATTTTTTTGTCATAGAGTATAAGATTACCTATCATTTGAGCCCAGTCTTGCCACAAAGTTATTCAATTTCTGAGCAATCTTTTATTGTTCAGTGAGATAAATCTAGACAAACAGATAAACGTCGTCAAATCCTCCCCCTTGCTGTGAGTGGCAGGCGATTTACATATCTCGTGGACTAGCCTAAGGCCCCTTTCACACTGGGGCGGTGCGGCCGTCGGCGGTAAAACGCTGCTATTTTTAGTGGCGGTCTGCGGGCGCTAGTGATGTGGTTTTAACCCCCGCTAACGGACGAAAAAGGGTTAAAACCGCCCGCAAAGCGCCGCTGCAGCGGCGCTTTGCTGGAGGTATTGCCGTGCTGTCCCATTGATTTCAATGGGTGGGAGCGGTGAATACACCACTCCTTCACCGCTCCAAAGATGCGGCTAGCAGGACTTTTTTCACCGTCCTGCCAGCACACCACTCCAGTGTGAAAGCCCTCTGGCTTTCACACTGGGGTGAAAGGGGCCGGTTTTTTTTTCAGGCGCTATTTTTAGCGCTGTAACGCCTGAAAACCGCCCCAGTGTGAAAGGGGCCTTAGAGACATGCATTTTTTTAATTCCCTCCCACTCCTTTCTTCTGCTGCTCTGCCAGAATTGGATGTTCCCCACCTCAGCATGATTTGGCATGCTGAAGTCATGTGGTAACTTTCCTGTCTTTTCACTAGATGTTAGAGATCATAGCAAAAGTTCAGTATAAGAAACACACAGGAGAAATGCATATTGACAAGGGGAGTGTAGAGGTGGGCGGGGAGTAGGGATACATGCAGGAGGCATGTATATCCATCCTTACAGATAACCTGTAGGGCAGTAATTTAGAAAGGATGACATTTGGTTTACATCCACTAATTATTTTTATGCAACATATTTGTAGAAGCATCTCATAGTTCTTAATTTTTTGCAAAGTCCCACTCTTAGGTATTTTCACTAGATAGTTCCCCTCTATTTTAGGTAATCTATTTTTCAGTAAATTGGACTGTGCTACAAAATTTTAGGGTATTAGTATAAAGCAATAGATCTGCCATTCAAACAAATCTTCCAGATGCACAAGTTATAAAATATGGGGATGGACACACACACACACACACACACACGTTTCCAAACTCCGAAGGTTAAAGCCACCTATAGACATTAATTGCCAAACTTAAAGGTTTGTGCTCATGTAAAGAAAGTCTTCAGTCACCAAAAATAAAAAATTGGCCAGGAAGGTCCATGGAAGCCAACTAAATTTACTCAAGCAGTGTTAGCCAGGGCCGTGGAAGGACCTACAAAACACAGGAAGAGTCCTGAGAAAAATTTACACAAGCTGAAATTGCTGACCTCCCTTTTAGAAAGTTAACTGCCTGGTTATGCTAGCTTGCAATAATGCCTAATAAGCTCAACAAGCAGGTGTAGCAGAGAAGTCAGAACTCATAATTTGTCTCCTACTCCAAATTAGTGGAAAAAAATAATTGCTTCAGAGAATGCCTTCCCCCCCCCCCCCCCCCCCCATGAACAAAACACTACATGACATTCCATAAATGCCAGCAGTGCCAAGTAAATGACCCCTTTGTGTTTAGAGAAGAACTCCAGCAGGAACTGGAAGATTGCAGCCATCACTGTTGCAGCACTTAGAGCCCATTCACACTGAGGCAGCACGACTTGCAGCGCGACTGCCTCAGGCAACCGGGATCCGACTTTAGCGGCGGCTTGTGAAATTACTTCTGTATAGAAGTCAATGCAAGTCGCCCCAAAAGTCGTACAGGAACCTTTTTCTAAGTCGAAGTGACTTGAGTCGCTCCAATTAGAACGGTTCCATTGCATAGAGCGGGACACGACTTGTCAGGCGGCTAAGTCGCCTGACGGGTCGCCCCTGTGTGAACCGACCCTGAGTGCTTTTCCGCTTCTCCCGTAATGCATCAGGGAAGAGATGCACATGATTATATTGGCCCAGCTTGCCACAATGCAAGTATGCAATGCAGATCATTTCTGGAGTTTTACCTTAAAAAAAAAAAAAAAAAACAAACACACACACACCTTCAACAATTTAGCATCATAAAATCTTTAGTTTATCAATAGAAAGGAGTTTTAGGTGTCAAGGTGTTCATTAGCCCAAGCAAATTAGAAAGGATCTTAGAAAGGGCTGGGTAAAGAACAAAGACTTTTCCCCAAATTCACACTTGCCTTGTAATTACATTTAAGCCTGGTGTGTAAACTGACAAAAGGTGCTATAACTATCTCACTTCAGATAGCCACAGGCTATACACAGAAAATGACAGGACGGAAGACAAAGCATCTTATGTTTAGCATGGCTGGCAGCCTCACTCCCATTGTTCTCTACACCCATCAATAAAGCAAGTAATGGTTTTCTAGGATTTTTGTAGCTTGCAGCCTTCTGTTCCTCCTTTCCCTCTGGTAACCAATTTCCTTCAGGGATAAACATTCTTCTAGACTGCTAGTTTTACAAGAGGAAGCATAACAAACCCTGTAATTTATATTTTTTGGCATACCATTAGCTATTCTACAGTATACAATCTATGTAGGCATTCAGCATGGCTACAGATCAAACAGCTTGGATATGAAATGACTGCTAGAACTGCCCATTGGTGTCTGTTATGACACTAAAACCACATGGGATACAGAAATTATTCTGTGCTGGACTGATAAAGTCATGCATTAGTAGCTGACTTTATTTATAACCAGTTATGTGCTTTAGAACAAAAACACTCCATAAAAGCTGATAAACCAGGGGAAATGAACAGCATGCAATATATGACCGCTCCCCCAAAACATAACAAAATTTACCTCAACTTAAAAAGGATCACAAAAAAAAAAAAAAAAAAAAAAATTTGCCTTTAAACAAAAATGTTATACTTGTCTCCACTGTGCAGCTCGTTTTGCACAGAGTGGCCCCGAACCTGCTCTTCTGGGGTCCCTCGGCAGTTGTCTCGGCTCCCTCCCGCAAGGACTCCACAACTTCATGCGAGCTCCCTCACATAGTGTGGAGTGCTTGCGGGCGCGCTCCCGTGATACAGCTAGCGGCCGTAGCCGCTCATAGTATCACTTGGCCCCAGCGCACCGCGTCATTGAATGTGACTGACAGCAGCGTGAGCCAATGGCTGCGCCGCTTTAAATCCATCCACTCTAGCCAATCAACGGCCAGGGTGAGCGGCGAAGAGGACGTTAGGGGCAAGCAAAGGACTTTCGAGGGGTCAGGCAAGTAAAACAGGGGGGGGAGGGGGGGGGCTGGGGGTGCCAGCATTGTCATTGAATGCATTAAGGTGAAAAGGCATTTACCTTTTCAACCCCTTTCAAATATACAGTAAAACCTTAGATTGCGAGCATAATTCATTCCGGAAACATGCTTGCAATACAAAAAAGTAAAAAAAAAAAAAAATAAAAAAAAAAGCACTCGTATAGCAAAGAGAATTTCTCCATAAGAAACTCAAAGGATTCATTCCACAACCATTTATTCATAAGTCCTTCGGTTTAAAGTCCATATAAAAAGATTATAGCAATGCAATAGGTTGTGGAATCATAAAATGTACATCCACAAAATGGCAGCCTCCACAAGGGGATTAGAAGCAAAATCCAGTAGGAGCTAGAGAGTATAAAAGAGAAGAGAGCCACCTCTAAGTGTAGCAATATGGTTACATTTAATAGCTCCTAAGGTTGATTAAAATAGGCATGTCAAAGCCGGTCACAGACCATCCTCCACACCGCTGATTCTTACCGCTGTCAGTCTGCAATTGTGGCCGGGAAGACTACCCTGCAGTAGAGCGATCTGAAAGCAAAGCTTAAAGTGCAGAAGAGATGACGAGGACAGTCTATGGGGACAGCTTTACCCTGCATGCAAAATATTATATTTTGCATGCGGGGTAAAGCTGTCCCCATAGACTGTCCTCGCCATCCCTTCAAGCCTTGCTCTACTGCAGGGTAGTCTTCCCGGTCACGATTGCAGACTGACAGCAGTGAGAGCCGGCTGTGCGGAGGGTGGTCTGCGAACAGCTTTACCCCGGATGCCTGCATACTTTGACGTGCCTGTTTAAAACATTAACCCTAGGAGCTGCTAAATGTTGGATCTTCATTAAATGTAATCATATTGCTACACTTAGAGGCGCCTTTTCTCTTATACTCAGTTGTGCCTTGACGGCACTTGTTTATCAAGAATATAATATAATATCTTTCAAAACACTCGCAGACCAAGGATTTGCTATATTGCAGAAAGTTGATTTTAAATCTGAAGGCCAGGCAGATACAAGTTAAAGCGGACTTCCAGGTTTCCCCCATTTTACATTTCGGCCAAGCTAGTCCAAATGAACCATTTCCAATACTAAGTGATTCGGCCACTAGCATCATACATCATTATGTTTTAATACTGTGTGATGCAGCATTGGCTATTACCAAATCAAGTCAGCCTTGTATTAAATGATTACAAGGCTTCCTCTGATTGGCCAAGATGGAGATGATCTCCAGCTCAGCCAATCACAGGAAGCCTTGTATTAAATTGATAATACAAAGCTTCTCCTGAAGGGCAGAGAAGCATTCAGGCCAAGTTTATTTAGTTGCAGCAGCAGATGGGAAGTTACTCGTACTGCTGCAGGAGACAGCACCACATACTGTATGTAGCTGTTGTTCCTGCAGTAAGATATACAGAATACAGAGTGACCAAACCACTTAGTAATGGAAAGTTAATTTGGGCTATCTTGGCCTAAATAAAACAAACTAAAGTGACAGGAAACATGAAATTAAGCTTTAACACATCAATAGTTTGACTTTGTATCAGCATCTTGAAGTCCCTGTACCAGAGCCTACACTGGAAGAGGGAAAAATCAGTACAAAGGGGCCAATTAGCTATACTGCAGTGCAGGAAGCATGCGGATAGAGGAGATAAATGCTTATCCAGCTGCTGCTTCTCCTTTTACTGTCCAATCAGATAGAGAGGAGACCTATAGCCTCATGGCTTTTAAGTGGCAACTGTCTATCTCAGGTATAGGTAGTATAGCTCTCATCTGTATTCCATCTTTGCATTTCGACTTTTGCCTAGAATTAAGGTTTAAAGTTGAGCTCCAGACAATATTCCTTATAAGCTTTGAACAAGTTAAGGAAGGATTACAGCTCCAGACATTTTCACTATAGTGACCCCACTGGGGAGATCTATACCTCCAGGTGGCACCACATGATATATGAAAGTAATGGGAGGGGAGGAGTCACTGGAATAGAAAGATCACAAAAACCTGGCAGGGCTTCTCTTCTTTCCACATTTAAACTTGTGTTTTGTGACTGCATCTCCATTGGCAAGATTTTTCCAGCATCCCTCGCCCTTTGACCCTATATCATCTGAGCAGGTGGTGAAGGAAACCAAATAAAAATTGACCCAGGCTGTAGCATTTTGAAAGTTTTGGATAGTGGTGGGCATTTAAGTTCAAGCAATACAATTCACTAGCCAAATTGAAATTTAAGATAAGATTTTGGAACATGGATTTTCCCATGAGTCACAGCCAATCAAAATTCAGCACACAGCTATTACACCTGATCAATTACCATTACTAAGCTGGCCATACACCCAAAGATATTTCTGTTCTAACCGATTCCATCATCATCCACCTAAATAGTACGGAAGGATGAAATCTCTCACTGACAGGCAGTGCCAGAAAACCTGACTAGTACCTGCAGTTGACTAGATACAAGTGCTGTCCGACCAACAATTTTCCAATTTTACAAGCGAAGGAGGTTGAGTGGAGTCAACATGACCATCTGCTTATTATGAACTAGCCAAGATTTACACAGTAAATGGACAGCTTTAGTCAAATAATTCATGTGGTGGAGGATGAAATTAAAGCCACAAGCTAGCGATAAGCCAAAAGGCAACAAGATAAGCCTAATCTTAGCTAGTCTTTAAAATATTCCATCCCCACGCAAACAAAAAAAAAAAAAAAAACACCCCACACCAAGCTACATAATCCAGCGAGCAGCTGCTGCAGGGTAAAGGAAGTGCCAACAATGGTTGGGCCATGGGAGCCGATGGACGACGTCAGGGCTCCCAGAATCCTCAGCAGTTATCAAGCGCTCCTGACATAGGGCAGCCAGACCTGCTGAATCACATGACTGCATTAAAAGACAAGTACACTTTTTATACAGCATAGATGTTTCGGGGGGGGGGGGGGGGGGGGTCACACTTTTAAAGACTAGTCAGAGCTAGGCTTTACTGTTACTTTAAGACCAGTTGTCCCAGTAAAGGGTAGAAAATGAAAGCTACAACTTTCCTGGCTGTGATAGAGAGCAGTGTATATAACATACATACACACACTTCCTTAAACCCATTTAAAATGCTAACGCACGAGAAGCATTTTTAGAAAATTCCTTTATTACACTACTGTAGATCAAAATTCAGACAAGGTCATTTCATACTGATCTGGGTGTAGCACACATCTGGAGCTAACCTCCTCAGAGATGGGTGTGCAAGTGGAATCATAGCAATAAATCGCCTAACAGCAAGTCCCTTATAAGAAAACTTTTCCTGGTTGAGGGGTCATTAGGCCAAGAGACAGCTATGGAAAACATGAGATACAAATGAGACCAAACTGAGTCTTCTTTTAGTCTCCAGAAATAAAACAAAGGAAGCAGACGAGTCGCCAGAAATCAGACTCTTTACTTCATTAAAATCCCTTATATATCTCTACAGTGCTGGAATTCAGCACAAGTAATATATTTCCCTACAGCACCGGCAAACACATCCGAAGGAAAAAATAAATAGTAAGGCAATGTCATCTTACATAACTGAGAAGGATGAAGCATTCACTTTTAGAGGGATATGGAGAAGACAATTACATTCTGTATCACAGATCAACAGAACGGCTCAAGATATACCAGGCAATCCTAACCAAGGTTCCATGGGGGTTCCTTGAAGTGTGGCTGACCTCTGTCTTCTGGTGCCTGCTTAATTATATAGAGTCAACGGCACCATCCAAAGCCACCAATTATTTTGTTAGCCACCGGTAAGTAGAGCATTATTTCTACTGAACACCAATGTAGGGGACATTCTCTCCCCCCCCCCCCCCCCCCCATTGACCACCATGAATTGGAGTTTAGTAAAAGTTCCAAGAGACTTGAAAATTAGGGGTTCCTCTGTGGTAAAAAGTTGAGAAAGGCTGTGACATACAGTACTTTGTCTCTACACTTTTCTGATTCAGGAGTTGTGAACGGATACTAGTATTTGGAAGAATTAGGACGGAATGTAGTCAGTTAAAAATGAAAGTCTTTATAAACAAAAAACAAACGATATAATGTAACAGATTCAACACAAAGGTTTATCAGAACTGGTAAGCAGTCAGAAAGAGTCCTTTGAAAGGGGCATAAGGCGTGACTTCCCAGAAGCTATTGTTTGAACCTACGAGATGGAAAAAATAAAAAATAAAAATAAATAAATGCAGTACATCTAGCCAGGTTCACAAAGGGCTGTAGGAATAACTTGACCAAGACAAGCAATGTCCCATTCAGTTCCTTAAGTTAAGTCATCTTGAGGTTTTTGGGCTTTTTTTTTTGTGTGTTTTTCACACATTCAGGCGTGAGGATTTTTTGTTTCAGCCAATGGAAACCCATTTACTAGGAGAGGGAAAGATATAGCAGGAAAAACTCATGTTTTGTGAAGTTCCAAGAGCGCCCACTGAATTCTGTGGGAACCAACATGCCACTTTGCCCCAAAGAAGCCCACATGCTTTTTCAAGTGATGAGCTTCAAGACACACAACGCTCAGGTGTGAACAATTCACTGTAGGATACAATGGCAATCCATCACAACATTTCTAGAAAAGTGCTTCAAATGGCTCAGATGTGATCTAGGGCAGGGTGAATGCATAGATTCCAAACCGACACCAGAAGGTTTATGAAAACAAGGAAGCCAAATGGTCCATAGCAACACCTCAATTTTATTAATAAAAAAAAAAAAAAAAAAAACAAAAACACACATTAGAAAAGTGGTGCAGCTTCTCATAGCAACCAGATTCCCTTCGTCAAACTCAATTCTAAGTTTGAACAGAACAAATAACTAGTTTTCAGCCACATGATCAACTTTTAGAATTACATGCAACTTTTTTTTTTTTTTTTTTTTCTTTAAAAACAAGGATCCATAGAGCTTTGTTAGCAGTGTCTATTGGCTTTTAATACAAGATTTCTGGTTGCGATGGTCACCCTCTACATCTTCACCAGTTTTATACCCCACATAAAATCAACGCTGACAATTCTGTACCTACTTACAGGTTAAAGCAGCCTGTCTCCACCTTAAGATGAAGGAACCCTTGAACTTTCCAGGCTCAGAGAACACCCTGCTAATAATGGAGTATACCTACAGCTCACAGGACATGGGTGTGATGGTCATGGAAAGAACATTCCTCACACTTGTGGTCATTATAGTGGCAAACCATGGACCAATTTTATAGCTCATCATAGGACCAGTCTACACCTGAGCGTGTAGCACATCTCTGTGCGATTCCTATGTGATTAAGTGTGGTGTGATTTTTTTAGCCCAAATCGAATTGGATCGCACCAAACCTAGTGCATGCACTACTTTGCAAAAATGCACTGTGGTACCAAAAAATCCGGTGCCGGTAAACCTACTGTATTTGAAATCCGTGTTTGGGGTGTCATTATTATATTGACACCTACAGCAGATCACACACCCAGTGCCTTCCGAACATGGTGCTGGGAAACATCCAGTGTGAGGTTTTCCATACCACATTCCCAGTATGAATGAGCCCATGTTAATTGTATTATGGTCAGGGAGAGAAGATAAGGTCAGAACCTTGGGAAATATATCAATCTACTTTCCCGTGATCAGATTTTCCATTTAAAATGATGCAGAAGTATTTCTATTAAAATCAACCAGTTTAGCTTAAAACCTGATTACACAGTATGGATCTTTTCAGGAAATCATAGATTCTATCATATAGTCTAATTCCATGATGAATTGCTCAATCCCACTTTTAGGTGTGGGGCCACCATTACAGACTGATAAAAAGGATCACTGGTGTCAGTGGTTACCCGTCTGAGGTAGAAGTTGCTAATGGCTCAAAGAACCCCAACACCCCTGAGAGGACCCCCCTACACACACACCTCTAAGAAAGAAAAAACAAAACAAAAAACACTGAATGCCCCTCAGAGGACCCCCAGAGAGGAACACCATTGAGAAATGCTGTTCTGAAGAAATGGGACGTTAGTTACCATGGACAACAGCCTGCCTTTCCTAACCTCCAACACAATAGCTGTACCCACATCCATTGCCCCCCCCCCCATACAGAACTATAGCAGCCCCAGTCCTGAAATGTGAGGGGGGGGAGATCTATTCCAAGATGGGGCAACATGCAGCTCCTCAGGTGTGGTGGACTCTCCCTTTACCTATAGAATTGACCTCCACCCTCTCTCCTCACCTATAGAGGTTACCTTCCCCTATAGAGATTACCCTTACTCTCCCATCACCCATAGAGAATACCTTCCCCTATAGAGATTACCTTTACTCTTTCATCACCTATAGATATGACCTTCCCCCTCCCCTATAGAGGATTGCCCTTACTCTCCCATCACCTATAGAGATGACCTCCCCTATAGAGATTACCTCTACACTCCCACCCCCTATTGAGATTACCTTTACTCTCCCACCCCCTATAGAGATTACCTTTACTCTCCCACCCCCTATAGAGATTACCTTTACTCTCCCACCCCCTATAGAGATTACCTTTACTCTCCCACCCCCTATAGAGATTACCTTTACTCTCCCACCCCCTATAGAGATTACCTTTACTCTCCCACCCCCTATAGAGATTACCTTTACTCTCCCACCCCCTATAGAGATGCCCCTCCATAGCCCCCCCCAGTAAAATGTCTTACTCTGAGAAGTGTCTCCGGCCAGCACCGGTTGCACGGCATGCTGCGCCTGTCTGCGGCTCTTGGTCCTCTCAGATGGGGCGGCTTGCACGGCGGCGCTCACACACAGGGTCAGGAGCAGCCCGGTCAGGGGCCCCCGGGGCATCTTCCCGGATTAGAGGGGGGGGCAATTGCCTAGTATAGAAAAGGGTGCAGAGCTGAATGTCCGCCGATCACTGGCACATCTCCCGGGGAGCGGCACCGACAGTCACAGATAGCGGAGTAAAGCAGAGAAAGCGCTAGAGGATAAAGCGGCTCCGTGCCGTACTGTGGATAGAGAGCGGAGTCCGGGCGAGCACTATATATATACATACACTCCGCACACCGGCCGGGGCTCCCTCACTCACTACTCCTCCGACTCTACCATTGGCTGCTCGCTGGACATGACGTCACTGGAGGGCAGGATTGCCCCTTGTCTATAAAAGAGGTGGGAGGCGCATGGAGCTCAGTGTGTGGGAAGAGGATAGCTAGCAGGGGGTCCATGAAGTGGCCCTGAGGGAAGGACAGAGGCAGAAAACCATCCTCAGGATCCCCAAACCAAGCTCAAGGTTCCCAGCACATGGAGTCTTTCTGCTCTGAAACGCTTAACATAAAAAAAATAGTTATTTTCTAAATAGCAATATGTGAATGTTTGCATGTATTATACTGTACAAGCTTAGCCATAACAAATTCTTCTAGCGTTCCCTTTTTTTTTTTGACCAGGCCAATTTCCATCTTTCAGCTCTGTTGTATTGAATGACAATTGCAGGTCATGCAATGCAAACTTTTATAGTGTTTTTTTTATTTTTTTTTATCACACAAATAGAGTTTTCTTTTAGTGGTATTTCATCACTGCTGTTTTATTTTTTGCTAAATAAACGAAAAAAAGACAATAAAACAAAAAACACAAAAACAAAAAAAAACCTTTTCATAGTTTTTTCAGATTTTTTGCAAACAGGTAAATTTTCTCTTTCACTGATAAGGCGGCACTAATGGGCACTGATTGGCAGCTCTGGTGGGACTGCACTGATTATCAGTGCCCTGATTCAGTGGTTCTCAACCACAGTCCTTAAGTACCCCCCAATGGGCCAGGTTTTCCTTTACTTTGCACAGCTGCTTTAAATCAATATCAATGATATGGTATTAATAAGAGCTATTTTATCTAAAGCTGGCCATACACCTACAGATTATCTGCAGGTTTTCTATGGTTAGATGCAAAAAGTGGCAGATTCCTCCATCCACACAGTTTAGCGAACATGGAGAAATCTGTTGCACTTTTTCCATCTAACCATAGGAAATCTGCAGATAATCTATAGGTCTATGGTTAGCTTAATTGAAGTTCCCAATTACTGGGGTACTTGAGGACTGAGGTTGAGAACGACTGCCCTGATTATCAGTGTTCACATTCATTTTTAGAGAAGCCAGTTATCGGCTCTCTTCTCTGATCCTCATGCCATCAGCATGAGGAAAGTAGTGCCGATAACAGCATCCATTTACCTCCAGGATCAGCTGTGATTGGACACGGCTGATCACGTGGTAAAGAGCTGCTGATTGGCTCTTTACCTCAGTCTGTGATCAGGAGTCATTCACAAGGCCATAAATATTGGAATTACAAGTGTTTTTAATTTATGGATCTGAACACAGCTCCACTGCTTTCAATGGAGACATTGACACAGGTGTGTAAACCTGCACTGTGTTCAGATCTGAAATGAGAAATGCAAAAATCTGAGTCTGAGGACATAGGTATACAAGTATGCCAGATGTAGTTATTGGAAAGAAAAAAGGACAGTTTTAAAGGTTACTAAACCCAAGGTCCTGCATTCACTATATCTGGTCTCCCACAGTATACAGAACATGGAAATGCAATTATTTTAGTAAATATAAACTGCTAAATACCTTTTCTCATCAACAGTTTAAACAGCCTTGTGACTTCTATCTGCATATATCTACATCTAGATATATAGATCGATATAGGTATATCTAATTTTATAAAAAAATTTCCATTGTGCTCCTGATGAGTGGACATCTCCATGAAACGCGTAGAGCCCCAGCCTTATGCTACATCATCACAATCATGTGATTCTGAGATGTAATAAAATGCATTTTATCATCAATTATTATCACTATTAACAACATTATCTTTATTATGAATTGGAACCTTTTTTACTATATATATTAATGTATATATTACTACTGCGAATCATGTTTAATAAACTGTTAAGGTGTTACTATTGTCTATCATGTTATTTTTAATTATTCAATGTATATTTATTAGGCAATCACATGATGGTAAATTCCAATCTTATTACCTAGCCATGCTTCATACAAAGTCCCACCCTACCCCCTTCTTTTAATAAAAGCTATCTTGTGATATATTTATAAATTAGATGTTAAAAACATATGGAGGAATAAGATCCTACCCAGCTAAAATGATTTTTCAAATTCCTACATTGTTCCCATGTGAAATAAAAAAAAATAGTTATTAGTCCATGCAGTCCAGTGTCATTTTGATTGCAGCTAAAGATCTCCTTCGCTGCTCCATTCCCCTGCAGCCATTTTGCAACATGCACCGACATATTGTGGGCCTGCCAGGTGCCATAGACCAGTAGAGACCTGCAGCAGTCTACACATGTGCGAGATCTCACACTGAAATACTGCCCCTTGGGATGACATGCAGACATTGCAGCAGGCAGTGGGTGGCCGGACCTACATGATCCTATCCTAGGTAAAGAATCAGAAAGTGGAATACTGCAAGGCGGAAAGGTCAGTTGCAAAGTTACCCTGTGTGTATCACTGTTGTACTATGTCAATGTGTATACTAAAATTCAAAATTCTGAATCCAGTGCTATAGATTGCAGTGGGGAAGATGGAACAAACTCACTAGGTTTTTGCAATCTTTGATTCCTCAAGGGAATTTTTTTAATATCACATTAAGGCTAGGTTCACATTGCAGCGATGCGGGAACACCGCAAATCCGCGTCGGGTTCCCGCATCGCATACCTCCCGGCGGCAGTTCACACTGCCCTATGCGAACTGCTGGGAGTGTCAGTGAAATGTTAATGACACCCCCAGATCAGTTCGCATATCGCAGTGCGATCTGCAAACTCGGACAGGAATCGGATCGCATGGTGTGAACACCCATGCGATCCGATTCTGCTGCGGACCAAAAAAAGGGTCCTGTGCGAGTTTGGGCCGTGTGCGATGCAAATTCAGCCATACTATCTGTATGGCTGAACTTGCATCGCACAGAGATCGGATGTGATTTGCACTGCAGTGCGGTGCGAATCACATCCGTTCTCATAAACCGCTGCAGTGTGAACCCAGCCTTAAACATATATTAGACATTTAAATGCATCATAGTTTTTTTTTACTCCGATAGTAAAATGTATTTTTATATGCTGATGTTACCCAAAGTGACCATAAAGCCTCATACACACAATCGGACTTTGTACAAGCTTTCCCTTGGATTTTTGTACAAAGGACGTCGGCCGTGAACTTGTATTGCATACACACAGCAGGACTTTTTCAGCCAACTTTCACCAAATCATGTGTTTTTTCTGCTCTTTACCGCCACCTTTGGTCAACTTCTGTATTGTTGTCTGATCTTTTGCATTGGTTCTAAGCATGCCTGTTTGTACTTTGTACAAAAGTCCTATGGTTTTCGGTACACACGATCGAACTTTGCTCTATCTGACTTTTGCTGTCAGAAAGTTTGTCCGGTCGCACAGCCAACAAAAGTCAGATGAAAACCGAAAAAGTTTGTCCGATGGAGCGTACACACGGTCGGCTGTTGCCACAAAACTGCTAATTTGCATGTTTGTTGTCAAAAAGTCAGATCGTGTGTACGGGCCTTAGCAGGTAATTCTAATGATCACATTTTCATATGAGCTTTAACATTTATGTTGTTTTTAAAAATGTTTAAAGGAAATCTGTATTCACAGAATGCATTTTCAAGCTAAAACATCAATATTGTTTTTATATATTCGCTCTTTTATTATGCAAAAGATATTAACAAGTATACACTTTATACCACTTTTCTATATTAAAATTCCTGGTTACATCTGTTTATTTATTCTCCCCATATCCCCAATCCCCCCCCTCAAAAAAAAAATGTTAAGGGGGGAAAAAAGAAAAAGGACCTACCACCTCCCATACAACCCCCCCCCCCCCCTCCTCTTAGTATACATCTGTGGAGGGGGAGGGTGGGTGAGGTTAGGTAAGTGAAGGAGGTAAGAAGGACAGGTACACTTAATATTTTTATGCTGCCATTTATCCTGGTGGCTTTCGTCTCCCCAGCAGTACAGACAGCAAAAAATAACAAAGTAAAGTCTAGATTGAGTCAGTCCCTAGTGGGTGGAATACTACTGGACACCACATGCCTACTACAACCTACAAAAATAAAACAAAATGCCATTTCAGAGTGTCCTAATTATACACCGTCTTTATTTACAAGTTTAAAAACACACCACAATATAAAGTACATATAACAAATAGCATGAATGGCACTGTACTGTGTCCATTTCACCATAAGTAATTCCCACATAAATGCCTTTATCAACACACCATATTGCCGGTACTCTCTCCTGAGGTTAGTAGTTTTTTTATTCCAAAGAGTATCAAGGTTCTAGTTACAAAGTGGCTGTTATTACACATTTCATGGACTCATTCTGCTTAATCAGGAATAAGGGAATGTCTATATTCATACATATATATATACATGAGATTAGTAGCAGATAGTTCCAAGACATGAGAGGGGTATAGTAGGAAATGCCCCAAGAGGAGGGCATACTAACAAGCTGTCCAGAAAACAAAACATGAATTATTGTTGGGGTCCATTAGTCATGATTTTCATCCTATCCTCTGCCTAGAAGAGTATACCGTAGTTTGCTAGTGTCCCCTATAGCCTCCCCGTCCCCAGGGAAATTATCTTGTGCTTCCGTAGTACCACATCTGCATATCGTATGACTGAATTATTGTAAGTAATATGTAATATAATAATAATATTTAATAAAATGTGTAATAACCACCTTGCAAACTGGAACCTTGATACCCCATGTGTGATAAAAAAAACACTCTTCTCAGGAGAGAGTACCGGCTTCATGCAAAGGCATTTATGTGGGAATTATATATGGTTATTATCATAGTACAGTACTATATTATATTGTGTGTGTGTATATATATATATATATATATATATATATATATATATATATATATATATATATATATATATATTATACAGTATATGTCTGTGTGTGTATATGTATGTATAGTGTGGTATTTTATGAACTTGTAAATAAGGACTCAGGAATTTTATTCTAAACAGATTGGAATGTGTGTATGTATTCTCAATGGAATGACAACCTGAAAATCCTTTTTTTTCATAACTTTTGAAAAATTAAAGATGAAGTGGTGAGGTAGTCTGCAATTGCCATAATGTGGAACAGGGGTGGCCCATCCATTTAGGGATCACGGGCGCCGCCTCCCCTTTCCATTGCCTCTGCCACCCCCTATTCATGCCTCCGGCTCCTTTCAGGATGCCGAGAGCATGAATTACAGTGGTTAGGGTGTTTTTTGAAGCACCTAATTAGAGCCAGAGGGTCTAATAGGCTTTGAAATAGGGGGGCTCATGCCGCAGAGCATTGCGCTCGGTGCCCACCCAGGTGTGTTAGCAAAGCAAATGAATATTCACTTTTCTAACACTGAATTGCCTCTTCGCCAATCGGGAAGCGCGGGTCCAATACCCGTTTCCTGATTGGCTGAAAGGATAGGCAATCCTATTGGATGCCTAGGAAGAGGGAGATGCACGGCGGAAGCTGCCATGATCCACAGGAGGAGGAAGAAAGCAAGCTGCCTTTCGCCAGACATGCTGCCCGCCCACCTGCTTTCTATATGGGGTAAGCGCGGGGCTTTGATGTCCCAACTGCCCTCCCTGGAGGCGGGGGGTTGCAGGTTGACCGACACCGACCGGGCGGGGGGTGGGGTGGGGTGGCTGTTTGCCGCTCCCCAAAAGAAAAAAAACACCAGTCGCCACTGATGTGGAAATATGCACAGTAGGACAGTTCCCCTGCATTCCATGCTGTTGATACTCTTTATGTCCCGCAGAATGTCCCACCAAGCAGGGGATTGCAGGCATATCGCTGTGGTAGGCAGCACAGGAAGTGCATTGCTATTTATTTTCCTAGAGTCTCCTATCACTTGTTTACTTGAGTTGTTTGTCATCTCAGTCCTGGCTTCACTAACGAGTGTGCTACTAATGCTGAAATAATTTTGGAATTTAGCAATTTGGAGGAGGCTGAAAGGTTCTTTTTGAGTTTAGGAAGTTTTTTTCTTTTTAAACTAGAGTTTAGTGTCACTTTAATTGCCACACATGTGAAGGCCACGTGTCGCAGTGCTTCCAAATATCTCACTTTATATAGCCACCTTAATATAATCTTAGTTTTTTTTTATTTTTTATGATTCTTTTATAGAGCAACTTCAAAGTGATGTAAATGTTTTACACTCTTTTTTTGGCAAAATAGTAAACTTTTTGTGGCTGTTAGTAAACTTTATATTTATCACCAAATCCACCACCCAAATGGTTATGTAATATGTGCCTCCTGGGGTGTCAGGAATAAATTCCAGTTCCATTTGCTGCCAAGAACTCTTCCATATAACTGTTAATGCACGGCCTCCCTGGCGAGTAAGATGTGGTAAAGTATTTCTTTTCATTATGTTATAATAGTGAAATGTTGGTGCCAAATGTATGACATCACAGTACATCTATAGTATGCTGTAAAATCTCTTAGTAGGAAAAGGATACTACAGAAAAATGGCTGTATAATCGTTATTGAAAAGTGATAATTGCATGGACCATACAGAAGAATAAGGTAATAGCAGTATTTGTGCTGTGTCATGGTAAACTGAATATCGACTACAATAATGGTCTGAGTTGATGCATCAGCTGTCATTTATGTGAAACACATGCCAGGAAAAATCATTGAGCTTGTGCAGGTTCTATGGTCATTTTAAATTGTATTTAAAGCCCAAACATTTATTTTTTTATTTTTTTTAGTTTCATATAGTGTGTTAAGGTGTTGAACAACTGTCAGGTTTTTATTGTTGTCCCATTAGTCAGATTAACTCTCCCTATCTTTCCTGGTGACCACTGTCAGGGTTGCCACCTGTCCGGGAATCACCCGGACAGTTTGGGTTTGGAATCATGCGTCCGGGTTTCAAACTGCCTTAAACCCGGACACATTATTCAGACTGGACTATGGCTTCCAAGCAGGGTTGCTGGCTGCGGTTGTCTTAGCTGAGAGTGTCTGTTATGTTCTCTTTCACACTGCCCAAAGCCAGCACTAACAATCCCCCTACATACAGATGGGAGAGGAGAGAGGGCTCGATCTGCTCCTCTTCGTTCTCCCGATAGGTAGGCACAGTGCCGGGGATTGGAGTGTGGGCAGACACAGAGGGATAGGCTTCTGTGTCTGCCCACGCTGCAATCTCCGGCACTGTGCCTCAGAAAAGGAAAGTAAGGGGCCAGAAATTTGAAGTCCAGCAGCCTCAGATACATTTGGATGAGAGGTGCTGACTGCCAAGGGGTGAGTGAGCTCACCATTCATCCCTGTCTGTGACCAAAGTCCCTCCTCTTTTCTCTCCTGCCTCTGAGTGAGTACACTAAGATTAATTAGGGTTCTCAGAGCACCCTTTATATCACAATTCCCCTTTACACCAGAGGCCACAGTGTTCCCCCTTACATCAGAGTCCTCTCCACATCAGAGTTCTCAGTGTTCCCCCTTAAATCGGGGTTCCCAGAGCATCCCTTATGTTAGAGTCCCCAGAGTTGTCCCTTACATCAGGGTCTGCAGAGTAAGGGAACTCTGTGAGTTCATATGTGTGCGGCATGTCATGTTGTAGATTGGCTATGGCTGATTGCTGGCATAGGCATGCACATGTTGGAGCGTGTTTATCAGCGTATGTTGGTGCAGGTGCATTAGCATGCATTGGGTGCATCTCTGGTACTGGGGGTTGAGCTATTACATATAAAATACTGTAGAATGTGCACCTTGCAAGGGAATTCTCCCCAGAGCTTAGTGAATGAGGCAAAGCTCTACTGATTTTCATCATTCAATCATGTCCAAGCAAAAAATGCTGTTTGATTTTTTTTATTTTTAGTTTTTTTCCCTTTTCTTGCATGGAAAATGAAGTTTCACCGCATCCACTAAGCTCTGAGGAAAATTCCTTTGCAAAGTGAACAGCCTATATGCCTTTAGTAAATCAGCCCCTGGGCATGTACACAGGCCTTGGGGGGGCTTATTAAATGCCTTTTTTATGGTGGCTGGTGCTGTATCGTCTTGACTGTTTCTTAGTGTGTTTAGACTACTGTTGTTCCTGCCCTGTCAGTTGCTGACCTGGATTGCCTGACCCTGCAAGTGTTCCCCCACCCCTGTTGCAAAATTTCCCTTTTATCCTCTCACCTGCTTTCTGCATTTACCTCCCCCTGGACACCAACTACTCTATTGCCTGCTACCTGCCTTGACCCCAGCTTGGACTCGGACTACTCTCCTGCCTGCCCCAACTTCTGCCTGGCAATTGATTACTCTCTTGCCTGGAACTTGCCTTGACTTCTGCCTAGACAACGGCATGTTCTTGCTTGGCACCTGCCTCGACCTCTGCTGAGATGTCTCGCTATATTGCTACATGTCTCCACAGCATAACCACCCTGATCCTGCAACCTCTTGGTAGGGCAATTCTGAGGGTTACAATGGGGTGAGAGGTTCCAGCAAAGTGTATTTGGAGCCATTAGGGGCATTGGCCCATCGATACCAGCGGGGAGCTCTGGTGAAGACCACTAGGAAATCCAAGCCTTGTGTTAGCTTGCATCACTTGTTGGGGGTTTCAATCCTAACCAACCCTTATAGCAAGAATTGAACAAAAAGGTCTGGATGGCCACACTCCAATGAAAAATTATTTATTTATTATTACGATAAATCCATACAGCAAAGATAAAACCACTGACGCATTTGACACTGCTAGAGTAGGTGCTTATTCATAACTAGGTTTTAAAATAATGACTGACCTGTATATGCAAGCAAGCAAAACCATAAATTGGTATAATTAGGTATCGAATACACCCACTGCAGGTGACACGTTGCTCTAAAATGATGTTGAGTAGGCTTGTGCAATTCGTTTCGTAACGAATGGAAATTCGGCCGAATTTTGCATCTTTCGGACATTCGGATGCATCCAAATGTCCGAATAAAAAAAATAACGAATTTCAACAAATACGAAAGACATTATAGCAGATATAATGAATGAATTCGACTTGATTCGGTAATTCGTTGAAGAGCTAATGAAACAAAAGGTCAACTCAAAGTAAATCTTACAGTCCAATCAGCTGATTAATTTTGTGCTGGAAGCTGGATTACTGGCAAAATGCATTCCTGAGAACTAAGTGAGAAGGGTGTTGTATTGTATTTGAGCAGAGGAGAAGCAATGTTGTCATTGTGTGTTTTAATAGATTCAATAAACAAACTAACTAAACAAATTCCAAACTACGAATCGTTATCACAAATCAATATACATACATAAATATCAAATTTCAATGACTACAAAAGAAATTATAGCGGATACGAATGAATTTGACATGATTCAGTAATTTGTTAAAGATCTAGTGAAACATAAAAGGTCAACTCAATGTAAATATTACAATCCAATCAGCTGATTAATTTTGTGCTGGAGGTTGGATTACTGGCAAAGGGCATTCCTGAGAACTGAGTGAGAAGGGTGTTGTATTTGAACAGAGGAGAAGAGATCTTGTCATTATGTGTGTTAAAAGATTCAATAAACAAACTAACTAAACAAATTCCAAACTACGAATCGTTATCACAAATCAATATACATACATAAATATCAAATTTCAATGACTACAAAAGAAATTATAGCGGATACGAATGAATTTGACATGATTCAGTAATTTGTTAAAGATCTAGTGAAACATAAAAGGTCAACTCAATGTAAATATTACAATCCAATCAGCTGATTAATTTTGTGCTGGAGGTTGGATTACTGGCAAAGGGCATTCCTGAGAACTGAGTGAGAAGGGTGTTGTATTTGAACAGAGGAGAAGAGATCTTGTCATTATGTGTGTTAAAAGATTCAATAAACAAACGACTTTACAAACTACGAATCATTATCACGAATATATATACATAACTTTTAGTAAAAGAATGAATGAAACATTCTGGCCGCAAACAACCTGTTCTTAATTATTGGCCAATCATTTTGGTACAAGTTTATAATACACCTCTTGCGGACATCTAGAACACCTCACAAATATACATATAACATAACCACAGGAGAGAATAAGTGAATGTAAAGAGGTAGATAGACATAATGATACCAGGAAAGAACTGTCAGAGACATATATGAGATATTCTTTCTAATCTATTTGAAAACCGTTTATCTACCTGTCCCATCCTGAATTAACATGACAGAGTTACTTAAAGCGGGATTCCACCCTAAAGTGGAACCTCCGCTGATCGGATCCCCCCCCCCTCCGGTGTCACAATTGACACCTTTCAGGGGGGAGGGGGGTGGAGATACCTGTCAAAGACAGGTATTTACACCCACTTCCGGGCATAGACTCCCGTGGGAGTCTACGCCATTTCCTGCCCTGTCTGCTGGGACACACACGGGTCCCAGTGACAGCGTGGAGATTTCCTATTGCGCGACGCGACTCGCGCATGCGCAGTAGGGAACCGGGAAGTGAAGCCGATTCGCTTCACTTCCTGATTCCCTCACCTAGAATGGTGGCGGCAGGAGCCGAGCGATCGATCGACCTCGGCTGCCGGCATCGCTGGAACCCGGGACAGGTGAGTGTCCATTTATTAAAAGTCAGCAGCTGTAGTATTTATAGCTGCTGGCTTTTAATATTTTTTTTTTTGGTGGAATCCCTCTTTAATGAATGTCATATATAACCTTGTGCTGACTATAAACCATCTTTTAGTCAGATATTATTGGCTAACAGCAAACTGCTAGCTGACATGCGACCATTATAGATTGTCAAGAACCTGTATTTAAGTGCAATGACATCAAAATCTGTGTAGTGCACACATTGTTACTCAGATGCACAGCTTGAAGCTTGTGGGCCCCGATACAAAAGTTGACATGGCAATGAGAACAGAGGGGTGTGGACAATGGAAGGCAAAGTGGAAGCCCAGTATTGGAGTGTGGCTGTGGGGCCCTAGGGCAGATTGGAGCTGGACTTTGTAGAGGATATGATAGTAAGACAGGGAGGCTGCAGGGGCCCCCTGAAGCTAGGACGGGGTTGCAATTGTGACCCCTGCAACCCCTTATGCTATGCCAATGTTGTTACTCATAGAAATGGGAAATATCCCATTCATGATTCATTCCCTCCAGTTTTCTGGTATTGAAAAGAAGATCCAGTATACCTCTTTTACATAGTATTCTGAATTTGCCCCCTCCTCTAGCTGGCAAGGATATCGTCTCAAGAACCTGGATCACTAGACTTAAGTATTTTTCTGATGTACCAATTCCAATCATTAGCTACATTGGTATTATGGCCTTTGTGAATGTCATACAAATGATCGCACAGGCGATCATGCAACCTGAGTGTAGTACACCCAACGTATACTGAGCGAGCCGCTGTTAACGGCGATATGCCACGAGTGGCGGTTCCCATGCACATGCACGGGAGTGACGTCATCGCAGCTCCACCAAATGACAGCGCCGGAGCAGCGAGACCCGCCAAGTAGATGGAGGCTCCGTACACAAGGGGACAGCGGTGACTTCGCTGGCTCCTGTGTCAGGTAAGTGAAACATAATGGGCTACTATGCGATGCATAGTAGTCCATTATGCTTTACCTTTGCAGGGAATCAAAGAGGAAGTAAACCCATCAGGGTTTACTTCCTCTTTAAACTCCAGCCAACATCTACTAGGACACTTGCTGGTATACAAACTTGGTGGTAGGGTGCCTCCTAATGTTGGAGCTGTACAAGACACAGTCTTAAGCCCATCAGCAAGAATTTTTGCATAAATTGGATAGTTAAATAATACCGGCAACTGTTTAGAGACAATATTTCTGATTTTATAGAATTCTGTACTAAATGGAGTAGAAAAGGTTGGTGTGGAGGAAAAAGAGAGGGAATTGTTTTTATGTCCCCTGTTAATCTTCTTCCTATCTGGATTTTCTTCCAACAATTTTGTTGGCGATTTGCCACTGATTTTAACCAATCTATTTAGTATGGAATCAGAACAGTTTCCTTAAAACGAGAGAACATCATTTTTAATTCCTGTAAATATTCTTCGCTGCAGATTCATTTAAGACGCAAATATTGGCCCACTGTTATCCACCGCACGGTATATTTTGTATGGTTAGTGTCTGCTCGTAACAGTGAATTTCCTGCTATAGACTTTCTGAAAAGGCTGGTAACAATTTTGTCACCCACCCTCTTCAGAGTAACATCCAAAAAATCTATTGAAATAGGACTCTTGTATCCTGCGAACTTCAAATTAAGGTCATTGTCATTTAGGTAAAGCAACAATTCTTCCAAACTATCAGCTTCTTCTGAAACTATCAGTATCAGGTCATCTAGTAACCATAAAATAGTGTGTTTGTTCGCAGGGGACTACCACATGCAAAGATGCGGGACCTCTCCCACCATCCCATGTCATTAGGATACAGACACATGGAGCGGGTTCTCTTTGTTTCAGTTGGTGTGTCTGGATTTGTAAACCCTTATAGCAATTAACCACCGACCAGCCGCAGTCATTTTACTACGGCAGGTTGGCACGATCCCGTGAGCCATTGTATCTATATGTTGGCTGACGGGATCGGGATAGCAGGCGCGCATGCCCACTGCACAGCAGGGGTGCCGATGCTCATGGCCGATGGTCGCGATGACCACTTGACCATGACGATAGGCAAGCATGAGAGGCAGAACAGGAACGAGTGTGTGTAAACACACAAATCCCTGTTCTGTTCTGAGAGACGTGACAGATTGTGACTTCCTAATAGCTAGGAACCACAATCCCAAAAATGCCTATGGTCCCAAAAATGTGTGAAAAGTGTCCAATGTGTCCACCATAATGCCGCAGTCCCAATAAAATTGCAGATTGCCGCCATTACTAGTAAAAAAAATAAAAAATTACAATAAAAATGCAATAAAACTATCCCCTGTTTTGTAGACGCTATAACTTTTGTGCAAACCAATCAATATAGGCTATTGCGATATTTTTGGTAAAAAAAAAAAAAATGTAGAAGAATATATATCGGCCCAAACTGAGGAAAAAAAAATTGTTTTATATATTTTTGGGGGATATTTATTATAGAAAAACATATTGCGTTTTTTTTTAATTGTTGCTCTTTTTTTGTTTATAGCGCAAAAAATAAAAACAGCAGAGGCGATCAAATACCACCAAAAGAAAGCTCTATTTTTGGCAAAAAAAGGACGTCCATTTTGTTTGGGTAGAACGTAGCACGACCGCGCAATTGTCATTTAAATGTCTCTTGCGTCCCTGCCTAACCAGCGGGCTGCAGCGGGCGGGCGGCCAAGCAGGATAGAGACACAAGCGGGCGGACAAGCAGAGATGACATCATCTCTCTCCGCCAGCATGTCACCACTCTTCTGCCCTCACAGCCGGGCCACTTCAATGTGAGATCCATGTGTGTCAGGGAGCAGAGAGATTACATCTCTCACTGCCCGCCACACATCAGCGCTCTTCTGCCCTCACAGCGTGGGCCTCTTAACTGTTGGAGCTGTGGCGGGGAGCAGAGAGATTACATCATCTCTTACTGCCTGCCCCGCATCTTTGCTCTCATGCCCTCACTAAATGGACCAGTGCTGCCAGCCTGCCACCAATGCAGCGAAAATGCACGTTTGGTGGTACTGGCTGGCATGGCAAGTGACAACCCACATCTAGTGGCAGGTGACGTGGCAAGTAACAGTCTGCAAATGGTGGCAAGGGACAATATGCAAATGGTGGCAGGTGATGTGACAAGTGATGTGGCAAGTGACAATCTGCAAATGGTGGCAGGTGACTTGACAATCTGCAAATGGTGGCAGGGGACGTGGCAATCTGGAAATGGTGACATGGCAATCTGCAAATGGTAGCAGGTGATGGGACAATCCACATCTGGTGACAGACGATGGTGGCAAGTGACATGATGCATCTGGTGGCAGGAGATGTGTCAAGTGACACACCCATGGCTCCCACTGATGCTGCATTATGGTGAGTTGAACCACTTCATTATATATTAGAATGTAACAATAGAAACAATGCTCTTCGATCACTCTGACACCATCAACCAGGTTGGTGACCGCTGCTATGGGTTCTAGCCCCAGATCTTTTGCAGACCTTGCTACGCCCCTGCATACACTTGTTGTTACATTCATGTAAGCTATGAGTAATGTTTCATTATCCAGTTTGACTGACTTTTTGCCTCACTTTGGTAAAACGCAGGTTTGTTTTATTGCTTATAGCTGCTTCTATTGGTATGTAATTTATCACGGTCTGTCTAGAAGTAATGGATTCTTTCTATTCATTTAATCCATAAAACATCTGTGCAATAAAGTTTACAATACATGTTTTAAGTAGGCATACTGATTCATTGCCATGTCTTGAAAAAATACGCACTTCATGCCGTAAATCCCACCTAATTCTGCATGGAAATATTATAAAGATTAGTACTGGATAATGTGTGTGACAGGTGTATAGTGGGGGAATACAGGTTTACTTTCCAGATGCAGCTATGGATCTCTGCACACCAATTATTCTTATTCCTGCTGAGTCATAGATTGCATAAGAACTGCCTGCAAAGGATAAAGGGTCAATGATACCAGCACAGTACACTGACGGACAGCTGTTTACAATCCCCAAAAATCCCCTTGGTTTTAAACACAGATGAATCCTTAGAAACATTTTATTATTTGCAGACAACTTTAACAATATAATGAGGTATTTACATTAGCTGTCAATTTTTTTTTTTTTTTACCGCAATATAGTATTATTCCCTGAACAGGTTAGAGCAGTGCTCAGAGATGGCTGAAAAGATGAGTACTTATGGGTATCACTGATAGGCAACACTGCTGGGCACTGATGGGCACTCATAGGCGGCACTGCTGGGCACTGATATGCTGCACTGATAGGCATCCCTGGTGGCACTGGCAGTGGTAGGCATTGTGAGTGGGCACTGATTGTCAGCTGCCTTGGCATAGATTTGCATTTCTCTGGTGGTCTAGGGGGGGCATACCTGGTGGTCCAGTGTGGATGGCTATCCTGGTGGTCCTGGGTGGCATGATGGTGGTCCTGGGTGGGATCAGAGGGGGGCTGTGCTGATAAACAATCAGCACAGACCCCCCCCCATCAGGAGAGTCCCCAATCGGCTCTCCTCTACTCGCGGCTCTTCTGTTTACATTGTGATCAGCCGTGATTGGACACACGTTGGAGGCTCTTTACCAAAATTGATGTAGTGGTATGTAAGACTGATCCACTGCACCACCAATCCCTACGATTTTCATGTTTCTCTTTGTAAAATTTTGGACGAAAGCTGTGTACTAACGATCAGTTTATCGTACGATCGCTTCAAAAGCAGTATTTTTTGTACAACAGTCTGATCATGTGTACTAGGCTTAAGAATGCATGTATTTTCAGAGGACAGTAGGCAGTGGCTGAACAGGGCTGAAGACATACCAAGTGGTACTTGTGTTTAGAGCTCCACATCTTCAGGTTAGACCAGTGTTTCTCAACTCCAGTCCTCAAGGCGCCCCAACACATCATGTTTTCAGGATTTCCCTCAGATGGAACAGCTGTACTAATTACTAAAGCAGTGAAACTGATCAAATTACCTGTGCAAAATAAAGGAAAACCTGAAAACATGACCTGTTGGGGGCGCCTTGAGGACTGGAGTTGAGAAACACTGGGTTAGACGGTCAACCAACTGAAGGATCTTTTGGACAGAGCATTCTTTGAAGGGTTTTTCAATAAAAAAGGAAAAACTATTTTTGCTAATGATTTTTATAGGTCTTGGAAACTGAGATGTAGAGGATACTCTTTCATGACACACAAAATCTGTATAAGGAGTGTGAAATTGGTTTTAATGCCTAAGTTCAGTCAAAAAAAGGTTTTTAAAAAATCAGCACAAGAAACATTACTTACAGTCAATTTGATGTGTCCCTTGTGCTGCTGGATGCAGATTTAGTTGAAATCTTCCATCCTCCAATCCACTTTACGCCTGCTAAGGTAATCTTCCGTTGCTGTGGGTATTAATAGAGCTGAGGGACTGGGTTTATGCGCTCACGAACAGTGTCAACTATGCCCACCTTTTCTGCCAAGCTCCTACATTTACAATCTAAGCATGGAGTATGGGCAGATGAATGCAAGGCCTGCTTCCTCCATTCATAGATCTTTTCCATTCACAAAATGAAGTATCAAGCATTAGAAATGAGGGCACGAATGAAAAGCTATTTTAAGATACTGATCGTTCCCCCAAACCTTTAGAAGACATCTAAAACCACAAAACAGTGAGGGATTAGACACGTCTTCTAATCTGCAAGTAGGATTTTTTTCCAGGTAATAGAAAAGTACAGGCTATCTGGGCTAGAAGAATCTTTGAGAAATCTGTGGGGATGAAATGCGACCAATTGGAAGGCAAGCAAACTGGTAGTGGCATCCTAAACTTTGAACCAGAGGCACGATGATATGCTGGATAGATGGGTATGTTAAGGTATATCTCGGCTGGGGTCTATTAGCAGCATTCATTTCAGAGGTTGTACGTTTGATAAGATTCCATGCTAAATCCTGTCCGAATAATGAGGGTATTTGAATACTTCAGATCTAATACAAGCCTAAACTTTCGTGAAGATCCTATGGCCAGGAAGATGGGGGATTAGACCCATTTACAGCACTAATTTGCTGGTACTGGAACTAAAGTGCTCAAAGCTAGCAATTCTCAAATGTTAGCTTATAGAGATAGTCACTTCTCAACTGAAGAGGAGACATGAGTATAAACAAAGTGGGACATCCCTGTGGAAGTGACGTTTGATACCTGGACAGAATGGGTGTCACTCTAGCTAAGTGCGCCAATGGTAGAGGTAGACAAGGAGACTGAGGCAACCACCATGCAGTTTAAAATGGGAACATTAGTGGCATGGGGGACACAGGCAATGATGGCATCCACCACTTAAGCTAGAATCAAGTAGGCATATTTCTGGCACTAGGGAACACCTGAAAAGGAGGATTTGTCCCGGGTATGGAGTTTTCCACCCCAAAGAGGCCGAACCAGTGTGGAAGGGTAGGAAAATGTTGTTGTTCTTTTTTTCTATGGAATTCTATGGGGAAGGAATTCTCTCAAATGTGTTACTTTTCAGGAGTTTACCCTAAGCGGTCACGGGGCAGAACTAACCCATAGAAGGCTAACATGATGAGTACCAGAAAATTTAATTACAGACTCTATCCCAAAGTCACTGAACCTGCTGACAAGGTTATTGTATGTGCAAAATATGATCTCTTGAAAACAGTTGGGGAGTAGTTTGGTATACCCTTAGCTATATATGTGATATGGTGTCATCTACTGTAAACATGACTCTTTAGTTTTCCAACACCAGGAAATCTGTAGAGCTTTTTTTCCATATAGCTTACCTGTCCTTATCAGACCAAGAATTTCCAAATTCGTTCATTTTCTTGAAGGAGAATTTAAATCAAACAACAGAAACTTTAATAATGAAAATAGATTAGTATGTTCCTATGTTGTTTTTGTTTTTTCCATTTGAAATATACTATATAAACTGTGATTCATAAGACTCCCTCAGATTTACTTTTTATTCATTCTCAAGTGGTGAGTCTTGCAGAATACCAATATCCCCCTGTGGTATGAACAGAGGTTTTAATGTAAGAACAGCTAAGCTTTAGGCGTTTAACCATGCAGATCTTCTAAATGAGGTCACAAAGGTCTACAATAAAATAACACATTTAAACAGCAGGCCAGCTATATATTTAAATCACCCAAGGAATCCAACACATTCAACGTATAAATCTTTCCAGATCAATACCAATTGTGACTTCATTCCCCTTACTAAAATATTTGTCCTTCTAAAACAACTATTTCCTCAAACAGAAAATATATTGTGTGTGGGGGCGGAGTGTTTAAGACAATATTAACCCTTTGGAGGCATCATCGATTGTATAATATAATACAAAAACTACAAGGAAAGTGGGACTTGGTACATACCTCCTTAAGTGTGATACAAACTAACAATGTAAGTAATAAATCTTGATACTTTATTGCGTATATAACAAACATTTAAAAGTTATTAAAATCCTATGTTTGCCATCCAAAGTCATTGTTCATATGGCCTTGAAATCAGCTCTAAAAGGTCAGCGCGTTTTACAGAAAACCCCCGCTTCATCTGGACCTCAGATCTTAGTACAAGGGTACTGTAACAATACACATAGACATATAATCATTCAATAACCTCTCAAAGAAACATCTCATGTATCACCAGGGCAGGACTTACCATTGGGCTTGACTGGGCTCAAGCCCATGGGCCCCTGCCCATTAGGGGGCCCCGCGGGCCCCACCGAGATACATAGCCGAGTTTACTCAGCTCGGCTCCGCTTACAGTCATGCCCATTCCCGCCCTATGGTGGACATAACACAGGGACTGGGCGTGACTGTGAGCCGAGCCGAGTACACTCAGCTACTCTCGGCTCCGCTCGGGACTGCGAGAGGACCTGAGAGCCACTGTAAGGACATATTCGGCGACCCATCGCAGTTTTTCACGGAAGTTACATTCCGTCTCCGCCATCTTGCTACACCCCACAGTCGTCCACAGTAAGCATACACTAAGAAGGGGTAAAGCGGACATGTTGTTACACCCACAGGAGTTTTGCATTTTAGATGTATTTATAACATTAAAGTTAGTATATAGTAAAATACAGGACTTACAACTCCGTCTGACTACTTAGATGTTGAATTTTAAAAGCAGCGAACTTCTGTCAGATTAGCAAACCTGTGAGATGGGCAGGGTTGCCGCTGCTTTTAAAATTCAAGATCTAAGTAGTCAGACGGAGTTCTAAGTCCTGTATTTCACTATATAAATTGACTTTACTGTTATAAATACATGTAAAACTCTGGTGGGTGTAACAACATGTCCGCTTTACCCCTTCTTAGTGTATCCTTACTGTGGACGACTGTGGGGTGTGGAAAGATGGCGGCAACGGAACGCCACTTTCATAGCAAACTGCGATGGGTCACCGAATATGTCGTTATACTGCCAAGAGGACCCAACAGCCACCGAGATACACAGGACTCTGTATCTTGGCAGCGCCATTTTTAAACTTCAAGACTGCAATGACAAGGCTGCAAATAACACTGGACAAGGCTTCAGAAGGATAGGCAAGGCTGCAGATGGACACTGATGAGGCTGCATTGATGGGCATTTAAATGTAAGTTTTTCCCTTAAACTTCCCTCCTAAAAGTTTTTTTTCCTTAAAATTCCCTCCTAAACTTGGGGTGCATGTTATACGTCGGCACGTGTTATACGCCGATAAATACTGTAATGTATGGAAGGTAGGGCCCGAAAGTGACTGAAGCCCAGGGGCCCCCACCACCCTAAGTCCTGCCCTGTGTATCACATATAAAATATCAAGAAAATATAAAGCAATTTCATATGTGTCATACCCACTTTGAGTATAGAAGAGGATGGAAAATGACACAAGGTAAGGTAATGCATCTCTACATAGCATAGTAGGGTCAAAAAAATATATCTATCTATCACCTTTGACTATGTTCATAAAGAAATTGGTGATATAAGACAGCTGGGCCCATGGGGAGAAACCAAATCCCAAAACCACTCCACATCCAACAGGAAATTTGTATATCTGTAAAATAAATTCCAATATTTATATAAAATAACGTAGGAAAAAGTAGAGAAAAAAAAAAAGACACAAATAAAACTTGAAACACAAATGGAAAAACGACATGACGGGGATGTGCCCTCGGCATCCTCAGTTACAACATAGGACTGCTGGTCTTGCATTGTGTGTGATGATGTAAGAGTTCTATTTTTCTAAATATTCTAATTTAATTTTTTCTTAATTTTTATTAGTTCTGTTTGTTAATTTTCTTGGTCTCACATTAAAAAATGTGCAAAGAAATTTACAAAGTTTTGTACCAGAATTGTAACTTTAGTGTTGTTTTAAACAGGACTGTATTACCATTATTTTTAACACCAAAGTAGAAAACATTTATTTTTTATCACAAAAAAAAGCCTGCCTTATTTTGTTATTACCAAAACAGAGCCTTAGGCCCCTTTCATGCGAACGGGCTGTCTATCCGTTTTTCTTCCATCTGTTAACGGATGACAGTGCATTCCTATGGGCAATGGATGACCATCCGACCAACCTCTGCATCCAATTTAATCAGGTTTTTTTTTAACGTACAAGGCTACATCGAGATCCATTAAAAACGGATATTAACTGATGTTAACGGACAATGTCTGTCTATGTCCAATCAGTTAAGATCCATTCTAAAGAAATAATTTTTTTTTGTTTATCTGTGAACTCAACCTATTACCCAGGCAGTAGTTGGACAATACTAAGTACATTAAAAGTCCCCAGTACATACCCAAAGAGAAACATGGCCAGAGATGTCTCCCAGGAGGAACTAATAAATCGGATGCACAAGGCCAGGCATGTGGGACTCAACCTGTCGGGACCACAGTGACAGAGTAAGAACACGGCAACTATGGGATGGAATCTCTAAGGTTGTGACACCAAATTGGTCCACCATGACTCCCAAACAGTGTGATCAATGTAGTAAGTGTTGCCCAACTGCAGCATGCTTTCTTGTCACTGTTTTTATGAGATTATGGAAACATGTGTGTTACGTACTGTTCAGTCTCTCGCTGCAGCAGAGCCAAACCATGTGGCATTCTGCCTTATATCTATTATTTATTGTATGCTTATGTATGTGTTATTTACTAGACATGTGCAGAGTAAAATATTTCGTTTCAGAATTTCTTTTTCGTCCGAAAAATTAATTTATTTAGTTACTCCTGAAATTTGTTTTTATTTATTTAGTTTTCCGTTCAAAAATTGCATTCGTCCGAAAATCCACATGAATTACGGTCGAATTTGTCTTTGAAGGCTTATGGTGTCTGTTGAATGTATAAAGAAGATTTGACGGAGCTAGCATATAGCATACTTCGTGTGAACTTTAGAACCCTATTAAAGTGTATGGGACTCCAACGTTGAAAATCTAAAGTGCTAATTTTAAAGGCTAATATGCAAGTTACTGTCCTAAAAAGTGTTTGGGGACCTGGGTCCTGCCCCAGAGGACATGTATCAATGCAAAAAAAGTTTTAAAAAGGGACGTTTTTTTTGGGAGCAGTGATTTTAATAATGATTAAAGGGAAACAATAAAAGTGTAATATTTAAATTTCGTACCTGGGGGGTGTCTATAGTATGCCTGTGAAGGGGCACATGTTTCAGGTGCTTAGAACTGTCCCTGCACAAAGTGTCATTTATGCAGGAAAAAAAGTCCTTTAAAATCACTTGCAGCTATTATGAATTGTCGGCTCCGTAATACAGAGAACACTCATTGAAAGTCATTGATAAAAAAATAAATAAATAAACAAGTGTGGGGGTCCCCCAAATTCAATTACCAGGCCCTTCAGGTTTGGTATGGATATTAAGGGAAACCCTGCGTCAAATAAAAAAAAATTGATGCGGGGCCCCCCTAAAAATCCATACCAGATCCTTTTTTCGAGCACGCAACCTGGCAGGCTGCAGGAAAAGAGGGGGGACGAGAGAGCGGCCCCCCTTCCTCCTGAACTGTACCAGGCCATGGCTGGTGGTTGTCGGGGTCTGCAGGCGGGGGGCTTATCAGAATCTGGAAGCCCCCTTTAGGGACCCCCAGATCCGCCCCCTGTTTGAAATGGTAAGGGGGTACAAAAGTACTCCTACCATTTCACAAAGAAAGTGTAAAAAATTGTTAAATAAGATAAACACACTTTATTTTATTAATTATTTTATTAATTATTTTATTAAAAAAGAAAAAAGAAAAAAAAGATTCCAGCGGTGCTAATCCACTCTTGCTATCCAGCGATGGATGGATGATCAACTCTCCGGGGTCCAGTGCTGGCTGATCTGATCCAGCGCAGCGAATCCATCCATCTTCTGTCTCCACAGAGTTGACACTGTGGGATCCCGGCGGCCTGACGTTTGTTATATGCGGAGGGCGGGGCCACCCGTCACCTGACCCCGCCCCCCCTCTGATGCAAGGGAAAACCCGGGCTTCCCCAGTGACGTATGGGTGTCCCGCCCCCCTCTGATGTAACGGAAACCTGCCTGTGTCACGGGGAAGCCCGGGTTTCCCCTTGCGTCAGAGGGGGCGGGGTCAGGTGACGGGTGGCCCCGCCCTCCGCATATAACAAACGTCAGGCCGCCAGGATCCCCGCAGTGTCTCCTCTGTGGAGACAGAAGATGGATGGATTCGCTGTGCTGGATCAGATCAGCCATCACTGGACCCGGAGAGATGATTGTCCGTCGCTGGATAGCAAGAGTGGATTACCACCGCTGGAATCTTTTTTTTTTAAAGGAATTTTTCAAAAGTGTGTTTGTCTTATTTAACTATTTTTTACACTTTCTTTGTGAAATGATAGGGGTACTTTTGTATCCCCTTACCATTTCAAACAGGGGGGGTGGGATCTGGGGGTCCCCTTGTTAAAGGGGGCTTCCAGATTCTGTTAAGCCCCCCGCCCGCAGACCCCCACAACCACCGGCCAGGGTTGTGGGGATGAGGCCCTTCTCCACATCAACATGGGGACAAGGTGCGTTGAGGGGTCACAGACCCCCAAAGCATCCTCCCAATGTTGAGGGTATGTGGCCTGGTATGGTATGGTTCAGGAGGGAGGGGGGCCGCTCTCTCGTCCCCCCCCCCCAACTTTTCCTGCAGCCTGCCAGGTTGCGTGCTCGGATAAAGGGTCTGGTATGGATTTCTATGGGGGAACCCCACGTCAATTTTTTTTAAAAATTTGACGCAGGGTTCCCCTTAATATCCATACCAGACCTGAAGGGCCTGGTAATTGAATTTGGGGGACCCCCACGCTTTTAAAAAAAATGTATTTATTTTTATCAATGACTTTCAATGAGTGTTCTCTGTATTACGGAGCCGACAATTCATAATAGCTGCGAGTGATTTTAAAGGACTTTTTTTCCTGCATAAATGACACTTTGTGCAGGGACAGTTCTAAGCACCAGAAACATGCGCCCCTTCACAGGCATACTATAGACACCCCCCAGCTACGAAATTTAAAGGAATATTACACTTTTATTGTTTCACTTTAATCATTATTAAAATCACTGCTCCAGAAAAAACGTCAGTTTTTAAAACTTTTTTTTGCATTGATACATGTCCTCTGGGGCAGGACCCGGGTCCCCAAACATTTTTTAGGACAGTAACTTGCAGAATCTTTTCTCTCTGTCAAATCTTTTTTCTCTGTCGAATATTTTCTCTATATAATCTTGGACTAATAGAGGTAAGGTTAGGCACATTCGACCACAGGTTCTGACTTATTGTCAGAGTCACGTCGAATCTCCTATTCTATATCGAACTGTTGTAACAACGAAAACGAAAATAAAGCATTTATTTATGTTGGATCTTTCGTTTTTCGGATTCTGTGCTTTCGTTATCGTTTGTCAAAACGAAAAAGAAAATACCTGAAATTCGGACGAGAATGCATTCGGACGAAAATGAATGCACATGTCTATTATTTACTGTTTGTAGTAATGCAAGTGAATTTGAGGTCAGTGCACATCCTTTCTGGCCTCTCTGAAGTGTACGCACCTTGTCCCAGAAGGACATCATTTTTGCTATTATGTCTGCTTTTTTTTTGCTATCTATTGCTGTCCTTGTTGCACGTGCATTTTGTGGTGACCTAAGCATAAAAATATTGCTGTCCATCTGAATATGTTGGTAGCATTCTGTGCACATTATGTTTAGTATTGTGAATAGGCAAGGGCATGCTGACTCCTCCACAGACTATGGAGTCCTATTGGTTATAGGTTTTTTCTCAGCTACTCAAAATCTTTACTCAAATTCTTTCTCAATGTGTGTTTACAGGATTCAAAATGAACAGAAGGTGGTGTCCTGTGAGAGACCGTTTTTGAAGACATTTGAATGATGAGGCAGAGTGTGCAAGCGGTTCCAGAGCTACCACAATGAAAAAATCAGTCTTCTTCGAAATGTCATCCTTCTTAAGGAAAGTCATGGACGTTAGACTATAAGTAACTTTTGGATGTTCAATCTAGAAAGTGAAAAAAGTAGGTCTCCATATAGTAAGGTTTTGTGACCAAACGTTCTTCCTTTTTATTGTAGTACATCATCAAACGTCTCAGAGTGTGAGGAGAACACTGAAAATAATGAGACAGAAGCAGTGCAGGGAGGGGAGCAAGCCACACAAGAGGGAGAAGGCCAGTCTAAATTTGGGGATGAGACTGCACGTCCGAGTGCACGTCCGAGTGCACATCCGAGTGCATGTAAGCATACTATTGATTACAAAGCTTTATCTAATGTACACCAAGGCATCATTGCATTTCTCAATCAGCATATTATTCTGTATTCTGTTAGTAATGACAGGCCAACAACATCACAATCCTCGCAGTGTGTAGCAAAAAGCCTGAAAATCCTGAGATGGACAAAGTCCTTCATGGACGAGATGACCACTTTTAAAAGAAAGGAGAGTAAGGATCCATTCTGTGATCCAGATAATTCAAATGCATCCTTCCTGAGGACACTTTATCATACATTTCAAAAATCACCAGCAGATAGGCAGATGGAGATACATATGGGTATATTTAATTATGTGGGGAAATGCATTAGAGCTGCTGAGTCAAGAAAGCCATTGCCCACTATTAGCCAGTATGAACCCCCTCAGAGGTCATACTTCCTATGCATTCCCATGCCTTCTGGCCCAGCCATATCTACCACCCTATCCACAGACCACTGTGTGTTCATACAGCTCATTGCACAATACCCAGAGGCCTTCTTATGTAAGTTCCTCTCCTGCTCATTCCTCACAGGGAACATATCACTAGCTCAAATTCTGCCGATGTTTCTCAAGCTAATAGCCAAACCATCTCTGTTTTTTCTTCCCAAATGTCTACTTAATTTTCACCACCCCCCCACCTCTTTTATCATGATTTGTAACCTGTTTTTTTATGTTAAATTAAGAATTTATGCAAATGCATAATAATAAAACTAAAACTGTTTTGAACATAGCATAAAATGGTACAAAAGCACATGGTATCAAAAAACAATGAAATAACCAAAAATAGCACACATAACACCAATAATTTTCATATGGCATCATAGGACATATTTGTGCAATTATTGAAATTTGTACTGCATTATTTACATATATTGATATTGCCAGGGAAAATCTCCTAGTGACGATAGCAGGTAGTCGGCAAATTGTTCCCAGATGGCAATGTAGGATCTCCTTGCATGTACTCTGCTGTAGTGTACAGGGGGCAGGTGGAACTCTTCCTCTTCCTCAACGTGGATGCCCTCCTTATCCCAGACAATATTATGCAGAATGCAGCAGGCCTGAATTACTAACTCAACATTCTCAAGACTGAGTTGCAAGTCTGTTTGGAAAACATGCCATTTACTGGACAATATGCCAAATGTACATTCAATGAGGCATCTTGTGCAGCTCAGCCGATAGTTAAAGATCCTCTTTTTGTCGTCCAGATTACTTCTGTTTACTTAACATTTATTGCAAGAATTCATTTTTATGAGAACATAGCGCAACTTAACCACTTGACCACTGGGCACTTAAACACCCTTAATAACCAGACCAATTTTCAGCTTTTGGTGCTCTCACATTTTGAATGACAATTACTCAGTCATGCAACACTGTACCCATATGAAATTTTTGTCCTTTTTTTCACACAAATAGAGCTTTCTTTTGGTGGTATTTAATCACCTCTTGTTTTTTTATTTTTTGTGCTATAAAAGAAAAAAGACAGAAAATTCTGTAAAAAAATGAATTTTTCTTTGTTTCTGTTATAGAATTTAGCAGATTAGTAATTTTTCTTCATAAATTTTGGACAAAATTTATACCACTACATATCTTTGGTAAAAATAAGTACAAATTGGTGGATATTATTTGGTCTTTGTGAAAGTCCACAAGCTATGGTGCCGATATCTGAAAATTGATCACACCTGAAGTACTGACGGCCTATTTCAATTCTTGAGACCCTAAACATGTCATAAAATTACAAATACCCTCCAAATGACCCCTTTTTGGAAAGAAGACATTCCAAGGTATTTAGTAAGAGGCATGATGAGTTTTTTGAAGTTGTCATTTTTTCCCACAATTCTTTGCAAAATCAAGATTTTTTTTCCTTTTTTTTTTCCACAAAATTGTCATATTATCAGTTTATTTCTCACACACAGCATATGCATACCACAAATTACACCCCAAAACACATTCTGCTATTACTCCCGAGTACGGCGATACCACATGTGTGAGATTTTTACACAGCGTGGCTACATACAGAGGCCCAAAATGCAGGGAGCACCATCAGGCGTTCTGGAGCATCCAGGCCAATTCTGACATTTCTCTCCTACATGTAAAAATCATCATTTATTTGCTAGAAAATTACATAGAACCCCAAAACATTATATATTTTTTTTTTGCAAAGACCCTAGAGAATACAATGGTGGTCGTGGAAATTTTTTATCTCACACGGTATTTGCGCAGCAATTTTTCGAATGTGTTTTTTTGGAGGAAAAAAGAGTTTTGTGCTTAAAAAAAAAATAAAAAGGTAAAGTTAGCCCAATTTTTGCATAAAGTGAAAGATGAAGTTATGCTGAGTAAATAGATATCGAACATGTCACTCTTCAAAATTGCACATGCCCGTGAAATGGCGCCAAACGTCGCTACTTAAAAATCCCCATAGGCGACGCTTTAATTTTTTTTACTGGTTACATGTTTTGAGTTACAGAGGAGGTCTAGGACTAGAATTATTGCTCTCACTCTAACGTTCACGGCGATACCTCACATGTGTGGTTTGAACACCGTTTTCATATGTGGGCGGGGCTTACGTATGCATTCGCTTCTGCATGCGATCACATGGGGACAGGGGCGCTTTAATTTTTTTTTTTTTTATTGTTCATTTTACTTTATTTATTTTAGTTTGACGTTTTTTTCCCCAAAAATAAATTTTTAATCACTTTTATTCCTATTACAAGGAATGTAAACATCCCTTGTAATAGGAATATGGGATGACAGGTCCTCTTTACAGTGAGATCTGGGGGTCAATAAGACCCCACATCTCACCTCTAGGCTGGGAAGCCTGAAATAAAAAAAAAAAAATAAAAAAAAAGATTCTGTCTTTGATCGTATTGGCGAATTGGTAGAAGCACTGGAGGGCGGTGAGGGGGGGGGGGGCGTTTATGGCTGGGTATCTCCGAGTATGGCTGGGTATGGCTGGGTATCTCCAAGTATGGCTGGGTATCTCCGAGTATGGCTGGGTATCTCCGTGTATGGCTGGGTATTGCAGGGTATCTCCAAGTATGGCTGGGTATGGCAATTTATGGCAGGGTATTGCAGAGTATTGGCGGGGTATTGCAGAGTATTGGCGTGTATTGCAGAGTTTTGGCGGGTATTGCAGAGTATTGGCAGGTATTGCAGAGTATTAGGGGGTATTGCAGAGTATTGACGGGTATTGCAGAGTATTGGCGGGTATTGGAGAGTATTGGCAGGTATTGGAGAGTATTGGGGGGTATTGCAGAGTATTGGGAGGTATTGCAGAGTATTGGGGGTATTGCAGAGTATTGGGGGTATTGCAGAGTATTGAGGGGGTATTGCAGAGTATTGCCAGGGTATGGAGGGGTTAAATTCGGTGAGCAGCGATGTGGGCACTGCAGATGCTGCCCACAGCGCTGCTGACACCGATCTCTTTCCCCTCCGCTGTACCATTGGTTGGTCACATGGGTTGATGTCACATGGGGACTGTGACATCGTAAGGGGGCGGGGTCACCATGTGACCAACCCATGTGACATATACCATGTGACACCGCCCCATTGTCACTATATAAGTGGCCGCACAGCGCGGCTCTGGCATTCCGGCCGGAGAGAGCGACGTGTCAACATCTCCTGGAGAAGAAGAAGAAGAACAAGAAGAAGAACGGAAGGCGACCGGAAGGCGACAGCGGCGACAGAAGACCGGGCCACCGCCTCTAAAAGAGCTATAAGAAGGCGCGGTGGCCCGGCAGAAGAACGGAAGGCGGCGGCGACAGAAGACCGGGCCACCGCCTGCAAAAGAGCTATAAGAAGGCGCGGTGGCCCGGCAGAAGAACCGAAGAGGGGGACAAGACCCCCGAAGTCGGGAGAAGAGGCCGGCGGCGGGGAGGAAGAAAGCCGGACTCCTCCGCTAGCAAAAGAGCTACAAGAAGATAGCGGAGGAGTCCGGCGAGAAGACCCCCGAAGACGGAAGACCCCCGGAGCTGTGCAATAAAATATTTTATCTCGTGTGTTGTGTTTTTTTTTGGGTACTTTTATTTTACAGGTGAATGGGTAGGGGTACATTGTACCCCATACTCATTCACATAGGGTGGGGGGCCGGTATCCGGGGGCCCCCTTATTAAAGGGGGCTCCCGGATTCCGATAAGCCCCCCGCCCGCAGACCCCGACAACCAACGGCCAGGGTTGTCGGGAAGAGGCCCTTGTCCTCATCAACATGGGGACAAGGTGCTTTGGGGTGGGGGGGCCGCGCGGCCCCCCTTCCCCAAGGCACCCCCCATGTTGAGGGCACGCGGCCTGGTACGGCTTGGGAGGGGGGGCACGCTCGCTCGCCCCCCTTTCCTGGCCGGCCGGGTAGCGTGCTCGGACAAGGGTCTGTTGTGGACTTTGGGGGGACCCCCACGCCGATTTTTTTCGGCGTTGGGGTTCCCCTTTAAGTCCATACCAGGCGGCGGGGCCCGCGACGTCTCCCTCGCGGGCCCCGCCTACCTGGAGACGCGCTCGAAATGAGCAGACTTTCCTCCGAGCGGGAACAGTTTGCTCATTTCGAAAGTGGCCTACACACGGGCGGACTGTCCGCCCAAACCAAGTTTCAGCGGACAGTTTTTCGGAATTTCCGAAAAACTTTGTTCGTCAAACTGTCCGCTGAAACTGTCCGCTGAAGCCCCACACACGAGCGGACTGTCCGCTGAAACACTGTTCAGCGGACAAAGTTGAGCGAACAGTCCGCCCGTGTGTACGCGGCCTGACTTGTCCTTGCAGTGTCCTTTGTCCTTGTGTGTGCTATCTGCGTTGTGTGATGGATTCCAACAATTTTTAGGACAGCGTGACATTGTTTGTCATATTTGTCTATATGAAGAGAATGGAGAGCAAGAAAAAGTAGATTGTGGCTAGATGTCATAGATTTTGGACCCACCCCATGCTACTGAAGCGGCCTTCTGAAGGTTTTGTGGCTCTGCACTATGCTCATCTCCGACAGTATCCCACTATGTTTTTCAACTTCACCAGGATGATCGTAGCCACATTCGACTGCTTATTGGACCAGCTGCACCCATGGCTGCAGCAGAGACATACCAATATGAGAAGGTGTGTACCTGCAGATGAACATCTCTTAGTGACCTTGAGGTAATAAGTCATTCATTTATGTCTTTTTTTGTTGGTCTACTGCAGGGGTTGGCAACCTCGGCCCTCCAGCTGTGGTGAAACTACAAGTCCCATGAAAAATTGCAAGACCCTGACAATCACAGGAATGACTCCTAGCGGCAGAGGCATGATGATATTTGTAGCTTCAAAACAGCTGAAGTGCCAAGGTTGCCTACCCCTGGTCTACTGTGTGGGTATATACAGTATATATAGATAATAAATAATATATCCATTTATGTGCAAGTAGAATGTTTTTTTTACTTAAACAGCTTAAAAGATGTAATTTTTTTTCTAGGTTTGTTGCAACTGACCAGTCCTATACCACTTTAAACCATTACTTTTTACTAGGCATTTCAACTATTTCAGATATAGTGCATAATACCTGCTTAGCCATATGGGAAGAACTGTGTCCAGCAGTGATGCTATTACCAGATGGAAACATGTGTGGCAAAGAATAGCAGATTTTGGAATCAAGAAAACTTTCTAAATTGTATCGGAGCCTTTGATGCAAAGCATATCCGCATCCAAAAGCCTCCACGTCCCGGGTCCAGATTTCATAGTTACAATAAATATTTTTCATTGGTCCTCATGGCTATCTGTGATAGCAATTATAAATGTATCACTGTTGACATTGGGGCATATGGCAGCAGTTCTGATTTCAGAGTGTTCCATGATTCTGTAATGGGTCGAAGACTGCGAGAAGGGCGGTTCAACATACCATCTGATCAGCCTCTGCCTGAAACTGAAGGGCCAGACCTGCCTTTCGTGCTTGTTGCAGATGAGGCCTTAGCGCTTTCTCAATCTCTAACAAAATAAAAATTACTGCACTTGTCAGAAAAAAAGAACAAGTGAATAAGTGAATGGATGAAACATAAATATGTTTGTTTTTTTAGAAAGCCAAGCTGCAGCTTTCTGTGAGATACACACAAAATAAACAACTTTCTATAGTAACCACTTAACAACCGCCCATAGCCGATTAACGGCTTCAGGGCGGTTGTTTAACTCTGAGAGGCCGTTAATTAACTGCCTCCCAGAATTCTGCTCTCGCGCGCCCCCCTGGGGCGCGCACACGAGAGCATCCGGATCACGGTAAATGCAGCCGTTTACCACGTGATCGCTCCATCAAATGACGGAGTGATCACTTGTAAACAAACCGGCGTCATGTTATGACGCTGGTTCCTCCCTCCCCCTCTCTGTACCGATCGGTACAGCGGTACAAGAGGTAGGCAAACAGTTTCATGAGTCCAAGAAAATGTAAGGGTTTATGAAGTTAACCACCAAAGTAACACCAAATGAACATGTAACCCTTCCATAAGTCACAGATCCACAGACCTATTATTATTGTTGTTATTATACAGGATTTATATAGTGCCAACACTTTTGCAGCGCTTTACAATGTAGAGGGGGGACGGTACAATTACTATACAGTTCAGCTTACAATCTAAAGAGAGGGGGAGGTGGTACAAAAGGTAATAGCTAGGAGGAATGATCTGAAGGATTGCTTAAAGGAGTTGTAAAGGCAGAAGGTTTTTTCATCTTAATGCATTTTATGCATTAAGATAAAAAACCTTCTGTGTGTAGCAGCCTCCCAGCACCCCCTAATTACTTACCTGAACCTCTTCTCTCTCCAGTGATGTCCACAAATGTCTAAACCATCCGGTACACTCCCGTGGCTGTCAATCAAAGCCAGTTAGCTAATCAGAGGAGAAAGGGGGCTGGGCCAGGCTGGGGCTCCGTGTCTGAATGGATACATGGAGGTCTGACTCTGGCTCGGGTGCCCCAATAGAAAGCTGCTGGCTGAGGGGGCACCCCATAGGAGGGAGGGACCAAGAGTAGCAAAGAGGGACCTGAGAAGAGGAGGATCTGGGCTGCTCTGTGCAACACCAACTACACAGAGCAGGAAGGGCCGCTAAGGGTAATCCTCTAACAGGTGGGCAAAAATTGTCCCGTACCTCATCCTAATCCATATCATATGCAAAAAACCCTAGAAATTAAATCAAGGACTTTACTGGTACCATTAAGATAAGATGTCAAAGGATTTTATTGTTAAAAAAATTTAAAACGTGTATATAACATAGAAATACAAACATTTTTTTACAAAAGCATATACTGTATGTACAAAAGAACATTATAATTGCATCCAGGTGATGAGTAGCTTGCTGTGACTTCAACACAGGTGCATTTCACAGCCCGCTTCTTCAGGAGAAAAACTACAGCAAAGCTCTAAAATGGAAAGTATATAGCATCAATTCCAAGCTTATAAACATTATACATACCTAAATAAACAGAAATGTGTGAAATGCACCCGCCTCAAAGTCACAGCAAGCTACTCAACACCTGGATACAATTACAATATTCTTTTGTACAGTATAAGCTTTTGTAAAAAAAAAATTGTATTTCTATGTTATATACACATTTTTTGGAACAATAAAATCCTTTGCATCTTATCTTAATGGTACCAGTAAAGTCCTTGATTTTATTTCTAGGGTTTTTTGTGTAGGATTGGAGAGGCTCTGGAGAAGTTCTGGAGGCGAGTATGGGAGGAGGTGACACGGCAGCTAGAGAACAGGAGGAGCGGAGAGGACAATTTGGGCAATATAACAGCTACAGTACGACAGCTTGATTTACTCTACCACTACTAAGCACCCAAAATACAGTAAGAGCATCCCTTATTTCTTTGTGTCTATAGACCTTCTCACATGCTACAAATCACATACTGTATTCAACTGAAAGTTTAAAGCAATGCTTGATATTGACATTCAGAATGGAACTTCTTACAATGAATGTCTTTTTCATTAAATGGAAAGTATAGCATATTTTCATTGAGCGTATTTTTTTTTTTTCGTTTTTTTTGCAATGTTTACCTTTTATTTTTTTTATCATTTTTATTTTTCATATTTAATCTTCCATATTTAGCCACTAGAGTGAGCAAACCTCATTCTACACTCAGTAGAATGCATAATGAATTAGCCAGCAACAACAAGTGTAAAAAAATATATCAACAAAGTATAACACTGTTAAAACATTTGTTACAGAAGATATATCCTGTTAAAACCACCCAGTATAGCACAGTCCTCATTTGATGAATTAACCAATGATAAAAAATCGTATTGTACATTTGCTCGTACCTCTGTGTATGACATTGTGCTGTTAGATAGCCATTAAATACTCCATCTTGGTGTACATCCTGTTGGCAACTGTCCACCACAGTTAACATAAGTAGGGGGAAGAATGTATCAGAAGTAGAACCCCCAACTGAAGGTCTAATCACAGGTGGTGATGAGATTGTAAAAGCCACTAAACCTGCAGAGAGTGCTCATTGTGATGGCTGTTTAGGTCACTTTGATTATAATGACAATTTTTGTCACTCAATTTACCCTTTGTAAACCTTTGAGATGCTAGGGATACTGTTCACTTTGCAAGGGAATTTGCCCCAGAGCTTAGTGAATGGGGTTAAATTCTGCTGATTTCCATAATCTAATCATGTACAAACAAAAAAATAAAAATGTTTTTTTTTTCCTTGCACATGATGGGGTATTCTATGGAAAGTAAAACTCCACCACATTCACTAATATCTGAGACAATTTTCCTTGTAAAATAAGTAGCCTATTTGCTTTTAGTAAATTAATCTCAATATATCAACCACACTGGAAGTTCATTATTTTATTAAGGTTGGCTGTGACTCACGGGGGTTTATTTAATAAAACTGGACAGTGCAAAATCTGGTGCAGCTCTGCATAGAAACACAATTCCTCCCACTGACACCAAAGATGGGGCATTGTGTTTTAACACTCACGTCCAGACCTTTTCTACTCCCAGTGGTCTACTAAAATCTGAAGGACAGTAAACTGGCCCTTTGTTTAGAGAGTTTGGAGATCCCTATCTAGGTTATATTGTCAAAGCTTAAGCCCTGGTTCACACCAGTGCGGCTTTAAAATCATGCTACAAGATTTCAAAGCTGAAAATCAGTGAAATTTTCACCTATTTCATTGTGGCTTGCGACTTCATTTAACAGAAGTCTATGCAAGTCACAATGAAATCGCAAAAAAGTAGTGCAGGAACCTTTTTTAAAGTTGCGGTGACATTCAGACACAAAGCCCTGACCCGGCCCTGTCCCCTTTCTCCCCTGATTGGCTAGCTGACTTTGATTGAAAGCAGCGGGAGCCAATGGTGCCACTGCTGTGTCTCAGCCAATCAGGTAGGAGAATCTCGGACAGCTGAGACACTCGTGGACATTGCTGGACAGAGAGGGACCTCGGGTAAGTGTGAGAGGGGCTGCTGCACAGAAGGCTTTTAATTTTAATGCATAGAATTAGGGATGAGCCGAACACCCCCCGTTTCGGTTCGCACCAGAACTTTCGAACTAGCCCCAAATTCGTACGAACGTTAGAACCCCATTGAAGTCTATGGGACTCGAACGTTCGAAATTAAAAGTGCTAATTTTAACTGCTAATATGCAAGATACTGTCCTAAAAAGGGTTTGGGGACCTGGCTCCTGCCCCAGGGGACATGGGTCAATGCAAAAAAAAGTTTTAAAAACGGCCGTTTTGGCGGGAGTGAAAAAAAAAGTGAAATATTCCTTTAAATATCGTGCCTTAGGGGGTGTCTATAGTATGCCTGTGAAGTGCCACGGGTTTCCCGTATTCAGTACAGTCCCTGCACAAAATGACATTTAACGGAAATAACGTCATTTAAAACTGCTTGCGGTTTTAATGTTATATCTGGTTCCTGCAATATGGTTGAAAATCATTGAGAAAAATGGCATGGGTAGCCCTCCCCGCCCATTACCAGCCCCTTTGGGTCTTGTACGGATATTAAGGGGAACCCCGTACCCATATTAAAAAAAGGAAATACGTGTGGCCCCCAGGCCCTATATACTCAGAACAGCAGTATACAGGTGGTGCAAACAAGACAGGGACTTAGGTTTGTTAGGTGTAGGTTTGTTGTGTTAACTAGAATGTGTTTGTAATTTTCAACTGGTACATTTTTAAAGTGTTTTTAAGCTTTTTGGAAAACATAGGGAAGGGTTATCACCCCTGTATAATTTGTTTTGCCGTCCGTCTTTTTTCATCTCACTTGCTGTTGTCTCCTTCCGTTTGCAAGTAGGAGATGTTTGTAAGTTGGATGTTTGAAAGTAGGGGCCTGCCCTATATGCTCTGCAGAAATGGCGGAACAAGGTGTTGGTTTTGCCACAACATTGTAAGCCCTCAAAGTGACTCTTGGTGGGCGCTGGAGCGCCCTGCTGTGAACGATTATATCAAGACTTGTAATTACATGCCATTGTCGAACAGTGATAGAAAAATTGACCTTTGGTGGTTGTGGTGCTAGTGCCACAACACTATAAGTCCTCACATTTACTCTGGGTGGGCACAGGAACGGGCCCTCCTGTGAAATATTATATCAAGAATTGTAATTACATGCCCCTGTTAAACAGGGGCTGAAAAATTGGGCTGCTGGCACTGGTGCTGGTGCCATGACACTGCAACCTCTCCCATATACTCTAGTTGTAGTGCAGGAATGAGCCCTGCTGCAAAGCATTGCATCAAAAATTGGAATTAAATGCCCCTGTTAAACAGGGGCAGAAAAATTGGGCCTTCGGCACTGGTGCTGGTGCCACAACACTGCAACCTCTCCCATATACTCTAGTTTTAGTGCAGGAATGAGCCCTGCTGCAAAGCTTTGCATCAATTGTAATTATAATCAAATTGTAATTAAACGCCCCTGTTAAACAGGGGCAGAAAAATTGGGCTGTTGGCATCACCCAGAACCAAAAATGTTCTTCCAACATATCAGCGGAGGAGGAATAGGATAGACAATCAACATAACAGGACAGTCACTCAGCATCAGCATAGGCAGTCTTGAAGGGATGTGGTATTTAAAAAAAAATTATTCGGTTACATCAGCTTCAGGTGCTTGGTAGCTGTGGGTGATCCAAGACTGATTCATCTTGATGAAGGTCAGTCGATCAACTGAGTCGGTGGACAGGCGCACGCTGTGACAAAGCCACCAGCAGCACTGAAGGTGCGTTCCGAAAGAACGCTGGATGCAGGACAGGCCAGTAGCTCAATTGCATACTGTGCAAGCTCTGGCCAGTGATCCATCCTCAAGACCCAGTAAGCCAGAGGATTTTTGGTGGGAAAGGTGTCCAAGTCTGACCTTGCCCCTAGGTATTCCTGCACCATGTAAATCAGACGCTGGCGATGGTTGCTGGAACCGATCATACCTTGGGGCTGCGGACTAAAAAATTGTCTGAAAGCATCGGTCAGACGGCCACCTTCTCCACCGCTCCTTCTGACCGATGCCTCAGCAACACGTTGTCCAGGACCAGGAGTTTGTAACCTCCCAGTCTCTGGGAACGCGTTGCACAGACCTTTCTGCAAGGCCTCCCGGAGATGTCTCATCCTCTGCTCCCTCTGCGACGGCAAGATAAGGTCGGCAACCTTACCCTTGTACCGTGGATCAAGGAGAGTGGCCAGCCAGTAATGGTCCCTCTCCTTGATCCGAAGAATACGAGGATCCTTCCGCAGGCTTTGTAGGATCAGGGAGGCCATGCAGCGTAGGTTAGCTGAGGCATTCGGTCCGGGGTCCTCTGGGTCACTAAGGACAACATGATCTGCAGCTACCTCCTCCCAGCCACGTACAAGTCCACGGGTTTCTTCGGACTGTAAATCATCCCTATAAGACTGCTGCTGCTGATGCTGAGTGCCAGTCTCCACCTCCATGCTGACACAATCATCCTCCTCCTCATCCTCTTCCTGTGTGATGAGTGGCACAGCAGGAACACTGTCTGGATAAAGGGGGCCTTGAGAGGCAAGGAAGGTCCTCCTCTTCCTGCCTCTGTTCTGCCTCAAGTGCCCTGTCCATTATTCCACGCAGCGTATGCTCCAAAAGGTGGACAAGAGGTACAGTTTCACTGATGCATGCACTGTCACTGCTCACCATCCTTGTGGCCTCCTCAAACGGTGACAGGACAGTGCATGCATCCCTGATCATGCCCCACTGGCGTAGTGAGAAAAAACTGAGCTCCCCTGACCCTGTCTGGTGCCGTAGTCGCACAGGTACTCATTGATGGCCCTCTGCTGCATGTGCAGCCGCTGCAGCATGGCCAACGTTGAGTTCCACCTGGTGGGCATGTCACATATAAGGTGGTTCTTGGGCAGGTTCAACTCCTTTTGGAGCTCAGCCAGCTGAGCACAGGCATTAAATGATCGGCGGAAATGCACACAGACTTTCCTGGCCTGCTTCAGGACATCCTGTAAGCCCGGGTACCTGCCCAAGAACCGCTGCACCACCAGGTTAAGGACGTGAGCCACACAGGGCACATGGGTCAGTTGTCCCTGTCGGAGGGTGGAGAGGAGGTTGGTGCCATTGTCGCAAACCACCATTCCTGGCTTAAGCTGGCGTGGCGTCAACCACCTCTCGGCCTGCCCCTGCAGAGCTGACAAAACATCCTCCCCAGTGTGGCTCCTGTCCCCCAAACAAACCAGCGCAAGCACGGCATGGCATCGTTTTGCCTGCGTACTTGCGTAGCCCCTGGAACGACTACGGAGCACCGCTGGTTCTGAGGACAGAGCACTGGAAGAGGCCATGGAGGAAGAAGAAGAGGAGGGGGTGGAAGAGAGAGGTGTGTCACAACCAATAGTAGCATTTTGGAGGCGTGGGGGCGGAACAACCTCCAACACTACTGCACCTTGTCCTGCATCCTTCCCAGCTGCCAGAAGAGTAACCCAATGGGCCGTGAAAGACAGGTAACGTCCCTGTCCATGCCTGCTGGACCATGAGTCAGCGGTAATATGCACCTTACCGCTGACCGCCCTGTCCAGCGAGGCAAGGACATTGCCTTGCACATGCCGGTAGAGAGCCGGAATCGCCTTCCGTGAGAAAAAGTGGCGTTTGGGGACCTGCCACTGAGGAACCGCACATTGTACAAATTCACGGAAGGGGGTCGAGTCTACCAACTGAAAAGGCAGCAGTTGAAGTGCTAGCAATTTAGCCAAGCTAGCATTCAACCGATGGGCATGTGGATGGCTGGGAGTGAACTTCTTTCGCCGGTCCAGCAGCTGGGGCAGGGACATTTGCCTGCTATAATCGGACGTGGGTGTACTGCTAGCAGAGTGCCCGGAAGCACTTGGCTGTGACACACCTAATTCTACACCTTCATTCCTCTCAGAGCAGGTTTCAGAGAGGACTGAAGGTCTAGTGGGGTTGGAGATCCCAGCTGATGAAGAGCAAGGAGAGGTCCGCTTTGTTCTTTGGTGTGGGTCTTTGAGGTACGCTTGCCAACGAGCTGCATGGCAGGTCAACATATGTCTGATCAAGCATGTGGTACTCAAGCAGCTGATGTTTTGGCCACGCGAGATACGCTTGAGACATATGTTGCAAATAGCTGCGGTGCGATCTGATGCACTCGTCTCAAAAAAGGCCCACACCAAATAACTTTTAGAATAACGCGCAGAGGCAGCGCCCTGCACAGGCGGAGCTCTGCGGTGTGATTCAGTCGGTGTGCTGCCCCTAAGCTGGCCCCCGGAGGGCATCCTGCCTCGTTGGACATGTGCCTCCTCCTCCTCCTCCTTCTCTCTCCTACCAGGCACCCACGTGGAGTCAGTGCCCTCATCATCCCCTACCTCTTCATCGCTGGAGCATACCTGGCAGTATGCTGCAGCTTGTGGAACATGACTGCCAGATTGCTGTCCTTCTTAAACATCCCCTCTCTCTGCATTCACGCTACTGCCTTCCTCTAGCTGTGTATCATCATCAGAGCCTACAAAACACTGGGCATCCTCCTGGAGCATGTACCCAACACTGTGCTCAAAGAGTTCAGGAGACTCCTCAGGAGGACGTGGTGGGTCTAGGGAAGGAGTCACTGATGATGACATTGAGAGGAGGGAAGACGATACGTTGGCAGCTGCTTTGCTAGTACCCTGAGCCTGGGTGAGAGAGGATGAAGAGGATGAAGAGGGCTTGGTCATCCACACTACCAATTTATTGGCATGTTGCGGCTCAACATGTCCAGCTGCCGAAAAGAAGGACAAGCATGTCCCATGGCCACGTGCTGATGATGACGATGTACCGCGTCCACGACTAGCACTGTTGTCTCTAGACACAGAGCCTGCTTGCCCTCTTTTATCGGCTCGCGCCTGTCTGCCTCTCCTTGCTGGCCTTCCAGACATGGTAATGGCCTGAAGGGAGTTGGGAAAACCAGCAATTGGGTAGTGTATATTGTGCTGGAGGCAGGGCTGCTGATAGAAATCATGGGGCCCCATACAGCCTACCTGACGGGGCCCCCTTTAGCCCCATCCCTGGCCCCGCCCCTATACCGAGAGGCTAGGGTATACAGACAGCACCCCCCCACCAATTTAACACAACTAGATGATGATCAAATGAAGTGGAATCAGTATACAAAGGTTAACTTTTTCTGAGAGATATTAAAGGAACACTCTAACCACAATGACCACTTCAGTGATTTGAAGTGATCAAAGGTGGTAGGAGTCGGTATGTGGGATGGCATATGAATATACTAAGGTGGTATAATGATTGGCTTCTAACAAGGAGGGCTACACATAGATCAAAATTTGTCTGATTACTGCTAAACTGAATTTTGATGTGTGTGTACCCAGCTTTACCCAATTTCTTGCTTTAGCTGGCTTCTTCCAGCGCTGAATGGTCCCCTAGAGCGCTTGTGTATGTTTTACTGACTAAAGCCCAGTTGCTCACACTTCAGCCCCCTTGCGATGTGATGAGGCTGAGGTTTGGTGGAGGAGGAGGGCTCTGCAGCTGGCTGGAGCATGGAAACAGATAAGTGAACACACTTTCTTTGCTGTTAATACTCAACTTTATGAATATGTTAGGAATATACTGGGACTTTTCAGGTGCTATATAAATATATTCAACATACACATATATTAAAAGAATGATTTTGTGAAATGCATCTGTGTGTAGTACCTGAAAAGTCCCATTATTTTCCTAACATATTCTTGAATTTAGTTTAGTTTCATTTAGTTACAGTGCAAGTTTACAGCACAGTATTGTACAGAGACAGAACAACGGTGATCACAGGAGAAGAATGCAATCTGTCACCTGTTATCTTGCCTTGAGGAGAGCTCCAATGTTCTGTCCTTCCCGAGGAGGGGGGAGGGAGGCTCGGGTGCTGATAGGAATACATGTCCGGATACATGTCCACTCTTCTCTTATCCATAGACCTGTGTGTTATCTGAGAGTTGGTGATATCCAGGCTCCTGTGGTGATGCTCTCCTCCTCCCTCGGTCCGCCCTGTGTAGTCAGACTTTTTTCTTTATTATTCTAAATGCTGTTAAGATTGCTCGGGCCCCCCTGCTGGCCGGGCCCAGTACAACAGGGTCAGCTGTACTGGCTTATCAGCGGCCCTGGCTGGAGGCACGCACAACACCCACTAACTCCTGCAGATGGCAGATGGCTCAATCAGAGAATAGCTATGTAGGTGGATATAACGATGTATATTGGGTTCAGGGCACGCAGGCAGCACGCACAATCTCCTACAACTGACTGCAAGCTCTATTTAAAAAGAGCAAGATAGCTAGCTATATAGATGGATATAGCAGTGTATACTGGGTTCAGAGCACACAGACAGCACGCACAATCTCCTAAAACTGACTGCAAGCTCTATTTAAAAAGAGCAAGATAGTTAGCTATATAGGTGGATATAGCGGTATATACTGGGTTCAGAGCACGCAGACAGCACGCACAATCTCCTACAACTGACTGCAAGCTCTATTTAAAACGAGCAAGATAGCTAGCTATATAGGTGGATATATCGGTGTATACTGGGTTCAGAGCACGCAGACAGCACGCACAATCTCCTACAACTGACTGCAAGCTCTATTTAAAACGAGCAAGAGAGCTAGCTATATAGATGGATATAGCTGTGTATACTGGGTTCAGAGCACGCAGACAGCACGCTCAATCTCCTACAACTGACTGCAAGCTCTATTTAAAACGAGCAAGATAGCTAGCTATATAGGTGGATATATCGGTGTATACTGGGTTCAGAGCACGCAGACAGCACGCACAATCTCCTACAACTGACTGCAAGCTCTATTTAAAACGAGCAAGAGAGCTAGCTATATAGATGGATATAGCTGTGTATACTGGGTTCAGAGCACGCAGACAGCACGCTCAATCTCCTACAACTGACTGCAAGCTCTATTTAAAAATAGCAAGATAGTTAGCTATATAGGTGGATATAGCAGTGTATACTGGGTTCAGAGCACGCAGACAGCACGCACACAGCACGCACAATCTCCTACAACTGACTGCAAGCTCTATTTAAAAAGAGCAAGATAGTTAGCTATATAGGTGGATATAGCGGTGTATACGGGGTTCAGAGCACGCACAATCTCCTACAACTGACTGCAAGCTCTATTTAAAAGGAGCAAGATAGCTAGCTATATAGATGTATATAGCGGTGTATACTGGGTTCAGAGCACGCACAATCTCCTACAAATGACTGCAAACTCTATTTAAAAAGAGCAAGATAGCTAGCTATATAGGTGGATATAGCGGTGTATACTGGGTTCAGAGCATGCAGACAGCACGCACAATCTCCTACAACTGACTGCAAGCTCTATTTAAAATGAGCAAGATAGCTAGCTATATAGATGGATATAGCGGTGTATACTGGGTTCAGAGCACGCAGACAGCACGCACAATCTCCTACAACTGACTGCAAGCTCTATTAAAAAACAGCAAGATAGCTAGCTATATAGGTGGATATAGCGGTGTATACTGGGTTCAGAGCACGCAGACAGCACGCACAATCTCCTACAACTGACTGCAAGCTCTATTTAAAATGAGCAAGATAGCTAGCTATATAGATGGATATAGCGGTGTATACTGGGTTCAGAGCACGCAGACAGCACGCACAATCTCCTACAACTGACTGCAAGCTCTATTTAAAACAAGCCAGATAGCTAGCTATATAGATGGATATTTTTTATTGATAATGACTGCTACCAATATAACATATTACAAACAAACTTTACAAATCACTTTACAAACAAACCAAACAATACTACAACTTAATTATTTAGCAACACTTTGCCTACACAGGGGGGACATAACCAAATCACGTACTTGGTCATCTGACATCCTGTCAAGAACCTTGTCCCACTCATAACGTTCTTTCTTTTTCTTTTTCTTCCTAACAAGAACTTTACCACCACTATTAGGATCAGGACCACCATCATCCCCCGGGACTTCTTGCGCCACTTCCCCTTGAGCCGTTTCAACAGACCTACTCACTACTTTACTGTACCCATGTTCGTCTCCAGACACCGAGGAGGCCGAAGACTCAACTCCCTTACCCGAAAGGCGACATGGAGAGGAAAGAACCGGACTGGGGGATCTGAGAGGACTCCTACTCCGCGAGGAGCTTACCCGTGCCGGTTTCCTCCTTGCTGACCTCCTCCTCACCACTCTCCCTCTTTTCTCCTCCGCCGGGCTTAGCCCACGACGAGACGCTCTGCTACATGGAGCACCCCCAGCACGAGGAGAAGTAGCAGGAAGACTCTTCCCTAAGGGACCTTCATTAGTGGGACCGACTACACCTTCCATTGGGGCTTCGTTAACAGACGGGCCTTGACCCCTGGGTACTTTGCTAGCATCGGGGGTCACCTCAGCATCAGTTCCCCTAGGGGGTGCTTCCTTGGTTTTCCCCACCACATTTTGATTACCCTGAGCATTTCCCCCTGTGGGCCCAGGGGGAGGTCCCTCCCCCCTGGGTTGACCACCAGGTGGAACATCACCTCTGTAGGCCTTAGGGCACCTGCTAAATGGGTGACCCATTTGGCCACACAGATTACAACAGATAAGGCCACATGCATCGCTTGAGTGGCCAAATTTGTTGCACTTTATGCACCTAACAACTGTGCAATCTGCGCTTAGGTGGGTTGGACACCCACACTTAAAACATCTCCGGGGTTGTCCTGGATAGAACACCAGGATTCGGTCCCTCCCGATAAATGCACTACCGGGAACATGCGCCACCGTATTACCGGCTCTCCGTAACCGAATCCTGGTGTTCCAAGCCCCGGTCCAAACTCCCCGCTCATCCAGGCACTTATTTAGGGGACACTGCAATTGGCCGTGCCTACTCAGCCAAGTTGAGATGTCCTCCGGGGGCAGGCTTTCATTCCTCACCAGAATAGTGAGGGTTTTCACATCTTCTTGCCGACTCAAGGGGATGATCCTGAAACCCTTCCAGGGATCAGTCCCCTTGATCAACCCAAAAGAGGTGATAAAAATCTCCATCACCACTAGGTTTGTGAAACTCAAATCAAAATCATGAGACCCTGCAGGGTGGATGACCGCAAAAATTTCACAAACTTTAATTCCCAGTGATAAAATCATGTCAACCACCTGGCCCCTACTAGGGCACTGACCTTCCCCCTCCCACCTTAACTGTACTACATTACGGCGCTTGCGCTCCGGGCCACCCGCACCCCGAGACCACGAATTGGCCCCAGAAGGTTGACCAGCCGGGGGAGCACGGAAATTACCAGCCCCAAACTGGTCATACAGGTGGCCCAGAGACACATTCGCCCCTGCGACATTTGCGTAAGAACGCCTTTCTCCCAAGGCATTCAGGAGACTGGCCTCCGGTGAACCCCTCAAAACAGATCCTGGGGCAGAAACCCCTTCTTTAGGATCCGGATGAGCCACCCCAGCTTCCAAGCCCCGAATACCTTCCTCCAACTCCATACCTCCTTGCTGGACCTCCGGGAGACCCTCCACCAGACCACTTAGCGATTGGTCACGGAGAAGGGCATCCAGGCCATCCGACTCCTCTGCAGTCTCATGAGCCCCACATGAGTCCACTTGTACATTTTGTGACCCTTCCAAGCCTTTAATAAACACCAATGCTGGATCGTCAGCCTCATCTACATCCCCCATGGGACAATCACCCCATACTGACACTTGTCTAGGGGGTAGATTGTCCGAGATTTCCATACACTCATTTTCCTCCCGTTCGGATACTACAAAAGCTGCCGACCGAACGTTCTTCACACGGCCAGCTTTCACTTCCTCCCGTTCGGATGCTACCGAACTTCCTCCCGTTCCTCCCGTTCTCCCGTTCGGATGCTATACCGGAAGCTGCCGACCGGACGTTCTTCACGCGGCCAACTTCCGCTTCCGGCCCTGGCGTCACTTCCGGCGCGACCGCAGCTTTCCTCCTTACAGAAACCCCGCCAAATTCTCCCGCCAAACGATTGTTAGTGTCAGCATGGGAAGACGGCGTCCCTCCATGCTGTCCCGCCATTGCTTCACTACTGGACACCGCTGTGTTTACTACAGAGGTAGCCAGGCTGACCTGAGTCTTTTGTCCACCTTTACCCTGGAGCTCCTTCCCCTTACCCTGTAACCGGGTTGCAGCAGTGGCAGCCGACAACTCAGCTGACGGCATGCCCTGCCCGCAAACACCGGCTGGGTTCACTGGGGATTTACAAGGTAAGTCCGTGGCTTTTTTAGTCTCCATCAGTCTTTCCAGCTGTACCACTAAACTCTGCTTTCCTCTTTGACCTTGGCTTGGCACTGCACCACTGGCGTCCACAGCTACCACCGGGTCTGCAGCCCTGGCAACAGGCTGAGAACCACTAGGCTTGCCGGGACCCACTGTAGCGCTACCTAAGCCCTTAGTCACTGGGATAGAGTCTCTCATGTCACCTTCTGTCTTTGCCTTGGTCCTTATCTTTTCCGGGGACACAACCTTCTGCTTTTCTCCTCCATCTGTCTGTGCACTCTCACTTGTGGGTTCCTCCGCCTCTCTCATGGGCTCCGCCGCCTGTGATAGACGCTGGTTGCGGCGTCTTACCGCTTGAGAGCCCTCATCGCACGCCACTCTCATAACTTTATCTATTCTCAACAGAAAGTCCTTTTCGCTTGAGGCACTGTCAATTAGATTTGATAAAAGCTCACCAAGCATGTTACACTGCTCTTTCAGTCCATCTATGACAGGCTTGAATTCTGTTCTCTTCTTGATACCTGATCTGTCGCGTCTATTCCTCAGCTCGGCCAAAACTTTCATTTTTTCGCAGTAACAGCGAGAAGCCTTTACCATTAAGCTCTGGGCTTTTCTTTTCCTCTCCGCAGATTTCTCCACGTCTTCTCCTGGCTGTCTCAGAGACCAGTCAACCAAGTCAAGCTGGTTTTCCAAGTACAGCCTCTCCTCCTCAATGAACTCCAGGAGCTTCAGGGCTCCACGCTTTTCCTCAGGCCGAGGAACAGGCTCCTGGCCTGGGCTGACCGACGCCATCAGCTCCCTGTCCTCCTCCACCACTCTGGAAGTCCTCAGAGCTCAGAGCACGCAGCCAGCACGCACAAGCTCCTAACACTGACTGCAAGCTCTATTAAAAAAGAGCAAGATAGCTAGCTATATAGATGGATATAGCAGTGTATACTGGATTCAGAGCACGCAGACAGCACGCACAATCTCCTACAACTGACTGCAAGCTCTATTAAAAAAGAGCAAGATAGCTAGCTATATAGGTGGATATAGCGGTGTATACTGGGTTCAGAGCACGCAGACAGCACGCACAATCTCCTACAACTGACTGCAAGCTCTATTTAAAAACAAGCAAGATAGCTAGCTATATAGATGGATATAGCAGTGTATACTGGGTTCAGAGCACGCAGACAGCACGCACAATCTCCTACAACTGACTGCAAGCTCTATTAAAAAAGAGCAAGATAGCTAGCTATATAGGTGGATATAGCGGTGTATACTGGGTTCAGGGCACACAGACAGCACGCACAATCTCCTACAACTGACTGCAAGCTTTATTAAAAAAGAGAAATATAGCTAGCTATATAGATGGATATAGCGGTGTATACTGCAGAAGAGCAAGAACGAAAAATCGGCCGATAACGATTGGTGTATACTGTGCTGAAGGTACACAGAACACCCACTAACTCCTACAGACGCCAACACACTACACAAGGCCGCCGCGCTGGCGGCCTTATATAGTGTGGGGCATCTACTACACAGCCTGAGCTATGATTGGCCACAGGCATCCTGCCTGTGTCCAATCATGGCTCTCCTCGCTGCCAGCGCTGTGATTGGCCAAGCATGCGGGGTCGGAGTGCATGCTTGGCCAATCATGAGCCAGCAATGCACTGCGATGGCGCAGTGCATTGTGGGCCGTGAGTGCCACACAAATTTGGCGCGAATGGCCCACAACGTTCGGAATTCGCCGAACGGGCGAACAGCTGATGTTTAAGTCGAACGTATGTTCGACTCGAACACGAAGCTCATCCCTACATAGAATGCATGAAGATAAAAAAAAAACTTTTGGCTTTACAACCACTTTAACTTAGAGCAAGCTGACCTTTTTTGCATGCTATCCAAAAATCATACACTTTCCTTTAAAATGGAATATTGGTCAGAAAGTTAAGTCCTGATAGATTACTTCATGCTGGCCCCTTTTCCAGGTAAAAACAGTAAAACATTAAAAAAGTGCCTATACTGTTTAAAATCTAATAATGCATGGTCTCATCCTGCTCTGCCCAGCCTCAGTTGTTTGCTATTCTCAGCACAGACCCGAAAACCAGAGCCCCTAGAGGCACGTTTGCTGACAGCATATAGATTTACTGCTGCTCAAGGCCCCTGGGCTTCATAAAAATGGCAGCCTTTGTCAAGAAGATACAGAAACAATGCTGGAGGCAATTTACAGCACATACTATCTTTGGTAGCATAACTATTAATGTGCAATGTATGTTCCTTGCTAAAGAACATTATCTTTATCACGTGGTATGGGTAAAGTTTTGCTTTAAAGTGTTTTATTGGAGAAGTTTGGGTTCGGAGCTGCAGTCCACACTCTTAAAGTGGAACGTTAGTTTGAAAATTCAGATCTGCTGGATCACTTTAGGCTGGACCCTTTTGCAGGTATGGCTATGTAATACATTAAAAATAAGTGCCTATACTGTTTAAAATACAGTAATACATTGTCTTACCCTGCTCCACACGTGCTCACTTGCTCTTTAACTTTAGGTACTCTGCTAAATTTGTAGAGACCGATCTTCTGATAGCCTAAAGTTTTACTGCTTTTCAGGGGCTCTGAACTTCAGCAAAATGTCTACCTCTAGTAAGAAGAAACAGGAAGAGCGATGGAGGCAATTTACAGCACACACTAATTTCGGTAGCATAATTACTAATATGGAATGTATGTTCCTTGCTAAAAAACATTATATTTATCAAGTTGTTATGGGTAAAGTTCCATGTTAAGATGTCCATAGGAAGGGGACTGTGGCCAGAAGATATGACTATGAATTATTTGTTTTTGTTAGACACCCCATGTACTGGCCTAATCTCTGGGTAACACTGACCAGAGAAAATCAGGCAGACACCCACGGCAAAGGCTTGTAATTGGAATCTTTCTATGGATGTAAGTGGAATAATGTACACTGTTCTGCTACTGTCATGGAGAATTGGAGAACGAACAAATGTGCTGAAAGGTAGAAATTCAGGGTTGGGGGCATACTGGCATTGGATTTTTTATTTGGTCACATTTTGTATATAAGATCTCATTGATAAAAAAAAAGTTGGTTGTAATTACACATATTCTGCAAAGCAAATAAATTGTATAATCTCATGTCTTTGGTCATGGGGGTGGTACAGGAGTACATAGTCTTTTGAACCATGTCAGCAAAATACATTGTGGGATGGTTGGTCTATTCACCCCTGTGGATTAGCGGTCTTATTTTTAAATACACGAGTTCAACATAAATAGAAAAATTTACTTTTACTTACAATTCCCACCTACAATAATGGGTCTTTAAATTACTGGACCTCTAATATGGAAAATATAGTATACTTTAAGTGAGCAAATATTTTGGAGTAGTATTATTATAGACTTTACCCTAAATTAATTTTTGATGTGTTTCATGCTCACACTTCCATATTTTTACTGCTGTACTAAATATTCAACATTTTACAGTTGTCACTGGAACAAGAGATGAGAGAAAAACTATTTACAGAGGTTCCAAAGATTTCCTACTCTACCCAAAACTAAACCAGAGGACAAGTCCATAATACCCTGGACTCACAGCAAATACTGTAGGTTGAATAAGATTTAGTGTAGAAGACGCGTGGCATCTAAAGGCAGAGAAGAGACACTGTGGGGATAGCTTGCTGGCCAAGAGACTTAAATATAAAACAAAGTTCTGCTTTAAAAAGTTAAAGTATAACTAAAGGCAAAACTTGACAGTTTTCATTGCTGCCTGTGCCCCTGTTAAGGAGATTCACCCTCTCTATTTGTCCTGTTTACCGTTATCGTTGAAAGTGAAAGAAAAAGAAAATCCCACATTTTGGGTTGTTTCCAGAAAAGCAACAGAAGGGAAATCTTCCCATTGGGACATTAATTGTGGTGACCTGATCAAATATATCAGATATGCCTAAACTGCCCAATAATATTGGTGCCCCATCCCAAGGCAAAATAGGAAAAGCAAAACTATGGAAGGGATTTTGAGGCACCAATGAAAATCACTAATGTAATAAAATACAAAAAAGTTTATTATATAGTAAGTTAAAAATCAATATGTAGATAAAAATTAATACAGAATAAAAGGGACACAGAGGGCTAAATAAATCTGTCAAGGTTATAACCCTCCCTAGCTCTAGCCCGGGGGGGGGGTCAGTAAACTGTAGATCGCAATCTACCAGTAGATTGTGGACAGGTGACTGGTAGATCATGATCTGGGCTTGCTGACCCGACATCCCAGAGCATCAGAGTGCAGTGCAGAGGGACTACTTAGAGCTGTAGTAGGGAGCAAGAGCCGATGTCTCCTCTGTAGTACTGGCCCCTGTCCCATGTGGAGTGGCCCCATTTACTTGAATGGATCATGATTGGCAGGCGATAGCACGAAGCAAAAGCAACAAGGGGCTTCATTTTTGCTGCAGTGTGTGTACACCTTTGGCTGCTGCCTTAGCAGCTAAAGGAAGTAGGGATTGAGGGCGGTAAAGCCACAACTCAACTGCAGGATTTTACTTTTGAACAAGCTCTAAGCCCTTGTACACACGGTCGGAGAATCCGTCGGAATGTGTCCTATCGGACCGTTTGTCGGATAATCTGACTGTGTGTGGTATGCATCGGACTGTTTCCGTCGGAATAATCGTCGGACCAAATTTTCCAACTTGCTGGAAATATTTTCTGACAAATTGCTCTTATCGGACATACTCCGATCATGTGTAGAGAATTCCGATCGGACAAAGTGCCACGCATGCTCAGATCAAATTCCTACATCAAAGCTATTGGCTACTAGCCTGAACGTAGTCCCATTGTAACGAAATTATGTCATCACGTTCTGAAAGATCGGATTTTCCGACAACTTTGTCCGACCGTGTGTATGCAACAGTTTCGGACACAATCCGTCGGACAAAATCCGTCGGACAAAATCCAACGGATTTGGTTGTCAGAATGTCCGACCGTGTGTACAAGGGCTAAGAGTGCCACTATGGAATGCACCTAAGGGGTTATTTATAAGTGTAGCAGGCACTGCTGTTCCTCTAAAAAGTGATCAGAGTGATCTAGAAGTGCTGCCTATCAGTGTCGCCTCTTCACACCAGATTTAAACCCATAATTGCATGCAATTGCGACTTGGTAGTACTCCAATTACAGGTTTAAAACTGGTGTGAAGAGGCGACACTGGACCTGATGATCTTTCCCTTCTCCTATGTTGTTCAGGTAGATATCCACCTCTTTAACCACCTGCTTACTGGATACTTAAACGCCCCTCCTATCCAGACCAATTTTCAGCTGTCAGTGCTGTCACACTTTGAATGACAATTGTGCGGTCATACAACACTGTACCCAAACTAATTTTTATTATTTTTTCCCCCCAAATAGAGCTTTCCTTTGGTGGCATTTGATCGCCTGTGCATTATTATTATTTTTTTAAATGTAAAAAGACTGTATTTTTAACTTTTTTTTACATTTTGTTTTAAAATTTTATAACGGGGACTTTTTGTCTGTCATTCATGTACGCTGATGAGGCGGCAGTGATGGGCACTGATGGGTGGCAGTGATGGGCACTGATCGGTTACACTGATAGGCAGCACTTCTAGGTGGCACTGATTAGCACCTCTGGTGGGCACTGATAGGTGGCACTTGTGGGCATTGATAGATGGCACTTGTGGGCATTGATAGGTGGCACTTGTGGGCACATTTAGACAGTATAAATGAGGCATAATTGCCTCTTCCTTTTCGGGATTGATGTCCCTTTAAGATAAGCCGGTGATCGGCTTTTTTTTCTCCTCCGCTGTCAGCGTGAGGAGAAAAAAAAAACGATCACTGAGCTTTTGTTTTGATCACGTGATCAGCTGTCATTGGCTGACAGCTGATCGCATGGTAAGGGGCGGGGACCGGCCCCTTACTCGGATCAGTGATCACCCGAGTCTCATTGACTTGGTGAACACAGCGAGCTTGCACAGGGGAGGCTGTCATATGATGGCCTCCCGGGAATTCACATCCGTGCTGTGGCCATCATTGGCCACAACGCGGATGTCAGGTGGTTAAGGTTGCCTAACCCTGCTTTATCCAAAATGAAAAAAATTATAATTGCCTATAGTTTTATTTTAATGCACACAGAAAAATTATCTTTCTCATAAGCACAGTTAAAAACATTGAGAAGACTATACCTTCTCCTTAAGAAGGAGGGGAGGCTTCATTCAAAGTTTGGCATTCATTCTGATGAGTCATTGTCTCTGTCACCTATAATTGTATTTAGTTCTGACTAATAAACATAGGAAATGTCACCCTAACAGTTTAAAGTAGGCTACATTAAGGCCATTAACAGTTTATTCCAAACAAGTCTTGACTTGTTGCATGTTGAGTTTTGAGCTTTCTGTCATCAGGCTGGAGTGAGAAACATAGAACTTTTACATTTTGCACTGTCTACCAATTCTCAGCTAAACACAGACAGGGCTGGAGTTCCCGAAATCCCAGGTGTGTGTGGCCTTAAAAGGACGCTCTTTTCTCTGGCAGACATAAGACGTGGATTTTCCACCATATGCTAGAACCATCCAGATTATTACAGAAAGGCTAACTCACCTTCAGTGATGCTGGCCTCTTTATAGGCGGAAATCTCTCCCGTAGGATGGAAAAGTAATTATTTTTGCTGGCTGTGGGGCACATGTTATGTGACGATTATTATTGTGAAGCTCCAATCTAATCAAACCTTTTTCATAAGACATATGAATCTATAATGTCCATCATATATTAGCATAACCGGGTCAAAACTTCTTTTGAGACCTCTGTGAAATATTTCATCATTTATTTATTTTGGTAGTATAAGGCTACAATTTCATTGAAGAAAACTAAAAATGTAATCTACAGTGCCTTTAAAAATTATTCATACCCCTTGAAATTTTCCACATTTTATCATGTTACAACCAAAAACGTAAATGTATGTTATTGGGATTTTATGTGATAGACCAACACAAAGTGGTACATAATTGTGAAGTGGAAGGAAATAATAAATGGTTTTCAAAAATATTTTACAAATAAATATGTGAAAAGTGTGGCGTGCATTTGTATTCAGCCCCTTTAGATCTCCTTCACACAGACGTATCCGAGTACGGAGCCCGCTCTGCTCAGCGGTCGATCCCCGCTGAGCAGGAAGATGAGAAGGTCTGTCTCTGCACACTGTGCAGGGACAGACCTGTCAGAGCGCCCCTCTCCCCTATGGAGGATCGGATGAGGACAGACCGCAGAGCCTGTCGTCACCCAATCCGATCCTCAGACGGATGGAAAAGTAGGTTTTTCCTCCTTCACACTTTTTCAGATCAGTGAGGGTCGGATGTCAGCGGACGTGTCACCACTGACATCCGACGCTCCATAGAGGTCTATGGAGCATCCGTTCAGGTCCGCCTAAAAAGTGGACCTCAAGGGATCATTCGTGTGAAAGAGGCCTTACTCTGATACCCCTAACTAAAATCTAGTGGAACCAATTGCCTTCAGAAGTCACTTAATTAGTAAATAGAGTCCACCTGTGTGTGATTCAATCTCAGTAAATACAGCTGTTCTATGAAGCACTCAGAAGTTTGTTAGAGAATCTTAGTAAACCAACAGCATCATGAAGGCCAAGGAACACACCAGAAAGATCAGGGATAAACAATAGTAAAAATAACTGTAAGCATAGGATGCAGTGTAATATGCAATAATATTACAGTGGTAGTGGTAGAGACACTAGTACTAAGTATTTGGGATCATAAGTTCACACATGTAAGTATAAATAAAGTTGGTAGTCCAGAGTTTTAGGGCGGCTGCTGTCCTCAGAGAGCTGGCTCTGTATGCAGGAAGATAGAGGGGGAGAGAACAAGGAAGCGCCACCTAAGTGCAGTATTAGAGTAGATTTTTAATGACACAATGTACAAGTAAGCTCACAAGAGGTAGATTAAATATAGACTCATCTGTATAGGTTGTCCTGGAGTCTCCTCGGGTCCGCAGTATGTTTCCTTGTGCGTGGTGTGGTATTGGTTGTTCCTAAGTGCGTCCTGTGGCCACAGGAGAAGAGCCGGGACCAGTGTAGAGTGCACAAAAGTGACGTCACAGGTCACAGGGACACATCCAGAGGAGCTATTCACAGGAAGCAGTGGATACTAACAGGCTACACTTTCTGAGTTACAGCTCCTTCTGAGGCCAACAGAAGGAGCTGTAGCTCTGAGCGCGTAGCCTGTTTGTATCCACTGCTTCCTGTGATTAGCTCCTCTGGATGTGTCCCTGTGACCTGTGATGTCACTTCCGTGCACTCCACGCTGGTCCCGGCTCTTGTGCTGAGGAACAACCAATACCATACCATGCACCAGGAAACATATGCGGACCTGAGGAGACTCCAGGACAACCTATACAGATGGACATATATTTAATCTACCTCTTGTGAGTGTTACTTGTACATTGTGTCATTAAAAATCTACTCTTATGCCCCGTACACACGGTGTACTGACAGAAAATATTTGATGGGAGCATTTTGACGGAAATTCTGACCATGTGTAGGCTTCATCTGACATTTTCCATTGTGATTTCCGTCACACAAAATTTGAGATCTGGATCTCAAATTTTCCGACAACAAAATCTGTTGTCGGAAATTCTGATCGTGTGTACACAATTCCGGCGCACAAAGTTCCACGCATGCTCCGTATTGTACATCACCACATTCTTGATGTTAACAATTTCTGACCAACTTTGTGTGACCGTGTGTATGCAAGACAAGCTTGAGCCAACATCCGTCTGAAAAAATCCATGGATTTTGTTGTCGGAATGTCCGCTCAATGTCCGATCGTGTGTACGGGGCATAATACTGCACTTAGGTGGCGCTTCCTTGTTCTCTTCCCCTCTATTTCAGGGATAAAGTTGTGGAGAAGTTTAACCACTGAACATCCGTGCTATGGCCGAATGACGGCCACAGTGCGTATCTGAATTCTCGGGAGGCCGTCATATGATGGCCTCCCCTGTGCACGCCTACAGGGCGCGCGGAGCACGTTGTGATCACCAAGTCATTGAGACTCGGGTGATCACCGATCTGAGTGAGGGGCCGCTCCCAGCCCCTTACCATGTGATCAGCTGTCAGCCAATGACAGCTGATCACATGATCAAAACAAAAGCTTGGTGATCGTTTTTATTTTCTCCTCACGCTGACAGCGGAGGAGAAGAAGAAAGCTGATCAACGGCTCATCTTAAAGGGACATCTGTCCCGAAAAAGAAGAGGCAATTATGTCTCATTTATGGCATCTGACAGTGCCCACAAGTGCCACCTATCAATGCCCACAATTGGTGCCAATCAGTGTAACCGATCAGTGCCCATCAATGCCACCCATCAGTGCCCATCACTGCCATCTATCGGTGCCCAGCAGTGCTACCTCATTAGCGTACATCAATGACGGACAAAAATTACCTGTTTTAAAATTTTATAACAAAAAAAAAAAATTGGTCTTTTTACATTTTCTTAAACAAAAAATAAAAACCGCAGAGGTGATCAAATACCACCAAAAGAAATCTCTATTTGGGGAAAAAAAATGATAAAAATTTCATTTGGGTACAGTGTTTTATGACTGCGCAATTGTCATTCAAAGTGCATCAGCACTGAAAGCTGAAAATTGGTCTGGAAAGGAGGGGGGTTTAAGTGCCCAGTAAGCAAATGGTTAAAGCAGGGTTAGGTTATTAAAAAATAATACTAATTAAAACGTGATAAATCTATCCCCTATTTTGTAGACGCTATAACTTTTGTGCAAATTAATCAATATAAGCTTACTGCGATTTTACGAAAATATGTAGAAGAATACATATTGGCCTAAACTGATGAAAAAATATTTTTTTTTTAATTTGGGATATTTATTATAGCAAAATACATTTTTTGTTTATAGTGCAAAAAATAAAAACCGCAGAGGTGATTTGTGGAAAAAAAGGACGTTAATTTTGTTTGGGTACAACATCGCGCGACAGCGCAATTGTCAGTTAAAGCGCCACAGTGCCGTATCGCAAAAAATGGCCTGGTCAGGAAAGGGGTAAATCCTTCCGGGGCTGAAGTGGTTAAATAGGGTTATAAATATGGTAAATTGGTATTCAGACTAGCAAATTGGTGTCAAGATTTGTTTTCACAAGAAATATTTCTGAGCGGTGTAACGCCCGCACCCTGCTAGCGTCCACTCACGTCCAAACAGACATCTGTCTGTTGAGACAAAGGATTTAAAATCTATTAGAATGTAAATACTATTAGACAGTAGAACATCTCAATTAGCTAATGTTTCAGCACATTAGGAGCCATTGAGAAGAACTCCACCAAACCCACAATTCTACTTATCTGCTCCTTCAAATGGCTAATCCCCTGAATCTCTTGACAAGTCTCAACCAAAAGCTGTTATCACAGCAGCACCCAAAGGCGCTGGAGAACTAACGGCATTATGTAAATAGTGCTTTCATTTATGCTAGCAGCTTTGTAACTGTACTGCAGCCTGATCCAAAGACCTAATTGGAGCTTATTTCAAGCCTGTTCATTGTTGTTGCCACTTTTCCTCAAAAAAGGAGTCTTATAATGCATCTGCCAACATTTCTTTTGGCCATTATATGTATGAATGGGATTGTGCTGTTGCCAAGAAAATTTGGAGAGCAAAAGAGAAGTGATTGCATCTTATTATAATTGCTGGATAACTTATGAAACGGTAGGTCAGCTTTTCCATATAAGTCAACTTTTTCACCAAAAACAGAAATGTCAATTTTAGGTGGATGTTGGAACTCCAACATCTTAATTTTGTTAGTAAACATGTAGGTGGGGCCAGTTGATTGGTACCTGAGATTAAAAGTACACAGAAACCAAGGAAGCTGATACAATTATTATATGGTAAAGTAGAAGTAACAATTAAAGCGGGAGTCCACCGGGACTCCGCGTTTTTTTATTTTTTTTAAAAGCCAGCAGCTACAAATACTGCAGCTGCTGACTTTTAAAATAGTGACACTTACCTGTCCAGCGCGCCCGCGATGTCGGCACCCGAAGCCGATCTGTAGATCGTATGTCGGGTGCTGCCGCCGCCATCTTGGGTATGGGAATCAGGAAATGGAGCCTTTCGGCTTCATTTCCCGGTTCCCTACTGCGCATGCGCGAATCGCGCTGCGCAATAAGGACGGTCCCCGCTGCCTCTGGGATCTGTGTGTTTCCCAGCAGGCAGCGGGGCACTTGCGGAAAGGGGCGGGCACTTGTGGAAAGGGGCGTAATATACGCCCCTTTCCGCAGAGAGCTATCCCGGAAGTGGGTGCAGAATACCTGTACTGTACAGGTATCTGCACCCCCCTCCCCTGAAAGGTGCCAATTGTGTCGCCGGAGGGGGGGAGGGTTCCGATGAGCGGAGGTCCACTTTAGGGTGGACCTCCGCTTTAACATGTGGAAGACAGTGGCAAGGTGCTCACTTACAGTTCTAAACACTATGGCAATGGAGCCATTACAGATAGCCTGGGTATCACAGCTCGTAACCACCTCAATACTGGGCACTTTCACCCCCTTTCTGCCCAGGCCAATTTTCACCTTTCAGCGCTGTGGCACTTTGAATGGTTATGCAACACTGTACCAAAATCTTTTTTTTTTTCTTCTCACAAATAGAGCTTTATTTTGGTGGTATTTAATCACAGCTGTTTTTTTTTTTAGTTTTTGCTTAAAAAAATAAATAAAAATAGACTGACTGATTTTGAAAGAAAATGTTTTTCTTAGTTTCTGTCAGAACATTTTGTAAATAAGTAATTTTTCTGCTCCACTGATGTGTGCTGAAGAGGCTGCACTGATGGGCACTGATAAGGAGGCACTAATATGCAGCATTGATGAGCACTGATATTCAGCATTGATAGATGGCACTGATGGGCACCGATGAGGCGGCACTGATGAGGGGGGCACTAATATAAAGCACTGTTGGGCACTGATAGGTGGCATTGATATGCAGCACTAATAGGTGGCACTGTTGGGCACTGATATGTGGCACTTATGGGCAATGATAGGTGGCAAGGATAGGTGACACTGATGGGTGGCGTTGATGGGTGGGCACTGAAAGGCAGCACTGATTGGCTTCACTGATGGGCAAAAATTGGCGTCACTAACGGGCACAGACTGGTGTCACTGATGGGCACAGATTAGCATCACAGATAGGCACAGAGTGGCATCACTGCTTAGCACTTTTGGGGCTGCACTTATGATCTCCTCTCCCCACACTCAAGGAGAACTAAAAAATGGCATCACCTTGTTTACATGTAATCAGCTGTTATTGGACACAGCTGATCACATGGGTAAAAAGCCGCAGCTCTTTTTCCCCGAGATCAGGGGCCGCATGATCACGACGAGAATGGCCAATGTCATATGACACAGGCCCAGAAAGTAATTTGTCTATGCCATGGGGAAGGAAGCACTAAAGGAATATGCAAACCCAACATTTCATATTCCTGATATGTGGCTGCTGTACCATGTACCTGTATGAAAAAGTATCCTGTTCTCTTTGTATTGCTTCCTGTGTGTGAAATCCCTGGTGTTCCTGACAGTCTCTCTGCTTTCCTATTAAAAACTGACCACACTAGGCAGGAGAGCACACGATTGTCAGTTCTCTAGCTATGATGGGAACTTAATTTGCTCTCCTCCGATGATCAGAGTTGTCCTGACACACCATGGTCAGTTCTCTAGCTGTGCTGGGAACTCAGCCTGCTCTCCTTCAATGATCAGACCTGTCCTGACATGCCCCCCTGCACAACCTTCCACTCGGAAGATTAGTTTTGCTGTGTTTTTTCCTTCCCCAGCTCTTATGCAGCTGAGGGAATGTGATCGTTTATAAAAAAGGAAAAAAAGGTATTTAAAATGTTTAAGTTACAGTATGATCAAAGCAGTGTTTCACTTTAAGCTTGACATTTATCTTAAGGTAAACCTTTAACATTTTAAACTGACACATAGCAAAAGAAAGCACATACCAAGGTCATACCATTCTTAGGATGCTGATAGGATGAGAAATCAGATTGACAGAAAGATGAGCTCATCAATGTGCTGCTTCTGTTTTCACTGACCAGTCACAGGCTGGGGTGGGTCCAGGATGACCTGGGCTCAGAGGATGTGGACTAAATAATGCTGGCCATCTGACTGAGGACATTTTTAGTGGGAGGGAAAAAGTACTTAGGAGAAATCATGGAGGGCTGTAGTTTGGAGATCTCTGCTTTAAAGGGTTTAAAAATAAAAATGATATAAAATCCCCCCCCCCAGAAACATAATTTTCTGCTTGTGTGATTGGCTCGCTGATTTTCTCAGAAGTCTGCACTAAGATACAAATCAGATTTTGGGCATCCCCTGCAACAAAAATATAATTTTTGGTGAGATACTCTCAAGGGGAAATCATATATAAAGGGATGCAGAACCTGCAAGTTTCCTCATTAGAGCCCTGCAGGTGCAGCATCTGATTGATAATTATAAAACCACTCCAATTAGATTTACTCTGCACATGGACACAAACAGCTATTTCTTCAGAATAAAAAAAGGTAGGAATCTGCAACAAAGTATATTAAAAACCCTGCAATTTATATAGATCACCCAGAAGGGAATATTTTTTTTCTCAACAAAAGTGGAGTTACACTTTAAGGAAAACATACTTATGGCATGAATTGGTTTTGCTTTGACTGTTAGTGGTTTCACTCTGTATGTGCGTTGCTGATGCGTGACAGCTACCCATAATTTGCCAAGATAAGTTAGTGACAGGGTACATCTCTGTAATCAGCAGGTACTACCTTAGAGATGTGTCATTATGTGTATGTTAGCAGCCTTTGTACATCCTAGACATCACATTCATATCTCAAACAGACATACACTAAACTCATGTGGGTCTGTGATGCTGTAACTGCTGCTGGTGGAGGAAGAACAAAAGTAGAAACAAAGACAAATAGTGTCTGAGCCATAAAGGTTCAAGCAGAGGCTTGGCTCGTTTCTGACAATGTGTGGAGTGAGACGTCTCATTGGCCCATAGGTACACAGCCCTAAGTGTGTTATTTTGGTGACAGTGCTGACAAGGGCCAGTTTATGTGACATTTGTTTATTGCTTTCCAGGGCTTGCAAATTTAAGAGCTTTGCTGCTGGAACTATTTAACTTGGATTATGTTCTAAAGCAACCACTGCAGTCCGTATTCTGGAGAACTGTCACAACTTTATTTGGCTGGAGTATATTATTTCAGATAAACACAAAATTAAATATTAAACCTTGAGAGTAGCTGTGTAGTATCTGCTCAGTAGACAGGTTGAGTTTGGCGTGGACAGAAAACCGTTTGACTGCACAGTTTGATTTTGGCGCAGTGCTCCATTTACTGGATAGCATTTGTTTCTCCCCATATATTTACTCTTTAATAATTATTGTCCTTACATTTTTTTTGTCCTGTTTGTATTATCAACTTTTGTAACACTTAAGCAGGCCTTAGATATATCCAAATGTGGCCTGTTCCATGTGTGGCCATCCCTGTTCGAAAAGATTTGGTTGGTAGATCAACTTCTGTCGAACTGACAAGTTGAAAAACTTTTCTTGAGCAGAGGCTGCAGCCACTGATTGGTGTATTCTGACACCTGACCGCTGTCAGAATACAATGTTCCAGCGGAGGGAGGATTTATCCATCCACCTTGCTTGTAGAGTACAAGTATCTGTTCATTTATTTTGTTCAGCCTGCTGACTGAATGAAAAAAAAAAAAAAACACTAATTTATGGCCAGCTTAACTTTGTAAAGTGCCATAGGGGATAATAGCACTATATACAGTGGGGCAAAAAAGTATTTAGTCAGCCACCAATTGTGCAAGTTCTTAAAAAGATGAGAGAGGCCTGTAATTGTCATCATAGGTATACCTCAACTATGAGAGACAAAATGTGGAAATAAATCCAGACAATCACATTGTCTGATTTTTGAAAGAATTTATTTGCAAATTATGGTGGAAAATAAGTATTTGGTCACCTACAAACAAGCAAGATTTGTGGCTCTCACAGACCTTTATCTTCTTCTGTAAGAGGCTCCTCTGTCCTCCACTCATTACCTGTATTAATGGCACCTGTTTGAACTGGTTATCAGTATAAAAGACACTTGTCCACAACCAGTCACACTCCAAACTCCACTATGGTGAAGACCAAAGAGCTGTCGAAGGACACCAGAAACAAAATTGTAGACCTGCACCAGGCTGGGCAGACTGAATCTGCAATAGGCAAGCAGCTTGGTGTGAAGAAATCAACTGTGGGAGCAATAATTAGAAAATGGAAGACGTACAAGACCACTGATAATCTCCCTCGATCTGGGGCTCCATGCAAGATCTCACCCCGTGGGGTCAAAATGATCACAAGAACGGTGAGCAAAAATCCCAGAACCAAACAAGGGGACCTAGTGAATGACCTGCAGAGAGCTGGGACCAATGTAACAAAGGCTACCATCAGTAACACACTACGCCACCAGGGACTCAGATCCTGCAGCGCCAGACGTGTCCCCCTGCTTAAGCCAGTACATGTCCGGGCCTGTCTAAGGTTTGCTAGAGAGCATTTTGATGATCCAGAAGAGGATTGGGAGAATGTGATATGGTCAGATGAAACCAAAGTAGAACTGTTTGGTAGAAACACAACTCGTCGTGTTTGGAGGAGAGAGAAAGCTGAGTTGCAACCAAAGAACACCATACCTACTGTGAAGCATGGGGGTGGCAACATCATGCTTTGGGGCTGTTTCTCTGCAAAGGGAACAGGACGACTGATCTGTGTACATGATAGAATGAATGGGGCCATGTATCGAGAGATTTTGAGTGCAAACCTCCTCCCATCAGCAAGGGCATTGAAGATGAAATGTAGCTGGGTCTTTCAGCATGACAATGATCCCACAATGAACACACAACAAAGGAGTGGCTTCGTAAGAAGCATTTCAAGGTCCTGGAGTGGCCTAGCCAGTCTCCAGCTCTCAACCCCATAGAAAACCTTTGGAGGGAGTTGAAAGTCTGTGTTGCCCAGCAATAGCCCTAAAACATCACTGCTCTAGAGGAGATCTGCATGGAGGAATGGGCCAACATACCAGCAACAGTGTGTGACAACCTTGTGAAGACTTACAGAAAACGTTTGTCCTCTGTCATTGCCAACAAAGGATATATAACAAAGTACTGAGATGAACTTTTAATATTGACCAAATACTTATTTTCCACCATCATTTGCAAATAAATTATTTCCAAATCAGACAATGTGATTGTCTGGATTTGTTTCCACATTTTGTCTCTCATAGTTAAGGTATACCTATGATGACAATTACAGGCCTCTCTCACTTTTTAAGTGGGAGAACTTTAACAATTGGTGGCTGACTAAATACTTTTTCGCTCCACTGTATATCAGTAATAATAATAATACATTTTATTCACTATAGCCCTGGCCAGGTGTAAGACTCATTTAAGCAGCAATGTGTAATCACAGAAAATAAAGCACTGTAAAAGTCAGTGGTGTGCTGTGACCAGGGCTTTTTTTCTCTGAGAATAGGCGCAGGAACTCCCCCTTTCTGAGTCACCCCTTTTCTCTGCCTTTACCAACCTCTGAGCAGAGTTTCTTAGTTCCACCCCCTACCCACCTTTCAGTACTGCCCTTTTAGGGAATACAGAACCAAGTATCATTGTTTTGGTGATAAGTAATTTGTATGGAATTTGTTCATGATAACAAGAAAAGCAACAGTAGATCCCCCCTTATTAATGAGCAGCCCAAAACAAAATCCCCCCAGCATTAGCAATAGACCCCTGGCAGCAACAACAGATCTCCTCACAGGTGATAGCCAGCATCAATAGACCCCTCTCTCAACAGTAGACCTCTCCCAGCAATAACAGACCCCTCAGCTTTATAAGACCCACCCCAGCAACAATAGGTCCCTCACCAATAAGAATAGACCCCCCTGCAAAAATAGATCCCCTCCAGCTAGAATAGATTCCTGAGCAGCCAGCATTAATAGACCCTGCAGCACACCCCAGCACCCCTTCCCATTACATACAGTCAGTGCTGGAGGTGCTGGAACTGCGTTCCCACTGAAAAAAACTGGTGTGACCCACAAATCAAATTAGTGTAAGTACCTGAATTTGATTAGGTATCAGCCTCTTTTAACCACTTAGGCTAGCCATAGACTGTGCAAATTTCTTTCCTGAGGTTTCCACCGGTTGCAGGATAGAACTGTGCATGGTTTCCCCAATCAACACAGACAGTGTTAACAAGGGAATCCCTCCTGCCAAGCAATCGTCCTCTCCCGGATTCAGCCCACCCATTAATGGCTCGATTAATGGCTCGATTAATGGCTCGAATCTCAGCTGGTCTGAAGCTGGACTTACAAAAAACAAATGCTTTGACAGATTTTGCTGAATTGGTTGTCAACATCACCTGGCTTGACAAAACTTGATTTTGCTGAAGGATTTTGGTGGAAGATTCTCAGCCAAATATTGCCTGCATCGAGTCAGATGCAGAGGCGCCCCAGAACTAGAGCACAGGTGATCACACCCACTGCTACTCTAACCACTCCCTGCCCCCAGATCAAAAAAGACAGGCCTGGCTTAAAGGATAGGCCTGCCTAAGTTTAACTGTGCTGACAGTTTCCCTAGCAAAAATCCTATGCTAGCACCTACCTTTTTGTAGAGGGTGCTACATATACACAGGACAAAAATCATCTGTTCAGCAGGACATTCATGCCATGTGTATAGCTGTCTGTTCCACAGAACAGAACAATGGCATGCTGGAAAACCAGCATTCGACCCACGTCCACTCCGCCACTGGCTGCCAATGCTAATCAGTGTGTTCTGGTGGGGGGTAAGTTCCTCTGTCAGAATACAAAGGCACAGCAGAGCTTGACGCACTAACATTGCTTGTGTTAATGTCCATAGAGTGGTTGGGGAAAGCGGGGGCCAAAGGTTGTACCTTGCCTGTCTCTGTGTTCATGTAGGAAAAACATCTGCACACGCTGAACACTTGAGTGTTCAGGTTAATGCCTGTGGAGGAGAAAAGGGTGTAGACAGAAACAACCTTACACTAAAGCCCCATGCACAAGGGTCAAATACAAAAACAGCCAACATTCGGCCCGTGTGTATGCCCCCCTGTCCGACAGAAGCCAGCTGTTTGGCTGGCTTCTGTCGGTCAAGTATGCTGGAAAACTAGCAGGTGACCAACTCCCGATCTGTGCTCTTAGCCAATGGCGGAGAGCGCTGATTGGAGTGTTATGGAAAGGGGGCCACCTCAGTGTCAGAACACAACAGTTTAGAAGGGGGGTTTGCTATACTAACTTTGCATAGTACAGCGGTTCCAACCGGAGCTGAGTTTTTTTTTCCATTCAATCCACTGGGTTGAATAAAAAAAAAAAATCATAGTGTGACTGTGGTTGCTGAAAAAAAAAATACAACATAGATGATGACTAGTCCCTGCTAGAACAATAAGCTGGGGGCTGTCTCCTCTTACTCATAAATAAAATAAAAATGTTGTGTAATCTCCCCACAGTCTGCGGGGATGGTCAGTAGTCATCTTGTGTCTATATGTTCATCTTCACAACTCTGGGCCACAAAAGTAGATTATTACAGTATTAACATGGAATTCTAAAGAGTTATGGTTTACAGTGTAATGGAGCACATTCCAAAAAAGAAAACATACTGTATAGGGTAACATCCCACAAAGGGCCATAAGAAGTACATTGAAGTAATATTGAATTGGTTATGAAATTCCTGAAGGGAAATTAAGAAATTGAGAGTGCCGGTTGGTTTAACTAATGCCCCATACACACGATCGGACTATCCGGCGGACTTAATCCAGCGGACTTGCCCACACACGACCACACACGAACTGACTTTTCTGGTGGACTAGGTCCAGCGGACAATCCGCCGGACTTTTGGCGGAGGTCCACTGGACTTTCCAATTGAACGGACTTGCCCACACACGGACTAAAGTCCGTTCATTTTGAACATGACTTCAGGTACGACGGGACTAGAGAAGGAAGTCAATATCGCCGCTTTCATCTGCAAGACTTTGGGGGGACCCCCACGCCATTTTTCAGTGTAGGGGTTACCCTTAAAACCCATACCAGGCAACGAGGCTTGCAAGGTGTCAATTTCGCAGATGAAAGAGGCGATATTAACTTCCTTCTCTAGTCCCGTCGTACCTGAAGTCACGTTCAAAATGAACAGACTTTAGTCGGTGTGTGGGCAAGTCCGTTCATTTGGAAAGTCCGGTGGACTAGCGCACAGACGAGCGGATTGCCCGCGGGAAAGCCAAGTCCGGTGGACAATTTTGAGTCAAGTCTTCTTTCAAAGTCTGCCGGACTTTTGGGAAGAAAAAGTCTGCCGGAACCCACACACAGTCGAATTGTCCACCAGATAGTCCGATCGTGTGTACACGGCATAAGTGCATCCAGTAAACTTTGGGTTAGATCTGTGTTAGTGTTAAATCAGTAATAAACAGCTATATGATAAAAAGTACTAATGCGCACAACATAAAAAATTCCTTTTTGCACTTTTTTCTGTGGATATGGATTTATTCTAGTTAATTTTGCACATTGTTTTGATAGTAGATTTGCACATGTGTATTCTCGCCAAACGGGCATGGTGGAGAATCTGGAAACTTCAGGCGGTGATCAAGTTAGGGACCCAGCCAGTGGAGGTGACGCTTGCAGAGCAGTCTTGTGTGTCAAGCAAGGGACCAAGCAGACCAGTGGGGTGAAGCTTGGGGAGTATCAGGAGCGCCACGCTAGGGCCCCAGCAGAGAAGTGGGGGTGACACTTGAGGAAGATACCACCGTGAAGATTGGAGGAGCTCAAGGTATTCAGTGGCAATGAATCAGTGGGTCTAGTGAGAGACCGGGAACTACAAGGAGAGTTACGCTTTGTATTAGGAACTGTTAAACAACGGTTGCCATAGGAGACAGCATACCTGCACATGCAGATGTGGCTTCTTGCTGGAGGCCTTTCCCGGCACGGCTGTCCTCCTTTTGAAGTCTTGGAGTCTGCTAATTAAACTTGCAACTACTCAAGGGTGTCCTGGCCCTAACCCCCTTTCCCCCATAAAAGTTTATTAGAGAAATAAACATCTCTTTTGCATTCAAGAAGTGTCTGACGCCCAATAACTTCCACCTTGCACCCACTATGCCTCACAACCCACCATTTACAGAAGGATGTCAGCTATCTCTGGCCCTGGAGGTCCTCATTAGACTGAAGGAGACTGTAGACCATGCTACATGTTTATTTCTCAGCTATGTACAATTTTAAATGTGCAGTTTTACTTAGCAATATTCTAAAAGTCCTGTCCATGTCCTGAAACTAGACATATTGTACATTCATATGACAAATAACATATACGGTAACAAACGTCCCTTCTTTAGAGTCTAGAGGTCTAAAATCGAAATAAGCCAAGATAAAAAATTTACACGTGAAAAAAATAGATTTAGATACAATGGCTTGGGAAAAAAAAATTTGGAGCATCAAAGTAAAGTGTATATTAATTTATTAATTTATTTATTTATTTGTCCTAGCTACAAAAGTGCTTCTGGTGATATTTATGAGGACACACTGACATTGCAGTGCAACAGCCCTAATGCATTAAAGCAGAGTTCCACCCTGAAATTCTTTTTTGCATAATCACAGACCTTTAATCTTATAAAGAAACATTTGGGGGAAATTTTTTTATATACTTACCAGAAACACCCTGTTGCTATATAATGCTCATAATCTGCCACTTCCTGGTCCATGGAGGTCCTTGTCACTTCCTCCCTTGCCTATGATCCTGGGAATTGTAAGCCATCATTTCCCAGGAGTCTGTGGGCAGTACTGTGAGCAAAAATTGCGTTATTTCCCAAAATGAAGTGATTTAAGGCGGTTGCCATAACAACGGGGTGGGATCTTCCTCTCTCGCCTCCCGTTGTTATGGCAACTTTCTAAACAACCGGCGCTACGGCTGCCGGAGCATCGCACATGCGCAATATCGAGAGGTGCATGCTGGTTACCTAGCATGCACCTCTACATCGGTAACCCAGAAAGAGATTGAGATTGGGTTTCACATGCCCACAATCATCATGGCTAGGGATTAGCCGAACACCCCCCGGTTCGGTTCGCACCAGAACTTTCGAACGGACCCCAAATTCGTACGAACGTTAGAACCCCATTGAAGTCTATGGGACTCGAACGTTCAAAATTAAAAGTTCTAATTTTAACTGCTAATATGCAAGATACTGTCCTAAAAAGGGTTTGGGGACCTGGCTCCTGCCCCAGGGGACATGGGTCAATGCAAAAAAAAGTTTTAAAAACTGCCGTTTTGGCGGGAGCACTGATTTTAATGACGATTAAAGTGAAAAAAAAAAAGTGAAATATTCCTTTAAATATCGTGCCTGGGGGGTGTCTATAGTATGCCTGTGAAGTGCCACGTGTTTCCCGTGTTTAGAACAGGCCCTGCACAAAATGACATTTAACGGAAATAACATAATTTAAAACTGCTTGCGGTTTTAATGTAATATCTGGTTCCTGCAATATGGTTGAAAATCATTGAGAAAAATGGCAGAAGGGGTAGCCCTCCCTGCCCATTACCAGCCCCTTTGGGTCTTGTACGGATATTAAGGGGAGCCCCGTACCCATATTAAAAAAAGGAAATACGTGTGGCCCCCAGGCCCTATATACTCAGAACAGCAGTATACAGGCAGTAAAAACAAGACAGGGACTGTGTAGGTTTGTTGTGTTAAGTAGAATCTGTTTGTAATTTTCAACTGGTACATTTTTAAAGTGTACCTCCAGTCAAAAAATCTATTTTTAAGCTTTTTGGAAAACATAGGGAAGGGTTATCACCCCTGTATAATTTGTTTTGCCGTCCGTCTTTTTTCATCTCACTTGCTGTTGTCTCCTTCCGTTTGCAAGTAGGAGATGTTTGTAAGTTGGATGTTTGAAAGTAGGGGCCTGCCCTATGTGCTCTGCAGAAATGGCGGAACAAGGTGTTGGTTTTGCCATAACATTGTAAGCCCTCAAAGTGACTCTTGGTGGGCGCTGGAGCGCCCTGCTCTGAACGATTATATCAAGAATTGTAATTACATGCCATTGTTGAACAGTGATAGAAAAATTGACCTTTGGTGGTTGTGGTGCTGGTGCCACAACACTATAAGTCCTCACAGTTACTCTGGGTGGGCACAGGAACGGGCCCTCCTGTGAAATATTATATCAAGAATTGTAATTACATGCCCCTGTTAAACAGGGGCTGAAAAATTGGGCTGCCGGCACTGGTGCTGGTGGCACGACACTGCAACCTCTCCCATATACTCTAGTTGTAGTGCAGGAATGAGCCCTGCTGCAAAGCATTGCATCAACATTTTTAATTAAATGCCCCTGTTAAACAGGGGCAGAAAAATTGGGCCTTAGGCACTGGTGTTTGTGCCACGACACTGCAACCTCTCCCATACACTCTAGTTGTAGTGCAGGAATGAGCCCTGCTGCAAAGCATTGCATCAAAAATTGTAATTAAACACCCCTGTTAAACAGGGGAAGAAAAATTGGGCCTTAGGCACTGGCTCTGGTGCCACGACACTGCAACCTCTCCCATACACTCTAGTTGTAGTGCAGGAATGAGCCCTGCTGCAAAGCATTGCATCAAAAATTGTAATTAAATGCCCCTGTTAAACAGGGGCAGAAAAATTGGGCTGGTGGCATCACCCAGAACCAAAAATGTTCTTCCAACATATCAGCGGAGGAGGAATAGGATAGACAATCAACATAACAGGACAGTCACTCAGCATCAGCATAGGCAGTCTTGAAGGGATGTGATATTTCTAAAAAAATTATTCGGTTACATCAGCTTCAGGTGCTTGGTAGCTGTGGGTGATCCAAGACTAATTCATCTTGATGAAGGTCAGTCGATCAACTGAGTCGGTGGACAGGCGCACCCTGTGATCGGTAACAAAGCCACCAGCAGCACTGAAGGTGCGTTCCGAAAGAACGCTGGATGCAGGACAGGCCAGTAGCTCAATTGCATACTGTGCAAGCTCTGGCCAGTGATCCATCCTCAAGACCCAGTAAGCCAGAGGATTTTCGGTGGGAAAGGTGTCCAAGTCTGACCTTGCCCCTAGGTATTCCTGCACCATGTAAATCAGACGCTGGCGATGGTTGCTGGAACCGATCATACCTTGGGGCTGCGGACTAAAAAATTGTCTGAAAGCATCGGTCAGACGGCCACCTTCTCCACCGCTCCTTCTGACCGATGCCTCAGCAACACGTTGTCCAGGACCAGGAGTTTGTAACCTCCCAGTCTCTGGGGACGCATTGCACAGGCCTTTCTGCAAGGCCTCCCGGAGATGTCTCATCCTCTGCTCCCTCTGCGACGGCAAGATAAGGTCGGCAACCTTACCCTTGTACCGTGGATCAAGGAGAGTGGCCAGCCAGTAATGGTCCCTCTCCTTGATCCGAAGAATGCAAGGATCCTTCCGCAGGCTTTGCAGGATCAGCGAGGCCATGCAGCGTAGGTTAGCTGAGGCATTCGGTCCGAGGTCCTCTGGGCCACTAAGGACAACATGATCCGCAGCTACCTCCTCCCAGCCACGTACAAGTCCACGAGTTTCTTGGGACTGTAAATCATCCCTACAAGACTGCTGCTGATGCTGAGTGCCATCCTCCACCTCCATGCTGACACAATCATCCTCCTCCTCCTCCTCCTCATCCTCTTCCTGTGTGATGGGTGGCACAGCAGGAATACTGTCTGGATACAGGGGGCCTTGAGAGGCAAGGAAGTCCTCCACTTCCTGCCTCTGTTCTGCCTCAAGTGCCCTGTCCATTATTCTACGCAGCATATGTTCCAAAAGGTAGACAAGAGGTACAGTGTCACTGATGCATGCACTGTCACTGCTCACCATCCTTGTGGCCTCCTCAAACGATGACAGGACAGTGCATGCATCCCTGATCATGCCCCACTGGCGTGGTGAGAAAAAACTGAGCTCCCCTGACCCTGTCCTGGTGCCGTAGTCACACAGGTACTCATTGATGGCCCTCTGCTGCGTGTGCAGCCGCTGCAGCATGGCCAACGTTGAGTTCCACCTGGTGGGCATGTCACATATAATGCGGTTCTTGGGCAGGTTCAACTCCTTTTGGAGCTCAGCCAGCCAAGCACAGGCATTAAATGATTGGCGGAAATGCACACAGACTTTCCTGGCCTGCTTCAGGACATCCTGTAAGTCCGGGTACCTGCCCAAGAACCGCTGCACCACCAGGTTAAGGACGTGAGCCACACAGGGTACATGGGTCAGTTGTCCCTGTCGGAGGGAGGAGAGGAGGTTGGTGCCATTGTCGCAAACCACCATTCCTGGCTTAAGCTGGCGTGGCGTCAACCACCTCTCGGCCTGCCCCTGCAGAGCTGACAAAACATCTGCCCTAGTGTGGCTCCTGTCCCCCAAACAAACCAGCGCAAGCACGGCATGGCATCGTTTTGCCTGCGTACTTGCGTAGCCCCTGGAATGCCTACGGAGCACCGCTGGTTCTGAGGACAGAGCACTGGAAGAGGCCATGGAGGAAGAAGAAGAGGAGGGGGTGGAAGAGAGAGGTTTGTCACAACCAATAGTAGCATTTTGGAGGCGTGGTGGCGGAACAACCTCCAACACTACTGCACCTTGTCCTGCATCCTTCCCAGCTGCCAGAAGAGTGACCCAATGGGCCGTGAAAGACAGGTAACGTCCCTATCCATGCCTGCTGGACCATGAGTCAGTGGTAATATGCACCTTACCACTGACCGCCCTGTCCAGCGAGGCAAGGACATTGCCTTTCACATGCCGGTAGAGAGCCAGAATCGCCTTCCGTGAGAAAAAGTGGCGTTTGGGGACCTGCCACTGAGGAACCGCACATTGTACAAACTCACGGAAGGGGGCCGAGTCTACCAACTGAAAAAGCAGCAGTTGAAGTGCTAGCAATTTAGCCAAGCTAGCATTCAACCGCTGGGCATGTGGATGGCTGGGAGTGAACTTCTTTCGCCGGTCCAGCAGCTGGGGCAGGAACATTTGCCTGCTATAATCGGACGTGGGTGTACTGCTAGCAGAGTGCCCGGAAGCACTTGGCTGTGACACACCTAATTCTACACCTTCATTCCTCTCAGAGCAGGTTTCAGAGAGGACTGAAGGTCTAGTGGGGTTGGAGATCCCAGCTGATGAGGAGCAAGGAGAGGTCCGCTTTGTTCTTTGGTGTGGGTCTTTGAGGTACGCTTGCCAACGAGCTGCATGGCAGGTCAACATATGTCTGGTCAAGCATGTGGTGCCCAAGCAGCTGATGTTTTGGCCACGCGAGATACGCTTGAGACATATGTTGCAAATAGCAGCTGTGCCATCTGATGCACTCGTCTCAAAAAAGGCCCACACCAACCAAAGAACTTTTAGAATAACGCGCAGAGGCAGCGCTCTGCACAGGCAGAGCTCTGCGGTGTGATTCAGTCGGTGTGCTGCCCCTAAGCTGGCCCCCGGAGGGCATCCTGCCTCGTTGGACATGTACCTCCTCCTCCTCTCTCCTACCAGGCACCCATGTGGAGTCAGTGCCCTCATCACCCCCTCCCTCTTCATCGCTGGAGCAAACCTGGCAGTATTCTGCAGCTTGTGGAACATGACTGCCAGATTGCTGGCCTTCTTGAGCATCCCCTCTCTCTGCATTCACGCTACTGCCTTCCTCTAGCTGAGTATCATCATTAGAGCCTACAAAACACTGGGAATCCTCCTGGAGCATGTACCCAACACTGTGCTCAAAGAGTTCAGGAGACTCCTCAGGAGGGCGATGCGTTGGCAGCTGCTTTGCTAGTACCCTGAGCCTGGGTGATAGAGGATGAGGAGGATGAAGAGGGCTTGGTCATCCACTCTACCAAGTCGTTGGCATGTTGCGGCTCAACATGTCCAGCTGCCGAAAAGAAGGACAAGCGTGTCCCATGGCCACGTGCTGATGATGACGATGCACCGCGTCCACGACTAGCACTGTTGTCTCTAGACACAGAGCCTGCTTGCCCTCTTTAATCAGCTTGCGTCTGTCTGCCTCTCCTTGCTGGCCTTCCAGACATGGTAATGGCCCGAAGGGAGTTGGGAAAACCAGCAATTGGGTAGTGTATATTGTGCTGGAGGCACGCACAACACCCACTAACTCCTGCAGACGGCAGATGGCTCAATTAGAGAAGAGCTATGTAGGTGGATATAACGGTGTATACTGGGTTCAGGGCACGCAGACAGCGCGCACAATCTCTTACAACTGACTGCAAGCTCTATTTAAAACGAGCAAGATAGCTAGCTATATAGGTGGATATAGCGGTGTATACTGGGTTTAGAGCACGCATACAGCACGCACAATCTCCTACAACTGACTGCAAGCTCTATTTAAAATGAGCAAGATAGCTAGCTATATAGATGGATATAGCGGTGTATACTGGGTTCAGAGCACGCAGACAGCACGCACAATCTCCTACAACTGACTGCAAGTTCTATTTAAAACGAGCAAGATAGCTAGCTATATAGGTGGATATAGCGGTGTATACTGGGTTCAGAGCACGCAGACAGCACGCACAATCTCCTACAACTGACTGCAAGCTCTATTTAAAACGAGCAAGATAGCTAGCTATATAGATGGATATAGCGGTGTATACTGGGTTCAGAGCACGCAGACAGCACGCACAATCTCCTACAACTGACTGCAAGCTCTATTTAAAACGAGCAAGATAGTTAGCTATATAGGTGGATATAGCGGTGTATACTGGGTTCAGAGCACGCAGACAGCATGCACAATCTCCTACAACTGACTGCAAGCTCTATTTAAAAAGAGCAAGATAGCTAGCTATATAGGTGGATATAGCGGTGTATACTGGGTTCAGAGCACACAGACAGCACGCACAATCTCCTACAACTGACTGCAAGCTCTATTTAAAACGAGCAAGATAGCTAGCTATATAGGTGGATATAGCGGTGTATACTGGGTTCAGGGCACGCAGACAGCACGCACAATCTCCTACAACTGACTGCAAGCTCTATTAAAAAAGAGCAAGATAGATAGCTATATAGGTGGATATAGCGGTGTATACTGGGTTCAGGGCACGCAGACAGCACGCACAATCTCCTACAACTGACTGCAAGCTCTATTAAAAAAGAGAAATATAGCTAGCTATATAGGTGGATATAGCGGTGTATACTGCGGTCAGGGCACGCAGACAACCACTACAGAAGAGCAAGAACAAAAAATCAGCCGATAACGATCGGTGTATACTGTGTTGAAGGTACACAGAACACCCACTAACTCCTACAGAGGCCAACACACTACACAAGGCCGCTGCGCTGGAAGCCTTATATAGTGTGGCGTGTGCACTACACAGCCTGAGCTATGATTGGATGCCTGTGGCCAATCATGGCTCTCCTCGCTGCCGGCGCTATGATTGGCCAAGCATGTGGGGTCACAGTGCATGCTTGGCCAATCATGAGCCAGCAATGCACTGCGATGGCGCAGTGCATTGTGGGCCGAGAGCGCCACACGAATTTGGCGCGAACGGCCCACAATGTTCGGAATTCGGCGAACAGAAAAGAAACAGAAAAAAATGTGGCCAGAACTCCGCTTTAAGTAGTATATTCATATTAGTGAAGCTTTGGAAAAATCCCGTAGGCTGGAAAATGTTGACGGACTTTCAATTGTTTTATGTTTACACTGACAATACCTGAAAGGTACTAAAAAATGCATGTGCCTGAAGGATGAAAATGGTCCAACCATCTGAAAATAAATAATCAGATGTGCCCAGCATAACTATACTTCGACTTTGTATATACAAAACCATAACAAAGCAATGACACATTAATCACAATCAGTATAAAGATATACAGCCCTGTTGTTGATTTAGCTTTGTCTCGATAGAAGAAATGTAATTTGTATACATCTCACATTAGGATGGCAGAAACAAAACATATCTGTCCAGAAACTGCTGCCAAAGGATTTCTCTTTGTATTTAGCAAGGAACTCCCTTAAAAAGTCACACAGCAGCCACATGAAGACCCCACGTGAGGCTTAACAATACATAGGAATTCGTTTGTCAAAATCAAAAGGCTTAGTCCTTGGATCATCATTATGAACTTCTATAAACAATTTTAATCCCAAGTACTTTTCTGAAGCAGCTCCTAACCATCCACCAATGTGATTCATGAAGGAAAATAATATTCATACAAAGCTTTGCAGTATGATTTATGTAGTGTACAGGAAAGAATACGAAAAAAATAAGCGTGGGCTGGTTCAATAAATTAGAAATGTTTCTAGATCTTGACTAATTTGAAAACATTACATTTTTAGAGGTGAGGATGTTTTTAGACTGCAAGCAGAGTTAGGGCTTATGTAATTTGACTGGTCATTCAAGAGCTACTATTGCTGGCACAGAGGTTTTTCAGCGGGAACAAGGGGAAAACACACTTCTGCCACATCCAGCACTAAATGTATGTAATGGCAAGAGATGCTTGGGTTTGCTGGAGGGTCTATTTATGCTGGTGGCTGGGGGATCTATTGTTCCTGGAGATCTATTTTTGCATGGCGGTCTATTGTTGCTGGGTATATCTATTATTGTTGCTAGTGGGGATCTATTGGTGCTGGGGGATGCTTATATTGCTGGTGGGTCAATTGTTGATGGAAGAGATCTACTGTTGAAGGAGGGGTCTATTGTTGCTGGTAGATCTTTTGTTGCTGGAGGACATCTATTTTTGCGTGGCAGTCTTTTGTTGCTGATGGGGGATCTATTGTTGCTGGTTGGGCTTATGTTGTTTCTGGCAAGGATCTAATGTTGAGAGTGGGTTCTATTGTCGCTTGCTGCTGGAGAGTCTATTGATGCTGGGCTGGCCGTTTGGGAAATCAGTTGTTGCTGTAAATTGTTGTTGGGGTCCATTGTTGCTGGAAAGGGTCTATTGCTGCTGGCTGCAGGGGGGGGGGGGGGGGCTAATTTATTGTTTTTCTTGTTGTTATTAACCAATTCCATACAAATTACTTCTGTTTATTCTAAAAGGGGCAGTACTGGGAGGTGGTTAGGGGGTGAAACCAATGGATGATGCTCGGAGGTGGGTAGGGGGCAGAGAAGTGACTAAGAGGTGGGCAGTTCCTGCACCTATTCTTTTAGAAAAAAAGCCTGGGGTAAGGGTAATTATTACACTCACATTACCCCTACAGAGAGATCAAGCACTTAAAGAGTGCAGTTGTATAAATCATAAAAAAAAAAAAAAATCAACCACTTATATCCTCATTAAAGCAGAAGCTCATTTAAAGATAAAATAAGAAAAACAACTTTCCTGGTGCCCCCACGGCAGCATACCTGTGATAGCTCCGCCCCAAAGTCCTCCCCTCAGGATAGTTAATAGCTTATAAAAATGACCAACCTACCCCCCCCCCCCCCCCCTAGCATTCTCCTTTTTTTCCTCATACCTAACGGATAGTGTTTCGACGTATCTTACCTCTGCCGTGAGCAGTTTCCGTCTGGCTTCAAGCTTCTCACAGATGCAGTCCCCATTTCTTGGGTTGCTAACCAGCGCTTATAAGAGGGGAGCCCCTTCTGAGGGTCTTTTGGGGCAGCAGCCACTTCCTACGTGGGATATTGGTTCTGCTTGAAGGCAAAGCTGTCAGTCGGTGGGGCAGGTAGGGGCTCACTTCTGAGCTTTCCCTTTTTCATTGTGCTGTTTATTTTCTTTCTGCCTTTTCACGAGCGGTGTTATTTGCAGCAAGCGCTGGGCGCGCAGCGCTGTACTCTGACTATAGTTATGCTAGTAGGGACGGTGCGGCCGTTCTGCGCATGCGCGGGCGTCTGACGCTGCCGGCGCCATCTTGGAGAAGGGAAAACAGGCAGTGTTGCCCTTCGGTGAGCAGAGGAGGGGGATGGGAGGTTCCTTCCTCTACTTAGGGGCTGCAGGGTCAGTAGGAGGCAGGTGTAGCTAGCTGTAGGTGCTGCCTCCTGAGTGCTCTGTGTGGACTGAAACCTGATTCCTTAGTAAGTAAAAAGAAAGATGTAAATAAATGTGGTTGTAGTGCGGTTTGACTATAGGTTTTGCTTATGCATGATTCTTTTCTCTGTACTTGTTTGTGTTCTCTATTAAATGTATATTTATTGGTTTACTCTGAGATACTCTCATCATGCAATTTCTCAAAGCAGTCAAGAAGATCCGCCCTCCAGTAATACGAGCTTTCCCGGCCTGGGACCTACCTTTTGTGCTAGACTGTCTAATAGCGCAGCCTTTTAGTCCATTGGAGGCCGCTTCACTATGGAACCTAATGCTCAAAACTGTTTTTCTAGTTGCTATAACGTCGGGGAAGAGAGCTTCAGAATTGCAGGCATTAGGAGCAGAGAAAGAACACATCATTTTCTTCCCGGATAGGGTGGAATTGCGGACAGTTCAAGGATTCGTCCCAAAAGTGTCATCCCGATCCACTCTCTCTGAGGCTTGGGCACTCCCTTCATTCACGAATCCTTTATCTGGTTCGTTGCAAGAGTTGGATGTTTCTAAAGTTCTAGCACGTTGGGAGTGATTGGCCGGATGGGGGGCGTGACCGGATGGAGGAGGAGGAGGCTGTGCATGTGTGAGTGAGTCGGAGCCTCGCTCTCCCTCGCTCTCCCCTCCATGCTATCATTATACCGCAACGAGCGGCGTCTCTCCCAGCCAGCCCGCCGGCCCACCTGCCCCTATAAGGACGGATGATGGTCCGAGAAAACGGTGCTTAGTCGATTGGACGACCGGACACCCCCCTCTGCGTATCACCCCGCCGTGCGGCGGTGATTGCGATCTGCTGGAGATCCGACGCCGGTGGGCGGTATAGTGAAGGGGATGGCTCCTTCTCTGACTGTCACTGGAGGGTTGGATTGGAGGAGTGAGGAGATCTGGGATCTAAAAAGATTGAGACCAGCGTGGGGAGGAGGAGAGCAAACTTCTGGCACATGTAGCAGTGGAGAAACAGGAGAAGTTTACAGGCAATCTCAAGGAACTGGTGAGAGTGAACTTCCAAGCAGGGTGGTGAGTGTGAATCATCTATGTGAACTGTGACTAAGACATTACATGCTGGAGAAGGAAGATGGATAAGCTTTATTAACTCCCACCGTATATATTTACCTGCTTGATGTTTTTCCACTGCTTTAACCCTGAAACCTAAGAACTCTACGCTTACAAGAGTATTGAGAACTGTAAATTTTTTCTTTGAAGGGATTTAACCCGTTTTAAAGAGCCTGTTTATATACTTAAATATATTGGTTGGAGCAGGAGTTATCTGGATCCACTTGAAACTATAGAGGTTTTGGTATATCCCAGAGTGTGTCTTATAAAGTGCAAATTATTTTGTGTGCCGGAAAAGAGCAAAACGAGGAAAAGATACTTTTTTACTTCTGGGTATGCTCTTCCCTCCTTTGTTCCCCCTTTTTTCCCGCCCCCTCCTGAGAGGGAAACTAAGTATACATATATGTATTGGGAATATTACCTTGGAGCAAAAGTAAAGCTACCATGCCATCGTACCGGGCGACTAAAGCAAGCCAAGCAGCTGCGGCCGCAAAATTAGAAAAGTATGCTCATAACCCTGGTCAGGGGCTTAGTCAGACCTCCCCAAAGGGTCCGCAACAAGGACAGCAAACCCAAGCTAATAGGCTATCAGGTGCTAAAAACACTAGGAAAAGTCACGGGTCAAGCCTCCCTCCAATGGCATCGGAAGGTGGCGATGAAAGAGTAAATTCCCAGGGCCAGTTTAAAGACGTGAGTCTAGAGGGGGCAACTGGGCCACTAGAGGAGGGATCACAAGGAAGACTTGAATCAGAACCTGAGCCAACACTAAAAGAGGGTTTGATGGCAGTCAACCTATATAGAGAATCCCTGGGAGGAATGAGTACTCAACTCATTTCCATCCAGGAGGAACTATCCTACGCTAGACAGGATATCCAAGGGATCCAGGAAAGGACTACAGCCCTAGAGGACCGGGTGGGTCGGGTTGAAGACGACTTGGCCCCTTTGGTAGGGGAATTCAGGTCGATGCAAGAACAGTTAACCAAACAGGAAAATAAATTAGATGAAATGGAGAACAGGATGAGGAGGAAGAACATTCGGATAGTAGGTTTGCCAGAACTTTGCGAAGAACCAGATCCTATAGTTTTCCTGGAGAAATGGTTTAGAGATATGTTTGGCCAGGATATTTTTTCATCATTTTTTGCCATTGAAAGGGCACACAGAGTTCCCTCAAGACCTACACAAACTGGTGCCCCTCCAAGACCATTTCTGGCCAAGTTATTGTTTTTTAAAGACAAAGAGACTATCACCCGTAAAGCTAGGGAAAAGGGTAAGATTGTATATAATGGAGCTCGAGTGTCGATTTTCCCGGACTTTTCTCCAGACCTTCAAAGAAAAAGAGCCAAATTTGGGGAAGTTAAACGGAAACTCCGTCAAATAAACATGACATACGCGTTACTATATCCAACAAGATTATGGATAAATGCCCCTGAAGGGGCTATAATATTTGACAACCCTGGAGGTGTAGAGGAGTGGTTGGAGACCCACCCTCAGAGACTTTAGCAGTGGTGGACTTTTGGGTCTGATCTTTTCTCTGGCTTCCCCCCCCTCCCTGTTTTGGAGGGGGGGGGCAGAGGAATATGGGTTCAATTGTATTTTTTTGTGTGTCATTTTTTTGTTCTGTTTCTTTGCTGTGGTGGAGGTGGGAAGAGGGGGACAATTGGTGAGATGCTATTTTGAGTATGGGGGGAAGGGGGAGGGGAGGGTGAACTGAGGGAGGAGAGCGTGACGCATGTTACCCCTTTGGTTGGAGGGGCCGGCGGGGTGCTCCCCTCTTACATCAGTCGTATGGGATATTTCTTTTGTTTGGAGATTTTTGGGGTGGGGGGAGCAGTGGGGAGGGGGCGAGGGAAGGGATTAACGTACAAAGGAAAGATGTGGAATGATTTACAGATAAGGTGTGTATGGGAAGGTCACAGTAGGAGGCCCCAGGAGACGCCTAAAGAGGCAATGGGAGAAGTGTGTGAGAAGGGGGAGGGGTATGGTTGGAGAGAAAGAAGAATACAGTGTTTAAGGTTTGGTTGGCAGGTAGGAGGGGGAGAAGTGTGGAAGAAGTATATTTTAATGAAAAGAGCACCATATAAAGCACATTTATTTACAATGAAACAATAGGTAAAAGTTTATCACATAAAATGGAATAACAAAGATGAGTTACACAAATTTGATATTAGGTATTGGCACTATAATTATTAATGAGTGAACGCACAGTGTTAAGGGGGAGAAATCTTACCCTATATTCCTGGAATGTCAGAGGGCTGGGAGATCCGAAGAAGAGGACAGCGGTTAAGTTAACGGCTAGGTCTCATGGAGTAACGCTTCTTTGTCTTCAGGAGACACATTTTACAAAAGCTACTACTACACAGCAGGGGTGGGGGGAATACCATATTCAATACCATTCGTGTTACACCTCCTTCTCTAGGGGGGTTAGTATTTTTATTAAAAGAGGGGTCTCCTTCAACTGCTTCCAGGCAAAGATTGATGAGCAAGGGAGGTATATTTTTTTATATGGTAAATTAGAGGGAAAGACTCTGATTTTGGCTAATGTTTATATACCACCACCTTCCTCTATGGATATTCTATATGCTTTGGTTGAGTTTGTGCTGGATAAGCCGGAAGTCCCATTGATACTAATGGGGGATTTTAATATGGTTATTGATAAAACACTGGATAGATTCCCCAATGGGAGGATTCAGCAAGGGGGCATAAGTGAAAACCGCCTATTGCAGTTCATGGGAGAAATGGGTCTGAAGGACCTTTGGAGAATCCAGAACCCAAAATCTCGATCTTTCTCGTGCTTCTCCGCTACATACTCAACCTTGTCAAGGATAGATATGATCATGGGGAATGATGAGGCAGTGGCACTAGTAAATCAAATAAACTATATGCCAAGAAGCTTATCTGATCACTCAGCAATGAAGGCCTTCTTGGATATACCGTAGGGGAGAGAAACCAGCAACGAGGGTGGAGATTTAGTCCCACATGGTTGGAGCTTATGAGAGAACCAAAGGAAGTATTAAACTTAGAGAATATGTAGATTTGAATACAGGTTTGGCCTCGCCGGCGATAGTATGGGATGCATTAAAAGCCTACCTTCGAGGTCTTCTGATACAACAGATCTCTAAAATTAGAGTTGCTATACGAGATACCCCCACTCTAGGGTTAATGACAAAAGCGTGGGAAATAACTAAAAGAATACTGGGATATAGGGGATTTACAGAATACTCCCCCCTATGGGCAAATAATAAGTTGGACGAGGTTCTAAAAATAGGACAAGTAAGGGAATGGGAAAGAAGGGGCATACATTTCGTTCACCAGATTTACCAGAATGGCAAATTGAAACAATTCCAAGAGTTAAGGAATCAGTTTCTAATCCCGAAAAAGTCCTTTTTTAGATAGTTGCAGATTAGGCACGCTTTGGAAAAGCAGTTTGAGGGGGCCGCAATAGAATGGAGCGAGATACCAGTAATTAAGGATATACTGCGAGCAAAATCAGGGAAAGGACTAATATCTAAAGTGTATGTAGAGCTGTGTAAGAAATCCCAGGTAAAAAAACAGGGGCAAACAAATAGGAAAAAATGGGAGATTGACGTGGGTAACATCTCGGAAGACCAGTGGGAGAGGATTCTTGAGCTGGCACCTTGGGTGTTCCTCTCTCCATCTCAAAAGTTCTTGCATTTACTTTTATTGTATAGAGCATATTACACCCCTAAGAGGTTCTCTCAGTTTGGTAGAAGGAGAGATGCAGCATGCCCTAGGTGCGGAAGGACAGAAGGAGACATGATCCATATGTTCTGGAGATGTCCTAAGTTACATCGGTATTGGAGGGAGGTAGTGATGATAGTTAGTCAAGTCTTCGAGACGGTAGTAGAATTAGAACCGGTGGGATGTGTACTGGGTTGGATCGAGGGGAGTAGTGACCCTAAAGATAGCAACTTAGCAAAATTAAGGTGTCTTTTCCAAGCTAGAAAACTCATAGCCCAGAAATGGCAATCCTCTACACCTCCTATGAGTGGAGAGTGGGTGCAAAATATGAACAGGGTTATCCTTAAAGAAAGAGTAGCATACACAAGACAAGGAGGTATTAAAAAATTTGATAGGATATGGAAGGTGTGGTGTGCAAAAATGAATGATGGTATTTTTTAGTAAAGAGGAAGTATGAGGAGTGGGTGTGTGTGAGTGGGGAAGGTGATGAATTTAGGAAATGGAAGGGTGTGATAGGGTTATGTAAAACTGTTACTGTGTCCCTGCTTGTTTTTTATTGGAAGGTTGTATGTTTTGTTTGAATTGAAAAAGAAATTAATAAAGATATAAAGTTTAAAAAAAAAAAAAAAGTTCTAGCACGTTATTTGCAGGCCACAAGTCCTTTCAGAGCATCGGATAGATTATTCGTACTACCATGGGGCAAAAATAAAGGGAAAGGAGCCACATCGAGGACGATAGCTTCATGGATTTGTAGGTTAATCCAAAGTGTGTATAGGGCTAGAGGGTTGGAGCCTCCGGCGGTGAAACGAGAGCAGTTTCTTCTTCGTGGGCGGCAAGAGCAAGTGTATCGTTGGAAGCGATCTGTAAAGCGGCCACATGGACGTCGCCAAATATGTTCATGCGCCATTACAGAATTGACCCAGGAGCACTCACTTCAGTAGAATTCGGGAAAAGGGCAATTGAAGCAGCTATCGCTTTTCCTTAAATAAAATTTTCTTTGAAGCAGTACCCACCCTGGTCTTAGCTATTTATTGTATCACAGGTATGCTGCCATGGGGGCACCAGGAGAACGGAAAATTGTTTCATACTTACTGTAATTTTCCTTTCCTGGTGCCTACCCATGGCAGCATACGCTCCCTCCCTTGGTATTCGATATAATTGGAGAATGCTAGGGGGGGTAGGTTGGTCATTTTTATAAGCTATTAACTATCCTGAGGGGAGGACTCCAGGGCGGAGCTATCACAGGTATGCTGCCATGGGTAGGCACCAGGAAAGAAAAATTACAGTAAGTATGAAACAATTTTGCGTTTTTTCTGCCACCTTCAATCCAGGGATTACCTCCACAGTTTTTTTTTCCTGCAGCTTGATGTCCTCAATCTAATGGCCAGGTTACCCTGGATCAACCACAGCTGTGATGACTGGAGTGGCGATGCTTCCATTCAGGGCGCACGGGTGCCGCCCCCTCTCTCCAGAAACACACCCTCTATGACTGATGGATAGAGTCATGCATTGCATGACTCTATCCATGGCCACCACCCCCTATTCAGGCGTCCAGCCCCTTTGCGGATGCCGGGCGCCTGAATTACAGCAGCGGAGGAGTGTTTTTAAAGCATCTGATTAGAGCCACAGGCTCGAATAGGCTTCAAAATAGGTGGACTTGTGGCACAAAGCATTGCATTCAGAGTCCACCCAGGTGTGTTAGAAAAGCGAATGAATATTCGCTTTCCTAACACTGAATTGCCTCTGTGCCAATCAGGTGCATGGGTCTGTTACCCATCACCTGATTGGCTGAAAGGACAGGCGCTGCGATTGGACCCATGGGGGAGGAGAGGACACGCATGGAGGTACAGGAGCCACTGTCTGACCCGCTGCATGGTCCCACCGTTCACCACCCTCACCCTCTGCCTGACCCGCTGCCTGACAGGGTAAGTGCCGGGCAGATGGCAAGCAGGCGGGGGTGGGTCACAGTGGCAAATTTTCATGGGTACAGTGGCAACTTTTCATGGGCACAGTGCCACTATTTGTTGGGCACAGTGGCAGCATTTTATGGGGCACAGTGGCACTATTTGATAGAGCACAGTGGCACTATTTTATGGGCACAGTGGCAGCATTTGATGGGGCACAGATGCTGCGTTTGATGGGCACAGTGGCTGCATTGGATGGCACAGTGGCTGCAATTGATGGGCACAGTGGCTACATTTCATGGCACAGTGGCTGCGTATGATGGCACAGTGGCTGCAATTGATGGGCACAGTGGCTGTGTTTGATGGGCACAATGGCTGCAATTTATGGGCACAGTGGCTGCGTTTGATGGTCACAGTGGCTGCAACTGATGGGCATAGTGGCTGTAATTAAAGCGGTTCTGCACCTTTAAAAAAAATATTAAAAGCCAGCAGCTACAAATACTACTTTTAATAAATTGACACTTACCTGTCCCAGGGTCCAGCGATGTCGGCGGCAGATGACGAGCGATCGCTCGTCTCTCTACTGCCCCCGCCGCCATCCTCTGTCAGGGAATCGGGAAGTGAAGCGTTGCGGCTTCACTGCCCGGTTCCCTACTGCGCATGCGCGAGTCGCGCTGAGCGTCTCTGCTGGTCCCCGCTGTGTCCTGGGAACTGTGTGTTTCCCAGAACACAACGGGGGGAGGGCGGAGCATCTGCGTGGGCTGCGGGGGTCTTGTCCCGGAAGTGGGTGCAGATCCCTGGATTATCCAGGTAACTGCACCCTCTCCCCCCTGAAAGGTGTCGATTGTGGCACCGGAGGGGGGGGAGGGATCAGATGAGCGGAACTTCCACTTTAGGGTGGAGAACCATTTTAATGGGCACAGTGGCTGTGTTTGATGGCACAGTGGCTGCAATTGATGGGTACAGTGGCTGCGTTTGATGGACACAGTGGCTTCCTTTGATGGGCACAGTGGCTGCGTTTGATCGCACAGTGAGGCTGCAGTTGATGTTTTTTTTCTAGAATTTTTCAGTTTGCGCCCTTCCAAAAATTTTGAGCACCAGCCGCCACTGGTGATAAGCACAGAATATGAAGTAGTTGGACTCCATGAACTACTTCTTCCCTTCACATTCCAGCTCTGCTCTACAGGGACTGCATGGGGCTGGTGCCAGGTCGAATTTAGGTACTTAAAATGGAGTTGCATCCAAAAAAAAAAAGTTCATGAATGTTCCTAAAAAAAATAAAAAAAATTAAACATTTGGAAAAAATTTCCCTTGTAGTCTGCCTCCTTCACTGCCTGGGCTCATGACATCACTTCCCCTTGGTGCAGGAAGGGCTCAGCTCTGCCCCCTCCCTCTTGTCAATCATCTGGGACATGTGACAGGTCCCAGATGACTGCGTGGCCAATCACTGAATGCGGTGCGCGCTCGCGCATGCACAGTGGGTGCCCGTCTGTGAAGCCTGTCAGAAACCATGAATCAGACCAAGACAGAAGTACAATTAAATCCCACTTGTTTATTAAATAAAAATAAAAGGTAAATAGAGAAAACGTAGTCAACGCATAGCCAGAGTCCAGTAACCGGATCGAGTAGTCAGCCAGGCCAGAGTTCAATAACCAGATCGGGTAATCAGCCAGGCCAGAAGTCAGGGATCCAAGTGGAGCAACAGCAAGCAGGATAAGGAGCCAGAAGGGATGTCAGCAAGCCAGTCTTTAAACAGAACCGCAGGAGATGGTTTCTTGTGATGTGACCAAGGTGAAGGCAGAGATGAAGTGAGCTTGACAGCTTTAAGTAGGCAGGTCAGACGAGCATGATCAGGAACAGCTGGTAACTGTGGAGAGAGATGAGAGATGGCAATTAGCCGACAGCTGAGCAGCCAGCCCAGAGAAGGAAGGGCTAAGCCAGCTCTGACAAAGCCACAGCCGGGCGCCCACATTTACAATGCCCGCGCCGCTGAACGGAGGGCGAGATGAGCGGGGCTTCAATCCCTCGCATCGCTGGACCCTGCGATAGGTAAGTGTCCAATTATTAAAAGTCAGCAGCTGCAGAATTTGTAGCTGCTGACTTTTATTTTATTTTTTTAAATGGCAACACCACTTTAAAGAGTAGGGATAAGCCAAACACCCCAACGTTCGGTTCGCACCAAAACTTGCGAACAGGCAAAATATTTGTGCGAACAACATTAAAGTCTATGGGACACGAACATGAAGTTCTCATTTTAAACGCTTATAGGCATTAGGGATGAGCCGAACACCCCCCGGTGCGGTTTGCAGCAGAACATGCGAACAGGCGAACACCGTTAAAGTCTATGGGACACAAACATAAATAATCAAAAGTGGTTATTTTTAAGCGGGGAAGCCATAGGGATGTCCCTGTGCGTCAGAGGGGGGCGCCTGGGGAGGTCCCGTGTGAGCCCGCCCTCAGTTATAAAAGAACTGTCACCTGAGAGGACGGTCATTATGGCGGATCTGTGGCAGCGTGCGGCTTTTTTTTTTTTTCAGTCCGTGGGAGTGAGAGAAGAAGATGAATGGACTTTGTGGGACATTTTTATTTTTTAATAAAGGACTTGTCCTCAAGCCGTGTCATGTCATTTTTACAATTTTTACACTTTTTTTGTGAAATGGTAGGGGTACATTTTTATCCCGTTACAATTTCACACAGGAGGAAGGTTGGGATCTGGGGGTCCCCTTGTTAAAGGGGTCTTCCAGATTCCGATAGGCCCCCCTGCCACAGACAACCCTTACCCTGTGGTTGTGGGGATGAGGCCCTTGTCCCATCAACATGGGGATAAGGTCCTTTGGGGGGGCTGCTACCCCAAAGCACCCTCCCCATATTAAGGGCATGTGGCCTGCTCATCCCCCTCTTTTCCCGTGGCCTGCTAGGTTGCCTGCTCGGATAAGGGTCTGGTATGGATTTTTGGGAATGGGGCTCCCCTTAATATCCATACTAGACCTGAAGGGCCTGGTATGGAATTTGGGGGGGGGGTCCCACGCAATTTTTGCCAAATTTTGGTTTAGGGTTCCCCTTAATATTCATACTAGACCCAAAGGGACTGGTAATGGACTGTGGGGGAATCCCATGCCATTTTTTTCAATTACTTTTGTGTCTTGCCGGGACCAACAATTCATTACAGCCGCAACTTTTTGTCCTTTAGAAATGTCATTTTGTGCAGAGACTATTGTAAACATGGGAAACATGCGCCACTTTACAGGCATACTATAGACACCCCCCAGGTATGAAAATTAAAGGAATATTTAACTTTTATTGTTTCATTTTAAACATCATTAAAATTACTGCTCCGGAAAAAAATGCAATTTTTTTTGCATTGATGCATGTCCCCTGGGGCATGACCCAGGTCCCCAAACACTTTTTATGACAATACCATGCATATAAGCCTTTAAAATTAGCACTTTTGATTTCTCCCATAGACTTTTAAAGGGTGTTCCGCGGCTTTCAAATTTGCCACGAACAGCCGAAATTGTTCGCTATTCGGTGAACAGGTGAACACCCGATGTTTGACTCGAACTTATGTTCGACTCGAACATCTGGCCCATCCCTAATAGGCATGTTATTGCCATAATATGTGTTTGGGGACATGGGTCCTGCCGCAGGGGACATGTATCAATGCAAAAAAAAAAAAACTGCCGTGGGTTCCCCCCCCAATCCATTACCAGGCCTTTTGAGTCTAGTATGAATATTGAGTGGAACCCCATGTCAAAAATACCAAAAAAAAAATTGGTGTGGATGTCCCCCCCCAAATCCATACCCACCCCTTTAGGTCTGGTATGGATATTAAGGGGAACCCTGCACCAAAATTTGAAAAAAAATGCTGTGTACTTTGAACAGCAGTATATATACTATACAGCCTGCCCTATATACTCTGCAGAAAAATTGGGCCTTAGGTGTTGGTGGGGGTGGTGCCAGAACACTGTAAGCCCTCATAGATACTCTTGTGGGGCACAGGAACGGACCCTGCTGTGAAATATTATATTTAAAAAATTGTAATTTCATGCCCCTGTTAAACAGGGGCAGAAAAATTGGGCCTTGGGTGGCTATAACCCTACACAAATACTCTTGTTGGGCACAGGAACGGGCCCCGCTTAACTATTATTTCAAACATTTTAATTACATGCCCCTAATAAACAGGGGCATAAAAATTGGGCGTTTGGTTTTGGTGGTGCCAGAACACTGTAAGCCCTCACAGTTACTCTTGTTGAGTGCAGGAATGGGCCCTGCTGTGAAATATTATGTCAAAAATTGTAATTACATGCCCAAAATTGTAATTACATGCCCCTGTTAAACAGGGGCAGAAAAATTGGGCCTTGGGTGGTGGTGGTGGTGCCACAACACTGTAACCGCTCACAGATATTCTTGTTGGGTGCAGGAACGGGCCCAGCTGTGAAATATTATATATAAAAAATGTAATTACATGCCACTGTTAAACAGGGGCAGAAAAATTGGGCCTTGGGTGTTGGTGGTGGTGCCCTAAACCAAAAATATTGTTGGAAGCCTGCATCATCAATATTGAGGAGGAATAGATTAGTCAGCATAGGCAGTCTTCAAGAGATCCCAGATCCATAGCAAATTCAATCAGTTACATCAGCATCAGGTGCTTGATAGCTGCTGATCCAAGACTGATTCATTTTAATGAATGTGAGCCTATCAACAGAGTCTGTGGACAGGCGCACTCTGTGATCCATTACAAACCCTCCAGCAGCACTGAATGTGCATTCAGAAAGCACGCTGGATACAGGACAGGCCAGTAGTTCGATTGCATATTGAGCAAGTTCTGGCCAGTGGTCCATCCTCAAGACGCAGTAACCCAGTGGATGCTCTGTTGGAAAGGTCTCCAAGTCTGCTCTTGCCCCTAGATATTCCTGCACTATATAATGCAGACCTGCACTATATAATGTTGCTTGAACCGATCAGACCTTGGCGCTGAGGACTGAAAAATTGTTTGGAGGCATCAGTCAGCCGGCCACCTTCTCCACTACTCTTCCTCTAACTGAAGGAAGCTTCAGCAACACGTTGCCCAGCACCAGGAAATGGTAACCTCCCAGGGTCTGGAAATGCGTCACACAAACCTTTCTTCAAGGCCTCCTGAAGATGTTTCATCCTCTGCTCCCTCTGAGAAGGCAGGATGAGTTCTACAACTTTACCCTTGTAACGTGAATCAAGAAGGGTTGCCTGCCAGTAATGATCCCTCTCCTTGATACCATGAATCCTAGGGTCCTTTTGCAGGCTTTGCAGAATCAGGGAGGCCATGCAGCGTAAGTTTGCAGATGCATTCGATTCTGAGTCCTCTGGGTCACTAAGGATCACATTATATGCGTAACTACCTCCTCCCAGCCACATACAACTCCTTGGGTTTCTGGGGACTGAAAACAATCCCTTAAAGACTGCTGCTGAGTGTTATACTCTACATCCATGCTAACACAATCCTCCTCCTCCTCTTCTTCCTGTGTGTTTGGCCAGCCCACAGGAATGCCATCTGGATAAAGGAGTCCTCCTCTTCCTCACGCTGTTCTGCCTCAGTGCCCTGTCCATGATTCTACGAAGTGTGTGCTCCAGCAGGAAGACTAGAGTGACAGTGTCACTGATGCATGCATTGTCGCTGCTTACCATCCTTGTGGCCTCCTCAAATGGTGCAGGACAGTGCATGCATCCTTGATCAGTAGCCAGTGGTGTGGTGAAAAGAAGACAAGCTCCCCTGACCCTGTCCTGGTGCCATACTCACACAGGTACTCATGTATGGCCCTCTGGTGTGTGTGCAGCCACTGCAGCATTGCCAACATTGAGTTCCACCAGGTGGGCATGTCAAAAATGAGGCGGTTGGTGGGCAGGTTGCATTCCCTTGAATGCTAGTCAGCCGAACACTGGCATTGTATGACTGGCGGAAATGACCACAGACCTTTCTGGCTTGCCTCAGGAGATCTTGTAAGCCTTGGTACCTGGTCAAGAACTGCTGCACCACCAAATTCAGAACGTGTGCCAAACATGGAACATGGGTCAAGTGTCCCTGTTGGAGGGTGGAGAGAAGGTTGGTGCCATTGTCGCATACAACAATTCCTGGCTGAAGCTGGCGTGGCGTCAACCACCTCTGAGTCTGCCCCTGCAGAGCTGACAGAATCTCTGCTCCAGTGTGGCTCCTGTCCCCTAGACAGACCAACTCAAGCACCGCATGGCATCTTTTAGCCTGACTGCTTGCATAGCCCCTTGAATGCTTATGGAGCACTGCTGGTTCAAAGGACAAATCTGCAGAAGAGGCCAGAAGAAGAGGGGGTGGAGAAGAGAGCTGTGGCAGAATCACCACTAGCATTTTGGAGGCATGGTGGCAGAACAAGCTCCAACAACACTAAACCCGTCCCAGCTGCCAGCAGAGTTACCCAGTGCGCCGTGAAGGAAAGGTAATTTTCCTGCCCATGCCTGCTGGACCATGAGTCAGTGGTAATATGAACCTTACTGACCGCCCTGTCCAATGAGGCCAAAACATTGCCTTCCACATGCTGGTAGAGAGCCGGAATGGCCTTCCGTGAAAAGAAATGGCATTTTGGAACCTGCCACTGAGGTACAGCATATTCCACAAATTCACGAAAGGGGGCAGAGGCTACCGGCCGAAAAGGCAGTTGCAGTGCTAGCAATTTGGCCAAGCTAGCATTTAGAGGATGAGCATGTGGATGGCTGGAACCAAATTTCTTTTTATGGTTCAGTGACCTCATCATCCCCTCCCTCCCTGTCACTGGAGAAAATTTGGCAGTATGCTTCAGCTGGGGGGAACACGACTGCCAGTTTCTTGTCCTTCTGTGGCACCCCATCTCTCTAGGCTCACGTTACTCCCTTCCTCAACCTGTGAACCAACATCGGAGCCTTCAAATCGCTCAAGCAGCATATAACCACACTGTGGTCGAATAATTCTGGGGACACCTCTGTGCATGATGGTGGGGCTCCAGAAGGAGGGACAGTGGACAAGGAGCCGGATTAATAGGCTGCTTTGGCAGCTGCGTTAAAAGGCAAACTACTCTGAGAAAAGGAAAAAAGGCCGCACCAGCCTTGTGCATTATTCTTAGGATTTTTATTAAAAGTGAATAAAAAGAAAACTACTCACAAACATCAGTAGCAATTGCCTAGCTGTCAGGAAGAAGGTTTCACCTTTAAAACACGTCAACCAGCAGTGGTCCCCATTATTTCCTCTGTGACCTCTGGAGTACATCATTTACTCTAGACTAATTGCTGCTATTCTGAAAATATTTACATCGCAAGATTGCTACAGATGTTTGTGAGTAGTATTCTTTTTATTCACTTTTAATAAAAAACCAAAGGATAATGCACAAGGCTGGTGCGCCCTTTTTTTCCTTTTCTCTTTGACTGTTAGGATACCCCTATCCTCGAGGGCAGCAAGGCCTGTGACCAATAATATCACGATACATAGACTGTCTGGTAATCCACTCGTGCGCAGGAGCATTTGTTTTCTGCTATCAGCAAACTACTCTGATCCTGGGTGAGAGAGGATGAGGAGGATTAGAACGGCTTTGTTATCCACTCCACCAACTCTTCTGCATGTTGTGGCTCAATAACACAGCCAACAGCAGCAAAAAAGGACAAGCGTGCCCCACGGCCACCTGCAGAGGATGCACCATGTCCACGACCACCACTGTTGACTGTAGACACAGAGACTGCTTGCCCTCTTTTAGTCGCCTGTGAGCGTCTGCCTCTCCTTGGTGGCCTTCTGGACATGATGGACACTACACTATTAGATACTATGTACACTGCCTGAAGTGTATTAGAAAGTATGCACCACCGAATGCACTGTATATATAGGCTACACTGAATGCAGTATATATATATATATATATATATATATATATACTGTATATATATATATATATATATATATATATATATATATATATACTGTATATATATATATATATATATATATATATATATATATTAAAATTACTGGTGGGCTGAATTTGGCGCTGAGCGGTGCATCATAGGCCTTTTAAAATACACCTCTCTGCTATATATATATATATAGACTAGACGGTATATATATATATATATATATATATATATATATACTGTATATATATATATATATATATATATATATATACACCGCCTGAAGTGTATTAGAAACTGTACACACTGTATTAGATACTGTGTACACTGCCTACACTGTATTAAAAACTGTACCCACTGTATTAGATACTTTGTACACCGCCTGCACTGTATTAGAATGAATGAATGAATGAATGAATGAATGAAATACTTGTATAGCGCACAATGCGAACTGAATCGCCTCTAGAAATTATACAACGAGAATAGTGGCTATATGGTGCCTTTTCCACCCAGGAGAAAAAGATTATTCCTTCTTCTCCAATCCACATAAAGTATACTTGCACATTGATTTTTTTATTATTATTCTGCATAAACAATTAAACTTAGTCGTGGAGGTCTCTGTTGGGTCAATCACTTAATTGGACCACGCACCAATTTTTAAAAAATATAATCTTGTGGATAGGTGTTGTTCAGGTTCTACGATGTGGAAACTTAATGAAATTATTTATATAAGTATGTGGCACTAACCTAAATAATAAACAAAATCATACAAAAACAAAAATTGAAACAAACTGACTGGCAGCCACTAACAAGCATGTGCAATGGCCAATGTGTTCGCACATAAACTTGAGAAATCTTCAATAAAACAATGACCATACAAAATATTTCAGAAAGTGCAAATAAATTTTCAAAAGTGCAAAAATAGTGCAATAAATAATCTATTAATGTCCAATGTTCTCATAAAGTGCATAAAACATAAAGTGCAATGTCCAAAAGTGCAATCAAACTGCAATGAGTAGGAAACAGATCTCCATGTAATAGTTCATGCAAAAAAGAGAAAGAAAGTGCATGTGCAATGTATTCAATTGGTGTCCACTTCATCCAATTACTATCATCATCCGTAGTGCGCCACTTGTTTCCCCCAGCTTCTCAAGTCAAGTCCAGTATTAAAAGCTTTTATTACCCATTTTTGGGCCTTATCTGGTCAAGATGCTTAATAGGTTGGGTGCCACATCATCCTTCCATCCAGAGTCTGTGAAAGCCACGATCTCGGAGATACCAAAAGAAGGCAAAGACCCAAACCAATGTGGAAGCTACAGACCGATATCTCTATTAAATGTTGATCTGAAATTCTTCAGTAAGATTATAGCTCTAAGGTTACAACAACAATTGCCCTCCTTGATTCACCAGGATCAAGTAGGATTTGTACCGACAAGAGAAGCTTGAGATAATACTATCAAAGCTTTGAATCTAATGCACATAGTCAACTCGAATCAGACCCCATGTGTGTTCGTAGGAACAGACGCAGAGAAGGATTTTGATTGGGTTGGCTGAGGGTTCATGTTTGCTGTCCTATGACATATAGGATTAGGAGAAAAAAAGGCTCAAATGGATCGCTAGTATCTATAAGGGGCCTACATCCCAAGTCAAGGTAAATGGAGTTATATCCCCTCCTTTCGCAATCACTAATGGGACAAGGCAGGGTTGCCCACTGCCCCCTCTATTGTTCACTGTGTCTCTTAAACCTCTTTTGTGTAGAGTTCGGCTGAATGTGGATATTTGGGGGATAATGGTGGAAGGCATACAATACAAAGTGTCAGCATATGCAGATGATATGCTTTTTTCAATGACTAACCCAATAATCTTTCTTCCGACTCTTTTTAGGGAAATAGAGCTTTACAGTGCACTTACCTTAAGATACATTTTTCTAAATCGGAGGCCTTGGCGGTAGCGATCTTCAATGAAATGATAAAGTTAATGAAGTTAAATCACAATTTAAGTGACAGATCAGTCCCTGAGGTACTTGGGGACCTGCATTTCTGCAGACTCCTCATGTATATATGAGTTTAACTTCTTGCCATTGCTATGCAGGGTTCGACACCTGTTGAAGAGATGGTATAAGGAACTACATTCCTGTATCGGAAGGACTAATATAATAAAAATGAACATCTTACCAAAGTTCCTATACCTTTTTCAGACTACACACATTGCTATCGCCAAAATATTTTTTAGGAATGTCCACACATTATTTACAAAATGTATCTGGGCACATAGGCACCCAAGGACAGAAGGACACTCTAAGCCCTTGTACACACGGTCGGAGATTCCGACGGAATGTGCCCGATCGGACCGTTTTGTCGGATATTCCGACTGTGTGTGGTCTACATCGGACTGTTTCCGTCGGAGTATCCGAGGGACCAAGTTTTCCAACTTGTTGGTAAAATTTTCCGTCAAAATGCTCCGATCGGACATACTCCGATTATGTGTAGAGAATTCCGATCGGACAAAGTGCCACGCAAGCTCAGATCAAATTCCTGCACCAAAGTTATTGGCTACTAGCGTGAACGTAGTTCCGTCGTAACGGAATAACTGAAGAGAAGAAGAGAAGAAGAAGAAGAAGAAGAGAAGAAGAGAAGATGGCGACAGCGGCAGCAGCGACAGAAGACCGCTTGTAAAAGAGCTAGAAGAAGGCGCGGTGGCCCTGCAAGAAGAACTGAAGAGGGGGACAAGACCCCCGAAGTCGGAAGAAGAGGGCGGCGGTGAAGAAGAAGATTGCCGGGCTCCTCCGCTAGTAAAAGAGCTAGCAGAAGATAGCGGAGGAGTCCGGCGAGAAGACCCCCGAAGACGGAAGACCCCCGGAGCTGTGCAATAAACTATTTTAACCCTTGTGTGTTTTTTTTGTACATTTTTTTCACAGGTGAATGGGTAGGGGTACATTGTACCCCATACTTATTCACATAGGGTGGGGGGCCGGGATCTGGGGGCCCCCTTATTAAAGGGGGCTCCTGGATTCCGATAAGCCCCCCGCCCGCAGACCCCGACAACCAACGGCCAGGGTTGTCGGGAAGAGGCCCTTGTCCGCATCAACATGGGGACAAGGTGGTTTGGGGTGGGGGGCTCACGTGGCCCCCCTTCCCCAAGGTACCCCCCATGTTGAGGGCACGCGGCCTGGTGCGGCTCAGGAGGGGGGGGCGCTCGCTTGTCCCCACCCCCTTTCCTAGCCGGCCGGGTAGCGTGCTCGGATAAGGATCTGTTATGTATCTGGGACCCCCACGCAGTTTTTTCGGCGTAGGGGGTTCCCCTTACAATCCATACCAGACCTAGGGGCCTGGTATGCTCTTGGAGGGGGAACCCACGCCAATTTTTTTAAATAAATTTGGCGTGGAGTTCCCTCTTGAGAGCTGATAATTCTGTGAGAGTCGCCTCCGTATAGACAGAGATCCGATTTGTAGGCAACCTCCATTGAAATCGTCTACAAGTCGGATTGAAGTAGTACAGGAACCTTTTCTGAAGTCGGAGCGACTTCAGTAGTGTGCATTAAAACGGCTCTCATTCACTTACATTGATTTTTACATGTTGTCCGACCTGAGGCAACTAGGGACGACCTGAAGTCGGATCTGAGTCGCCCCTGTGTGAACCGGCTCTAACAAGTCAGAAAAGTACAAATACCCCCCAAATGACCCCTTTTTACAAAGTAGACATTCCAAGGTATTAAGTAAGTAGCATGGTGAGTTTTTTTAAGTTGTCATTTTTTCCCACAATTCTTTGCAAAATTAAGATTTTTTTATTATTATTTTTTTTACAAAATTGTCATATTATCAGGTTATTTCTCACACACAGCATATGCATACAACAAATTACACCCCAAAATACTACTACTCTTCCCAAGTACGGCGATACCACATGTGTGAGACTTTTACACAGCCTGGCCACATACAGAGCACCAACATTGATGTAGTATCTTCAGACGTTCTACGAGCAAAAATTACGCATCTAATTTCTCAACCACCTATTACACTTTTGAAGGCCCTGGAGTACCAGGACAATAGAATTTCCCATAAAATTACCCCATTTTTTTGTCTCAAAAATTTACGGACCTGCTGATTCCCAATGACCCGGCGTTCTTTCTACTCCATGTATCCACCCTGCCCCCCAGAAAATATAGGAGATCTATATTGAGACATTTGACTAACGCTGCCAAGTCCTGTATCCCCCTACTTTGGAAACAGGACTGTCCTCCAACCATGGCTATGTGGTTGAGGAGGGTAGAAGACATGAAAAAAATGGAGGACTTGGTGCTGACAGCACAACACAGACAGGACACCTATAGGAAAACCTGGTCTCTCTGGAATATGTTTATACTTTCAGATGAAGGAAAGTCCCTGCTTGCGCCTTGAGCTGTTGTGATTACACAGGCGCTAGGCAGTATACGGAGGTGCCGACCCCATGGACATGTATCTCCGTCGCACGCCTCCCATTGTCCCTCCACGCCCCCCCCCCTTTCTCTCCCGATTTCCCCCCTTTTCCCCCGTATCTTACCTTTCTTTCTTCTCTCACTCTTTTCTGGTAGCATTATGTTGGCCTATATTGTTTAGACCTTGGATATACCAATGAGCTGAGCCTCGGGAGTATATAGACCCGGGTTATGCTTTCTTTCTTGTGCCGTTGGAATACACATTGTATTTTATATCCTGTCAAGATGTGCGGCTTGGAGGCTGCGACCTCCATTTTTATGCTACCGCTGTATGTTAAACGGGCCCTTGCCCCTTTGTTGAAAACTAATAAAATATATATCTGGGAAAAAAAAAAAGTGACCCCATTTTGGAAAGCAAACACCCCAACGTATAATCTGTGAGGCATAATCAGTCTTTTGAACGGTTCATTTTTTTCCAGAAGTTTTTGGAATATGTGGAAAAAAATGAAAACGCATTTTTTTTTTACACAAAGTTGTCAATTTATAAGATATTTCTAACACATAGCATGTATATAGCAAAAATTACACCCCAAAACACATTCTGCTACTCCTCCCGAGTATGACAATACCACATGTGTAGGACTTTTACACAGCCTGGTCACATAGGGAGGCCGAACATTGAAGTAGTACGTTCAGGCATTCTAGGAGCATAAATGACACATCTCATTTCATTCCTACCCATCACACTTTTGAAGGTCCTGGACCACCAGGACAGTGAAATTACCCACAAAATCACCCCGTTTTGGAAAGCAAACACCCCATCGTATATTCTATGAGACATGGGCTGCAAATAGGTACTTGGGTACTCTGATGGGCTGGAAAGAGGTACTCGGGTACTCTGACGGCCTTGCTGACAGGTACTCTGGTACTCTGATGGCCTGGTGACAGGTACTCGGGTACTCTGATGGCCTGGTGACAGGTACTTGGGTACTCTGATGGCCTGGTGACAGGTATTTGGGTACTCATATGGACTGTGACAGGTACTCAGGTACTAAGATGAACTGTGACAGGTACTCAGGTACTCAGATGAACTGTGACGGGTACTCAGATGGACTGGGACAGGTACTCAGGTACTCTGATGAACTGTGACAGGAACTTGGGTACTCAGATGGACTTGGAAAGGTACGCGGGTACTCACTTGGGCTGTGACAGGTACTCGGGTACTCTGATGGGCTGTGACAGGTACCCGGGTACTCGGATGAACCGTGACAGGTACTCGGTTACTTTGATGGGCTGTGACAGCTACTCAGGTACTCGTATGAACCGGGACAGATAATCGGGTACTTTGATGGGCTGTGACAGGTACTCGGGTACTTTGATGGACCGTGACAGCTACTCAGGTACTCTGATGGACCGTGACAGATACTCGGGTACCATGATGGATCATGACAGGTACTCGGGTTCCCTGATGTACCGTGACAGGTACTCGGGTACTCTGATGGACCGTGACAGGTACTCGGGTACCCTGATGGACCGTGACAGGTACTCGGGTACTCTGATGGACCGTGACAGGTACTCGGGTACTCTGATGGGCCGTGACAGGTACTCGGGTACTCTGATGGGCCGTGACAGGTACTCGGGTACTCTGATGTGCCGTGACAGGTACTCGGGTACTCTGATGGGCTGTGACAGAAACTCGGGTACTCTGATGGACTGTGACAGGTACTCGGGTCTTCTGATGGACTGTGACAGGTACTCGGGTACTCTGATGACCTGTGACAGGTACTCTGGTACTCTGATGGACTGTGACAGATACTCAAATACTCTGATGGACTGTGACAGGTACTCAAATACTCTGATGGACTGTGACAGGTACTCAAATACTCTGATGGACTGTGATTGACAGGTACTATGAGGGGTGGTGACAGGTCCTCTTTATTGGGGGGGGGGGGCAATCAGTATGATTGGTGTACACTGTAGGCGGTAACGAGATGTTACGGCAATCTCCTCCTCATATACGATCGGTGTGTGAGGAGGAGAAGCCGGTAACATCTCGTTACCGCGGTTTGTTTACATTTTAGTGATCGACTGTGAAAGGATCACAGCCAATCACGTGGGTAAACAGCCGGTCAATGGCTGTTTACCAACGTCGGTGACGAGTAGTGTTCCCGGGGAACACGGCGCCACTGACGTGCACACGCAGCGCGATCGCGCGCATGCGCCGTGCACAGTGGGGGTGTGACATCTGTGATCGGCCATGACTTCATCACGGCCGATCACGTGGTAAACAGCCATAACCAATGGCTGTTCACCACAATAGGTGCGCCGCCTGGCCGTCATTTGACTGTCGGCGGTCAGCAAGTAGTTAAGCCTGTTTCTGCCTTATGTGGAAACAGACACAGCCTCCTACAGTGGAAATGTGGCTTAGGAAGGTAGAGGAAGAAAACCGAATGGAAGATTTAGTTTGGACATCCTGAAAAAATGAGGATTCTATACGAAAACATGGTTGTCATGGAATCTTTTTGTTTTCTCAGAGGGAGGAAGAAAACGTATTGATGTGACCCCCAGGAGATGAGGTCCTTTTCGGGCCAAAAGAGGGGGGAATAAAGAGAATTTTTTTTTTTTGGGGGGGGGAGGGATTTGGAGTTGGGAGGGAGGGCCCCCTTTCCCCTTTTTCCTCTCTTTGTTGGATTTTTGGAGGGGGGGTTGTTTTTTGTTTTTTCTCTTAATTAGGTGGGGGGAGGGGGTAGTAAAGAAAAGGGGGGGGGGTGGTCTGATATTAACTGACCAGAATATTAGGAGGGGTAGTTGTTACGCCGTATCCTGAATCAGAAATAGCGTCGTCAACCCCTGATCGGGTTTAGGGCAGCAATTTGAAAACTAGAACTTAGATGGACATACTTTTCACTTGATATCCCCCTAGAGACAAACGGCAAGGTTAAATGGTATTTAACTTAACTATATGTTCTTGGCTGCATGTATGCATATGCTGTAGTTAATCATGGAAGAGGCTGTTCATTTTCCTTTGTTAAAATAAAATAAAGAAATTAGAAATAAAATAAACTGTACAATGGCTGCACTGTATTGTATACTGTGTACACCACCAGAAGTGTATTAGAAACTGTACACACTGTATTAGATACTGTGAACACCATCTGCACTGTATTAGAAACTGTACAATGACTGCACTGTATTGTATACTGTGTACACCACCAGAAGTGTAGTGGGAACTGTACACACTGTATTAGATACTGTGTACACCACCAGAAGTGTATCAGAAACAGTACACCACCAAATGCACTGTAGATATAGGCTACACTGAATTCAGAGTATATAGTGTGGCAGCAGGCAGGTAAAATCACCTGGTTATATCCAGGATGGAAAATATGTATGCCCTAGATTCAGGCTTTATGCGGACTTGTACAACTAGAGGGGAGTGCTGGGAGTCCTATAGGGGAAGAGTTAATGAGCCCAGCTGAAGTAAGTGGGCTCATTAAGGCCTCTACAAAAAACCCCAGCATGCTTAGGGAGATGCTCCATCCTGGAACCAGTTTTGTGTTTGTATAGACTGGGGAGTGTGACACCTGTTCTGTGCGGTGAGTTAACGCCTGTGTGGCAAACCTCTACAACAGAGACAGAGACAGAGGCAGGGACTGGTGCAGCACAAGGCTGCACTCAGTTGTTAGACAGGGAATCTACGTGTGTAATTAGAGGTCAAGCTGACCAGGATTTATTTTCATGTTTTTTTGTTTCATTTTTTTGGCTGTTATATTTTTCACTGCATGTAGCATAAATAAACCGCACCTTTTGTTGTTTCCACCTACAACGCTGTCTGCTGTGCCTGATTTTGTGTTGTGAACCCATCCAGGGGGTCACACACTCCCGCTGCCGAGCAAACCCCTCACAGTTGGTGGAGAAGTCGGGCAGTTTTTTTTTAAGGCCAGCATGGAGGAGATACTGAGACAGCTGGCTCTAGCAAATGCAAATCAGCAGCAAACAAATGCGGGTTTACAAAAGAGCCTTGCAGCCCAGCAGCAGACAAATGCAACTTTGCAGCAGAGTCTGGAAGCTCAGCAACAAGCCCAGCAGCAGACAATTGCAACTTTGCAGCAGAGTCTGGAAGCTCAGCAACAAGCCCAGCAGCAATCTGAAGCCCGCTTCATAGACCTGTTGCAGAAGCAAGAGCAGAGTTTTCAACAGCAAATAGAGACATTAATACAGCAACGTCCGCAGACCAATGAGGCAAGTGGTTACACTAATACCGCATCCTTTGGTGTGAGCCGTTTACTGACAAAAATGACTGGAGAGGATGATCCGGAGGTGTTTTTGACCACATTTGAAAGGACTGCTGAAAGGGAAAAGTGGCCTAAGGAGCAGTGGGCTGGACTGGTGGCCCCTCTGTTAACTGGGGAATTGCAGAAAGCTTATTATGACCTAGAGCCTGACCAAGCAAAAGACTATGTGGTGCTAAAAACAACAAAAATATTGGCACGGCTGGGTGTCACCCTGGCCGTCCGGGCTCAGCGTGTGCGGCTCAGCGTGTGCATAATTGGACTTTTCAGGTTGGAAAACCCCCCAGGTCTCAAATGTATGATCTCATTCACCTGAGCAGGAAGTGGCTGCAGCCAGAGACTTTGACGGCACCAAACATTGTGGAACGTGTTGTTATGGATCGTTTCCTGAGAGCTCTTCCTACTGCCATCCAAAAATGGGTAAGCCATGGAGACCCAGAAAATGCAGATAAACTTGTGGATCTGGTTGAGAGGTACTTGGCTACAGAGAACCTGAACACCTCCTCCAGGGACTCACGGACTTTCCACCCTAAGACCAGATCATCCCCAGTGGCGGGTAAGATGACTCAAAGGGGTGAGGGTGGAGAGAGTGAGAGGGTGGGAGTTCTACCTAAGGTCTGGCGGGAGCAGCCCGGGAAGCCCAGGCTGCAAGAGGCAGCGAAAAAGATTATTTGCTACCGCTGCCGGCAAGAGGGACATATTGCAGCCAATTGCCCAGTTGTGGATGAGCCTATGCAATGTGACTTTATAAGGGAGAGACGTCAGTCGCTGTTTGCGACAGTTGCATGCACTGCTATTCGGGGACCTGAGAAACATTTATGTAAAATGTGTATTAATGGTAGAAATGTTGATGTGTTGCTGGATTCAGGTAGCCTGGTAACATTGATAAAAGCTGAATTAGTTACTACAGAGGTCTCTGGGAAGAACAAGGTGGCTGTTATTTGTGTGCATGGGGACACCCGAGAGTATCCTGTAACTTCAGTGTTTTTTGAGACCCCCCAAAGGTAACCTCTCACATCAGGTGGGGTTAGTGTCTCACTTACCACATGATGCTATTGTGGGAAGGGATTTTCCAAAGTTCTGGGAACTCTGGGATTGTCCTGAGCCCCCCACTGGTGCCCCTATAGACCAGGAAGATGACCAGAATTCCTCTGGGAGTGGTGAGGACTCTCCTGAAATTCCCTTGTCGGTATTGGCGGGGGAAACTCGAGAAACTGGGGAGGAGCCAACCTCCTCAGATGAAAACATGCCGTCTGTGGAGTTTTCGGATCATGAGGTTCACAGGGAAAATTTTGCCACAGAACAGTTAAAAGACCCCACCCTAATAAAGGCACGGGAAAATGTGGTGAAAATAGATGGCGAGTTAGTGAACCCAGATAAGATTTGCACTTACCCGTACTTCACTATGGAAAGGGACCTGCTGTATCGAGTGGCTCAAAGGGCAGAAGAAACCATTGAGCAACTTGTGGTGCCCAAGCCTTACAGGAAGTTGGTGTTAGAATTGGCCCATGGGCACATTCTGGGAGGTCATCTGGGGACCGAGAAAACCAGAGAGAGGGTATTGCAGAGATTCTATTGGCCTGGGGTCATGAAGGAAACAGAAAATTATTGTTCCTCCTGCCCTGTGTGTCAGAAGTCGGCACCTATGCCACATTTCCGTAACCCGCTGGTACCTCTTCCTATCATTGAGGTCCCCTTTGAGAGGATCGCAATGGATTTGTTAGGTCCGATAATGAAGTCCGCTAGGGGGCATCAGTACATTTTGGTTATATTGGACTATGCCACCCGTTATCCGGAAGCAATTCCTCTTTGAAATACCTTGGCCAAAACCATAGCCAAAGAGCTATCTCTTGTTTTTAGCCGCGTGGGTATTTGTAAGGAACTGCTTACGGACCAAGGTACACCCTTTATGTCCCGGGTTATGAAAGAACTATGCAAGTTGTTCAAAGTGACACAATTGCGTACATCTGTGTATCACCCCCAAACAGATGGGTTGGTTGAAAGATTCAACAAAACCCTAAAACAAATGTTAAAGAAGGTGGTGGATAGAGATGGAAAGAATTGGGACTGTCTAATACCCTATCTGATGTTTGCCATTAGGGAGGTACCCCAATCCTCTACGGATTTCTCACCCTTCGAGTTGCTCTATGGGAGACACCCAAGAGGGCTGCTGGATATCGCCAAGGAAACTTGGGAAAATTAGAGTTCTCCTCACAGGAGTGTGATTGAGCATGTCGCCCTGATGCAAGATAGAATTGCACAGGTAATGCCAATCGTAAAGGAACATTTGACCCAAGTGCAGTTAGCACAGCAGAGTGTGTACAACCGTGGGGCCAAGACCCGTACTTTTTCCCCGGGGGATAGGGTTTTGGTGCTAGTCCCTACGGTTGAAAGCAAATTTCTGGCCAAATGGCAAGGTCCATATGAAGTAATTGAAACAATTAGTGAGGTGAACTACAGGGTTAGGCAGCCAGGAAGGTGAAAGCCGGAACAGATCTATCACGTCAATCTGCTGAAAGCCTGGAGGGATAGGGAATCCCTAGTCGCAGAGACTTGGTCACAAGCCCAGTCTGATTGCTTAGTTCCTGAGGTTGGAATAGCAGTCACCTTATCGAAACCCCAACAACAGGAGGTTAAAGAGTTTGTACTTTGTAACAAAGAGATTTTCTCTGAGCTGCCGGGACAAACATCTGGTGTAGAGCATGGCATTATCACCCCGCCAGGAGAAAGGGTAAAACTAAAACCGTATAGAATACCAGAGGCCCGACAGGAGGCAATACGTGGGGAGGTTCAAAGAATGCTGGAATTGGGTGTGATAGAGGAGTCCCAGAGTGACTGGTCCAGTCCTATCGTACTAGTGCCCAAACCTGATGGGAGCTGGCGGTTTTGTAACGATTTTCGACAATTGAATAAAGTTACAAAATTTGACACCTACCCCATGCCGCGTATAGATGAGTTGATTGACCGGCTGGGAACAGCCCGATATATGACAACTCTTGATCTCACCAAAGGGTATTGGCAAATTCCCCTGGCCGAGTAGGCCAAGGAGTAAACTGCGTTTGTAACCCCAGATGGGGCATTCCAATATAAGAGAATGCCGTTTGGGTTACAGAATGCACCGGCAACATTCCAGCGGAAAATGGATACGATTCTGAGGCCCCATCAGAAATATGCTGCAGCTTACCTGGATGATGTGATTATCCATAGCACAGACTGGGTCTCACATTTGCCAAAAGTACAAGCAGTCCTAGACTCTATCCGGGAAGCTGGGTTTACGGCCAATCCAAAGAAGTGTACCATTGGACAGGAGGAGGCCAAATATCTTGGGTACACTATTGGGAGGGGGGTGATAAAACCCCAAGTCAATAAAGTCGAGGCCATACAGAGCTGGCCACGTCCCAACAGCAAGAAACAGGTACGAGCCTTTCTGGGAATCACTGGCTATTATCGACGATTCATTCCCCATTTTGCTTCTCAGGCTGTGCCCCTAACCAACCTGACAAAAGGGAAAGAGACTGTCATGGTTAAATGGTCCCCAGAGGCTGAAGAAGCATTTCAGTCCTTAAAAACAGCCTTATGTAGCCAGCCAGTGTTGTACTCACCAGACTTCTCCAAGGACTTCGTTGTACAAACTGATGCATCAGATGTTGGGTTAGGAGCAGTGTTATCCCAGGTCTGGAACGGGGAAGAGCACCCAGTCATTTACCTCAGCAGGAAGTTGAAGTCCCATGAGGTAAATTACGCCACGATTGAGAAGGAATGTTTAGCAGTGAAGTGGGCTCTAGATTCCCTTCGGTACTATCTGTTAGGTAGGCACTTTGACCTGGTGACTGATCACGCTCCTTTAAAGTGGATGGCTCAGAACAAGGAGACCAATAGAAGGGTAAATAGGTGGTTCCTGGCCCTACAGGAATTTAACTTTACAGTTAAGCATCGCCCTGGTGTTAAAATGGGAAATGTGGATGCTTTGTCTCGAATACATGCGTGTCTGACTGCTTGTGTTACAACCCCAAGGTTGAAACAAGAGGGGGGGGGAGGTATGTGGCAGCAGGCAGGTAAAATCACCTGGTTGTATCCAGGATGGAAAATATGTATGCCCTAGATTCAGGCTTTATGCGGACTTGTACAACTAGAGGGGAGTGCTGGGAGTCCTATAGGGGAAGAGTTAATGAGCCCAGCTGAAGTAAGTGGGCTCATTAAGGCCTCTACAAAGAACCAGTTTTGTGTTTGTATAAACTGGGGAGTGTGACACCTGTTCTGTGCGGTGAGTTAACGCCTGTGTGGCAAACCTCTACAACAGAGACAGAGACAGGGACTGGTGCAGCACAAGGCTGCACTCAGTTGTTAAACAGGGAATCTACGTGTGTAATTAGAGGTCAAGCTGACCAGGATTTATTTTCATGTTTTTTTTGTTTCATTTTTTTGGCTGTTATATTTTTCACTGCATGTAGCATAAATAAACCGCACCTTTTGTTGTTTCCACCTACAACGCTGTCTGCTGTGTCTGATTTTGTGTTGTGAACCCATCCAGGGGGTCACACACTCCAGCTGCCGAGCAAACCCCTCACAATAGATATATATATATATATATATATATATATATATATATATATATACAGTGGTGTGAAAAAGTGTTTGCCCCCTTCCTCATTTCCTGTTCCTTTGCATGTTTGTCACACTTAAGTGTTTCGGAACATCAAACCAATTTAAACAATAGTCAAGGACAACACAAGTAAACACAAAATGCAATTTGTAAATGAAGGTGTTTATTATTAAAGGTGAAAAAAAATCCAAACCATCATGGCCCTGTATGAAAAAGTGATTGCCCCCTAAACCTAATAACTGGTTGGGCCACCCTTAGCAGCAACAACTGCAACCAAGCGTTTGCGATAACGTGCAATGAGGCTTTTACAGCGTCCTGGAGGAATTTTGGCCCACTCATCTTTGCAGAATTGTCCTAATTCAGTTACATTAGAGGGTTTTCGAGCATGAACGGCCTTTTTAAGGTCATACCACAACATCTCAATAGGATTCAGGTCAGGACTTTGGCTAGGCCACTCCAAAGTCTTCATTTTGTTTTTCTTCAGCCATTCGGTGGTGGACTTGCTGGTGTGTTTAGGATCATTGTCCTGCTGCAGAACCCAAGTTCGTTTCAGCTTGAGTACACGAACAGATGGTCGGGCATTCTCCTTCAGGATCTCTTGGTAGACAGCAGAATTCATAGTTCCTTTTATCACGGCAAGTCTTCCAGGTCCTGAAGCAGCAAAACAGCCCCAGACCATCACACTACCACCACCATATTTTACTGTTGGTATAATGTTCTTTTTATGAAATGCAGTGTTCCTTCTACGCCAGATATACTTGGACACACACCTTCCAAAGATTTCCACTTTTGTCTCATCGGTCCACAGAATGTTGTCCCAAAAGTCTTGGGGATCATCAAGATGTGTTGTGGAGAAATTGAGACGAGCTTTGATGTTCTTTTTGCTCAGCAGTGGTTTTCTCCTTGGAACTCTGCCATGCAGGCCATTTTTGCCCAGTCTTTTCCTGATGGTGGAGGCATGAACGCTGACCTTAACTGAGGCAAGTGAGGCCTGCAGTTCCTTGGACGTTGTTGTGGGGTCTTCTGTGACCTCTTGGATGAGTCGTCGCTGCGCTCTTGGGGTAATTTTGGGCGGCCGGCCACTCCTGGGAAGGTTCACCACTGTTCCATGTCTTCGCCATTTGTGGATAATGGCTCTCACTGTGGTTCGCTGGATTCCCAAAGCTTTGGAAATGGCTTTATAACCCTTTCCAGACTGATAGATCTCAATTACTTTCTTTCTCAATTGTTCCCGAATTTCTTTGGGTCTCGGCATGATGTGTAGCTTTTAAGGATCTTCTGGTGGACCTTACTGTGTCAAGCAGCTCCTATTTAAGTGATGCCTTGATTGTGAACAGGTGTGGCAATAATCAGGCCTGGGTGTGGCTATAGAAATTGAACTCAGGTGTGGACAACCACAGTTATAGTATGTTTTAACAAGGGGGGCAATCACTTTTTTCACACAGGGCCATGATGGTTTGGATTTTTTTTTCACCTTTAATAATAAACACCTTCATTTACAAATTGCATTTTGTGTTTACTTGTGTTGTCCTTGACTATTGTTTAAATTGGTTTGATGTTCCGAAACACTTAAGTGTGACAAACATGCAAAGGAACAGGAAATGAGGAAGGGGGCAAACACTTTTTCACACCACTGTATATATATACACACACACGAGACTGTAATTATATATTAATACGCTGCACTGACTGAATATAGAGTAAACACTGAATATATAGTCTATGCTAAATGCAGAGTATATATATATATATATATATATATATATATATATACTAAACTGACTGTATATATGGTTGTGCTGATAAGTTTACATTACATTACATAATTTATGATTTCTTGGACATTTTTCAGAGAATTTGAATGATAACACAAAAACATTTTTTCCACTTGTGGTTAGTGTTTGGCTGAAGTAATTTTATTATCAATCAACTGTGTTTACTCTTTATAAATCATAATCACAACAGAAACTACTCAGATTACCCTGATCAAAAGTTTACATACCCTGGTGATTTTGGCCTGATAATTTTATGATTATGATAGCTATTAAAGGTAACCATCCTCACCTGTGATCTGTTTGCTTGTAATTAGTGTGTGTGTATAAAATGTCAATGAGTTTCTGGAATCCTGACAGACCTTTGCATCTTTCATCCAGTGCTGCACTGATGTTTCTGGATTCTGAGTCATGGGGAAAGCAAAAGAATTGTCAAAGGATCTGCAGGAAAAGGTAATTGAACTGTATAAAACAGGAAAGGGATAAAAAAAGATATCCAAGGAGTTGAGAATGCCAATCAGCAGTGTTCAAACTCTAATAAAGAAGTGGAAAATGAGGGGTTTTGTTGAAGCCAAACCACGATCAGGTAGACCAACTAAAATTTCAGCCACAACTGCCAGGAAAATTTTTCGGGATGTAAAGAAAAACCCACAAATAACTTCAGATGAAATACAGGACTCTCTGAAAACATGTGGTGTGGCTGTTTGAAGATGCACAATAAGGAGGCACTTGAGGAAAGATGGGCTGCATGGTTTAGTCGCCAGAAGAAAACCACTTACAATACGCCAAACAGCAAAGAGAAAAGCCTCAAAGCTTCTGGCAAAAAGTTATTTGGAGTGATGAGACCAAAATTTAGCTTTTTGGCCATAATCATAAATGATGAAAGGTACACTATTACTACTGTGAAACACAGAGGTGTTTCGCTGATGTTTTGGGGATGTGTGAGCTACAAAGGTACAGGAAATTTAGTCAAAATTGATGGCAAGATGAATGCAGTATGTTATCAAAAAATACTGGACTAACATTTGAATTCATCAGCCAGGAAGCTGCGCATGGGATGTACTTGGACATTCCAACATTACAATAATCCAAAACACAAGGCCAAGTCAACCTGTCATTGGCTACAGGAGAATAAAGAGAAGGTTCTGGAGTGGCCATCTTAGTCTCCTGACCTCAATATCATTGAGCCACTCTGAGGAGATCTCAAACGTGCAGTTCATGCAAGACAGCCCAAAAATTTACAGGAACTGGAGGCTTTTTGCCAAAAGGAATGGGCAGCTTTACCATCTGAGAAGTTAAAGAGTGTCATCCACAAATGCCACAAAAGACTTCAAGCTGTCATCGATATTAAAGGGGCAAAACACGGTATTAAGAACTGGGGTATGTAAACTTGTGATCAGGGTAATTTGGGTAGTTTCTGTTGCCATTATGATTTAAAAAGAGTAAACACAGTTGATTGATAATAAAATGGCTTCAGCCAAACACTAACCATGAGTGAAAGAAAAGCTTTTGTGTTATCATTCATATTCTCTGAAAAATGGCCAGGAAATCATTAATTCTGCCAGGGTGTGTAAATTTATGAGCACAATTATATCTAATTGTTTATCTATCTCTATAAGTGTTAGACTACATTCACATTGGTTATTTATGCCAGAGTGAATTGTAGTGGCAGGAGTCAGAGATTCCTGTGTAGGGAGCCTGAAATAGCTACAGCCGATGGTGTTCTGTCATTATAGTGAACAGGGCCGGTGACTGCATCTAGCCACTCAGAACCACAGTAGGAATCTCTGATCTCTGTTGCTACAATTCGCACTGGCCTAAATTGCTCGTGTGAATGTAGCCTTGTACACTAAACCTTTTGCACACTTTGTGCTAAAGGTTGTCCCTCTTTCCCATTTCAGAAAATTGAGAAGTACAGTACTGTGCAAAATTTTTAGGCAGGTGTTAAACAAATGCTGTAAAGTAAGAATGCTTTCAAAAATATATATTTTAATTGTTTTTTTTTGTTAAATTACAAAATTAAAAGTGAGAAAACAGAAGAAAAATCTAAAATAAATTTATTATTTGGTGTGACCACTCTTTGCTTTGAAACCAGCATAAATTCTTCTAGGTGCACTTATGCCCCGTACACACAATCGGACTATCTGGCGGACTTCAGAAAAGTCTGGTCGTGTGTGGGCAGGTTCGCTCGTTCGGAAGGTCCAGCGGACCTCCGCTTCAAAGTCTGGAGGTTTGTCCGCCGGACTAAGTCCACCGGATAGTCCGATCGTCTGTAAGCGGCATTATACACAGTTTTTGAAGGAAACTGGCAGGTAGGTTGTTCCAGATATCTTGGAGAACTAATCACAGAACTTCAGTGGGTGTAGGCTGCGTCAAATCCTTCTGTCAATTCATGTAATCCCAGAAAGATTGAATGATTTGAGATCAGGGCTCTTTGGGTTTTCAAACCATCACTTCCAGGACTCCTTGTTCTTCTTTGCACTGATAATAATTCTTAGTGCCATTGGCTTTATGTTTAGGGTCCTTGTCCTGCTACAGAATAAATTTGGGTCCAATCACATGCCTCCCTGAATATATGACATAATGGATAAGTATCTGCCTGTATTTTTTATCATTGATCGGGCAACATTAAGGACTGTAGACACAGTGGTCAGCCAAGGAAACTTAATGCAGCAGATGAAAGACACATCACACTTCCCTATGACATCGAAAGATGTCCAGTAGTGCCTTCAGCACAAAACTGGCGTAAATAATTGGGACCCAGGTACACCCATCTACTGTCCAGAGAAGTTTGGCCAGAAGTGGTCTTTGTACAAAAATTGTGGCCACTTCTCTGGACACTAGATAAGTGTAGGCTAAGTGACAAGGCTAAGTGATTCATCTACGCACAAAAACATGGGAACTGGGGTGCCTAAAAATTGCAACAGGTGCTCTGGAATGATTAGTCAATATATGAAATATTTGGCTATAGCAGGAGGCAGTTTGTTCCTCAAAAGGCTTGAGAGTGGTACAACAATGAGTGTTTGCAGGAAGCAGTGAAGCATGGTGGAGGTTCTTTGCAAGTTTGGGGCTGCATTTCTGCAATGGACTTGGATATTTGGTCAGGATAAATGGTGTCTTTAATGCTGAGAAATACAGGCAGATATTTATCTATCATACCATACCATCAGGGAGGTGTGTAATAAGATCCAAATGTATTCTGTGGCAAGACAACAACCCCAAACATACAGCCAATGTCATTAGAAACTATCTTAAGTGTAAGGAAGAACAAGCTGGCCTGGAAGTGATGGTTTGGCCCTCCTACAGAGCCCTGATCTCAACATCATCTAGTTTTTCTGGAATTACATGAAGAGACAGAATGATTTGAGGCAGCCTACATCCACAGAGGATCTGTGGTTAGTTCTTCAAGATATTAGGAACAACTTACCTGCTGAGTTACTTCGAAAACTGTGTGCAGGTGTACCTAGAAGAATTGATGCTGTTTTAAAGGCAAAGGGTGGTCTCACCAAATATTGATTTGATTTGGATTTATCTTCTGTTAATTTATTTTTCATTTTTGTTAAATGATAAACACTATTAACACTTTTGTTTCCTAAAACTATTTTAATTTACAGCATTTTTCATACCTACCTAAAACTTTTTTACAGTACTTTATGCAAACACACTTTTACTTTAATTTAAACAGATCAAAAGGAAGAAGAGAATTTCATTGTTTGGGTAACATACACTTTGAATGTGAGTCTGTATATCAGAAATAACGATAAAAGGAATCCCCATCAATAAATCAGCATTCCTGGGCTAGTGTGCTGCATACATGTGTTCAGATTTACAGACCTTACCATCTAGTACATGTATAGAAGAAAACAATTTGCACTTTACGTAACTCTGATCTTGAATGTTCTGGAAATGTACAGACCTCTTTTGTGCATAACTGGGATGATAAAAGCTCTGGTTATATGTGCAGATCTGTAACAGGGGTCAGATGTATAAAGAAGAGACTGCTTCATCATTTCTCCAAACAATAGAAGCGGTAGGCTCAGTTTATCTTATTTTGAGAATATGATCCCTGAGTAGGGGTTTTCACAGACTAGCCAGACTATGACTTCATCTTTCTTCTTAGAGCCAAGATTTTTTTTTTAACCCAATTTTAGTCTAGCACACAGAAATCTACAGTATATACAATTTCATCAGTTAGCTGTTATGACAGAAGTCTGGATATGCCTCTGTTAGTTAGGATGCCACTCTTAAAATTCATCAAACAAGATCACCGGCTGATAATTTTTTTTTTTTTAGGAGCTTATGTATTTACAGTTTACAGTGGAATACCATGGGGGACAATGGCTGCAGTCTGATTTGCTGAACTGTGCAAGGTCCTAACTGTTGTTCATCGTTATGTGAGAAGCCACTCAAAAAATGTTTTGTGTTTCCACATTTGCAGCTGGTACAACACCTACTTTATATTTGTTACTTTATAGTTGTCCCCATTCACGTAGTATAACTTTAAACCAATCCTGGACCCTCCAGTGAAAAATCCTACAAAGTTTTCTTTGTTTATTTTGTTTATGAGGGGACTGGGCAGCTTTGTTAATTAATCCTATCTGTACCATGCAGGCAGATCTTCAGTATCAGTTGTAACTAGATTTGAACACTGTCTGTCCTAACATAGGCTTCTTGTAGTTTAGGTTAGAACAGACTTGGGACAGACTCACTTTGACAAAATACATTACAGTCAGTCATGACATCTTCTCAGGATAAACTTCTTAAGTTATTATTAAAAGTATTATATTCATTTAAAAAATGTATAATAAACAGTAATATAAAAAAATATGCATGTTGCGTGAATGGAAACACATAACAAATAGTGGGGTTTTCTCAAAATTGATTGCAAAAGTGGAGGGTCTTATTTCCTACCTACTTAGAAATTGATGGTCTCATTGACCCTCCTCTACCTGACAATTACTGCTTTCAGTGACCTTATCTTTATGAAGAACAAATAGCAAAACACCTGGTATCAAAAGGCATGGTGGACAAACCCCTTAGGGTCATTAATAGACAGACCAAAGCACAAGGTATATAAAATGTATACATTTATAAAGAATCACAATAGTAAACATATGGAAAAAGTGCATGATACATAAAAACAATATGATACTGTTCTGGTGCAGGATCGACTAGTGGTGGTCAATACAGTGTTGCATGTCAATACATCTTACATGTTACAGACTACAAGTCCTTCTTCAGAGGTTTAGTTATTGTTTCAGATGGGTACAGATTCTCTACAATAAAGAAAATATACAATAGTACAATATTAATGAATTAATATTAATAAGTAATAGAGATCAATACTGTTTCAGCTGAAAGCACTATACATTGATTTGACATAATATGTGTTATCAGAAAAATGTATAAATTACTTACATTGTAAAACACTTCATACATAACTGATCTGAAAGGAATAGGATGGTCCAACCAATCATGGGTACTAGGAAGATCTGTCTCCAGGGCACAACTATCTCAGGGCCATAAACAGGGCAAAACTTGCTTCGCTACGAGGACTCAAGCCAGTGGAGCCAGATAGCTCATGCTTGTGCTGGACCGGTCAAGCTGAATTAGAGGTATAGAACAGTATAGTTGTAATAGTCTGTTCAAAGTGCACAAACGATAAATAAAGCACTAAGTGACCTTTCTAACAGCTGAGTTGCAGCTATGAAGTTAGGGTATACTACTGATAAGGTTACAGAGGTACAACATACCTGAGAGATATAGGAGTAGATAGAGTGTGCAGCACATTACCCATGTGCTCCTTCAGTGTCTACAGAGAGAACTGAGGAGCTGGTATATGGGCCAGTATGAAGAAGCTGGTGGCCAATCACTTTGTTAATCGTGATGGCCATCAGCTGGCGCAGTAAATGGGAGGAGTAGTGGGGCAGAACCAAGAGGGGCAGGGTCTCATCCCGCATCATCACGCTGCTGATGCGCAAAATGGCTCGGCTTGCTCTCCAAGCTGGAGCATACATCGGTGGAGACTTCCTAGGAAGCCATCCACGCCATATTAGGGACGTCCCAGGATAGCTACCCAAAACCAATAGGGTCAAGGGATTCCCGTGTTGCGGGAGCAAAACAAAGAATGCCCAGACCTGGGCATGCACAACCAGGAGAAGAGATAATACAGTAATCCATGAGTGGAATGGCAAAACGCAGGGGACACAAAAGATGTACTAGACATGATGCCAAAATATATACAGACATGAAATGATACAGATAATGGGAGAACACAGCCTTATAATTATTATAGACAATTTAGTAATTGATACCAAGTTATTTATACAACTAGGAACAAATGACTTATGAAGAATTCAATTATTCAAATCGGCATTTATATGCAATGTTTAGACAGTGTATATTTGGGACAGTTTAGGATGTTTAAATGCAAAAAGGCAACTTCCATGCATAGCCAGCTATAAAAGAGATCAGACCAATTATCTCAGATACATTAATGTGAATGGCCATACGTCAGCAATAGCCTTAAAGATCTAACTCAGAGATTCCAGATTCAAACCCTGGAAGGTAGGGCCTAAAATTAAAGGCCTCATTAGGCCTGGGGCTATGGTGGCTTTCAAGAGAAATATCCATTTTAATTCAGTCTGCAATAACAGTTTGTTGTAGTCACCGCCCCGTGAAGTGGGGCCAATGTGGTCTAATGCAGGAAATTTTATTTTTGGGCACTTGTCCCCGTGTATCGAGGCGCTTTGCCTGCCCAAAGGGAGGGATGGATCTTGTTTTTGAAAACTGGCGACATGTCGATATATACAATGCCAAAACTCTAATTTGGTCTTCCCCACATAAAAGCTGCCGCAGTCGCAGGTAAGTAGACAAACTACCCCTGACGTGCGGCAGTTAGTATAGTGTTTTGATTTGAAGTCTTCACCATTAGATTAAATTATGTTTTTACGTGTGTCCATGTATTTACAGTATCCACAGTGGCCACAAGAGAATGTACCACTGTATTTATTGATGTTTCGCTTTGTTTCGCTTTGAGTGAGGGGGCCCTTCTGAATGTGATCAAAGGGCATTCTTTGACCACAAGTGTCACAAATACCCGCTTCACAAATTTCAACCCCAGTCACGCAACTAAGGACTTTGCTCAGCCTCTGTGTGATGGCTCACTTACCTCTCCTCCTGGCAGTCAGCTGGTGGCCTGATCTTCTGCCTCCTAAGTCCTCTTCTCCTGTCAGATCCTGGCTTCATCACAGGCCTAGTGGCAGGGCACCCTGAGAACGCCACAATCTTCGGCCCTGAGGTAACCTGGATCCGGGTCGGTGTTCTGTCGAGAAGTGCTGCTATCGCATAGTGCCCAGGATGAACTGCGAATGCACCGTACGTAATAGCACAACAGCTGATTTTACGATCAGCTGTTGTGTCGGCGAGACGGTGTCTGCGCACAATAGCCAACTGAAGACATTTTTCAGTCAGATTGTCCCGCGCGCTGCCGAGGAGTGTTCATGTAGGTGAGGGGTGGAATTTAACAATGAAGGGCACAGATGTTTTCAATGAGGGCCAGTGCTGCAAAGATGGGGGCGTAATTTTTAACGATGCCGAAACAAATCTGCTAAACAAATCTTTATCTGTTATTCTTCCCAGAGGGCCTATTTAGGTAACTAAATGTTTAAAATTCTGCCCCCATCTTTGCAGCAGTGGCCATCCTTGAAAACATCCGTCCTCTTCATGTTAGATTAGCACTGGCCATCAATGAAAACATCTCCGCCCCTCACCTACATGAACGTGCCATCGGCATTATCTGACTGAAAAATGTTTTCAGTCGGCTATTGTGCGCAAGTGGCGTCACGCCGACACAACAGCTGAATGTAAAATCAGCTGTTGTGGTATGATGTACGGCGCATGTACAGTTCATCCCAGACACTATTCGATAGCGCGCACTTCTCGATAGAACTAGGTGGGTGGGGCAATGGGCGGATCCTACGTCCACTCTGCTCTCCTGTGTTATGCGCGCTGGGCTGGAGCAGCATGCGGGGGGAGAGGAGATGGAGAGAGAAAGCTCCCAGCCCCTGTCACCCACCTACGATGGTACCTGGCCTGCGAGCCGGTACTTTGAGACCCCTGGTCAGTCTAAATCCGTACCTCACAATTACTGATCTCAGTGACCCTGCCCTATGAACAGGGATTAGAATATTTCCCAGCATCTCCAGATACTGGTGTCCTCTCTAGCCTGGCTGCCAGTATTTTGATGCTACTTCATGTTGTAGGTATGTTTGTCCACAAGTTTATCTTGCCTGGACTATATGTACACCTTTTTCTTCTCTTTAGATTGACACAACTATTTCATTACATCTTTTTCAGGATTCCAGTCATATAGGCCCCAGTACACGTGGTCTGCCCCAACTGAGGACAAATCCCCCTCTCTTCAATAAAACCACATGGGATTATACCATATTAGAACTAGCTTCCCAATTGTACCCACATTTTACTTTCTCCCAAAAATTCACAAGGATGTGACAAACATTTCAAACCGCATGCTGCATGCCTACAGTCACACGTGAAAGATACAATTCATTTTCTCCAGATCATTGACAGCCTGTACATACCTGAACATGCGTATTTGGAGACAATAGATGTGGAAGCCTTATACAGCTCCATTCCACATGACAAGGGAATGGCAGCTGTTAAACACATCATTTACCAAAGAGGACACGAGGATTGGGGATACAATGAGTTAATCCTGTCTCTTCTGGATTATATTTCACATCACAACGTTTTTATCTTTAATGGCTCCCACTACCTCCAGGTGCAGGGTGTAGCGATGGGGACATGCTCTGCCCCATCCTATGCAAACCTTTACCTGGGGGAGTGGCAGAACATGTTTCTCACAGACAAGGCCTTGTTGATATATACCAACCATTTTTTGATTTGGTTTAGATATATTATGAATAATATATATTATTTTCGGCATGTGGGATGGCACCCTGGAATTGCTGTCCTTGTGCCTGGAGAGAATGAATAAAAATTAATTAAATTTGACATTTACTATGTCCTCTAGTGCAAGTAAGATCGCCTTTCTTGATGTTGAGATATCGAGAGGTGATGGGGGTGCCCTCTGCAGCAGTCTGTACCGCAAATCCACTTCAGGCAATACCATATTACATGCTTTAGGCTTTCATCCACAATCCTTAGACAGATCTATACCTTACAGCCAGTACCCGAGAGTAAGACGGAACTGTATGGATGGCAATACTTTCATTATGGAAGCTGGCAGACTGTGTGACAGGCTTCTGCAGAGGGCCTACTACTCCCACACTTCATTGCAGAAAGCCTTCAGACGTGCCACTTCACGTACAAGGCAGGAGCTCTTATATTCCCACAAACCCTCAAGTAAAGACAATCCCTTGAGAATTATCACTAAATATTGCAACCAGCATGTCGAGATCAGAAAAATTGTTTCTAAGTTTTGGCATGTGTTGACAATGGAACCGTCCTTGGGTCGCTTGATTCTGGAGGTTCCTCTCTTTACATTCAGAAGAGTAACTTCCCATGCCTCCAAATTAGTGAAGAGTGAGTTCAAAGGTGACCAGGGGTACATATACAGTATCTCAGAAAAGTGAGTACACCCCTCACATTTTTGTAAATATTTTATTATACCTTTTTATGTGACCACACTGCAGAAATGACACTTTGCTACAATGTAAAGTAGTGAGTGTACAGCTCGTATAACAGTGTCAATTTGCTGCCCCCTCTAAATAACTCAACACAGCCATTAATGTCTAAACCGCTGGTAAAAAAAGTGAGTACACCCCTAAGTGAAAATGTCCAAATTGGGCCTGATTAGCCATTTTCCCTCCCCGGTGTCATGTGACTCGTTAGTGTTGCAAGGTCACGGGTATGAATGGGGAGCAGGTGTGTTAAACTTGGTGTTTTCATCCTCATGCTCTCATACTGGTCACTGAAAGTTCAACATGGCACCTCATGGCCAAAAACTCTCTGAGGATCTGAAAAAAAGAATTGTTGCTCTACATAGATGGCCTAGGCTAGAAGAAGATTGCCAAGACCCTAAAACTGAGCTGCAGCACAGTGGCCAAGACCATACAGCGGTATAACGGGGCAGGTTTCACTCAGAACAGGCCTCACCACCATGGTTGACCAAAGAAGTTGAGTGCACGTGCTCATTATCATATCTCCATAGCTTTAAGTGTAATTACTCGCTGCTGCTTCTTTCTTCTGTTATCAGTATGAGTCAGTTCTGAGAAGTTTTCCTGACACATGAGATACATTTGTGATGGGGAGGGAGCTCAGCACACAGTTTGTCTATTCATAACACCGCTCTGCATGTTCCTCTGTTCCTGTGCAGTTTGTGGAGGGGGGGGGGGGTGTCCCTTTCCTTTCCTCCAATCAGCTCTCACACTGTGTATAAGAGCTCTAACTGCAGCTCTCTGCCCCTCCTCTTTGCTCCTGATAAATGCAAATCTGTACTTTTGAAGTGGTGTAGGGAAGAGATTGCTGCAGAAAAACAAGAAAACCTATGTAGGATGATTTTTTTCATCTCAGTGTATGAACTGAGGCTATTCACCTCACTGGGGATATGTAAAGGTTTACAACCACTTTAAGCAAATAACGGACCAACTTCATTAAATGTATTGGCAGTGGCAAAGCCTTAACTGGATGTGCTGGTCAAAAGTAGCTTGCAGTAAGCATTTTAACCTCGAGGCTTGCTAAATGAACAGTGTAATCTGCAAATCTTTGACTACGCTTCCCCCATTGTATAATACTGTCTGATACATGAAGCTCTGCAAGGCAAAAACCCTTGTAGTCCATTGGACTGTTTCTTTAATTTCTGAACTGGACATACTCATCTATGACATACTGTAAAGAGATCCACATAAAATGGTCCTAGTCCAAATATTTTTTAGTCTTTTCTAAAAAGTTGCAATAAAGTTTCTTGAAATAAGCAAGTCCTGCAATTTCCTTTCCCTTTATGTTGCACCATCTATGACATACTAAGGCGAAGGAAAAACTACACATGCCTTTTTTCTTGTCCTTCTACATTTATATTACTGTAATGCCACGTACACACGATCAGACTTTACGGCGGACTTGGTCCGGAGGACCAGAGTCCGTCGGAAAATTAGATCGTGTGTGGGCTCCAGCTGACTTTTTCTTCCCAAAAGTCCGGCAGACCTAGAAATAAAACTGGCTTCAAATCTTTCCGACGGACTCGAGTCCGGTCGAAAAATCTGGTCATCTGTGTGCTAGTACGACAGACTAAAACCGATGCTTGGGCAGCTATTGGCTACTGGCTATGAATTTCCTTATTCTACGTCATCATGTTCGAATCCGTCTGACTTTTGGAGTGATCGTGTGTGGCCAAGTCCGTTCATTTGAAAGTCTGGCAGACCTCAGCTGCAAAGTCCATTGGATTATCTGCCAGACCAAGTCAGTCGAAAAGTCTGGTCTTGTGTACGCTGCATTAGGGTCACTTGGAGTCCATGAAAAATAACTGCTTTACACAGGATGCATTTTTTAATAGTTTATATATAATGAAAATTCCAATAATTCAGTGAAGGTACAATTGGGCTGATTTACTAAAGGCAAATCCACTCTACACTACAAGTGCACTTGAAAGTGCAGTTGCTGTAAATCTGAGGGGAAGATCTGAAATGAGGGGAAGCTCTGCTGATTTTATCATCCAATCATGGAGAAGCAAAAATGCTGTTTTTTTATTTTCCTTGCATGATCTACAGCAACTGCACTTCCAAGTGCACTTGTAGTGCAAAGTGGGTTTGCTTCAGTAAATAAACCCCAATAAACATATATACAATCCTCTTCAAATACTAGATGCAATTCACAATTATTTAGACCAAAACCAGTATCTGTGATTGTTACTGACACTATCTCTATAAAACAGAGAAAGCTGAGCAAACATCACATTGTTTGGCAAATTCCCAGTAAGGGTAATGATTTTAATAAAATGCAAACTAATACCATAAATCTTTTTTGACATAATGGTGAGACGTGGAGGCAACTTAAGTTGAGGGGCACCCTGAGGGGAATCCTGGCTGTGAGATGCAGCTATCATGTGATTTAAAACTACCAAGCAAGACCATATCTTCAGGTAACCCCAAGAGGAGGAACTTGGGAAGGTCTAGGGCCACTCCAGGTCATTAAAGCAAATCTTTTGGCAGTCAGCTAACTCTGACTGCATACAGGCAAAGTAAGGACAACCTTCCCATTTGTTTGCTCCTCTTGTGTTAAATGGATCTTGCTGTGCCGTTATGGTGGGTAGTTTTGTTTAAATGTGCTAATGCATTGGCTGGAACAGTCATAAGGTTGTCCCAGCCAATGCATTGACAGTATTTATCATGTTTTTTTGTTTTTTTTTTACGTTCTTTTTGCTTCCATTGTGTTGTCCACTGCAGTTGTCCCTTTATCTCATCCTGGAGTACCATATCATTAGTGAGTGAACCATTACATCAATCTGGTGTTGTAACACAGGGGCTGAATATTGGGTGGCATCCTCCGGTTTAACAGAAGCCGGCTGACATTCGACCCGTGTGTATGGCAGCAGGTCTGATATTTGACCATTTGGCCAGCTTCAGTAGAAGGGGCATGACCGAAAAAAAGGTCTAACGGACGGCATTCGATCAACGCTCTCAGCCAATGGCTGAAAGTGCTGACTGGTGTGTTCTGGTGAGGGGTCCATCCCACTGTCACAATACAATATCTCTGCAGGGGAGATCGCTGTACAAACATCTAATAGTTAGTACAGTGATTCCTCCTGAGCTCTTCAGATTTTTTTTTTGTTCAGCCTGCTGGGTTGACCGAACAAAATAAATCTAATAGTGTGTACTAGGCTTACAGGTATTCATCCTGGTAAAATAAATCCTCATTTACTAAAACAACTCATGCAGCTCAGTTCCTGATCATAGGTTGCTCACCATTTTCTATGTCCCAATTACTATGTATCTAATTAATATTAGAGATTTTCATGTCACCAACTATGAACCATTGGTCTTTTTCCACTGGTCCCTTTGTTGTTGGGTACCTTTCGCCATGCGGGCACTCCTCATTGTCCGGGACCAGACAAGGATTACGGTCATGTCAGAATCAAACATTAAGGCAGTTCCCCGACTTAGAGCTGAGCTGTGTCCCTGTGTGCAGTATTAAAAGTACAAAGTTCCTATGAAAAGTGCTGTCTCGTGTCACAGCATACTGTTGCCTGATGTACAGTATGTTGCATTTGGGAGGGACATCGTTTGTGCACTTGCTAACTCCTTCCTTCTTGTACCCTGTGGCTGGACTATGGGTCTCCGTAACATGGGTTTGGTCTTGGTTGCTTTGGAAAACCGACAGCTAGGGAGGGAGTCAGGATACTGAACTCCTCACTACAGGAGGACCTCGCACCATGCCAGGTACCATGCTTCATGCCTGGCTGCAATGTACCTTGCAATAGGCCTTGGTTACTCATAGCAACTATGTTACTCCTCCTTGCCGAGCATACCTTTTGTAGTGGCTTTACTTCATACCCCACATGTGCGTTACTGACCTTAGTTCTTTCAGACACCAGGTACCATCATGCAACAATTTAAAGAACTTCAGACCAGGCTTAGAACAGTTTATGCAACATTTATTGTATCCTAACTATCTTTATTTGGTTGCCCAGGCATACCTCCATAAGCTAGTAGTCCATGTTTGGTGTTCCTCAGGGACTGGCAGATCTCTGGACTCTTTGTGCTCTCTAATGGATTGCAAGGCTCAGCAGTAGTCATGACTTTCTCACAAGCCAGAACTCTTCGATCCAAGCCTTCCCCCTTTTTATAATACTTATCGGATAGACTGGGCTCAAAAGCTGGGGAATAGCAAAGAACAGCATTAACCCCTTCCCAGCCTGGGTCAGCCACTGTGTAAATAACCCATTGGTAACCTGCCTGCACCTTCCTTGACCAAAAACCTGCTTTTGTGAAGGAAGTGTGCCTGGCAATGTCTTTAGGCTTTATACCAACATAAGATGAGTACCAAAGCAGTCAGTTTGCTGCACTAGTAAATAGGAAGCAGAACAAAGATACTGTATGTCATGATAAAATATGGCTGCCTCCATATGTAACATGTGCTTATAATTTATATTTAGTCAAGAATTCTGTTTAGTGAAGGAATCAGTCAAGTATGAGAAACAGAAAAATATGTGGCCATGAAGTGATACAACACATACAAATCAGATTTATTTACCAAAAAAAAATACTGTAAACCTTGGCTGTCCCTTCTTGACGGAATGATCTGTGTACATTGGCAACGTATCTATAGATTGCCTTCCTGTTGTTTTCCAATATTTTATCTGTGGAGTTTCAAACTCCAGAGACCAGGCAGATGAATTTACAGCTATACTGAACCACCTAATACGGCTTTTAGCAGCATTGTGACTGGGCCCAGGCATTGTGTGGGAGGGTGGACCTAACTCCCTTACAAGAACCCACCAGATGTAATAAATAACTGGAAAATCTCAGACTTCATGTAACAGAAACCTTTGTGAGTCAGTGGCTGGAACTATATCCTGTAGTTTGGAGACAGGCCAAGCTCACGTCACTGGACATTTTCAAGCAACGACTGAGATATGCAACTACAGCAATGTGTATTTCACTGCTGTGAAAAACAGAAGATGTTGTTGTCTGATATATTATTTTGATATTATTGTGTATTTCCTTTGAGTCCAGTGAATTCTTAGAGAATGCATTGTGCTTAGACACATCATTTTGTCCTATGAATGCAGATGATGCAAATCTCATCATCATTACTGATTACATCAGCAAAACTGTGTGGGTATACACATTTCCATCAAAATGTGGGCTTTAATGACAAAGCCGTATGGGACAGTTAAACAAAAACTCCAGACAGTTGACATTGACTCACATCTTTATTTTTCACCTCTTTATCACATTATACTATAGTATAGAAGTACCTGGTAAAGGCATGTTCATTGATTATCAGTGTATACCAGTGATGGCGAACCTTGGCACCCCAGATGTTTTTGAACTACATTTTTCCCATGATGCTCAACTACACCGCAGAGTGCATAAACATCATGGGAAATGTAGTTCCAAAACATCTGGGGTGCCAAGGTTCACCATCACTGGTGTATACTATCTCATCATTTATTAAAAAGTAAAAAAAAAAGTTTCTTAGGAGGGCAGCAGACCTTTACAGACCAATGATCTGACCCTAGAAAATTTAACTTTTTTATCTGACCTGCAAATTAAGGCCCCTTTCACACTGGGGCGTTTTTCAGGCACTACAGCGCAAAAAATATCGCCTGTATAGCGCCTGAAAAAATCTGGCCCCTTTCACTCCAGTGTGAAAGCCAGAGGGCTTACACACTGGAGCGGTGCGCTAGCAGGACGGTGAAAAAAGTCCTGCTAGCCTCATCTTTGGAGCGGTGAATACACCTCTCCTAAACCGCTCCTACCCATTGAAATCAATGGGGCAGCGCGGCTATACTGCCGGCAAAGCGGCACTGCAGCGGCACTTTGCAGGCAGCTTTAACCCTTTTTCGGACGCTAGCGGGGCTTAAAACCGCCCGCTAGCGTCGCTAAAACGACAGTAAAGTGCCACTAAAAATAGCACCACTTTACCGCCGACGCCGCTCCCGCCCCAATGTGAAAGGGGCCTTAATCTACAAAATGCAGTGTACAATGTAAAAATTCAGCAGGACACCTGTTTCCACCAAATAAATTATCATGCATATTGCTGCATTTTTCAGTGCATTCTAAATACGTGGATATTAGAAAATGTATTGTTTTACATTTTTCTCACAAAGGCTTCGTTCACATTTCTGCGTCCCGAATTGCATGATTCGCGATGGGCGTCCGTGCATTGCCCGTGAATTTAATAGCACCCCAAACGCAGTGCGATTTTCCCGCGATTTGTTGGGGCGACATTCGCGGTAAATTCACTCAAACAGAATCGGGGTCGTGCCTGTTGCATAAAAGAAGTACATGAGCTTCTTTTGGGTGATGGGCATCCAGTGATTCTGCGATTGTCGCCCCATACGCCAAGATGCGAACAGAGCCGAATGCTTTGCATTGTATTATGTTGCATAAAAGTACCGCATGCTGCATTTGTGTTTGAGTGAACACTTACAGCTAGTACTTCCAGGTCCCAAATATCACACTCTGTGACTGTATATTAAATAAGGCATAACATACAATTAGATCAAAATAAATTTCATAACAAAACCAGTTCCTTTCTATTTCGCAGTGTTTTTGTTAGTTTGTCATCTGAAGATTAAGAAATAGTTAGACAAAACATCACACAATCAATAAGATCTTCTATTACAAAAAACATTTAGAATGTGCAATACAGTATATATAACATTATGAGCTGAAACAATACACACTACGGCTACTTTCACACTGATCCATAGTAAAATGCGTTTTTGCCATGTTTGTGATGTGTTTTACACAGGACACGTGACCACAACACTGGTGTGTGTTTGATGCATTTTTGCTGTTTTCAATGCATTTCAAGGGGGACATTTTTAGTGTGTTTTTTTTTTACCGCACCAAGCCTGCACCACAAATGCAGTAAGCAGGATTTTACTAAACACAGCAGACCCGCAACTGATCAGTGTGAAGAGTTTCATAGGATTACATGGTCACACGTTTTATCTGCTTTTTTTTACCGTAAAAGCAGAAGAAAAAAAAATGGATCAGTGTAAAAGTAGCCTTTGATAGCACAGTGGCTAAGTGGTTAGTGGTTAGCAGTGTGAGGGTTGTCAGTTTGAATCCCAACCATGGCACTACCTGCCTGGAGTTTGCATGTTCTCTGTGCCTGTGTGGGTTCCCTCCCACACTCTGAAGACATGCTGGTAGGTTAATTGGCTGTAGTATGTGTATGTATGTATATGAGTTAGGGACCTTAGATTGTAAACTCCTCGAGGGCAGGGACTGATATGAATGTATGATATATGCTATATTGTCAAAAGTATTGAGACACTTGCCTTTATATGCATCCCAGTCTTAGTCTGTAGGGTTCAATATTGAGTTGGCCCTTTGCAGCTATAACAGCTTCAACTCTTCTGGGAAGGCTGTCCACATGGTTTAGGAGTGTCTATGAGAATGTTTTACCATTCTTCGGGAAGTGCATTTGTGAGGTCAGGCACTGATTTGGACGAGAATGCCTGGCTCGCAATCTCCGCTCTAATGCGTCTCAAAGGTGTTCTATCGGGTTGAGGTCAGGACTCTGTGCAGGCCAGTCAAGTTCTCCACCCCAAACTTGCTCATCTATGTCTTTATGGACCTTGCTTTATGCACTGGTGCACAGTCATGTCTGAACAGGAAGGGGCCATCCCCAAACTGTTCCCACAAAGTTGGGAGCATGAAATTGTCCAAAATGTCTTGGTATGCTGATGCCTTAAAGGGGTTGTATAGTTTCATGTTTTTTTCACCTTAATGCATCCTATGCATTAAGGTGAAAGAAAGAAAAAAAAAAATCTTACCACCACTGACCCCCCAGCCAACGCTCTCTTCCTTTCCTCTGTCTTTTTGGCTCTTCTCGACTCTTCATTGGATAGATTGATAGCAGCACAGACATTGGCTCGCGCTGCTGTCAATCAACTCCAATGACGCAAGGGTCGGGGGCGGGGCTGAGTCCTGTAGTCGGTGGCTATGGACGCCGACTACAGGACTCTGGAGCGCGCCCGCAAGGTAACCCCCTTGGGAGAGCGCTTCCCAGAGAGGGTTACCAGAAGTAGGGAGGAGCCAAGACAGCCCCCGAGGGACCCCAGAAGACGACGATCGGGGCCACTCTGTGCAAAATGAGCTGCACAGTGGAGGTAAGTATGACATGTTTGTTATTTAAAAAAAAAAATATTCAAACTTTTAGTGTCACTTTAAGGCCTCATGCACACTGACGTTTTTACAATTGCTGTTTTTGGCTTCAGATGTTTTTTTTTCTGCAGTCAATAATCTCCCCAGCATGTTATCCTATGTGTCTATGCCCACATAGGCTGTTATTAGTAGTTTTTGGCATTTGGCATTTTCTGACTGGAAAAAACCCCAGAACTAGTGAATTTTGAGAGGAGTTTTACAGCTGTAAAACAACTCTAACTCTGAAAAAAGCTGAAAATAGCCTAAAGACTTCAACAAAAATGGTAAAGAATGCAGCTACTCTGTGTTTATCATTGTTTTTGAGGCATAAACTTTTTTGGGTGTATAATATTGCTTAAAAAAGCTAAAAAACACCAAAAAATGCAGAAAAACGCAGGAAAGCGAATTCTACAGCAACCGCTACTGGCTTTTTATAACATCCAGTGTGCACGAGGCCTAAGAGTTCCCTTCACTGGAACTATGGAACCAAACTCAACCCCTAAAATACAACACCACACCATAATTCCCCCTCCACCAAATAATTTGGACCAGTGCACAAAGCAGGTCCATAAAGATACGGATGAGCGAGTTTGAGGTGGAGGAACTTGACTGGCCTGCACAGAGTCCTGACTTCAACCTGATAGAACACCTTTGTGATGAAATATGGTGGAGACCTCACAAATGGAAGAATAGTCAAACATTTCAATAGACACATTCAAACACCTTGTGGACAGCCTTCCCAGAAGATTTGAAGCTGCTACAGCTGCAAAGGTTGGGCCAACTCAATATTGAACCCTAGAGACTAAGGCCGCGTACACACGGGCGGATTGTCTGCCCAACTAAGTTCGTCAGACAATCCGACAGACAGTCCGTTCAAAATTTGCATGAACGGACTTGACCACACACGATGAGCAGACAGTCCGCTGAAAGCGTGCGTGATGACATGTACAGCACGTACGACGGGACTAGAAAAACGACGTCCTATACACTGCAATGCAACCTTCGGCCGTGTAAATCCTTTCTGAGCATGCGCCATACTTAGTCCGTCCAACTTGCCTACACACGAGCGGACTGTCCGCTGAAACCAAGTTTGGACGGACAAAACCAAGTTTGAACGGACTGTCTTACGGAAATTCCGTAAGACTTTGTTCGTCAGATTTTCCGCTGAAAAAGTCCGCTGAAGCCCACACACGAGCGGATTGTCCGCTGAAACACGGTTCAGCGGACTAAGTTGGACAGACAATCCGCCCGTGTGTACGCGGCCTAAGACTGGGATGTCATTAAAGTTCACGTGTGTAAAGGCAGGTCTCCCAATACTTTTGGTAATATAGTGTATATATAAAAAAGTGCTGCATAAATTTATCGCACTATATAATCATCTGTAATAAATAAATAAGATAGCAGGTAAGTGATTAATTACTGTATGTTACCCACTTTTAGAAGATTAAAGGTTGAACTATAGTAAGAAGGCACAGATGGAAGCTGCCATTCTCTTAATTGTGGGCTGCATTCTTAAAGTGAAGTAAGGGTATTTTGTTTTACCACCTACTGCCATGGACATGGTGATCTCAGTCTAGTCATTTTGCTTGTCACCAGTAGTGAATTGGAAAGCCCTGCACTAGCCTCCCCCATCAAGCATGCGTTGACCATTTGGCATTTTTGTGGATGTCATGTTGTGATGTCCTTGTTGCCACTTATGCAAACTACTAATCTTTTGCAGTTACTTTTATATTCACTCTTTACTGAGTTCTTTATTCAGACTATGAGCAACTAAAGTGTTTATGGGTCATTCTACATTATGATAGCTGCTTTTAACAAACTTAAATACAGCATGCAGTTAATCTAATTATTATTGATCGATTGATTTTTTTTTAAATAGAATCGGCAAGTAGCATAAAGCGGTATTAAACTCAAAAGCAAACATTTATTATATTGCAGCTTACCAATTCTTAGACATGATGGCCGCATTTGTTTTCTTTTTTAGGCTTTCTTACTTCTATTTTCACCTGGTGATACTGGCAGTAAGTCTGTTGTTTTTCAAAAGAACAAGCTCTTCTGCAGATGTAGAAGTTACAGGCTTGAAACAAACCATTTAACACTGGCAGGGTCTATTTTTATTTATTTATGGAAAATCTTTATCCCAAAATGAAAAAAAAAAAAGTTTGCTGTAACTGCAGTGTGAGCAGGAATTCAGCCTACCCACTTCAGCCCCGGAAGATTTTTTTGCTGGTATTTGATCACCTCTGCGTTTTTTATTTTTTGCGCTATAAACAAAAGAAGAGTGACAATTTTGAAAAAAAAAAAAAACACAACATCTTCTACTTTTTGCTATAATAAATATCCCAAATGAATTTTTTCCCCTCAGTTTAGGCCGATATGTATTTTTCTACATATTTTTGGTAAAAAAAATGCAATACGCTTATATTGATTGGTTTGCACATTTTTTTTTTACTAGTAATGGCAGTGTGCTGTGATTTTTATTGGGACTGCGATATTGCTGCGGACAATTTGGACACTTTTAACACATTTTTGATACCATTGACAATTATACAGCGATCAGTGCTATAAAAATGCACTAATTACTGTATAAATATCACTGGCAGGGAAGAGGTTAACAGCAGGGAGCACTCAAGGGGCCAACTGTGTTCCCTAGGTGTGTTCTAACTCTTAGGGGGATTGGACTGACAAGTGGAGGAGAGAGATCGGTGTTCCTACTTAGTAGGAACACACGATCTCTCTCCTCTCAAAATTAATGGGTACAAATTGAATGGGCTCAAATTGCACTGCACCAAATCACATGTGAAATGCACAGGAATACTGTGCGATTCCTGTGCAATTCACATGCGGATTATAGAGTGAATGCAGTGAATGTAGGATTCCCCAAATGACACAACCCTGCCATGCCTCTAGTAACATGGACCATGCGCGAAAAATGATTTCTTTAACCCAATTTTTATCACTACTATTTCTTTATGTTGAAATTTCAAAATAATAAATAAAAAAGTTAAATAAAAAGCTTAGCGCAGTAAAAAAAAAAAAAAAAAGTTTGTATTAAAGTTTGTTACATAGATCCTTATATCACCCCTGAAGAGGAACAAGTGAGGAATGATTTATTTAACCCAATTTTATCACTACTCTTTCTTTATGTTGACTTTTCAAAAAAACAAAAAAAAAAAGTTAAATAAAAAGCTTAGCACAGTAAAAAAAAAGAAAAGAAAAAAAAAGGAGTTTGGATTAAAGTTTGTTACATGGATCCTTATATCACCCCCAAAGAGGAACAAGTGAGGAATAAAAAGGGACTTGGTTCCAAAAGATTGGCAGTTCTTCCAAATGAGGGACAGTTGGGATGTATGCAGATTTGGTCCTGCATATTAATGAAGTATAATAGCACATCTGTATTGACAACCAGTTTTTACATACCAAGTAAACTTGAATTTTTAATCCTTCCAAACACAGTTATGTGGGAAATAAATGTATTTGCCTACAAATGTTGTATTTACATGTCTGGCGCTCTAATAATATAGCCAGCAAACCATAATATTCTCTTTCAGTGTCTGCAACCAAAATTTCCATTTCAAAATGGCCGCTTGTGGTTTACATATATATATCGAAGGTGCTGTAGCAATGATGCATCCAAGAAGAGCGAATTCAGACAAAAAATATCTATTAACTCTTAATCTTTGGAAAAATCATGTACATTTTCCTGAAAATATTGCCAGAGTAAGCTGCTTGTTTTTTCTACTTTTTATTAGTCGTATGTACTTTAGCCCCTACTTGTCTAACCTGGAGGCCTAACTGATAGTCAAAACAGTTTCATTCCTTCACGTCCATCCTGTCTCTACCTTCCCGCAAGCTATTCCAGTCTGACTCTCAGTTATGTTAATGACCAGGCTGTATAGAATGTTAGCACGATTTGCTGTTCCCAGAATGTTTCATGCAGCAGACGACAGTATCCACCAGCCTCTCCCTCAAATTCAACATCCACCTTCTCCTGTCGCTGTGAGTCAGTCCCTCGCATGGAGCGTCAAGACAAGAGCGTCATTGTCCCCGTCTGTCTTTTTTTGCTCTTTTTTTTAAAACAAATCACCGCAATGCTGAAAATAAAAGCCAACCTTTTCCAGAGAGATATCCATAGAGGGAAACATCTCTAATAGCATTTGCAGGAAGGTGAGAGATGGAGGTGGGGGTTAGTAATATCCTGGCAGATGCCTAGGGAAAAACATTGTTTCCCAGCATAGAGTGATTAAGTGTTGAAACTTTTTTGCCTCTTAACTCCTTCTCTTTATGACATTTTTTATGAAGGAGATTCAGTCTGTCACTTTCACTGTGTTCCACGCGGAAAGGATTGAGGTCATTTTCATTCTTTATCATTGCCTCCTGCGCTATGACTCACGCACTTGGAATCTCCCATTTGTCTTCTATTTCACACTACAGTAATATCAATAAATGAAAAATATCCCAGTAAGGTTTTCCCGAATGTTTATTGGTGCCGTGTTTCTAATTCATCCAGTCTTGCAGGCCGTGCAATGCAAACATGCGGTGATAAGGACAGTGGGCTTTAACGCCCACAAGGTCTGTATCCATAGTGGCCGATGTTTCCTTGTGGAGAGCACATCCCAGGTGTCAAAGTCAGCTTCTGGTCTATGGTTGTGGTTGGGAGACTGGCGGGATAGGCTCCCAATCATATAACCACTGTGTCAGCCAATCACAAAGATGACTTGATTAGGAAGTCCATTCCCCCCGCCCCCACAGTGTAAACACCCAGTTAAAGGGTCGTCGAGAGGGAGCAAGAAGGGTTTAAATGACCATTTAAAAAAAAATATGTTGATCAAAGGGTAAAGTCTAGTTTTTAGAATAAATAAATAAATAAATAACAAACATGTAAGCCCTTGTACACACTATTGGATATTCCGATGGACAATGTCGGATAGAACCGTGTTGTCTCATAATCCGACCGTGTGTGGGCTCCATCGGACTGTTTCCGTCTGACTATCCGATGGACAAAGTTTTCCAGCTGGGCTATAAAATTTTCCAACAACATGATACGATCGGACTTTGTCCGATTGTGTGTAGAGAATTCCGATCGGACAAAGTGCCACGCATGCTCAGATCAAATTCCTAGACCAAAGCTATTGGCTACTAGCCTGAACGTGGTCCCATCGTAACGAAATTACGTCATCACGTTCTGAGCGATCGGATTTTCCGACAACTTTGTCCGACCGTGTGTATACAACAGTTTCGGAAAAGATCCATCGGACAAAATCCATTGGACAAAATCCAACGGATTTGGTTGTCAGAATGTCTGACCGTGTGTACAAGGGCTTATACTTACCTTACCTTATTGATGTTTCCTTGTGGAGAGCACAGCCCAGGTGTCAAAGCCAGCTCCTGGTCTATTGTTGTGGTTGGGAGACTGGCGGGATGGGCTCCCAATCATATAACCGCTGTGTCAGTCAATCACAAAGATGACTTGATTAGGAAGTCCATTTCCCCCACCCCTACAGTGTAAACACCCAGTTAAAGGGTCACCGGGAGGGAGCGAGAAGGGTTTAAATTACCATTATATATATGTTTTAAAAATATGTTGATCAAAGTGATTGCAAAGTCTAGTTTTTAGGAAAAAAACAAACAAACATGTTATACTTACCTGCTCTGTGCAGTTGGTTTTGCAAAGAGCAGCCCAGAGCCTCCTCTTCTCGGGTCCCTCTTCTGTGCTCATGGCCTCTCCCTCCTGTTCGTGCCCCCACAGCAACCAGCTTGCTGTGGGGGCACCTGAGCCTAGCCACAGCTCCCTGTGTCTATTCAGACATGGAGCCACAATCTGGAACCGCCGCCTTTCTCTCCTGATTGGCTGACTTTGACAGCAGCAGGTGCCAATCACACTGTGCTGCTGCCACAGCCAATGAGGAGTGGAGTCCCAGGTAGCTTAGACAACATCGCTGGATGAAGATGGGCTCAGGTAAGTGCTGGGGGGCTGAGGGGGGCTGCTGCACACAGAAGTTTTTTTTTATAAGACACAAAATTAAAAACAAGAGCTAAGTGGGACTTTAAATGAAGTACGGGGTCTTTTATTGAAAAAAAGGAAAAATGTATTATTCGTTTTTATAGTAAGACATGATTACATGTATATTGGAGAGGTGCGCAGACAGACACATTATTAACATTAGCATTTTGCTTTATATAATCTTATTGACCGATACAGAATAGGTTATAAAAGCGCACCTCCATTATATACATAGAACAACCAAATATAGTAATAAATTAAACAAATAATACAATGTAGGCAACAACTTTGAATCTATGACTTCTTGGTTGTTGCAATAAATTAGTAAGAAAAACATAATTGATGCAATGTTTCAAAAATTGATGCTAATTGAAATTGGGGTACCAGAATACACGGCAATTATTAACTCTACGCGTTTCGCGGCTTACTACCGCTCTTCAGGAGCAAGCTCGTGATTGGTCTGAAAATACAAAGTAGTAGTAAATTAGTATTTGCAATGATGGAGCATGGGGAGGTTGAAAAACCCTACCTAGTGGTCACTTACACATAGCCATGCAGTCAAAGGTGCAGCCTCGAAAGCCACCGGGCACCCAAAGCGATGGTACGGGAGCTGAGGAGGCCCATCCAGGGGCGAAGAGGCCCACAGAATGCAAACACAGGCAGCCGCCGGGACAACAAGGGCATTTGGTAAGTGAAGATGAAATAAGCATGTAAGTATAAGCCTAATAGGTGAGAAAATACATAGTAAGAACTACAGATGTTGTGAAAAATACGGGTGAAAAATGCAATGAAAAAGAGTGGGATGGGTGTGTGGTAAGTGTAGGAGAAGGTTAGCAAAGGGAGGGGGGGGGGGGGAAGGGGGGAGAAAAAGGAGAGGAAGGGGGGAGGGTGGCAATGTATAACATGACCCAATCTGAATGCCAGGTGACAGAGTAGATGGTAAAAGAAAAAGGTAAGGAAAAGGGGACACATAGATTAATAGTGCAAAAATACCTTGTGTATGGAGAAAACACGGAAGCAAGAGGTGGCAGTATATGGTAGGTGATTAGCCCCGGTTGTTCCGGTCCCGCCTGCCGCCGCCAACCATGGACACAGCCGAACCGCCGCCAGAGGGCCCCCAACGTCACACACTCAAAGGCACCAAGGGGAGGAGTGAACAACGCCGGACCCGGGATACATAAACACTCCGAGCCAGCGTCCACACCCACACTCCAGGTGACGTGAGGATGTAAATCAACCTAGCCGGAAAGGCGGCACCCATAACAGTGATGCCGTACATCCGGCGGTGGAAGTGTGACGCCGATACGCAGTGGGTGAACGCGCCCCGCCCCCAGCCAAAAAAAAATGGATGAAGAGGGCGGAGGGCGTCCCCCAGTGCGCATCGCAGCTCCCGACCATGACAAAAGGAATGCAACGGGGCAAACGATACCAACACCACCCGACTGCACAGGTGTGTCAAGGACCGAATAGTGCAAAAAATATGATATGCAAAAATTTCAAAATTTTGAAAAAACAGTAGAAGCTGCTATAGCTAAAAAAATGATAAATAATAAGGTACTTGAAACAATATGGTCCAAAGAATTAAATAAAATTCAAACAAAAGATTGCTCAAGTATAAATGACACCCGTCTTCCATCCCTTATATCAGTAGTAACATGGTGGGGAAAGGGGAGGGGGAAATTTTGGGACTTTAAATGAGGTCATAGCCTCCATCCCTATCAGATATAAGACACAAAATTAAAAACAAGAGCTAAGCGGGACTTTAAATGAAGTACGGGGTCTTTTATTGAAAAAAAGGAAAAATGTATTATTCGTTTTTATAGTAAGACATGATTACATGTATATTGGAGAGGTGCGCAGACAGACACATTATTAACATTAGCATTTTGCTTTATATAATCTTATTGACCGATACAGAATAGGTTATAAAAGCGCACCTCCATTATATACATAGAACAACCAAATATAGTAATAAATTAAACAAATAATACAATGTAGGCAACAACTTTGAATCTATGACTTCTTGGTTGTTGCAATAAATTAGTAAGAAAAACATAATTGATGCAATGTTTCAAAAATTTATGCTAATTGAAATTGGGGTACCAGAATACACGGCAATTATTAGCTCTACGCGTTTCGCGGCTTACTACCGCTCGTCAGGAGCAAGCTCGTGATTGGTCTGAAAATACAAAGTAGTAGTAAATTAGTATTTGCAATGATGGAGCATGGGGAGGTTGAAAAACCCTACCTAGTGGTCACTTACACATAGCCATGCAGTCAAAGGTGCAGCCTCGAAAGCCACCGGGCACCCAAATCTTAATGCATGGAAAACCTTCTGCCTTCACACACGTGGAATCTCTCATTTGTTTTCTATTTCACACTACAGTAATATGAATAAATAAAAAATATCCCAGTAAGGGTTTCCTGCATGTTAATTGGTGCTGTGTTCCCAATTCATCCAGTTTTAACCTCTTGCAGACCATGCAATGCAAACATGCGGTGATAAGGAGAGTGGGCTTTAACACCCACAAGCCACACATTTGTATCCATAGTGGCTGATGTTTCCTTGTGGAGAGCACATCCCAGGTGTCAAAGTCAGCTTCTGGTCTATGGTTATGGTTGGGAGACTGGCGGGATGGGCTCCCAATCATATAACAACTGTGTCAGCCAATCACAAAGATGACTTGATTTGGAAGTCCATCCCGCCCCCACAGTTAAAGGGTCACCGGGAAGGAGCAAGAAGGGTTTAAATTACCATTTAAAAAAAAAAATGTTGATCAAAGTGATTGTAAAGTCTAGCTTTTATTAAAAAAATAAAAAAATAACTAACATGTTATACTTACCTGCTCTGCAGTTGGTTTTGCACATAGCAGTCTAGATCCTCCTCTTCTCTGGTCCCTCTTCTGTGCTTCTGGCCTCTCCCTTCTGGTGCTGCTGTAGGGGCACCTGAGCCTAGTCATAGCTTCCTGTGTCCGTTCAGACATGGAGCCGTTACCTGGAACCCCCCCCCCCTTTCTCTCCTGATTGGCTGACTGACATTGACAACAGCAGGTGCCAATTGCACCACGCTGCTGTCTAAGCCAATGAGGAGGAGAGTCCCAGGCAGCTTAGACACTCCTGCAACATCGCTGGATAAAGATGGGCTCAGGTAAATGTTAGGGGGGCTGAGGGGGGTTACTGCACACTGAAGTTTTTTTTATATTAATGCATTCTATTCAAGATAAAAAAAACCTTCTGCCTTTAGAATTCCTTTAAGTGTATGGTAGTGTCCATACTAGTACTAGTTACCCGATAACAGCTCCATTTGGTAAAAACTGCTCCTTTACAAAACATTATTGTTAACTACTTGCCCACTGGGCACATTTACCCCCTTGCTGCCTAAGCCAATTTTCGGCTTTTATTGCTGTCACACTTTGAACGACAATTGCGCGGTCATGCAACACTGTACCCATATTGAATTTGTATCTTTTTTTCACATAAATAGTTTTTTTTTTGGTGGAATTGAATCATCACTAGGTTGTTTTTTTTGCTAAAGAAAGAAAAAAGGTTGAAAATTAAAAAAGAAAAAGAAGTTCTGTTGGGTACTATTAAAACTGCACTGATAATCAGGACACTGATAATTAGTACCCTGATTATCAGTGTAGATGTGGTTGGGAGACTATAGATGTCCCTTTCACACAAGCAGGTTATCAGCTCTCTTCTCCTAATGCTGTCAGTGTGAGGAAAGGAATGCAGATAATGGCTTGTGTTTACAGCGTGATCAGCTGTGATTGGGCACAGCTGATCATGTGGTAAAGAGCAGCGGATTGGCTCTTTACCCCAATCTGTGATCAGCTGTGTCCGGAGAAACAGCGATTACAGAGCGCGCCGCAGTGGGAGCTCGGTGGGTGCGACTACTGGAGGACGTCAGAATATGCCCTCCCAGATCTGGCTGACCAAGTTGTAGCTGTCATTTGACTATAGCGCGGTTGGCAAGTAGTTAAGGTAATCTTGAAGTAGGGAGCAAGGTGCTTTTTATAATCTTTTATAGATTTGAAGTGCACCTGGGCTAAAAATAACAAACGTGATACTTACCTGCTCTGTGTAGTGGGTTTGCACAGAGCAGCCCCAATCCTGCTCTTCCCGGGCACCTCTTCGGTGCTCCTGGCCCCTCTCTCCTGTTGAGGGCACCCAAGCCGAGCCACAAGCTTCTTGTGTCTATTCAGACACAGAGCCACTGGCCTGCCACACCCCCTTTCTGTCTTCATTGGCTAACTGACTTTGACAACAGCAGGAGCCAATGGCACCATGCTGCTGTCTCAGCCAATGAGGAAGGGAGTCTCAGGCAGCCGAGACACTCATACAATATCGCTGGATCTTGATGGGGCTCAGGTAAGTATTGGGGAAGCTGCTGCACACAGAAGGCTTTTTATCTTAATGCATAGAATGCATTTAGACAAAAAAACCTTCCGCCTTTACAATCACTTTAACTTAACTACTTAACTCAAGTAGTAAAATAGCTTTAAGACCCCCTTCACACTGGCCATTTAACCCCTGTGTCTCAGATTTCAATGTTTTTATGCATGGCATAGATGTACCTTCAAGCCCTGCTGGCAGCAGTCTAAAAAAGTCTATGACAGGCTGAAATATGCAGTAGCTGAAAAGATGGAAGGTTTACATTTAGGAGCATATGCTCCCAGGAATGAATGTCCAAAACAAAAGAAGTCTGAGGAACATGGGTTAAGACCCTAATGTGTTTGAGAACTAAAACGAGGCGTTTCTGACTTTAGCTGTTTGTAGCGTGAAGTAATTTATTTTCAAAGATCACAACAAAGCTGTCAAAGTCCAGTTCCAGTCATTTTCTAATTGACGACTCAGTGAGCACGTACTATGTATCTTGGTGGCTGGTCCAGGTGTGCCCCCCCTCCTAATCTCTATGCGCCAGCCCCTAACCTCCATGCGGGGCACTGAACACATAGATTTCTACAAGGTGTTTTTTTTTTAAGCACATGATTAGAGCCTGAGGCTCTAATTGGCTTCAAAAAGGTTGGGCTTGGGGGGCAGAGCACTGTGCTCCGAGCCCACCCACTTGTGAAATTAGCGAATCAACACAAGGAACAAAAGTACAATAAATATATATATAAAGTCATAAACAAGTGCAACAAACAATCCTTCCACAATCTCTTCACATTCAACAATAACAAAAATACAGGAAGTGAAGCAGGAAATTTTAATGGGACCTGGAGGCCCTCTCAGTGGCCATTAGCGAGTGTCTGTTAGAGAGAGACCCCCTCCAGGCCCCAATAGAGATTACAAAGGTGTATAATGGAATCTGGAGGGGGTTCTCTCTCTAACAGTGGCCCTCTCTGTGTCCATTAGAGAGTCTGTTATAAAGCAACCCATCAAGGCTCTATTAGAGACTACAGAGACTAATGGGACCTGGAGGGGGGGTCTCTTTAACAGAGGCCTTTTAGGGAATGCGCTGTGTATCGAGTGCAGGGCTCAGGGGGTGTGCTGTGTGCAGGTCTCGGGGGCTGCACTGTGTATGGAGTGCAAGGCTTAGGGGGTGTGCTGTATATGGGGTTGAAGGGCTCAAGGGGTCTGCTGTTTACAGAGTGTAGGGTTCAGGGAGTGCGCTGTGTATGGAGTGTAGGGCTCAGGGGGTGTGCTATATATGGAGTGCAGGGCTCAGGGCATGCACTGTATATGGAGTGCAGGGCTCAGGGGGTGCGTCGCGTACAGAGTGCAGGGCTCTGGGGGTGTGCTGTGTACGGAGTGCAGAGCTCAGGGAGTGCGATGTGTACAGAGCTCAGGGCTCAGGGGTTACATCTGTAAACCTCTCTCTCCCCCCCCCCCCTTCAAGTACAATGCTCTCTTCCCCACAGATTCCAGTTCAGAGCTCAGCTCCCCACCACCACCACCTTCCAATACAGAGCTTTCCTCTGAAGAGAAGTACTTACAGTGACTGTGCAAGCTGCCGGTGAGCAGGGGCTTCTGCCTGTGTAGATACCTCATCCTCTGCCTTTTCTTCGTGCCCCAGGTTTCCTCCAGTCCTGGGGTGAGGCAGTTTCAGAGTGCCGGGGCACACGCAGCAGCACACTGACAGGTAGGTGAAGCAATGGCGGAAGTCCAGGCTGTGAGTTAAAAGGACAGCAGGATCCTGATGTTTGAGCATTGGAGAGGATCATCAGCGTACCCAGAGCATTTGGCACCTGGGTGGATCCTGTATCTAGCACCCCCCAATTTTAAAATGTAAAAATACCCCCAAAAATTGTAATGTTTTCAGAGACTGCTGACATGATGCAGGAGATGGTCAGAGACTGCAGACATAGTACAGGAGATGGTCAGAGACTGCAGACATAGTACAGGAGATGGTCAGAGACTGCAGAGATGGTACAGCAGAGGTTCAGAGACTGCAGGCATGATACAAGAGATGGTCAGAGACTGCAGACATATTACATGAGAGGGTCAGAGACTGCATAGTACAGGAGATGGTCAAAGACTGCAAACATGCTACAAGAGATGGTCAGAGACTGCAGTAGGGGGGAGCCAGGGAGCATGGGGGGGGGGGGCCTGGAGAGCACAGGCGGTGGAGAGCAGGGGGCAGAGAGAACAGGGGGCAGAGAGCACTGGGGGGAGCCAGGGCTCACGGGTGGGGCCCGGAGAGAACAAGAGGGTGGAGCAAAATAAATTGTATAGAAGGAGCAATGAGGCATATAGATGAAATGATCTTTCCATATTCCTCCTGCAGCTGCTGAATGGCTGACTCTCCCCACCCCCCTCCTGAAGGCATCCAGCGGCTGCAGGAGGCAAATGGAAAGATCAATTCTACCATATGCAGCTGCCCCATCGCTTATTCTATCCAGGCACACAGGGAGGCTGCACGGGCACTCACTTTCTTCCCAGTCTGTCAGCAGTGTTGCCAACCGTCAGTGTTTTTACTGGCAGCCTGTAAAAAAAGGCACTTTTCTCCTGCCAGTATATGCCTGCAAGAGGAAAAGGGTGGAGTAAAAAATATGGCTGTGGCACTTGGCTCGGAACTGGGCAAGAGCAGCTCGGGTCCGGAGCCAGCCAGGATCATCCTACAGTGTATTCTGGTGGTACCGGCGGGGGGTGCATCTGACAGAGGCAGTGTCTGAGCATGTCGTGTGATGTCATGGTGCAAGGGAGCCAAGCGGAGTGGCCAGAGCCTCGTATGCGGGTCTGACTCCACCTCTGCCGATGGTGATTTACTAGATGTCGGAGGAATTAAGTCATTATTACACATTATATAATTCTACTGTACTTTTACATAATATTTCACAATCAGGGTGGTGGACTTAAATTTATGTTAAGTTTGTGTTTGGATTTCGCACTTAGTTTGTGTGCATTACATTTACTATCATATGTGTATTATATTTAATATTCTTAAAAGGATAGCTGTCCCTGCAGGGAGAACAGAGTGAATATTGTTAGTGGCTGTAAACGCCACTAGCAATAATCGCATGTAAAATCCAGTAGGCTGGTTGTACCCAAGTTGATCAATCAATGAACTTGGGTACATTCTGCCTGTCCATACATGGTTTGAATTGTAGTCGGTTCCTACTGAACTAGCTGAGGTTCGAACCGTCTATGGTAGGCTTTATACCCATGTAGACAAGATCTCTTGGTTTGCCTAGTTTGTGAATGTTCTGGAATACTTTTTCAGAAATTACCAATTGCATCTGCTACTGTCTTGACATGTTAGACATTTCATTTGTGGTAATACCCTCAACATAATGCCATATATTTACTGAGTTTAATAAAATAAGTTTTGCATTGTGAACGCTGTTCGTCACTTTATAGTGCTGCCCCACCTTATAAGGTAACTCCACAAATGTTGAATGGCATGTGGCCTAGTTTTGTACAGGAAGGGGGAGGGGGTCCGAACACCTACTGATTTTAATTTCCTAGTCACCCAGACTGCATTAATGGATTGGATACAAGATTAGCGTTAAGGAGAAGTATAGCCCAAGCTATTTTGGCTATACTTCTATAGGTCACAGGAGTGCAGTTTATTCTGCACTTCAGTGGCCCATTTTCAGCCGACAGCAGGCTAAAGTCTGCTGTCGACTGATGTCACTCAGCCAATCCAGGCTCTGGAAAGATCTCAACCATATGGTTGGGATCCACCCAGATGCCTGGACTGGCACCCAGGTAGTGGGGAAGCAGAGACCAGTCAGAACTAATAGACCCCATTTAAAGGGGAAGGCACACAAGGCCTGTTTGATTTTGGGTCAAATTAAGAAGGTGAGAGCAGTAGAGTGGACAGTGACTGTGTATTAGCACAATAGAATTACAGTACAATTACAGTACATATAGTAGATAAAAGAACTTTATTACAAAGATTGGATTTAAATTTACTGGCACAGTTAATTGATATTGCACAGAAGGATAGCTATAGCATGATTAATGATCAATGGTGTTGTGTTTTGTAATATTTTTTTATGTTTATCAGTTTTTTATTGCATGTTGCACAATAGCCACTCACCGGCCACTTTATTAGGTACACCTGTTCAATTGCTTTGTAACACAAATTGCTAATCAGCCAATTACGTGGCAGCAACTCAATGCATTTAGACATCTAGACGCAGTGAAGACGATTTGAGGAAGTTTAAACTGAGCATCAGAATGGGGAAGAAAGGGGATTTAAGTGACTTTGAACATGGCATGGTTCTTGGTTCCAGATGGGCTAGTTTGAGTATTTCAAAAACTGCTAATCTGCTGGGGTTTTCATGCCCACCCAACTCTAGGGTTTACAGAGAATGGTCTGAAAAAGAGAAAATATCCAGTGACTGTCAGTTGTGTGGGCAAAAATGACTTGTTGATATCAGAGGTCAGATGAGAATGGGCATGAAACCTTGAAGAAGATGGGCTACAGCAGCAGAAGACCACACTGGGTGCCACTCCTGTCAGCTTAGAACAGAATACTGAGGCTACAATTTGCACAAGCTCACCAAAATTGAACAATAGAAGGTTGTAAAAACATTGCCTGCTCTGATGAGTCTGCAACATTCAGATGGTAGGGTCAGAATTTGGCGTAAACAACATGAAAGCATGAATCCATCCTGCCTTGTAACAATAGTTCAGGCTAGTGGTGGTGGTGTAATGGTGTGGGGGATATTTTCTTGGCACACTTTGGGCCCCTTAGTACCGTTTAAATGCCACAGCCTACCTGAGTATTGTTGCTGACCATGCCCATCCCTTTATGACTACAGGTGTACCCATCTTCTGATGGCTACTTCCAGCAGGATAATGCACCATGTCACAAAGCTCAAATCATCTCAAACTGGTTTCTTGAACATGACAATGAGTTTACTGTACTCCAATGGCCTCCACAGTCACCAGATCTCAATCCAATAGAGCACCATTGGGATGTGGTTGAATGAGAGATACGCATCATGGATATGAAACTGACAAATCTGGAGCAACTGCGTGATGCTATTATGTCAATATGGACCAAAATCTCTGCAGAATGTTCCTGACACCTTGTTGTATCTATGCCATGAAGAATTAAGGCAGTTCTGAAGGCAAAATGGGGTTCAACCCAGTACCAGCAAGGTGTACCTAATAAAGTGGCTGGGCTAGGTCCACCCACCTATCATGGCCATTAAAACAGGGTCTTGCTTTCCCTGTTATATTAAATTTTTTATCATATATCAAAGAAAAGGCGTAAGATTCCATTATAGAGGACTTAAGTTGATCACCTGCACTGTGGAAACCACACTGCTTAGATCCTTTAAAAAAAATGGTGGGTTGCTTTATTAAAGGAGTAGAGACATTTCACTTAGAAAAGTGAATTTTCACTTAGTTCAGAGAAAGAGGTGTGCTAACTGCCATCAACCAGCGATTTGCTAGCAAAAATCCTGTTTTTTTTTTTTTTTCCTTGCACATGTTTGGGTAATATTTTTTTTTTTTTGTATAATCAGTATTTATTGCAATATAACAGAAACAGAAACATGAAATACAGGACAAGCTCAACATCACATTTAAGTGCAATACCCATCGGCCTCAGAAAAGCCGTTCTAGGGTCAGTTTAACAGCATATAAGTTGAACAAATAGACATACATAAAAAGAGAGGTCACAGAGTCGTAGAGAATGGAAGAATGTCGTGGGCATACATATAGTAGGTAGGCTGGTGAAACCTTATAGTTGCAAGGGTAAAAAAACAGCCTAGTAGGCATTGGGACTACTCTGGTATAAAAATTATCTGAAGTGTGGACGCCATCCCGCCACTAGGGTAGAGGGGGGGGGGCCTAACAGCCGCCAGCTAGCCGCCCTCCACCGCCAGCGTATCCCGGGAATCCAGCGTCACCATAGAGGGTCGGCCAGAACGTCTCCACCTGCCAACCTCGGAAATTCTCGCCCGGAAGCCCCGGGGTTAAAGAAGGGATCACAGCCCACCATCTACCAGCTCCGGTATCACAGGCTCCACGACATTCAGACCAGGGAGAGGTTGAGACGTAAAAAAAGGGAGAGGAGGAGAGAAAAGGACAGCATAGGGTAGAAAGGAAGAACAACTGCGTCTGCAGCGGATAAGGGGGGGGGGGTAGATTAGGAGAGGTAGGAAGAAGGGAAGGGAGGTAGGAAGAAAAGGACAGGTAGAGGACAGGTAGAGTAGGTCAATTTACCTGAGTATAAGTTCCAAATGTCTGCTTTGTCCGCACCGGGCACACCATTCCTGAACGTTAAGTTTCATAAGCAGTATTCCCCTGCTAAGAGCCCCCAGGGGGAAATCTAGTCCCCCCCCGGGCTCCACCCAATCTGAGAGCTTTAAGGGTAGGGTCTGCCAACTCCAGCAGAGCCACGTCTAAACTTGAGGGTACTTGGTTAGGGTCCGATGCATATGCCGACCAGGGTCTCCAGACATCATGAAACCAGTCTTCAAGGCCCTTACAGGTGGCAACCCAATTCTCCGCCTCTTTCACTGCGTTCACTCCCCTGCACCACTCCTCTCGAGTGGGGATTCCAGGCCTTTTCCAGTATATCGGAATCAGGCGTCTTGCTGCATTCAGCAAATGTGCCAGCACAGTATTCTTATATATACTGAGCGGGACCGGGGGTACCTGCAGAAGGAAGGGCAGCGGCGAGAGAGGGACATCTATCCCTGTCACTACCTTTACTTGGCCCTGTATGTCTTCCCAGAAGGGTCGAATTAGGGAGCAATCCCACCATATGTGAACTAGGGTCCCTCGGTGCCCACACCCCCTCCAACAGAACTCCGATGCGGAGGGGTAAATACAAGCTAAGTCCGCTGGCACCCGGTACCAACGTGCCAATAGTTTAAAATTGGTCTCCTGGACCTTGGAGTCTCTAGAGGACGAATGGGTGAGGGAATAAAGGTGTGATAACTGCGTCTCTGTAAACGTCGTCCCTATGTCAGTCTCTTATCGTCTGATATAGGCAGGGGTGGCCTGGGGGCCGGCCGAGTCCAACAGCTGGTATAACTCAGAAACCAGGTGTGGAGTCGGCTCCTCCGCAAGAAAAATGCGCTCAAGTGGGGTGAGGGACAGGGGATCCCTAATAGTACGACCATGTACCTGGAAAAAGTGGTGCAGTTGTCTGTATCTCCAGAAATTCATTCGTGAGCCGCGACTACCTACGGACAGGGCTTCATACGGCATAAGACCACCATCCCTCATGAGTTTCCCGCAACTAGCGTTCCCATCATCAACCCAAGTCTTGAAGAAAGCCATCTGTTCTCCCGGTGGGAACCATAAGAAGCCACCCAGTGGGGCCAACGGGGACATAGGGGGAGCCAGCTTTAGGAGTGGGTTGATCCTGTCCCAAACTGAAAACACATGGGTCGTCAAGGGGGAGGTCATCTCCGCCAGGCCCCTATATTCCCGGGGCAGCCAGGGCGCGTAAGATAAGTTCCTACCCGCCAGACATTTCTCCAGAGGGACCCAGAGCTTAGTTCGAGAGTGGAAATGCCAATCCAGAATCCTCTAGAGGGCTATAGCTTGATAATACTGTCTGATGTCTGGGACACCCAGGCCCCCCCTCCTCTTCGAACGACGTAGCACCCGTAACGCTATTCTAGGTTTACGATCGTTCCAAATAAAGCGAGACATCATACTACTTAAGCGGTCGAAGAAGCACTTGGGTAAAGGGATCGGAATCATCTGCAAGTAAAAGAGTATACGTGGTAGGACATTCATCTTTATGACGTTCACCCGACCAAACCATGTAAACGCCGTCCCCGTCCATTGCAAGAGATCTCTCTTGATCGCATCCAATAAAGGTGGGTAATTGGCTAGGTATAGGGTATCAAAACGGTTTGTTAAGTGCACTCCCAAGTATCGCAGGGATGACATAGTCCAAACAAAGGGAAAGGCTGCCTTGAGGGATGCTATTAGGTGAGGGGCCAATTGAATGGGGAGTTTTTCTGACTTTGAAAAATGTATCTTAAAATTAGATAACGACCCAAAAAGTTTCAGTTCCCTCATCAGGTTTGGCAGAGAGAGCAGGGGGTCCGTAAGGTGAAACAGCACATCATCAGCATAGGCCGAGAGTTTGTGTTCCGTATTACCAACTTGGAGGCCCTTAATATCAGGGCTAGCCCTCACCGTGCGGAGAAAAGGCTCCAGCACCAGGGCAAACAAGAGGGGTGAAAGAGGACACCCCTGCCTCATGCCGTTTCTAATGGGGAACCGGGCCGACAAAGTCCCATTCACCTTGACCTGAGCACAGGGCGTGGAATATAGGGCCGCGATCGTAGTCAACATCCGCGGGCCTAATTGTATGGAGTGAATTACCTCTGTCAGGTAGGACCAGTCTATGCGGTCAAAGGCCTTTTCAGCGTCTGTGGACAAAACAATATACGGGTGCGGGACTGGGCGGGAGCGGGCCCAGTAAATATGATGGACCGCCCGAAGGGAGTTATCCCTGGCTTCTCTCCCGGCTACAAAGCCCGTCTGGTCAGGGTGGACAAGGTCAGGAATAAGGTGCTTCATTCTATTTGCTAAAATTTTCTTCAGAATCTTTATGTCCAAATTAAGAAGGGAAATAGGGCGGTAGCTCTGGGGGACGGTGGGGTCCTTGCCTTCCTTCGGTATCACAGTAATGTGAGCTAGAAGGGCTTCTGGGGGGATGGCACCACCCCTAGCTATTGCATTAAAATAGGCGCACATGGGAGCCTGCAGTTGAGGCAGGAAAGCTTTGTAGTAAACCTTAGTGAATCCGTCCGGATCAGGACTCTTACCATTAGGCAAGGACTCCACCGTGGCCCCAAGCTCCTCCGCAGTAATTGGGAGCTCTAGGGCTGCGGATTGTTCTTCAGTAAGTTTCGGTAGGTCAGCCGCCGCCAAGTAGGCACGGGTCGCCTTGAGTCTATCCACTCGGGTTGCGGGAGAGATTGTAGAGTCTAGATTATATAGTGTTGTGTAATACTCTCGGAACCCGGCCGCTATTTTAGAGGATTGGACCACCGGAACCCCCGCAGAATTGTGCAATTTGTGAATATAGGTCTGAGCGTGTCGTTTGCGGAGGGCGCGGGCCAGCATCCTTCCGCATTTATTCCAGTGTTCATAATATTTATGGGCCAAAAAGCGAAATTGTTTGCGGGCTTGCCGGTCTAATAACCGCAGAAATAATTCCCATAGCTCCGTCAAAGCCGACAAGGCCTCTGGACTCCCACTAGTCTTATGATCGAGCTCCGCTTTCTGAAGGGCAGTATATACCCGTGTAAAATCAGCCCGTCGTTCCTTTTTCAGCCTAGACCCCTGAGAATTTAAGGCCCCTCCAACCACCGCCTTATGTGCTTCCCATATAACCCCTTCACCCAAGTCAGCTGACTGATTTTCCCTGAAGTAGTTAGTTAGTGTATCTGTGACCTCCTTCACCGCGACCCCATCATCCAGTAAATTATCATTGAGCCGCCATGTCCAGGTCCTCTGCAGGCCCATGGGCAGGGCAAAGGCAACCGTCACTGGGGCATGATCTGAAATAGAAATTACGTCGATAGACGCGGACTGAAGGAGTTCCAGAATATTGCGGTCAACGTAGATGTGGTCAATGCGTGTGTATACATCATGCACCTTTAAATAGTAACTGTAGTCCCTATCAGAGGGGTGTAGTGTCCGCCAACCGTCCGATAGGAGATGAGATTGCATCGTCTTGCGGAAGTGTTTAAGGAATTTGTAGGAATGTGAGGGTCTCGCATGGGATGTGTCCAGCTGGGGGTTGGGGCTTACGTTAAAGTCGCCTCCTACAATTAAAAAGCCTTCCCTAAAATCTGCTAGACGGTCTAATGTACGGTCAATAAAAGTGAGTTGGTCGGCGTTAGGGGCATAAAGCGTCGCGAATGTGTATAGTTGTCCAGCTATAGTGCCCTTCAAAAAAACATACCTGCCCTGGGGGTCTACCTTGTGATCAGAGGGTTGGAAGGGGCAGGACTTGTGTATGCCAATGGCTGTACCTCTCGATTTAGCTAGGGGGGAGTTGCTCAGGAACCACTGGTTAAAAAGATGGGTAGGTAGTCTAGGGGACGACTGATGCGTAAAGTGAGTCTCCTGAAGGAAAATCACCTGTGTCTTCAACCGCTTCAATTCTCCCCAGAGCTTACTACGCTTATGAGGGGAGCATAGGCCCCTAACATTGTAAGTGCTTACCTGCAGTGTAGCCATCCAAAAAATTCAGGCTGGGTCATGCTCGAAAACTGGTGGTGCGCCCGGTGCAGACGACAAAATGGCAGAGTTGACCTAAAGAAAGAAGAGTCAGAAAAAAGAGAGCAGACCAGGGAAGAGAGAGAAAGAGAAAGGGGGAGAAAAAAACATACGTGTGAGACATAAATAAGGCACATCTGATAAAACATAGCGGCCGAGGCCGGCTAGAGGTAGAAAAAAACTAAAAGCTATGTCAAGGTCCCCACTCCACACAGGAGGGGGGTGGGGCCCAGGCCACAACTTCATATCCCAACAAGGATCTAAGCCCGTAAAAAGAAAAAAAGAAAAAACGGGCATCCTACTGGGGGTACGTGGAATCCCATAGTGAGGAGGGAAGGGGGCCCCCATCTCCGTCTACCGCATCTAACTTGGTGCGATAAAGGAGGGGGAAAATAAGTAAGGTGGCAATGACTAACGCGTAGCAGGTTCCCCACGGCAAAACAAAAACAATGCCAAAAAAGAAAAAAAATAACTACAAATGTGAACCAAAAACTCGAACCAGCACAAGCTGCCGTGGGGAATTCCAGGTAAGTCAAGTCAACCCAGAGTTCTGCAGATCACAGGAGCGTGTCCTTGGGAGAAAGATTCAGCACCCTCAGGGACCCAGGTCAACAGAGTCTGTGGAAGGATCCATGGATTGTCTCCTATGGCGCCATCTGCGATTTTGACTTCTAGCGGGCAGCCACGGTTGCGGTGTCGGCAATCTAAAAGCCGCAAAGTCCGAAGGGTTCCTCCAGTCCGGAAAGTGAACCTGTTCCAGCTCCAAGGAAGCTAAAAAGTGTGGGAGATCATCTTTAGTGCGGAGAGTCACGGTCTTACCGTCCCTGGTAATTTGGAGGGCAAAGGGAAACCCCCACCGGTATGACAGTCCAGCCTCTTGAATAGCCAGCAGGAGGGGGCGCAGGGCCCTGCGTTGCATAAGAGTGCGCCTTGAAATGTCCTGGTAAAAAGCCAGATGTGCACCATCAAAGTCAAAATAGGGTTTCCCTCTCATTTTCTGCATTATGCGATCCTTAAGCGTATACTTATGTAGCTTACAGATAATGTCTCTTGGATTATTCACATCTTGAGAGGGGGGTTTCAAGGCCCTATGTGCACGGTCAATTTCTACAGTAGCTGTGGCAGGTAGGCCTAGGATCTCCTTAAAGACGCCTTCCAAGGTAGGAATAATGTCTCTAGCTCCTGTGGCCTCAGGGAGGCCCCGGATCCTAATGTTAGCTCTGCGACTGCGGTTCTCGGTGTCGTCCAACTGACAAAGCAGGGCCTCAATCTGACGGCCTTGCGCATCACATTTATCCTGTAGCATGTTTATAACAGGGAGGGTCTCTTCAAACCTCTGCTCCAGGGACTCCATCCTGCCCCCCAGGTGTACTGTGTCTGCCTTAAGCTGTGCAATGTCCTCTTTAAACGCCTTCTCCACTCTATCAGCAAAGCGCTCCAGGTCAGCCTTGGTGGGGAGGGACAGAATATGGCGCCTAATATCTGCGTCAGCCAGGGGGTCCGGTTCGTCAGGGGCTTCTGCCAGCAACCCGGGGGACCCTGGGGAGGTCGGGGGGCCGAATCACTCACCGACTGCGGGGAAGGTATTGGCGATGCATCCCTCCGGTGCGACTTTGCGGCCGCGGCTGGCGCGGCCTAGCCAGCCTTCAGGGCCTTGCCGGCAGGCGCCATTTTGGAGGCCTACCGGCCCTTCTCCTCCTGCCCCGGGAAGAAGTTATCCAGCTGCGCTTGCCTCGAGCGGTCCACCTGCGGGTGCTGGGACGACGCCCGGCTCTTGTGGGACATCGCTGTGTGAGGATGGGGACGGATTCACCCTCCTTATGCTGCTATCATGCGGCGGTGAGACGGAGCTGAGGAGACACACGTCTTCACTCCTCCATGGTCAGGCCACGCCCTACCGTTTGGGTAATATTTTAAAAGTATTTTTTTATATCTTCAAAAATTGTTTATTGAAACAAAAGGAGGATAAAACAAAACATTGCCACAGTACATCTGCATTGAAAGATGTATTTCTCTAAGCGTAGCATGTCTGCCATCTGAGCAATCCACTCCTTTAACAAAGGTGGACAGACATCTTTCCAATGCTGGAGAATTTGTTTAGGGGCCAGAAAGAGTGCTCTACCTATGGCTTGTTTAGGAATATCTTCAATTGGGAGATTATCCAATATGCCCAATATACAGGGTTTAGGATCTGCCTGGATGTTGAGCTGAAATACTTTATTAATGGTTTTAAAAGTGCCCGTCCACAAAAGGTGTAACTTTGGACAACACCATAAAATGTGAATTAAGTCACTATGGTCTTTTGTACCTCTAAAGCAGACCAGATGATCTCTTGCCCCCAATTTAAATAACCTTGCTGGGGTAAGGTGGACCCTTAACAGAATATAGAGCTGAGACAAACTCTGTGTGACATTTAACGAGCAAGCTGGTACTGCCTGCAATGCCTCCTCCCACTGATCCTCCTCGAATGGACCAACATCCCTCTCCCACTTGTTCGCAGCCCAAGAGGGAGAGCCTTTCAAATAAATGGCTGATAACATGGTGTAATACCTGGAGATAAACCCTTTAAAGTATGACATCTCTGAAAAATAATTAAAGATAGGGGACAAGGAATTGTAGCCATGTGTCTACCCCGCTTGCACCCTTTCAGCATGTTGTGAAACCACATGGATTGCAGGAGTTGGATTTTGGCCTGCAAATCCTTAAAAGTGCAAAGTGTACCATTTGCAAAAATATGTTGCAAATGTGTGACTCTGTATTGTATCCATCTGGCCGCACCTTGCAAGTATTGCAATTTCATATAATGTCTGTTGCCCCACATTGGGCTGTACCTGGTAAAGCCAGAGATATCTTCCAATTGCCTGGCCTTATTCCACACTTTCTGCATAAGGATGTATGCGGGGAAAAGTTTATTAGATTTAGCAAAAGCTAACGCTTCTAGGCCTTCAGCCACGTCACTGACACCAGTCCTATTATGTAAATAGGGTCATTATGGAGTCCATAGGCTCTTCACCCTCAGCTGCCATTGCTTGGGCAATGTGTTGTAACTGGGCTGCCATATAGTATAATAGTTTTAATGGAACAACCATGTGGGAGTTGTTCAGAATATCTAGCAACTGTGGCATAGTGATTATTTTTATGAGGTTAATTTTACCCATCAGGGATAACTTAAGATTAGACTACACCTTGACTTTGTCTCTGATATGTCCCAATAGTGGTGATAGATTAAGGGGAAGATAATCTAGTAGCCTAGGCATGACAGAAACTCCTAAGTATTTGAAGAAAGAGGAGATTGGTATGTTATGAGGAGTGGACCCCTAATCATTGTGTGCCTTATCTAGCAGCATAATTGAAGATCTCGTCCAGTTAATTACCAGGCCTGAATATCTGCCAAAGGTTTTTATATCTGACATTGCCTCCCGCAAGGACCCATTGGTATAGCCTAACATTAGCATAGTGTCGTCCGCATAAAGACTTTGCTTTTCCTGCAGGTCTCTGTACTCCGTAAATCCACAAATTGATGAGGCAGAGCGGATCATGGCACCCATTGGCTCTTCGACGATGGCAAAGGGGGAGGGGGGCAATGAGCCCCCATTATGGGGGCCCCTGTATAAGGGAAAGGGCATCGAAATGCCTGCCTCTCTAATGGCTGCCTCTGGGGAACTATATAGCAGCTGGACTCACAAAAGAAATGTAGATCCAAAACCAAACCTCTTCATGGTCGCGCGTAGGTATTGCCATTCAATATTTTTGAATGCCTTATGGGCATCTAACGATACATTATCTGCTTGGGCCTCAAGGTTGAGAAACAATCTGCATATGTTAATCGCAGTCGATTTTTGAGGCATAAAGCCAGATTGGTCCCAGTGAATAATAGAAAAAATAACTTTGTTTAGTCTCAAGGACAGCAGTTTAGCCAAGATTTTTTTGTCACACACTTTGTAAAGGGGAAATAGGCCTATATGAGCCCCAATCCGGGGGATATTTACCTGGCTTCAACAACAAAATTATGTTAGCTTTAGTCATGGACCTTGGGAGGCAATGGTGTTCCCTTGCTACATTAAGTACTTTAACCACTTGCCGCCCGCCCTATTACAAATTGACGGTGGCAAAGTGGTTTCATAATCCTGACCGGACGTCATATGACGTCCTCAGGATTATGAGCCGCTGCGCGCCCCCGGGGGCGCGCATCGCGGCCATTGTTGTTGCGGGGTGTCAGTCTGACACCCGGCAACTACGATCTCGGTAAAGAGTCTCCAACGGAGACTCTTTACCACGTGATCAGCCGTGTCCAATCACGGCTGATCACAGTGTAAATGGGAAGAGCCGGTGATCGGCTTTTCCTCACTCGCGTCTGTCAGACGCGAGTAGAGGAGAGCCGATCGGCTGCTCCTCTGACAGGGGGGGTCTGTGCTGATCGATTATCAGCACACCCCCCCCCCCGAGGATGCCCACACTGGACCACCAGGGACGCCACCAGACCACCAGGGAAAAGGTAATCCTCCCTAGACCACCAGGGATGCCAATGGTCAGCACAATGGATGCCAATCAGTGCCCATAATGGATGCCAATCAGTGCCCACAATGGGCATCACTGATTGCCATGCATTATTGTTTGGCACCGATTGTCATCCATTAGTACAGTATAACATCAATGCCGCCTATGAGTGCCCACCTGTGCCGCCTATGAGTGCCCACCTGTTATGAGTGCCCACCTGTGCCGCCTATGAGTGCCCACCCATGCCCATCTGTGCCGCCTATCCATGCCCATCTGTGCCGCCTATCCATGCCCATCTCTGCCGCCCATCCATGCCAATCCGTGCCAGCTATCAGTGCCAATTTGTGCCACCTATCAGTGTCCATCCGTGTCGCCCATCCGTGTCGCCCATCCGTGTCGCCCATCCGTGCCGCCTATCAGTGCCGCCTATCAGTGCCGCCTATCAGTGTCCATCAATGCCACCTCATCAGTGCCACTTCATTGGTGCCCATCAGTGTCGCCTTATCAGTGCCCATCAGTGTAGCCCCATCAGTGCCCATCAGTGAAGGAGAAAACGTACTTATTTACAAAGTTTTGAAACTGAAACAAAAAAAAACATTTTTTTTTCCAAAATTTTCGGTATTTTTTTATTTGTAGCGCAAAAAATAAAAACCGTAGAGGTGATCAAATACCACCAAAAGAAAGCTCTATTTGTGGGAAAAAAATGATAAAAATTTCATTTGGGTACAGTGTAGCATGACCGCGCAATTGTCATTCAAAGTGCGACAGCGCTGAAAGCTCAAAATTCGTCTGGGCAGGAAGGTGTTTAAGTGCCCTGTATTGAAGTGGTTAAGTAGGTGTGGTAAAATAACTATGCCATATTGCTTATACACCTCAAACGGGAGGCCATCATCTCCTGGTACTTTAACATTGGGAAAGGCACTAACTGCCATTTATAATTCCTCTAAAGTTATAGGGGAATCAAGCATACTTCTCTTAAAGTCATTTTTTAAGTTAGCTTCACCTCTTTCACTAGGATACTTGATTCACTTTACAAAGTTATCATGTACTTTTCCTTTAGTAAATCAATTGTAACAAATTAATGTTTGTTTAGCAAATCAGCATTTATTTATAACTCACATATGAGTTTTAAGTGGATTGACCCATTCAGCGCATAGTTGCTTTGGCTAGTAGATAAGGTTGCTTCTTTTTTTCAACAAAAATGCCCAGATTATACCAGTTATACCAAGTTTTCTGCTTCTAACCTTACAAATCTATCAGTGTCAATGCTACTAACTACTCATCCATCATATGGTATTACTCTGCAACATGCAATGTTTACTGCCATTTACTGAAGTTTGTGTATCGAATTGCAGGTCTCTTTTTCCTTGTAAAACATCGTCACTGAGGTGTGAACACTCTGTAGTGTATTGTGGCAACTGCATTCTTGGCAGAAGAGGAAAGAGAATTAGGTTAATAACCTTCCTATTTAGGAATAAGATATGGCTTGTTGCTTCACACATTGAGGTGCCAGGTGTGGACTAAGAGACTCTGTTACTATGCACAAAAGACACCCTTAATCTCTGCCCCAGCCTGGAGGCAGGCAAGGCAGACATCCACAAGTCACCATGCAACATAAGTCCCATAGATCATTAGAGGAAAGTATGGCAACAACTTCATTTTTGGATCTGAAAATACACATGGAATTTAAGTAGCTGGTTTTACTCAACCAATGTCAACTTGGAGTGACACTTTTCCTTACACAGAAATGACATTTGTTGACATAAAATGCAGATTATATTTGCCTACTTGCAATATAAAACAGAATATACTTAATCCGAACGGAAAGCCAACAAAACAAGTGAACTACTGTAGGAACATATATAAAAAGAAAACACTGTTTGCAATTATTCCAGCTGCTATGGAGTCCAGACACAAGAAAGCCCCTCCATAACCACCACTTTTGCTTACATGGCTTCCTTTGCCAAGTCCTGTGGTTATATAATGATCCTATTAAATGAGTTCCTACCATTGGTTTTTGCAAATATGAAGCATAGACACAGAAAACACATTCTGTAGGTGCACATCACCAAACATGGTAGTCAGCTGCATGTTGACATTTTTCTATGCATAACCTGCACTTTGATTATACACCAATCAACCATAACATTAATATCATGGACAGGTAAAGTGAATAACATTGATTATATTGTCCAATGGACTCTGAAAGTCGTGGGATACATTAAGCAGCAAATAGACATGTTGTCCATGAAGCTGATGTGTTGAAAGCAGAAATAATGGGCATTGCAGTTTGTTGTATATGAGGCTGTGTAGCCATTGACCGGTCAGGGTTCCTGTGCTGAACCATGTCCACAAGCAAGAGTGCCTACAATGGGCATGCAAGCATCAGAACTAAACCATAAAACAATGGAAGAAGGGGGCCTTGTTGAATCACATTCTCTTTTACATGACGTGAATGGCCAGGTGCGTGTGCGTCTCTTACCTGGGGAAGAAATGGCCCCTGTGGTGTAGAAATAGTTAAAGTGTTAGCTGTTCTCTATTCAGCTACTGCTCCCAGATAGCTCTCTTTAGGACCTGCCAACCAGCCTGGTTGCAAAGACCTCTTTCCACTGCCCTTCACATATTCCTCTCTTCTGGTTCTGCACCCATCACAAACTGCAATCTCCCAGATTCTTAGAAGTGTTCTCTCCCACTGTCCTCTACTGGCTCTCTCATATGCCTCTCCTTCCAGGATCTCTTCACTCCTTCTGGATGCACCGGAGGCCCAGCCCAGGATCATCCCCCCTCCCCCCCAGTCTCCCTGTGGGCCCCAACAGCCTCCACACTCTCTCACTCTACCTCTTCCACCCAACAACTCCTCCCCAGCTGAGCTGACCCCAGGTATTTGAGGAGGCCTGCTCCCTACCAATCCAAGTTGGGGATTGGTCAAGGCTCATCAATGTACACCAGGCAGCCCCACCTCTCCTCTCCTCCCTTCCTTTCAGCATCTTCTAGAAAGAAGAGGGAGACGACAGTGATGCTACCTGTGAGTCACCCAGCCCTACCCTAGGCCATTCCCAGCCAAGAATGAAAACAAACAGGCCTAGCCACCATCTAGGCCTGCCTAAATTTTCCTACTCTCCAGAAAAAAACATCCCTCTAGCACCTACCTAACTAGAGGGTGCTACAAAAGTTAACAAGACAGTGGCTTAGCGGGCAGGACTTCTGCATTGCCGTTCATATCTTGGTCAGGACATTATCTGCATGGAGTTTGCATGTTCTCCCTGTGTTTACATGCGTTTCCTCTGGGTACTCTGGTTTCTCTCACACTCAAAAGACATGCTGGTAGGTAAATAATTAATTGCATAGAGCAATACAGTTCTTTAGGTGTACTGCATTTTGAATGGGCTGACAGTGCGCATTGATATATGGAAAAATGACATGCCTTTTGTGATGTGAGAATGTGAGGACCTTAGTGTTTTTGCTGGGAAGTAATCATGGAAATCAATAAAAGAGACTTTCAGGTAAATTCTGTATAATTTGATTCTCTGCTGACCTGTGGAAAGGTCAGGACACAGGACAGGCTGTGTGTGGTGATTACTTAGGGTATGTGAGCATTGTAAAAGGGGATGGCTTTGATGAATGAGAAGCTATCTAACAAACACATCTGAGAATAGGTAGATTTATATTCTGGCAGATAAGGATCAGACCACTTTATCGTACCTTCCCCATGACCTCAGCTGTTGTGTAATGACATTTTCTAAAGGCTTTCTCTGAATTTTTGCACAACAAACGAGTGACAAGAATAAAACAAAGGGAAGTTCGCTGCAGTTCAACTTTTGATCAGACTATGTAATTTTCCTTAGTAAAACATGTCTTACCTTACTTACTGCTTTGCAATCCTAAAAATGTGTAATAGTTGTGGTCCCCTAGGAATGGACTTGGACACCACATTTTAACAAATTTTATATTGCACATTTGCTTCATACAGTGGATATAAAATGTCTACACGCCATTGTTAAAATGTCAGGTTTCTCTGATGTAAAAAAAATGAGACAAAGCTAAATAATTTCAGAACTTTTTCCACCTTTATTGTGACCTATAAACTGTACAACTGAAATCTTTTTTGAGGGGGGGTATGGGGTAAAAAAATAATAATGTGGCTGCATAAGTGTGCACACCCTCTTCTAACTGGGGATGTAGCTGTGTTCAGAATTAAGCAATTACATTCAAACTCATGTTAAATAGGAGTCACTACACACCTGACTTCATTTAAAGTGCCTCTGATTAACTCCAAAATAAAGTTCAGCTGTTCTAGTAGGACTCTCCTGACATTTCTTAGTCGCATCCTACAGAAGAAGCCATGGTCAGCAGAGAGCTTTCAAAGCATCAGAGGGACATCATTGTTAAAAGGTATCAGTCAGGAGAAGGGTACAAAAGAATTTAAAAGGCATTAGATATACAGTGGAACACAGTGAAGACAGTCATTATCAAGTGGAGAAAATGTGGCACAACAGTGACATTACCAAGAACTGGCCATCCCTCCAAAATAGATGAAAAGACAAGAAGAAAACTGGTCAGGGAGGCTGCCAAGAGGCCTACCGCAACATTAAAGAAGCTGCAGCAATATCTGGCAAGTACTGACTGTGTAGTACATGTGACAATAATCTCCCCTATTCTTCATATGTCTGGGCTATGGGGTAGAGTGACAAGATGGAAGCCTTTTCTTACGAAGAAAAACATCCAAGCCCAGCTAAATTTTGCAAAAATACAACTGAAGTCTCCCAAAAGCACGTGGAAAAATCTGTTATCATCTGATGAAACCAAGGTTGAACTTTTTGGCCATAATTCCAAAAGATATGTTTGCCATAAAAACAACACTGCACATCACCAAAAGAACACCATACACACAGTGAAGCATGGTGGTGGCAGCATCATGCTTTAGGGCTGTTTTTCTTCAGCTGGAACAGGGGCCTTAGTTCCAGTTGTAGAGGGAATTATGAACAGTTCCAAATACCAGTCAACTTCTGTCAACAGTACCAAAAAGATATGTTTGGTGCAAAAACATCACCAAAAGAACACCATACAGTCAACAATTCCAAAAGATAAGTTTGGTGCAAAAACACATCACCAAAAGAACACCATACCCACAGTGAAGCATGGTGGTGGCAGCATCATGCTTTGGGGCTGTTTTTCTTCAGCTGGAACAGGGGCCTTAGTTAAGGTAGAGTGAATTACGACCAGAACATGAAGAGGAACTTCATCTTTCAGAATGACAATGACCCAAAGCATACATCCAAATCAACTAAGAAATGGCGCAGCCAGATCCAAGACCTGAATCCGATTGAAAATCTGTGAGATGATCTGAAGAGCGCTGTGCACAGGAGATGCCTTGGCAATCGGACCGATTTTTTTCATATTATTGTTCAAAAATGATTATATACGAGTCGTCTTATTAGTTGTATAGCACCATAAAAAAAGGCATCACCACGGTGGCATCCTGCTTTGATGGATGAGTAGCTATCCAACAAACACATTTTTCTATGGCTAGAATTTCTAGCACATAAGGATTAGGCCACGATATTGTACCTCCTGTTAAATCCATGGCTGTTCTGCAATTCCATTTCCATTTTGTGATGGCTTTCTCTGAATTCTTGTGCAATAAAAAAGTGACAAAGGGAAGTTCATTGCAGTTCAAGAGGCTGTGTCATTTTACTTAATAAACCACACCTTACTTTACTCATTTCTTTACAATTCTAAAAATGTGTAAAGTTTATGGTTCCCTAGGACTGAACTTGAACACCACTATGTAATAAATTGCGCATTTAATATTATCTTCATTATTTATATAGGCTTCATAGACACCTTTTACAATCCTTACAGAAAAACATAGTCCCGTCAATTCTCAAATGTCCCATTGCCATATTTTCTTCTTCTGGTGTCATGTCTTTTTAGACTAATTTTAAACAATACAAACTGAGGACAGCAGAGTAAAAAAGTTAAGCAGAATGAGGAAATTCTTTTTCATATTATTGTTCAGTAATAGTTATATTATAGTTGTCTTTTAAGCTGTAAAGCACCATGAACATCAAGACTTTAACATGATGGCATCCTGCCATTATAACGGAGATTGACTTTGAAGTAACTAAATCTCAATCACAAACAGACCTGCAAATGTGAGTTACATTGGATTACCCTTTTAGCTAAGGTGTGTCAGTTTTAGCAATTTGATATGTGTACCTTTTAGTAACATGAGCTAACTAATTGAATTCCAAGGAGGCCAAATTGTAGCAATACTGCAGAGATGCTTTGGTCCAAAAAACTGAAAGATAATTTTCTAAGAACAAAAAAAGTTTAAAAAACCCAATATACAATATCAAAGTGTTTATAAAGTATTCACAAAATAATTCCTTATATCACAGTTTTTCTACCAAGCAATACCATCATCCATTTTACTAATGCAACCATTTAAAACTGCACTCCAAACTAAGGAAATGTGACTTTTTGGGTATCTACAGTAATTTTAGTGTTTTTGCAAGTTTTTTTCTTATTTTGATATGTGTTTTTAGGTAGTTATGATATGGAATCTGTAATATGGGGGTGCCTCCTTGTTTTTTTGTAATGACCTAAATGTGAATAACTCAACCCCAACTATGCTATATGAACCACTTATGTGTTTATACAAAGTGATCATATCCCCCCCCAATCATCTCTTCTCAAGAGAGAATACATTCGGTTCAGCCAATCTTTCCTTTAGCTGAGCTCCTCCATGCCTCTTATTTGTTTGGTTTCCCTTCTTTGCACTTTCTCCAGTTCTCCAAATTGTGGAGAAAGGACACATGGGGAGATTTACTAAAACTGGAGCACACAGAACCCGTTGCAGCTATGTATAGTAACCAATCAGCTCCTAACTTTAGCGTGTTCAAAAAAAAGAAGAAAAGAGATCCTGTTCCATTATAGAACAGCACAGTGGTGTTGTCTAACCTGTCCCTCTGGAAGCTGGGTTCGACAGCACAGTGCTTGTGCTGCCTAACATGTCCCTCTGGAAGCTGCAAAAAATACTGGTTCCGCCCTCCCCTTTGTAAACTGACCACAGTTTATCAAGGCTGCTGATGCCGTGTTCAGCTTATGTGCCTCTGTCATCCGCAGCTCTCCCCCATCCCCCCCCGCCTGTTAGTGCAGGAGTATGTGTGAGCTGTTGCCACCTCCCCCCACTACCAGCCCCTCTCTTTTAAACTGCCATCCTGCACTGTGTAATTGTTTGTTAAAAACAAAGCCTCTAAATACCTTTTTGTCATGTATCTTTAGGCTGGTCACGTGACTCCCAGCTGATCTCCTACTCCAACTTAGGGCTACAGCGGGAGGGGCTAAGCGGCCAGCGCGATGGTCACGTGACCTCCAGGCTGACGTCAGAGGGAGATCTTGGCCCCTCCCACTGTAGCCCTGAAACAAAGTATTAGAGCGGCCAGTAGTCACATGACTGACCTGAAGATACATGACAAAAACAAACAATTATACAATGCAGGATGGCAGCTTAAAATAGGGGGGCTGGCAGTGAACTCCAGCTTTTAAAACACTTTACATAGTTTGTGTGGCCCAAGCTGGCCCAAATGAACTGTCCCTCACTAACATGTGGGGCCGCTGGATGTACTGTATAAATTGTATGTAGCTGAGGCTACATACAGCATACCGCACTATTTTCTGGGTTTGAGCCCAGCCCTTCCTGTCTCATAACCAGAACACAATAGAGTCTATTTGATAGGTGCTCGACCATTCAGATGTAATCTAGCAATAAATACAAGGCTTCCTCTGATTGGCAGAGTTAGAGTTTGTGACATCATCAGCTTAGCTAATCAGAGGAAGCTTGGTATGCTAGAATACATCGCTTTCTCTGAATGGCGGAGGGCTGATCAGATAGACTCTACTGCGTTCCAGGTATAAGACAGGGAGGTCTCAGTTTGAACCCAGAACACATGCGATATTCTGTATGTAACCTCAGCTACATAGAGCTTATACAGCACATTCAGTGGCCATGTTAGTGAGGTACATAGTTTATTTGGGGCAGTTTGGCCCAAACAAACTATGCAAAGTGTATCAAAAGCTGGAGTTCAGCTTTAAGCTTGGACAATAAATCCTAGAAGCAGATTGGTTACTATCCATGGCTGCACCATATTCTATGTGCATTGGTTTTAGTAAATATCCCCCATGGCATCACAAATGCTGTTTATGGCAATAAATTTTGTTCTGAAATTAAGAAGAGGCGGTAATTGTGAATTAAGAAATGAGAAGTAAAATTGATTATTCATTTAAACATAATACAACTTATGGCATTTCATGTGGATTTTTATCTACATTTATGTTTGTAAGTGTTGTACGGGTTAATGTTAAAGCTATGCATTTTGATACCATAAATGTATATAGCTACTGTGTTAAAATGGAATTGAATATCATGTAATTTATGGTTTAGAGCTGTGGTCCCCAAACTGTGGCCCATGGGCTGGATGTGGCCCCTTTTTTGCTTTTATCCACTCCACGGCACACTTTTCCTCCCACTGAGACCAACGATGATGCACTATTACTTCCAATGACACCAACACTGGGACATTATTTTCTCCATTGGAACACTATTATTTCCATTGACACTAACAATAAGCCACTATTGCTCCAACAATGGGGTACTATTCCTTCCCACTGGCATCAATGATGGGGAACTATTCTTCTCACTGACACCAACTATGGGGCACTATTCCTCTCACTGACACCAAAGAAGGGGCACGATTCCTCGAAAAATACCAATGATAGGGGGGTGATTTCTCCTCCCACCGATGTCAGGGTATTTTCTACTTCCTCTTATCACAGTTCAGCCATCCTAAAGTCCAAAGGACAGTAAACTGGCCCTTTGTTTAGAAAGTTTGCAGACCCTTGATTTAGAGCCGGTTCACACAGGGGCAGCACGACTTGCAAGCGACCTGCACACGACTTCAGCGGCAGCTTGCAAAATGACTTCTGTATATAAGTCATTGCAAGTCACCTGAAGTCACACCGAAAGTGGTACAGGAACCTTTTTCTAAGTCGGATTGAGTTGCTCCTAGTACAGTTAGAACGGTTCCATAGTACAGAATGGGAGGCGACTTGTCAGGCGGCTAAGTCGCCTGACAAGTCGCCCCTGTGTGAACTGGCTCTTAGAGGTTATTTGAATACATGGAGTTTGTTACATTGTTGAGTAAGATGATCTGAAATGATTACCTTTGATATTATGTAACTGTGTAACAATATCACTACTAAGAAATAAAGAAGATTGAATACTAAAACATTTTTTTCATTTATTGGATATTTGGGTTTGTGCATGGATTCTAGCACAGAGTTATTGAGGAGTGCAGTACATCTTTTGTTGATATATTGTAAATATACAGTACATACAGTATACACAGGATATACAGAATGTGTAGTACAAGATATGACACTGATAAGAGCACTGAGGAGTATAGAATAGTGATGAGTATACTGTATATGGAAAATAAAATGGGAAAGCCTTGGTGGTCAAACTGAAATGTGATGTAAGATAATTTTGACTTTTCCTATGCTTTGGAAAGTGTGGAGCATTTTGCCCTTGTGTTTGACCTCAACAAAAAAAACTGTGTCAGTCATACTCAAATTACGACAAGATTAATGTTTGGGGTGGTCTATTATAGTTTTGTGACCTTTTTGTAAGTCCTAATTGTGCATGTGCAATATACTTGACAAAGACACAAGTCATCCATTACTTTTTTATTCATCCCTTCCATTTGATCTTTGTGCTCACATTTCATTACCTAAAGCTGCAAAACAACTGAGGGAATTAAGGCAACAAATGGAATGGATTTTCCTTAAAGTGATGTGTATATTTATTCTTTTAATTACTGTGCATTTGAGTGAGCACAAGTGCAAATATCTGTCATTACTTGTGCTTGTATGGGTAAACAGTTTACCATTGAAATTCCAACTTCACACTCCTGTGGATTGCCTGATAAGCACTTCTGCCTGGGTCAGAAAAAATGTGCAGAACAGTCTAGATGACTTTTCTTTAAGTTATTTAAATTAGCGAAGCAACATCAGTGGCTACTGCTGCTGATTAACAAAATGTTTTTTATTTAGCATGTCCCTTCAACAGGAGTTGACGAACAATTGAGTGGGGATGAGCACACATTAATCAGAATTAGGAAGTCCCTGCAGAATCGGCTAAATTTCGACTTGTGTATGACCAGTCTTAAAGTACCTCAACTGTCCCTCTTCTGCACCATCTGATCCTTCTGCCCAAAGCTGTCAACACCTCTGATCCGTCCCCTACCACCCTTTCTTTTACTCTCTCTTCTTTCATCATCATATAGAAAAGTTTACATGGGATTTCTGCAGACATGCGTATGATGGAACCATTCTTCCATCTCAAAAGCCAGAATACATACAGAACCTCTAGCTATCATAGAGGAGCAAGAATCACTGCTTCTTCTGCCCATTGTTCTCTTGCCTCCTCTGTCCTCACAAATGTTATATTTCATGTCTTGTCAGTCTGCCTTCTCTTGCCCATCTCTCAGGCATGATTTACCCCTGGCATCACTGTTCAAATGAACTTGGGGGCATTTAATGCATTTCTTCATTATCAGCCCCTTCTCTCCCTTGGGGTTCCAGCATAGGACTCCTGTATCATTATTAATAACAGGAATCTGTTGGAATTTTTACCTTATTCAGCAACGATCCCAAACAGAAATTAAAATGTGTTCATTCACAGAGCAGCCACACAGGGCAGGAAGCTCACGAAGAAATACATTGCTGGCAGTCACTGTTTGTGTCTATTGATTACTCAGTCTTGCCAGTCTAGACTACCCTTTCTGGGCCTAGACACCGAGAGCACATAGTCATAACACATACTTTTTCCCGTCTGAATCCTATTTTGAAATGACCAACTTCAGGTGAGAAAAGAGGTATCTAGCAAACCTTGTGTCATTGGTGGCAGTCATAAAATCTCATAGGACTTCAAAAAGGAGTAAATAATGAACCTAGAAATAAGTATCACTAGATAAAGGACTGACTTCAGATGGTGTCTGATGTGTGGGTGAAGCAGACAGATTTTGTTAACTTTGTGTTTTTTTCAAAGGTCTGGAGTGATATGCAAGTGAATGAATCACAGAAATAGCAAATCATAAGGTTTAACACTTACACAGTAAACATTAGAACTTAGTTACATTATTTAGAGGCGATGCAAGAGAAAAAAAAAAAAGCACTGTCATTTGACATGAAATAAAAACAAAAAGTATAGTTAAAGGGGAAGATCCCAGGTTGACGTGATCTAAGACCATCTTATTACGCCTGCTCTCCCCCTTTACTGCACACCTCTTTCTGCTCCCCCCCCCTTTACTGTAGGCCCCAGAAAACAGATATTCAGATAGTGTGTAAAGAAGAATGATGAAAAAGTTGTGCAGGTAAGTTACAGAGCTAAACAGAAGGAAAAGTTATTATCTGCTATCAGAGACCTCATGATCAAGTACAGGCAATTCAGTGGAAATGATCCTTGCCCCCTACACAGCCATGCAGCTTTCGGTGCAGCTCTGCTTCACCACCTTTGCTGGTTTATTCTTCATATCTGCTTTAGGCTCCATTCACACTTGTGCGACTTGTCATGCAACTTTGGACATCAAAGTTGCATGACAAGTCGTTCCCCATGTTTTCCAATGATAACCATTGATATATGTGTATCTATGAGCTTCTGCGCTCTATGGAAAATAGAAGAGGGAGGTAAAAAAGAAGCAGCAATCACTGTGTGAGTTGACTCTCAATATTGTAAACTTAAGACAGAATGGGGGTGTGTGCGCTAACTTAAAAACCAAATAATATGAGAGAATATTAAATAAATAAAAATATAATGAGAAACAACCTAATACTAGCAAAGTGTAAGTGCAAGTGTGCTTGTAAACAATACCAGGTAATTTATGTATTATGAGGGAAGTGCATCCGTGCAATTAATACGGTAAATAAAAAGTGACTCAGTGCATAATTCAAGTGAGGTTTGCTACATGCAAAAAACGCATATATCCACAAAAGCGTGTAAAGATAAAGTGTCTAAATAAAATAGCACAACAAAATGTTCCAATCAGGAATCCGGTAGCAGCAGGTAAGTGAATTGTACAGGAAATGGCAACAAATATAATAAAATATAGTAAAATTTGATAAAAACAATATAAATAGATCAAAGTGACATCAGTGAATCACACTAAAGTGTCCCATACAAGATGCAATCGTGCAACTCAATTGATCACAATCCAAAATTATAAAGTGCAATGTGCCAAGGCGACAATCCTCTGGTGATGATCCGTGCCAGTGATGCTAATGCTAGGTAATTACCTCACCGCTGCAAGGTAAGCAGCGAAAAAAACAGGGCAACCAGATGGCAGGGGATGATCCAGGGGATGGCTGCACAGCAAGCTCTTGGAGATAACACAGATTCCTCCAACTTCCTCGTCAGTGATAGGTGGCAAACAAGCTCAAGAGGATAAACCAAAGAGATCCACCATGGTGTAGTATTTCAAACACTTAGTTTTTATTAAAAATAAATAACTACTCACAGGGGAAGTGGGGCAATACACAGTAAACGGCAGACCGCCGAGCGCCTTGCTCGGATGTAAACGTCACTTCCGGGTTCCTACGCGTTACGTCATCAATAGGACTTCAACTCGGATGTTTCAATGGTAACCGGAAGTGGCTTTTAAGAGTACTGGGCAGATAAGTACTGCCCTCTATTTGCATATTTTCGCTGCATACAAAGACTGTTACACGCGGGAGCGGACCAATCGGGATGAGAGGGTGTGTCACGAACTTGATCAACCTCCCACCACAATCGCAGCATGTAATGTGATATAGCGGACAAGGCATGTACAGAGGGGCTGGAAATAAAAAGAATAGTAACATGTTCAATGACCGCTACCAGAACCAAATAGCCTTAGACTCCACTAAAGGCTATCATTCTGATATTCCGTCCATTATCTATATACGAGGCCAGTTTTACACTGTAATGCTCTAATGGTGGCCATTTTCTTGGAGTCTTTTCAGACTTCATAGGCAACCATTAGACTGGTGGTTAATATTTTTCAGGACTCGCATGGAGGCGGCCATTAATATGGCAGTAAACAAAGTATTCAAGGGAAACTAATAGTTAGTATGGGTAGTAACATAAAAAATAAAAAAAACTCAAATTTAAAATAGCCAACATCTAAAATTTGGCTTAGTATTGAGATCATAGGGGAAAGAAACTATCACTTATATAGATAAAAAATTGGTAATTAAAAACCGCATATATATATATATATATATATATATATATATATAAATTATATACCCATATGTCACCTAAACGCACATAAATAAGCGTGCTTTAGCTGAAAAAACTCAGATCTAAAACATATTGGGTGACTAAAAAATATAAAAATTACTAGTTAAAATAATTTAAGATGGTATTTAAAATAGTGTACAAAACCCAAAATTACGGAGCGAAACGCAGAAATGACGTATACATTACAGAGACCAAGAAATAAAAACATCACCATTTTCTTATAGGGACATTCTCATATAAAATAAGCAAATTAAATACAAAGTTAAAAATATATATAAACAAAACCTAGCATGGTCAGCTCACAGGAGAAGGGGGGAATGCCAAATAGATATAAATAAAACATGTCGGGGCTAAAAGTCGCTAATAAAACAGTTCAAATCGAACTCCACATTCAGTCCCCTAGGGGTAAAAGTGTCCATGGAAAATATCCACTTAGACTCTATTTGACTTAACCACTTGCTTACTGGGCACTTAAACCCCCCTCAGTCCCAGACCAATTTTCAGCTTTCAGCGCTGATGCACTTTGAGTGACAATTGCGCGGGCATACAACACTGTACCCAAATGAAATTTTTATCATTTTTTTCCCACAAATAGAGCTTTCTTTTGGTGGTATTTAGTTACAGCTCGGAGTTTTATTTTTTGCTAAACAAACAAAAAAAGATGCAAAAAAAAAAAAAATCATGTTTTAATAGTTTGTTATAAAATTTTGCAAACGGGTCATTTTTCTCCTTCATTGAAGTGCGCTGATTAGGCGGCACTGATAGGCTGCATTGGTGGGCACTGATGGGCTGCATTGGTGGGCACTGATGGGCTGCATTGGTGGGCACTGATGGGCTGCACTGGTGGGCACTGATAGGCATAGTTAAGGCGGCACTAATAGGCACAGATAAGGCGGCACCGATGGGCACAGATAAGGCGGCACTGATGGGCAAAGATGGGCACAGATAAGATGGCACGGATGGGTGGCACGGATAAGTGGCACGGATGGGTGGCACGGATGGGCACTGATAGGTACCACAGATAGATGGGACTGATGGGCACTGATAGGTGGCACTGATAGGTGGCTCTGATAGGTGGCACTGCTGGGCACTGATGGGCGGCACTGCTGGGCACTGATGGGCGGCACTGCTGGGCACTGATGGGCGGCACTGGGGTGCAGCACCTTTGAGGCAGATTGGGTGGCACTGTGGGTGGCACTGTGGGGTGGCACTGTGGGTGGCACTGTGGGTGGCACTGTGGGTGGCACTGTGGGCACTATGGGCACTGACAGGGGGCACTGACGGGGGGCACTTACTTTTTCTTTTATTTTACTTCAGGATGGCACTGCGGGAGGCAGGTGGGCACAGGCAGGTGGCAGGTGGGCACATGTATTGATGGCCGTGATCGGGACTGATGTCCCGATCACGGCCGCCGGTGATCAGCTTTTTTTTTCTCTCCTCGCGCTGTCAGCGCGAGGAGGAATAATAGCCGATTACCGGCTCCGTTCTATCACATGATCAGCTGTCATTGGCTGACAGCTGATCACGTGATAAGGGGTCGGGATCGACCCCTTACACGGATCGGTGATCAGGCGAGTCTCACGGACTCGCCGATCACAGAGCGCGCCGCGCGCGCCCCTCAGGGGGCGCGCAGGCCGCTCGTAACCAGGACGACGTCAATAGACGTAGTCCTGAAAATGTAGGTCCGCGCTAATGCCGTCATTTGGCAATAGCGCGGATCTGAAGTGGTTAAAGTCCTCACTTTGTGTCCCCCTCTCCAGTGTTTGACATAGGGGACAATACCCCAGAATTTCAGATGCTTAGGGTCTCTGTTGTGATGGATAGCGAAATGTTTGGAGACGTTATGTTTGTCATACCCCTTCTGGATATTTTGTATATGTTCCTTGAGTCTGATCCTCAAAGGTCTTTTTGTGCGGCCTACATACTGCAGGCCGCAGCTACATTCTAGAACATATACGGCACCTACTGTGTTACAGCAAATAAAATCTTTTACTTTATGTGTGTTACCAGTGCTTGTAGATAGAAATTGGAAAACTTTATTGGGTTTGCTTGCTCGCGTGCACGCAAAACACTCTTGCAGGGATAAAACCCTTTACCCGTGAAGAACGCGAAGTTGTTCACGGGGGGGTCGGGTATATTTTTTACTAGCATATCTCTTAGACTGGGGGCACGTCTGTATATGAATTTTGGTTTAGGTGGTAAAACCTCCTGCAAATCTTTGTCGTTCAAAAGGATATGCCAATGTTTTTTAATTATTTTTTCTATGCTTTTATATTGGTTGTTATAGTCAAGAACTATAGCTCCTTCTTTTAATTTTTTATTTTCGATTCTACTCGATTGCGTATCCTTATCCTTGAGGAGGTATTGACGGTCCATTTTTTCTACTTCTAGTATTTTCTCTTGGATTGTACTCTCGCCATAACCTTTCTGAAATCTCTGTCCCATGGAGTTCGCTTGTTCGAGAAAAACTTCCTTTTTGCTGCAATTTCTACGCAGTCTCATGAACTGTCCTTTGGGAATATTAAAGAGCCAGTTCTGATGGTGGCAACTTGTTACTGGGAGATAACTATTTTTATCCACGCTTTTGAAATGCGTTTTTGTTTGTATTCTCCCATCTTCTTGTGTAATTACCAGATCAAGGAAGACTATTTCTTTTTCATCTGTGTTCCATGTTAGTATGATATTCATGTTATTCACATTCAATTTCTGTTGGAACTGATTAAGGCTAGTACTACTTCCTTTCCAGAGAATTATGATGTCATCAATATATCGTCTATACATCACTAATTCTTTGGGTGTATCCGAGAAGACTGCTTTTTCTTCCCATCTGGCCATAAACAGTCCGGCGACGCTGGGGGCAAATTTAGCCCCCATTACGACGCCCGTTGTTTGATGGTAAAATGTCCGGTTAAACCAGAAGTAGTTGTTTTTTAAACAAAAATCGAGACATTTGACTAGATATTTCCTTTGTGAGCAGACAAGTTGAGAATATTCCCTCAAGCCCCACTTAACGGCCTCACAGGCCTCATGGTGAGGGATTATAGTATATAGTGAGGTTACGTCAGCCGTTGCAAGAATGAACGGTCCACCATGTGTAAACTCATCTAGAATCTGTAAGATATGCTTTGTGTCTCGGAGATAGGCTTTCGTCTTTTGAACTGTGGGTTGTAAAAAGTTATCTATATAGGATCCTATCCTTGAGGTAAGTGAATCTATGCCATTTACTATAGGCCTAGGAGGGGGGTTAGTTTTGTCCTTATGGATTTTCGGTAGATAGTAGATAATTGGTGTCCTTACTGATTCTGGTATAAGGTATTGAGCTTCTTTTTTGTTCAGGACAGATTTTTTTAGACCTAAATGTACTATCAACTCAAGCTCCTTTCTTCCTCTAAAGACCGGATTTTTTGGTAATGGTCTATAGGTTTTAGTGTCATTCAACAGTTTTACCATATTCTCATTATATTGAGTCTTAGACAATATTACAATTCCTCCTCCTTTGTCAGCTGGGCAGATCACTATGTCTTTACGCTCACTTAGACGCTTCATTCCGCATTTCATGTAGTTTGGTTCTATCTGCTTCCTGGTATCTAAACTTTTCAAATCTTCTACAACAATTTTCTTAAAAACGTCTACAAACTTATTATTATTAATTTGAGGATTAAAAACTGACTTATTTTTTAAGGTGCTATGTATAATGTCATTCGACACTATTCATAAAATATTTTTTCATATTCAGACCCCTTATGTACTTCTGAATATTTACATAGGTCTGAAATTTGTCCAAGTTCTTTTTAGGGGCAAACTTCAGACCCCTATCCAGTACAGCTGTTTCCTCTGTTGTTAAAGGGGTGCCACTCAGATTAAACACTCCTTCTCCTTTTATTCTCTTTTTCGCTTGTTCTCTCGCTCCCGCTCTTCTGCCTCTCTTCTTTTTGGGCTTAGTTCTCTTTCTCCCTGTGCATCCCTCACCCTCGGGGGGGTGGTGATCCAGGCCTCTTCCTAAAAAAGCTCTATTTTCATATGGATCAGGATAGTAGGTCTGGTAATAATGGTCTTCCCTTTCATCATCTCGATAGTCTCTAAGCGGCGCGTAATGGTTATGGGTAGGGACTGAATATTGGTCATATGGACGCTGGTAAGGTTGTGATGGTCCCCAATCATCTCTTTCTCTGCGATTATAATCATAGTAGGGGGCAGGATTCCTTACATATGGAAGGTGATGGGGACCTCGAGGCTGTTCATGGGGGGGTGGTGCCAGTAATCACCATGGTTACCCTTCTTATTATTCGTTTTCTTCCAATGTGGTTTTTTCCAACCCTTCTTTGGTGTATGTGAGTTTTGTGAAGGCCTCCTCTCTGGATATTGAGGTGTTGATTGCTTCGGGAAATTTTGTCCATCATTAGGTTTGTTTATCCTTGGGGACTCATTTATCTTATTCCTCGTTTGTCCACTAGTAGAGGGTAACTTATATGACACTACAGCATGGTTGACTGGGGGTGCAGTTGTCTCCAGTCTCACAGGTCTCTCAGGTGTTGAGTAAGCGGAGATCGGGTCTATACGTCCCAATTGACTCTGCCACCTGAAAACCTGATCATTTTTAAAATCACCCATATCTCTGGTGTATTTTTTACTTTTTCTAGTTTGGACTTCCTTGTCTTTCTTTATTAGGTCTTTGTTTAACTGTGTGGTCAGCGTGAGAAATTCCGCAGACTCTTTGTGTATCTCCAAGTCGCTTTTGATCTGCTCAATATTTTGTTCAACCATTTTAATATTTCTCTGTTTTCTTTTTATTAGAAATTGCAATAACTCTAACCCTTTCTCATTAAAAAATCTAAACCATTCATCTAGTGACTCTTGATCCATCAGGACAAACAAAAATGCATTTCAAAAGCGTGGATAAAAATAGTTATCTCCCAGTAACAAGTTGCCACCATCAGAACTGGCTCTTTAATATTCCCAAAGGACAGTTCATGAGACTGCATAGAAATTGCAGCAAAAAGGAAGTTTTTCTCGAACAAGCGAACTCCATGGGACAGAGATTTCATGAGAAAGGTTATGGCGAGAGTACAATCCAAGAGAAAATACTAGAAGTAGAAAAAATGGACCGTCAAGACCTCCTCAAGGATAAGTATACGCAATCGAGTAGAATCGAAAATAAAAAATTAAAAGAAGGAGCTATAGTTCTTGACTATAACAACCAATATAAAAGCATAGAAAAAATAATTAAAAGACATTGGCATATCCTTTTGAACGACAAAGATTTGCAGGAGGTTTTACCACCTAAACCAAAATTCATATACAGACGTGCCCCCAGTCTAAGAGATATGCTAGTAAAAAATATACCCGACCCCCCCGTGAACAACTTCACGTTCTTCACGGGTAAAGGATTTTATCCCTGCAAGAGTGTTTTGCGTGCACGCGAGCAAGCAAACCCAATAAAGTTTTCCAATTTCTATCTACAAGCACTGGTAACACACATAAAGTAAAAGATTTTATTTGCTGTAACACAGTAGGTGCCGTATATGTTCTAGAATGTAGCTGCGGCCTGCAGTATGTAGGCCGCACAAAAAGACCTTTGAGGATCAGACTCAAGGAACATATACAAAATATCCAGAAGGGGTATGACAAACATAACGTCTCCAAACATTTCGCTATCCATCACAACAGAGACCCTAAGCATCTGAAATTCTGGGGTATTGTCCCCTATGTCAAACACTGGAGAGGGGGACACAAAGTGAGGACTTTAAGTCAAATAGAGTCTAAGTGGATATTTTCCCTTGACACTTTTACCCCTAGGGGACTGAATGTGGAGTTCGATTTGAACTGTTTTATTAGCGACTTTTAGCCCCGACATGTTTTATTTATATCTATTTGGCATTCCCCCCTTCTCCTGTGAGCTGACCATGCTAGGTTTTGTTTATATATATTTTTAACTTTGTATTTAATTTGCTTATTTTATATGAGAATGTCCCTATAAGAAAATGGTGATGTTTTTATTTCTTGGTCTCTGTAATGTATACGTCATTTCTGCGTTTCGCTCCGTAATTTTGGGTTTTATACACTATTTTAAATACCATCTTAAATTATTTTAACTAGTAATTTTTATATTTTTTAGTCACCCAATATGCTTTAGATCTGAGTTTTTTTCAGCTAAAGCACGCTTATTTATGTGCGTTTAGGTGACATATGGGTATATAATTTATATATATATATATATGCGGTTTTTAATTACCAATTTTTTATCTATATAAGTGATAGTTTCTTTCCCCTATGGTCTCAATACTAAGCCAAATTTTAGATGTTGGCTATTTTAAATTTGAGTTTTTTTTATTTTTTATGTTACTACCCATACTAACTATTAGTTTCCCTTGAATACTTTGTTTACTGCCATATTAATGGCCGCCTCCATGCGAGTCCTGAAAAATATTAACCACCAGTCTAATGGTTGCCTAAAGCCGCGTACACACGGGCGGATTGTATGGCCTACTTAGTCCGTCATACAATCCGACGGACAGTCCGTCCTACTTTCGAATGAACGGACTTGACCACACACGGATGCACAAACAGTCCGTCGAAAGCTTGCGCGATGACGTGTACAGCACGTACGACGGGACTAGAAATAGGAAGTCCAATACACAGCAATGCAACTTTTCACCGTGTAAATCCTTTCTGAGCATGCGCCATTCTTAGTCCGTCGAACTAGCCTACTGACGAGCGGATTGTCCGCTGAAACCAAAGTATGACGGACAGTATTTAGAAAAATCCGAAATACTTAGTACGCCAGACTGCACGCTGAAAAAGTCAGCTGAAGCCCACACACGAGTGGACTGTCCGCTGAAATGTGTTTCGACGGACTAAGTAGGCCATACAGTCCGCCCGTGTGTACGCGGCTTATGAAGTCTGAAAAGACTCCAAGAAAATGGCCACCATTAGAGCATTACAGTGTAATACTGGCCTCGTATATAGATAATGGACGGAATATCAGAATGATAGCCTTTAGTGGAGTCTAAGGCTATTTGGTTCTGGTAGCGGTCATTGAACATGTTACTATTCTTTTTATTTCCAGCCCCTCTGTACATGCCTTGTCCGCTATATCACATTACATGCTGCGATTGTGGTGGGAGGTTGATCAAGTTCATGACACACCCTCTCGTCCCGATTGGTCCGCTCCCGCGTGTAACAGTCTTTGTATGCAGCGAAAATATGCAAATAGAGGGCGGTACTTATCCGCCCAGTACTCTTAAAAGCAACTTCCGGTTACCATTAAAAAAATCCCAGTTGAAGTCCTAGTGATGACGTAACGCGTAGGAACCCGGAAGTGACGTTTACATCCGGGCAAGGCGCTCGGCGGTCTGCCGTTTACTGTGTATTGCCCCACTTCCCCTGTGAGTAGTTATTTATTTTTAATAAAAACTAAGTGTTTGAAATACTACACCATGGTGGATCTCTTTGGTTTATCCTCTTGAGCTTGTTTGCCACCTATCACTGACGAGGAAGTTGGAGGAATCTGTGTTATCTCCAAGAGCTTGCTGTGCAGCCATCCCCTGGATCATCCCCTGCCATCTGGTTGCCCTGTTTTTTTCGCTGCTTACCTTGCAGCGGTGAGGTAATTACCTAGCATTAGCATCACTGGCACGGATCATCACCAGAGGATTGTCGCCTTGGCACATTGCACTTTATAATTTTGGATTGTGATCAATTGAGTTGCACGATTGCATCTTGTATGGGACACTTTAGTGTGATTCACTGATGTCACTTTGATCTATTTATATTGTTTTTATCAAATTTTACTATATTTTATTATATTTGTTGCCATTTCCTGTACAATTCACTTACCTGCTGCTACCGGATTCCTGATTGGAACATTTTGTTGTGCTATTTTATTTAGACACTTTATCTTTACACGCTTTTGTGGATATATGCGTTTTTTGCATGTAGCAAACCTCACTTGAATTATGCACTGAGTCACTTTTTATTTATTAATAAGGGATGCACTTCCCTCATAATACATAAATTACCTGGTATTGTTTACAAGCACACTTGCCTTTACACTTTGCTAGTATTAGGTTGTTTCTCATTATATTTTTATTTATTTATTATTCTCTCATATTTCATTGATATATGTGCGACTTAAAGGTGCAGTGACTTCAAAGTATTTCATGCACTACTTTGGTCTGACTTGAGGGCCATAGACTTCAATGTTTGTCCTCAAAAGTTGCATGAAAGTCATATCTGAATGTTATACAATGTAACAGTTGTCCATTATCACTGGTCAAAGCGAAAATCGCACCCATCCAAAGTTGTGTCAAAGTTGCATTAAAGTTGCATCAAAGTTGTACTCCAAAGTCGGCACTGTGGTTGTCTGCATATGAAAAATGCAGATCATATCTAGGGAAGATAGAAAACATGACACAGCATAATTCACACTGAACCCCAAAAATCTGAAAACAAAGCAGATGCAGACATGTTTATACAATTTTTTTGTGCAATTAAAATAATTCAGTGTTGCAACTTACCAGAGATCATGATAAAGTGCTTTACACGTATATTGTGTGTATAAAACCACAACTAACATACAGTCTGATTTTTTTGAATGATGTGTATCAAAATTAAAGCGGTGTTCCACAGAAAAATTTTTTTTTATTAAAATTCCTAAAAAAAATAAAAAATAAAACATTAGGAAATTTTATTTTTCACTCACCTCTAAATGCCTGTTGCTAGGGGGTCCCTCATAGTCTGCCTCCTTCAGTGCCTGGGCTGGTGACATCACTTCCCCTCGGCGCAGGAAGGGCTCAGCTCTGCCCCCTCCGTCCTATCAGTCATCTGGGACACGTGACAGGTCCCAGATGACTGCGCGGCCAATCGAGGCACCGCTCGCACCGGCGCAGAGGGTGCGTGGCTGTGAAGCCACAGCTGGGTGCCCACAGTTAGAATGCAGGTGCCGCCGAGCGGAGCGGGGAACGAGCGGAGTGTCCGATTATTAAAAGTCAGCAGCTGCAGTATTTGTAGCTGCTGACTTAAAAAAATTTTTTTTAAGGGGAACTCCTCTTTAACTATCCAAATGATAAAAAAAAATCTAAGTAGCACGCATACTATCTGCCAGAGGTATATTTGGTACAGGGAATTCACACCACACTGCTTCAGATAGCAATGCATGTACTAGCCCATGTACACATCCCAGAAAAATGGTGACCAAATTGTACATTCTTCTTTAAATTAAGGGGCCATGGACACTTGATAATTCCTTCAGGAAATGGTCTTACCTCCTTGCTGCCTTGTTCACATACACCTGGGAAGAGGTCACCCAAAATTGGTTTAACTTGGTGGACTTGTTTTTTTTTTTCAACTGATGTACAGTAACTATGGTTTAGTGACATTATTAGTACAGCAAACAAGATGGTCCAATTTAAATTCCTCCACTCTTAATCTTACACTCTAGATTGCCAAAGGTGGCATAAAATTAGTTTACATCTAATGCTGACTGACCCAGATATAGTCAAAACCATGCTAATGTGCTAAATCTAAGGGCATGTCCCAAGTTATTACAATATTGGACTGATCTACATGCCAGGTTGTCGCAATCTCTAGGTTTCCAGGCACCTAAATCCCCTAAAGTTTTTTTTTCTCTCTTTGCCTAGCTTTGGTGCTACTTCAGCTACACCAACAATTGTTTGCATAATCTTCTTTATGCCTGCAAAGTAATTCTCTCACAATGGAAGAATTCCAATCCTCTTTCTAGCACTGTTTGCTTTTTTTAACCACTTCAACTCCGGAATGTTTTAACCCCCTTCCCGACCAGGCCAATCTTTGTAATACAGCACCGCGTTACTTTAACTGACAGATACACGGTCGTGCGACACTGTACCAAAATAAAATATAAAACGGAGAAGTTGCGCTATCCGTTTTATATTTGTTTTGTGTATATCTCACAATAAGCGGCTGCTTACTATTTAGAATTTTTATTTTTTATTTTTTTTCCCTTTCACCCAAATAAAATGTTTGTGCTTTTTTGCCACAAATAGGGCTTAATTATGGTGGTATTTGATCATCTCTGAGGTTTTTATTTCTTTGTGCTATAAACAAAACAAAAAAACAATTTTGAAAAAAAAGCAATATTTTTAAATTTGTGCTATAAAACATTCCCAATAAAAAAATAAAAAAAATCGAATTTCTTCATCAATTTGGGCAAATATGTATTCTGCTACATATTTTTGGTAAGAGAAATCCCAGAAGGTGTATATGGATTGGTTTGTGCAAAAGTTATAGCGTCTACAATCTATGGGATATTTTAATGGACTTTTCCTTTTTTCTAATTGTTTTTACTAGTAATGGCAGTGATTAGCGATTTTTAGCAGGACTGCAACATTGTGGTGGACAAATCTGACACTAAGGGACACTTTTCGGGGACCAGTGACACCAATACAGTGATCAGTACTAAAAAAAATTCACTGTCACTGGCAGGAAAGGGATTAACACCAGGTGCGATCAAGGGATTAAATGTGTTCCCTATGAGTGATTTCTAACTGTGTGGGGGATGGATGCACTTGAGGAAAAGAGAGATCTGTGTTTTAGAGCTGAAACACAAGATCTCTCTTTCACACTCTGACAGAACAGCAGTCTGCGTTGTTTACATAGGCAGACCACTATTCTTTCTTTCTTCCAAATGATCGGGCCAGCTGTGCCCCGCAGCCTCACATAGTGTGAACCCAGCTATAAGCAACCATTAGGTTGCCAGGGATGAAGTACTAGAAGGCCATAAGTTGCCAAGGGGTCTGAGGATTTGGTCTGAAATACAGAAGACACATTGGGAGTCATTTACTAAGATGAATGTGCTGGTATGGATTTTAAGGGGACCCCCGTGCCAAAAATAAAAAATAAATGAATGTTGTGGGGGTCCCCCTCAAAATTCATACCAGGCCCTTCGGGTCTGGTATGGATTTTAAGGGGAACTCCGTGCCAAAATGTAAAAAAAAAATGGTGTGGGGCCACCCTCAAAATCCATACCAGACCCTTATCCGAGCACGCAACCTGGCAGGCCACAGGAAAAGAGGGGGGTGAGAGACAGCTTTCCCTCCTGAACCGTACCAGGCCACATGCCTTCAACATTGACATGGTGCTTTGGGGGATGTTGATGGGGACAAGGGCCTCATCCCCACAACCCTTGCCCGGTGGTTGTGGGGGTCTGCGGGCGGGGGGCTTATCGGAATCTGGAAGCCCCCTTTAACAAGTAGACCCCCAGATCCCGCCCCCCCGTGTGAAATGGTAAGGGTTTTTTACCCCTATCATTTCACAAAAATGTCAAAAATGTTAAGAATGACAAGAGACCGTTCCTTTATTTATAGTCTTCTTCGTTCCATCTTCTTCTTCCTTGATCCTTCAGTTTCTTCATCCATCTTCTTCTTCCTCTGCTTCTTCCTCCGATCCTCTGCTTCTTGCTTCAGTGTTCTCCTCCGGCATCTTCCTCCATGGTGCCTTCTTCCACGCTTCGTTCTTGGGCCGCTCCGCATCAATGGGAGGCTCCCGCTATGTGACGCTTCTCTTCTTCTGACACCAACTATATAATGGAGGGTGGGGCCACCCGGTGACCCCACCCCCCTCTGCCGCACGGTTCCGTTATATAAGTGTCAGAAGAAGAGAAGCATCACCCCACACCAATTTTTTTTTTTAATTTTGGCGCGGGGTTCCTCTTAAAATCCATACCAGACCTGAAGGGTCAGGTCTGGTATGGATTTTCGGGGGCCCCCACGCATTTTTTTTTTCTTAATTTAGCTTTTTTTTGTAATGCTGTTTTTAACAATTAACTTTTATGTATATTGCTGTCTCATCCCTAATGCTAACATGACCTGTGAGCAAATATCCTTAAAAAAAACCATAAAAGTGAACCAGCGTAAAAAAATAAAAAATAGTCAAGTTGAGAGGTGCGCCCTTTCAACCTATGCAAATGCATTTACGTTGCTTGACATTTACTAAGATTTTTCTGGCACAGTGAACTAAAGCATTTGAACGTTATCAAATGCCGCTTGCGCATGCGCAGTGCATACATTGACCTCACGCAGTTCTAAGTGTACTTGCAGGCGCAGCAGGCTTGTTCAGAAAAAGTTACTTTCTCATTCTATTTTGGGCATATTTGTTACTTGGGCAGTTATTACTATACTTCCTCAGATCACCTCTGATCAGCCCACATCACCCCCATAATATTGGCACTTCCAACTTCTTTAAATTTTCAGTTGAAGAATGCGTGCACCATGTCTATAGTGGCGCACCGATCGCCACCTCCTGTGCACCGAGAATATTATAGTAAATGGGGAATTGCGCTGTGTTACAGGTGCAAATATTTTGTAAATACGAAAATGGCTGCTGCGCATCGGCGTGCGCCGCAACTCATGGCGCAAACCGTTCGTAAATCAGCCCCATTGAATTAGCGTTTTTACTACAATGATCTTCTACCAGCAATAATACATAAATGTGCCAAAACTTATCCTCATTCCCTACAGAGAATGCTGAAGTAGACAGCTTTTCTGGATTATAACCACTAATTGTTAATGCTATTTCTTTTGCTGCATTTTGATATTGTTGTATATAGTCTGCTTTACATGTATGTGTTTTTGTCAATATAAACTTTTTATGCATTTGTTTCATCTGTGATCCTCAGGCCGCGTACACACGGGCGGACTGTTCGCCCAACTTTGTCCGCTGAACAGTGTTTGGGCGGACAGTCCGCTCGTGTGTGGGCTTTCAGTGGACAGTTTCAGCGGACAGTTTGACGAACAAGGTTTTTCGGAAATTCCGTAAAACTGTCCGCTGAAACCTTGTTTCAGCGAACAGTCCGCTCGTGTGTAGGCTTGTTCGTCAAACAAAGTTGCGCGCATGCTCAGAAAGGATTTTCACGCCGAAAGTTATAATGCAGTGTATAGGACGTCGTATTTTCCGTCCCGTCGTACGTGCCGTTCACGTCATCGCGCACGGTTTCAGCAAACTGTTCGTCCGTCGTGTGTGGCCATGTCCGTCCATGCTAATTTTGAGCGGACTGTTTGCCGAAACTGTTGGACGGACAAAGTTGGGCGAACAGTCCCCGCGTGTGTACGCGGCCTAACGGCGTTATATGAGATAATGGTATTATCTAAATTATGAACAATAATAGTTATAATAGCAGCCAATTAGATGCTAACGTATGATAAGGGTGATATATAAGGGTGATATATAACTGGAAATTCAAGCAAAATTGCAGTTGTGTTTGTGTTTTTTTTCAATTTGTTTTAATAACCCAAGCTATTACTTTCTCAAAAAATACGTGCAAGGTATACAATTTTAATGTGCATGGATCTTTTTGATGTTTGAGTTATTTCAACAGTCTACTCCACTTTCACCAATTTATGACAAATTTGAAAGGAATGAAGAAGTTACTTAGCATTATCACTTCTCGCTGATAATTCATATTGAGAGATTACTATCTTGAAAGACAAACTGCAATGTTTTTGTATTTTAGGATGAATGAGAAATGAATAAATTTCTAAACTGAAAAATAAATGAGTGATACTGTAAGGAAAGACAGATTCTCAGCAGCAGTATAAGCCTATGCATGTGTGTGTGTCTGACCACGCTTCCATGGACGTACCACAGTGGGAAGGCACTCACACGCCCGGAAGGGGGTTTGGTGCCCATGGCCTATATAAACTGATGCTTAGCATAGAGAATTTTCTGAATGGTTTTCACTTGTCCTTTCTTATCTGTGACCTGACCTGTTATTCCTGCCTTCCTGTGTATGACAGAACCTCTTCGGACTTTGCTACTGTGCTCTGCCTTAACGTGTTACTAAACCTATATCTGGTCTCCCACAGTACACAAAACATGGAAATGCAATTATTTAAGTTGAGTTGCTTAACGTTGCTCCCAAACAAAATTGACGTCCTTTTATTCCCACAAATAGAGCTTTCTTTTGATGGTATTTGATCACCTCTGCGGTTTTTATTTTTTTGCGCTATAAACAAAAATAGAGCGACAATTTTTTTTAAAAAAGCAATATTTTTTACTTTTTGCTATAATAAATATCCCCCAAAAATATCTAAAAAAATTTTTTTCCTCAGATATGTATTCTTCTACGTATTTTTGTTAAAACAAAAAAAAAAATCACAATAAGCGTTTATTGGTTGGTTTGCGCAAAAGTTATAGCGTCTACAAAATAGGAGATAGTTTTATTGCATTTTTATTAATATTTTTTTTTTTTTACTAGTAATGGCAGTGATCAGCAATTTTTATCGTGACTGCGACATTATGGCGGACACATCGGACAATTTTGACACATTTTTGGGACCATTGAGATTAATACAGCGATCAATGCTATAAAATTGCATTGATTACTGTAAAAATGTCACTAGCAGTGAAGGAGTTAACCACTAGGGGGCGGGGAAGGAGTTAAGTGTGTCCTAGGGAGTAATTCTAATGCCTTGTACACACGGTCGGACATTCCAACCACAAAATCCGTCGGATTTTTTCCGACGTATTTTGTCCTAAACTGGTGTTGCATACACATGGTCGGACAAAGTTGTCGGAGAATCCTATCGTTCGGAACGTGATAACATTCGTTCATTATGACGAGACTACGTTGAGGCTAGTAGCCAATAGCTTTGGTCTCGTAATTTGATCTGAGCATGCGTGACACTTTATCCGATTGGCTTTTTTCTCTACAAACGATCAGAAAATTATTTTTTTGTCGGAAAATTTGAGATCCTGCTCTCAAATTTATTCCGTCCGAATTTCCGACGAAAAAAGTCAGATAGTCGTGTGTACAAGGCATGACTGTAACAAAAAACTGGCCACTGCCCACACCCATAACTGACCTTCACAGTAAGGAGCACATGAGGGGCATATACATGGTTGGTGAGTTGGGCTATGGAATTTTTTTGGTCTTATGAGTAAGTCTAACTGTCCGGGGGGTGGGCTAGCAGTGACATGACACTGATCGCTGCTCCCGATGCGAGGGAGCAGATGATCAGTGTCCGGTCACTAGGCAGAACAGGGGATGCTGTGTTTACACTGGCATCTCCCTGTTCTTCAACTCCAGCCATGCCATTCTGCCGATGTATATCGGCGTGAGCTGGTCTTTAAGTGGTTAATGGTTAGTCATTTTCCATCCTCATAATAATTTAAAGGAGTAGGATGGAAAAATATCCTCAGGGCCCACTAACAGGCCAGGTTTGCAAGATATCTGAAATACATCACAGGTGATATCATTTGCTGCTCAGTGATTGCAGGATTCTAGACTCCATCTCCCCAAGGTAATATATAAAACCTGGCCTATTAGTGGGCCCTGGGGACAGGGTTGATGACCACTGGTCTAAACTATCCCAACAATCTCAGAGACATGATCAGAAAGAAATACACTGCTGGAAGATGTACAGAGAACCAAAATGTCTTGATTGTTATTTTCACGATACTGTATTTTCCTTTTAGAAAAGATTACATAGCATCCGGGATGTCTCCTGGCAGGTATGAACATGATACTGGATACTAGACCAGTCACCTTCAGCTGTCCCAGTTTGTCAGCTAACTGTTCTTATCAGTCTGAACATCAAAGGAGCCGACTTCCTGACACAGCTGGAATGAGATGACCTCACCTGTGATGTAAACATGGGGGAAGGGAGTCGCTTTGTCACCCCATTCTGAGGACTTTTCAGCTTTTAAACAAACATGGTCTAAAAGCTTGCAAACAAATGGAACAATATAGGAAAGAGACAAAACACACATCTCTACTTTTATGTCTTCCATTCCTGTATGTTCTTATGTCATAATTTAGACATCTGTATTGGTTATAGACATCCTACAATGGCCAGACGTGGTCAGCTGCAGGACTAAACAGGAAAGCTCAGGAAGTATTCCTGTTTAGGCGATGTAGGAGGGAGGGGAAGGAGCAGTTATGACTAGTACAGTTGGGTGTAGGCAAGATTTTCTATCCTGTCTCTTAAGTGAACGAAAAGCTGGTCATAAATGGATTGAAATTAGGCCGGTTCAGCAGGGATTGTTAGACAGAAGTCAATCGTTAAGCCTCGTATACACTACTAGTGTATACTAACGTCCAGCTCAGATCAGAGCCACTGTACTAAGAATCTGATGTTAGTACAGCGATATCCCTTGCTGTTCTGTTGTTTTCTGACAGGGGATGGTCCCCCCGCCAGAACACTCCACTCAGAGCTCTTAGTCATTGGCTGAGAGCGCTGATCGAGAGACCTTTTTCAGTCATGACCCTTCAACAGAAGCTGGCCGAATAGCTGGCTGATGCACACATGGCCCGAATGTCGGCCAGTTTCCATTGAATCGGCCAATGCCACTCAACATTCGAACAGTGTGTACCAGGCTTTAGGCTGGCTACTTTTAAAAGGGAATGTTGGAAAACTTTTGTCATTCAGTGGCTGCAGCTAATCGGCTGTAGCCGCTGATAAATGTTTTTTGACTGCGGAGGAGTCTTGCTGTAAGAATACAATGTTCCAGCGAGAAGGATTCCTCTATCCACCTAGCCTGCATGGATGAAGGAATCCATTTGTTTTCTCTGACCAGCCAGCAAAAAAAAAAAAAAAGAGTCATCTATGGCCAGCTTTAGGTTAAGTTTACACAGGTGTGGAATTTTACCACTGCCTTTAATGTGTACTAATGTGTACTAACGCATCTATAGCTCCTCAAATGTCCCACGTGCTGTGTTTTGTTTTTTCTTGCTCACCCTGAGAACTGTTCATGCTTCAGTTGCACAATAAATGTGCCATACATTTTATAGACATGTTTGTGATTTGTTTAACCACCTCCTGCCCACGCTATAGTCGAAAGACGGCTACAGCGTGGGTCCTAATTCCATGTACATCCTACCGAGAATTACCGCTCTGTGATCAGCCAATGACAGCTGATCACGTGATGTAAACAGAAGATTGTAGCGGCTTCTGTCAGAGAGACATCCGTCCTGATCACGGAAAGCCACTGCTGCTATGCAGTGCCAACCATTACCACCTGCCAGTGCTCACCAGTGCCACCTACCAGTGCATATAAGTGCTGCCTATCAGTGTCCACTAATGCCACCTATCAGTGCCCATCAGTGCTGCCAATCAGTGCCCATCAGTGCCTCATTATCAGTGCCACCTATCAGTGCTGCCTATCAGTGTCACCTATCAGTGACCATCAGTGACCATCAGTGCCACCCATCAGTGCACACCAGTGCCGCCTCATTAGTGCCCACCAGTGCCACCTATCAGTGCCCATCAGTGCCGCCTTATCAGTGCCTATCAGTAAAGTCCTATCAGTGCAGCCTATCAGTGACCATCAGTGCCACCTCATCAGCGCACATCAATGAAAACCTGTTTTCAAAATGTTATAACAAACTAGGAAAATATATATATTTTTTAATTTTCAGTCTTTTTTTTTTGTTTGTTGAGCAGTGATAAAATACCACCAAAAAAAGCTGTATTTGTGTGAAAAACTTAATAAAAATGTAATTTGGGTATAGTGTTGCATGACCGCGCAATTGTCTCTAAAAGTGTGAGAGCGCTGAAAGCTGAAAATTGCCCTGGGCAGGAAGGGGTTTTAAGTGCCCAGTAAGCAAGTGGTTAGGGAGCACTACAATAGAAGTCAATGGTGGCAGTTGTAAAGCTACATTGCCTGCTGAACCCTGCAAGCAGCATTATTTGTGCCCTGTCACGATGCAAAGCAACTCAAAGCATGCATGTGTGCAGCTCTATTCACTCTCCATTTTGAAATCAATGAAGAGCATTTCTAGGTGATCAAGAGCTGCAAAAACAACCATGCCAAACCATCTGTTTTTGCCGCCTTTGTGAATGAGGCCCAAGAGATGCAGCAAAGCCAAGCACTTTTACCTATTTTAAAGCTCCCATACCGCCTGGCTATGTTCTAGGTAAATAAAACAATGGAAGGCAGATGGGACAGTTTACACCAGTGAGTTATGCCCCATACACATGTTCGGATTTTCCGACAACAAATGTTGGATGTGAGCTTGGTGGCGGAAAGTCCGACAGTGTATATGCTCCATCGAACATTTGTTGTCGGACTTTCTGCCTAGCATGTTCTCAAATTTTCCGCCAATAAATTTTTCCGATCATGTGTACACAAGTCCATCGCACAAAAGTTCACGCACGGAATCAAGTACGAGCTGGAAGCACTCGGTCTTGTAAAACTAGCGTTCATAATGGAGATATCACATGACTATTGAACTTCCTTTTCATCAGCTTGCCATACATCTTGTGCGTCACTGCGTTTGTAATTGTTGGCCAACATTTGTGTGACCGTGTGTATGCAAGACAAGTTGGAGCCAACAACCTTCGAACAAAATTCCACGGTTTTGTTGTCAGAAAGTCTGATCGTGTGTACGGGGCATTAGCGTCGCTTCGCTTAGTGTTCCATCAATAATTTTAGGGCATGTTGCATTCCTATAGGTGTTACTGCAACCTGATGCCTTAAATTCAATTGCAGCGAGTCAAAACATGCTATTTGCTTTTGATGCATTCAGTGCACATTTTTGAAGAATTTATGGTGTGTTGTTGAAGGGTTCGCAGTGTTCACTTCCCCTTGTAAAAAAAAACTGAAAACCAGAGGTGACATTTGGCCAGCATTTATTGACATGTTGTAATGCGTATGAAACACAGGTTAATGTTACAGCAGAGTTAACCCATGTTTGTCGTGTTGCCGCATCTTTAAGCCTATGTGATAGAGGAGTGTACAGGACAGTCAAAAGCTGACCTGCAAATATTAGAACAACAAATGGAGGGGTTAGAATACTTTCATCTAATGTCTGCAGGTTCCTTTTGCCAATGACATGAGATGTTAATTAGATGTTCTCACCTCTAAACAGTCACGTTGATGAACAAATGTTCCATTAACAGGTCTGTTTGAATCTCCTAAGCATACATATTAATCACTACCTATGGTCACCAGGCTTGTTTTTTTTTGTGAAACAATAGTGGTTGGCTAAAGAAATAAAAATAAACGCATATCACATGTTCTCCACAGAATGGCTTGCTGGCTGTCTATGAGGATTGGTGCCTCTTCTAGACAAAATGGGCTAGGTTGGACTAACTAAATTCATGTCATGTTGCTTCTTTACAACACAAGAATCATTATCTCCCTATGTTTATTTCTAGCACAAATCATCTTTTATAGTGTTTAGTATACTGTCATAGAAAAATGAAATCTATGTAAAAAATTACTGTAAAGGAAACTATAAAAATCCAGACCGAGTAACTAAACATAAATCTAGTATCTTATATATTTTTTTATTTCATGGAAGGATTCATACGCATATTTATTCATATTCATATTTATTCATAGCATAAGCTAAACCCTAACAGGAGCGAATGGATTTACTTTACTGCCTCCTAATCATCAGTTGTATATTCTGAGTCTGTCCACAAGTGCCAGACCTTCTCGATTTTTTTAGGGCAACCCCGAGGCAAGTAAGTAGCTTTGTATAGGGGTACAGCCCCATTGATTAGACACTGTGTCTGATTTCCACTTAAGCATTATTACTTTTTTTGCATAAAATAATAAGAGGCCCAATAAAGTGCACATCACCCTACTAACAGCCAAGGAGTCGGCTAACCCCAGGAGGCAAACTCCAACCTTTACAAGGACATGCATAGTAGTCAGGGTAAATATAAACTGGGTTACATCCTGCCAAGTAGCTACTAATCTGAGGGCACTCCCAAAAGATATGGGCAAATCCTGAAGGGTCACTGGAGCATCTCCAATAGCAGGAAGAGCAATTAGTGGTGTAAAATACATTTTGTGCACTTATTTTAAATTGGATCAACCGGTCTTTAGTCGAGATCAGTACTTGAAATGAACTGTCCCAAAGATCTTCCCAGTCTTCACTGTCCAAGTCCTACTCCTCCGAATGCCACACAGTAAGCAGGGCATGTAGTCCTACATGAAATGAGGGCAGTGACTTGTAGATCACAGAAAGCAGTTTTTTGAGAGAGTTGTTCCGAAGGAGAACCTCCAAATCATCCTTCTCCAATCTAAAGGAAGATGACTCAAATTACAATGCATTGGAGTGTCGGAGTTGCAGGAATCTCAAGAAGAATGCATTAGGCAGTGTAAATTTACTTTTCAACCTATCAAACGTAAATAGTGCACTCCCATCACAAATATCTGAAAGGTATCTGACCCCTTTAATCTAGTATCTTTTTACTTACTAAATAATCTGTGTGGAAAAAGCAGCCTGGCTCTCAGAATTAGTGAAAGTGAAATTGCTATACGATTGAGTAATTAAATCAATTCTGTGGATAGTTTCAGTTGGAGACAGCCATCTGGGGTGGGTAGGAAAAAAATAGGAAACCCTATTTATAATTTTTGGTTTTATTAACCTGTTCAGTCCACAGCCTGTTGATGCACTTTCTCTGGCACAGTACCTTGCCAAGGAAGCATTATTTACAGGAGTGCATGCTCCTAGTTCTCAGAATGCACTATAACTGAGAACTGCTGGTCTCAGTTAACATGGTTCCTGGTCATGTGATTACTATGGCAACCAAATAAACAAACCTGTCACTGAGCCTTGCGCAGAAAGAGGCTGCAGCTGCCACAGTGCAATACAGTGTGCAAAGAAATCAAATATTCATGAAAACTTTTTAAACAAAAAAAAGCATTTTTAAACATTTTGTCTATTTGTCATCCTATTAAAAGCCTGTGCAGGTTTATTTTTTAAATTTTTCTTTAAAAAATAAATAAAATTAAAAACCTGAGCAGGTTATCGATTAAAACAGTGTATCAAAAAATTATTTATGAAGGCAAATTAGTCATTAAGTTATTGTCAAGGTAACAGACACATGTTGGTATTGATAATTCTGGCCTGAGCGCTGGGATGAAAGAGTTATGCCCTGTACACATGGTCGGACTTTCCGACGACAAAATCCGTCTGATTTTTTTCTGATGGATTTTGGCCCAAACTTGTCTTGCATACACACGGTCACACAAAGTTGTCGGAAAATCCAATCGTTCTGAATGCGGTGATGTAGAACATGTACGATGGGACTATAAACAGGCCAGTAGCCAATAGCTTTCATCTCGTAATTTATTCTGAGCATGTGTGGCACTTTGCTCGTCGGAATTGTCTACACACGATCGGAATTTAAATGATTGGATTTTGTTGCCGGAAAATTTTAGATCCTGCTCCCAAACTTTGTGTGTCTGAAATTCCTACAGAAAAAGTGCGATGGAGCCCACACACAATCGGATTTTCTGACAACAAGATCTGATCGCACATTTTCCTTCGGAAAGTCCGACCGCGTGTACAAGGCATTAGAGCTTGAGCAAAAAGAAGGTAGCAGTGTTTATTTCAAATTAGTGTATGTGTGTGCATCGAAAAAAACAACAACAAAAGAGGGTAGACTCAGCCAGATAAGTAATATTACCCTGCTTGCAAGGCAGATTTTGATATACAGTACATATTTCTTCATCTCCATATGACTGTGAAGGAGGTCATTGTAGAGAATGAGTGGTGTTATTATACTTACCGTGGTCAATTTATTCCAAAACGATTGCAATTCTGACTACAGTGATTATTATCATACACATCAGACATATACATTTCATTAGAGCTAGAAAGTCCTTGTGATATCAGGCCAAGTGTTTCTTCGAATGAGGATGGTTGACATAGTAAATACAGTAATCCAGTAATTATTTGGTTAAGTCTTTACAATGTAACTGTAAGGCATGCAAACCACAAAGCTATAGTTATGTAGTCATCTTTATAAAGTGAAATGATGGGTTACCTAGGATTTTTTTGGCACATTCATGCACAGTAAGTAATTCAGTCTAGAGAACACAAGTTCAAAGTGAGAACTCTGCTAGCTGAAGACTTCAGGCAAGTTGATGTCATCTAACGCTTTGCCTCCTTATCAGTTATGTCTTCATGCAGGAAAAATGAATCCATTGTTTCTGCAGTGGATTTGATTCAATCGCTACTCAGTGAGATCTAATTAAATCAGGCCTTGGAGAGTCCAAACCTATGACTTGTAATGTTTCTTCTTTTGATCATCTGCCGCCACCCTCAACACCTGTACAAAAATTTGCCTGTAGCCAACAAACAGTTTTTGTTTCCAGATCAGCCATGATGTGTGCATAGGTCTACAAGTATAAGAGTATATCCTGTATGAGTTTAGCTTCTGAGTATGATTGATTGCATTTTGTGGAGATTTTCTGGCTGAGGCTAGATAAAAGCCCCTTTTCTGACCTGTTTTCAGTTGACCATATCGTGTCTGAGTTGTGTTTCCTCTAATACTTCTTGGCATACTTCATTTTCTCTTATTAAAGGCCAGGGTAAACCCTACTTTAAAAGTAGCCTGCAAATAACTTCTTGTTGACCAAAGTCTGAAAGCAAGAAGTGTTCATGTCAGAGACTGGAGCAGGGTGTGTGCTCTATAATGTACAGCACGTTCTAATACCAGTGATCATCGTCCTGCAATGTTTATTAACCTCAGAACTGAGGAAGTTTGCCCACTGCACCAGACAGATGTGAGCTGTCAAGGAAGAGTTATGTTGTTAGTCAGGAAATATTCCATTCTGCCTATCAATTATACAAAGCCCCCTCCTGCCACTATACTCATTATAGGTTTAGAGCTGTGACTCTAAACTTCAAAGCCAGAGGCTATCTAAAGAACAGGTCAGTATCACTTAGAGCTCTCAAGCACTGCTAGTAGTCTTAACCTTTTCAAGTGACATCTTATTCCATACCTGTGCCAACATGTCTGACTTTAAAAACCACAAAAATCTTAACGAGTATTTAACATTTCAATGTAGGAAACTGTTGTTAATCAACAATGTAGTGTTTCTTATTTTAAGACTCACAAATATTATTTAAGCTTCCTTTAAGAATTGAATCTAAGCAGATAGCCATGATATGATGGAATGATTTAATGATATAGGCGCTGCAGATACTGTCAACCAAAGACTCTTGGGGGAAGGATGGTGACCGTACATCTTATAAAATAGTTAAATTGCTATTATTTGAATCATACCTGCTCACCACCCAGTCCTTTAATGTCTATAAACAAATGTGGTTTCAGATTGTGAGAACAATCCTACACATGTAGAGGGATAATATACACCCTACAAACACAATGGGTCTCTGGTGGGAAGCAAGCCCATAATCTCAGGGCTGCAAAGCCAGGGGAATATCAGTTTATTTATTCATGCCCACCCCCCCATGCCAAAACACTGATGTTGAGTTAAAACCAGTAAATCCCTTGGGAAAAAAGTTAGTAAACACATAAAAGGGTGTTCTGTACATCTAGGAGGATGACTGTTGCAGTTTCACTGGATGTCACTGTTCACCCTGGTTTTGCTATTATGCAGATATCTTTTATGAGTAGTCCCCCATCCAGTGTTTACTAGGCAGCTTTTATGTCTTTCAACAATGTTTCCTAAGGGTAATTAAAAGAATCTGATGGTAGAAGTCAAGGGATCCTTGGGAAGAGAAAAGAGAATAAAACCAGTTCAGCTTGGGAATGAGTGGTGACCTGATAAATTATCTACTTACAAATATAACAATTGAAAACCCACTCTTCCTTCTTGAAACTAAATGAAAAATTGAAGACTCATGTAGAGTCATTCAATAAATCAATACTTTCCAAGAAGGAAAAATTTTTTCCAAGTGACAAACATGCCTTCCAAGAATGAAGAGCCTATAACTGGCATCAAACAATGACTAACAGAGGTTCTCAGTGGGGCCCTGCACAGTCATCTAGACAATCTGATATGTCTGACACTTCGTCTATATCATCTAATATTTCTGTTTTTTCTTCTATACAATCTAGACACACCAGATGAGCCAAAAGACCCCGGGATGTTGAAAATCCTTCAACTAATATCCCCACCAAAGATCCTCAGAGCATCCCACCTGCACCTCTTAGAGTAACACCGGAAGTGGGTTGGCACCAGAACGATATTGTTGAATATTGAAGTGCCCCCTGGTGATGGGGCCAACACTTCCTCACTTTTTCCTACACAAAAAATCCTAACCATATTTTTTCCAAAAAACAGGGGAACCCCCCGATCCAAACACCACTATAGATACACATGATTTCCCTTCCCTACACTTCAATGTAATCAATCTTTCCTCTCACTCCCTTACAACAGTTCCCTCAAAGGGGCTCACTTTCTTCCCTGATAACAAACTGGATACGTTTGAAGTGATAAAAGCCTTGCACTTATATAGATGCAAGCTTCTGTTGAGAAGCATGTATGACCTTTATAGTTATATACCGCACGCTAATGGACTTGCATGTATTCGCAAACTACTATCCCAAATCAGTCACTATGAAGAATCTTTTAATGAGTTTATATTACTCTCCCTCAAATACAGTGGTGTGAAAAAGTGTTTGCCCCCTTCCTAATTTCCTGTTCCTTTGCATGTTTGTCACACTTAAGTGTTTCGGAACATCAAACCAATTTAAACAATAGTCAAGGACAACACAAGTAAACACAAAATGCAATTTGTAAATGAAGGTGTTTATTATTAAAGGTGAAAAAAAATCCAAACCATCATGGCCCTGTGTGAAAAAGTGATTGCCCCCCTTGTTAAAACATACTATAACTGTGGTTGTCCACACCTGAGTTCAATTTCTCTAGCCACACCCAGGCCTGATTATTGCCACACCTGTTCACAATCAAGGCATCACTTAAATAGGAGCTGCTTGACACAGTAAGGTCCACCAGAAGATCCTTAAAAGCTACACATCATGCCGAGACCCAAAGAAATTCAGGAACAATTGAGAAAGAAAGTAATTGAGATCTATCAGTCTGGAAAGGGTTATAAAGCCATTTCCAAAGCTTTGGGAATCCAGTGAACCACAGTGAGAGCCATTATCCACAAATGGCGAAGACATGGAACAGTGGTGAACCTTCCCAGGAGTGGCCGGCCGCCCAAAATTACCCCAAGAGCGCAGCGATGACTCATCCAAGAGGTCTGGAAAATATAGTATCTATTTGGGACTTTATATGAGGTAGAGACCATTTAGGTCATATAGCTCCATCCCTGTCTATTGAGACTGTCATAAGGGAAAGAGGGACAAGGGAAAGGTTGGGACTTTGTATGAAGCATGTAGTCTCCAGGGGCAACCAACTATCAATAGTAGAATTTTTAGAGAAAGTATCCATTGAGACCATGTTCCATAAAATTGCCTAGATAAGTGGTAGTGGTACTGTAACCTCTGGGAAGAGTCTAAGAATGCCAAGGCATATATATATGGTACATCATCCCAGGGAGGACCTACTATCAATCTTAATAATGCAATTCTAATTGTTGGTATACAGTAAACATGATTGGTACAATACAAACAGTTTTTAATAGTGGTAGCATAGCCCCTAAATTCATACATATACACGTACACATCAATCATTTACATGTCAAACAGTATTTACAAAAATGGAAATTCTATTAACCCGCTGATCCGCCATATAGCTCCAAGAAAGGGGCTCTAGATATGGTGTCTTTATATCAAAATTAAATATATAAAAAATAATATATACAATATATAAATCCAGGCATAGCTTTGAATAACTCATATAAGTGCAAACACAGCTTCAATTAGCTCGACGCGTTTCGTGGTTTGGTGGAACCACTCATCAGGAGCAAGCATGTGATGACATCTGGAATGAGATACATATTATTACAAATATTGACATGTAGTGAAAAAGATGATAAACAACTTTAAGGGGAGAGGCTAATCCCATGATAATACTCACAGACTGGTCTGCTGTGTGTACAAGGCATGGCTTTAAACGCTGGATAGACGGAAAACCACCGGTAGATGTCCGGCACGGGAACTGAGGGGGCGTGTATAGAACAGGAGACCCGAACACAAAAAACCTGCCAAGGAGGGACATAACTCACTAGGGTACAGTACCGTGTAGAAAAATTGAGAATATGTGAAACCAGTGTCTAATTGTCAAATGAGAAAATATTATCTAACTCGTGAATAAGATGAGAAAAATAATACAAAATACCCCAGTAGACTATGTCTCACAGTAGTGACAAAAGATAAAAAATAATAAAATAAATAAAATATTAGACATACAGGTATATTATGGCTAGTGGCCAAGCCTCTAGAGTAAGAACATAAAAGAGAATAATATTATAGCATAAAAGAATATCCGAGGAAGTGAATTAGGTAGTAGAAACAGCCCTACTGGTAATACCTTAAATGGGGAGTGAACGGCTTCAATTCCATAGAGCGCAAAGTGCAATGTGTGTACAGGGCTGAGACCAGGGCGAAAGGCAGACAAAGACAGGGCTATATATGCAGGTACAACCATACCACGCCCCCAACGTCACGCAACGTGCAGGAAGAGGAGGGGTGCGCCATCACCCAGGCAACAAACAATGCTTTGTGTTTGGCGCTTACCTCCTCACAGCACGCAGATTGATACAGACAGCCTATGCACCAGTGCTCTAACTAGAACACACGAGCGGGTCTGCGTGACGTCGACGCATAGTGCACGGCACCCATCCGCCCCAGCCTGAATAGGGGGGGGGGGGTGGGGTAATATTACCAGCAGTGTGCGTCGCAGTTCCCAGGCAGGAACAAAACCCGGAAGGGTCACCAGTCCAGCGCGACCAGCCTCAAACAACACAGTCATCATATTTAACCATAGCGTCTGTGAGAAAAGGGCCAGCCAATCTACCCCAGATTGAAATCATATTCAAACTACATGTTAGCGGAGAAACACGAGGCGGAAATAAAAACCAAATAAAGAGAACATTAAGAATAAACACAATTAACACTGCAATTTAGTATGACAAATGTGTAGGTGATAGATAATATAGTAGGGCTGCATGCTTCCATCCCTGAATCAATTGGAAAATATAGTATCTATTTGGGACTTTATATGAGGTAGAGACCATTTAGGTCATATAGCTCCATCCCTGTCTATTGAGACTGTCATAAGGGAAAGGGGGACAAGGGAAAGGTTGGGACTTTGTATGAAGCATGTAGTCTCCAGGGGCAACCAACTATCAATAGTAGAATTTTTAGAGAAAGTATCCATTGAGACCATGTTCCATAAAATTGCCTAGATAAGTGGTAGTGGTACTGTAACCTCTGGGAAGAGTCTAAGAATGCCAAGGCATATATATATGGTACATCATCCCAGGGAGGACCTACTATCAATCTTAATAATGCAATTCTAATTGTTGGTATACAGTAAACATGATTGGTACAATACAAACAGTTTTTAATAGTGGTAGCATAGCCCCTAAATTCATACATATACACGTACACATCAATCATTTACATGTCAAACAGTATTTACAAAAATGGAAATTCTATTAACCCGCTGATCCGCCATATAGCTCCAAGAAAGGGGCTCTAGATATGGTGTCTTTATATCAAAATTAAATATATAAAAAATAATATATACAATATATAAATCCAGGCATAGCTTTGAATAACTCATATAAGTGCAAACACAGCTTCAATTAGCTCGACGCGTTTCGTGGTTTGGTGGAACCACTCATCAGGAGCAAGCATGTGATGACATCTGGAATGAGATACATATTATTACAAATATTGACATGTAGTGAAAAAGATGATAAACAACTTTAAGGGGAGAGGCTAATCCCATGATAATACTCACAGACTGGTCTGCTGTGTGTACAAGGCATGGCTTTAAACGCTGGATAGACGGAAAACCACCGGTAGATGTCCGGCACGGGAACTGAGGGTGCGTGTATAGAACAGGAGACCCGAACACAAAAAACCTGCCAAGGATGACATAACTCACTAGGGTACAGTACTGTGTAGAAAAATTGAGAATATGTGAAACCAGTGTCTAATTGTCAAATGAGAAAATATTATCTAACTCGTGAATAAGATGAGAAAAATAATACAAAATACCCCAGTAGACTATGTCTCACAGTAGTGACAAAAGATAAAAAATAATAAAATAAATAAAATATTAGACATACAGGTATATTATGGCTAGTGGCCAAGCCTCTAGAGTAAGAACATAAAAGAGAATAATATTATAGCATAAAAGAATATCCGAGGAAGTGAATTAGGTAGTAGAAACAGCCCTACTGGTAATACCTTAAATGGGGAGTGAACGGCTTCAATTCCATAGAGCGCAAAGTGCAATGTGTGTACAGGGCTGAGACAAGGGCGAAAGGCATATATTTTTTATATATTTAATTTTGATATAAAGACACCATATCTAGAGCCCCTTTCTTGGAGCTATATGGCGGATCAGCGGGTTAATAGAATTTCCATTTTTGTAAATACTGTTTGACATGTAAATGATTGATGTGTACGTGTATATGTATGAATTTAGGGGCTATGCTACCACTATTAAAAACTGTTTGTATTGTACCAATCATGTTTACTGTATACCAACAATTAGAATTGCATTATTAAGATTGATAGTAGGTCCTCCCTGGGATGATGTACCATATATATATGCCTTGGCATTCTTAGACTCTTCCCAGAGGTTACAGTACCACTACCACTTATCTAGGCAATTTTATGGAACATGGTCTCAATGGATACTTTCTCTAAAAATTCTACTATTGATAGTTGGTTGCCCCTGGAGACTACATGCTTCATACAAAGTCCCAACCTTTCCCTTGTCCCCCTTTCCCTTATGACAGTCTCAATAGACAGGGATGGAGCTATATGACCTAAATGGTCTCTACCTCATATAAAGTCCCAAATAGATACTATATTTTCCAATTGATTCAGGGATGGAAGCATGCAGCCCTACTATATTATCTATCACCTACACATTTGTCATAATAAATTGCAGTGTTAATTGTGTTTATTCTTAATGTTCTCTTTATTGGTTTTTATTTCCGCCTCGTGTTTCTCCGCTAACATGTAGTTTGAATATGATTTCAATCTGGGGTAGATTGGCTGGCCCTTTTCTCACAGACGCTATGGTTAAATATGATGACTGTGTTGTTTGAGGCTGGTCGCGCTGGACTGGTGACCCTTCCGGGTTTTGTTCCTGCCTGGGAACTGCGACGCACACTGCTGGTAATATTACCCCACCCCCCCCCCCTATTCAGGCTGGGGCGGATGGGTGCCGTGCACTATGCGTCGACGTCACGCAGACCCGCTCGTGTGTTCTAGTTAGAGCACTGGTGCATAGGCTGTCTGTATCAATCTGCGTGCTGTGAGGAGGTAAGCGCCAAACACAAAGCATTGTTTGTTGCCTGGGTGATGGCGCACCCCTCCTCTTCCTGCACGTTGCGTGACGTTGGGGGCGTGGTATGGTTGTACCTGCATATATAGCCCTGTCTTTGTCTGCCTTTCGCCCTGGTCTCAGCCCTGTACACACATTGCACTTTGCGCTCTATGGAATTGAAGCCGTTCACTCCCCATTTAAGGTATTACCAGTAGGGCTGTTTCTACTACCTAATTCACTTCCTCGGATATTCTTTTATGCTATAATATTATTCTCTTTTATGTTCTTACTCTAGAGGCTTGGCCACTAGCCATAATATACCTGTATGTCTAATATTTTATTTATTTTATTATTTTTTATCTTTTGTCACTACTGTGAGACATAGTCTACTGGGGTATTTTGTATTATTTTTCTCATCTTATTCACGAGTTAGATAATATTTTCTCATTTGACAATTAGACACTGGTTTCACATATTCTCAATTTTTCTACACAGTACTGTACCCTAGTGAGTTATGTCCCTCCTTGGCAGGTTTTTTGTGTTCGGGTCTCCTGTTCTATACACGCCCCCTCAGTTCCCGTGCCGGACATCTACCGGTGGTTTTCCGTCTATCCAGCGTTTAAAGCCATGCCTTGTACACACAGCAGACCAGTCTGTGAGTATTATCATGGGATTAGCCTCTCCCCTTAAAGTTGTTTATCATCTTTTTCACTACATGTCAATATTTGTAATAATATGTATCTCATTCCAGATGTCATCACATGCTTGCTCCTGATGAGTGGTTCCACCAAACCACGAAACGCGTCGAGCTAATTGAAGCTGTGTTTGCACTTATATGAGTTATTCAAAGCTATGCCTGGATTTATATATTGTATATATTATTTTTTATATATTTAATTTTGATATAAAGACACCATATCTAGAGCCCCTTTCTTGGAGCTATATGGCGGATCAGCGGGTTAATAGAATTTCCATTTTTGTAAATACTGTTTGACATGTAAATGATTGATGTGTACGTGTATATGTATGAATTTAGGGGCTATGCTACCACTATTAAAAACTGTTTGTATTGTACCAATCATGTTTACTGTATACCAACAATTAGAATTGCATTATTAAGATTGATAGTAGGTCCTCCCTGGGATGATGTACCATATATATATGCCTTGGCATTCTTAGACTCTTCCCAGAGGTTACAGTACCACTACCACTTATCTAGGCAATTTTATGGAACATGGTCTCAATGGATACTTTCTCTAAAAATTCTACTATTGATAGTTGGTTGCCCCTGGAGACTACATGCTTCATACAAAGTCCCAACCTTTCCCTTGTCCCCCTTTCCCTTATGACAGTCATCCAAGAGGTCACAAAAGACCCCACAACAACGTCCAAGGAACTGCAGGCCTCACTTGCCTCAGTTAAGGTCAGCGTTCATGCCTCCACCATCAGGAAAAGACTGGGCAAAAATGGCCTGCATGGCAGAGTTCCAAGGAGAAAACCACTGCTGAGCAAAAAGAACATCAAAGCTCATCTCAATTTCTCCACAACACATCTTGATGATCCCCAAGACTTTTGGGACAACATTCTGTGGACCGATGAGACAAAAGTGGAACTCTTTGGAAGGTGTGTGTCCAAGTATATCTGGCGTAGAAGGAACACTGCATTTCATAAAAAGAACATTATACCAACAGTAAAATATGGTGGTGGTAGTGTGATGGTCTGGGGCTGTTTTGCTGCTTCAGGACCTGGAAGACTTGCCGTGATAAAAGGAACTATGAATTCTGCTGTCTACCAAGAGATCCTGAAGGAGAATGTCCGACCATCTGTTCGTGTACTCAAGCTGAAACGAACTTGGGTTCTGCAGCAGGACAATGATCCTAAACACACCAGCAAGTCCACCACCGAATGGCTGAAGAAAAACAAAATGAAGACTTTGGAGTGGCCTAGCCAAAGTCCTGACCTGAATCCTATTGAGATGTTGTGGTATGACCTTAAAAAGGCCGTTCATGCTCGAAAACCCTCTAATGTAACTGAATTAGGACAATTCTGCAAAGATGAGTGGGCCAAAATTCCTCCAGGACGCTGTAAAAGCCTCATTGCACGTTATCGCAAACGCTTGGTTGCAGTTGTTGCTGCTAAGGGTGGCCCAACCAGTTATTAGGTTTAGGGGGCAATCACTTTTTCACACAGGGCCATGATGGTTTGGATTTTTTTTCACCTTTAATAATAAACACCTTCATTTACAAATTGCATTTTGTGTTTACTTGTGTTGTCCTTGACTATTGTTTAAATTGGTTTGATGTTCCGAAACACTTAAGTGTGACAAACATGCAAAGGAACAGGAAATGAGGAAGGGGGCAAACACTTTTTCACACCACTGTACATACTCAAGCATAATGCTTTTTCCTTTGATGGTCAACACTTCCTCCAGGTGCAGGGGGTGGCCATTGGCACCTGTTGTGCCCCTGGCTATGCTAACCTGTACCTGGGGGAGTGGGAGAGGACCATATTTGAAGATGATGATCTCTCCATGTACCTGTGCCATATAATTATGTGGCACAGGTAAATGGAGATGAACAAAAATAGGGCAGAACAGGACTTTAAATTAAGCATGCAGTCATCAGTGAGAGATCAAGACACGGTACATTTATTGCATACCATAAAAATGAATGAAAATCAATAAGTAATGTCATGGTATAATTCATCTATATACAAAAAGGAACATGACAGTGGCGAGGGATTGAGCCTACACAACCTGAGAACTTCCTTTTGCATCAAAATTATTTAAAACTGAACATGAACATATACAATTGTACATACGAATAATATCAATAACATAGTCGGTTTAAACATCGCATATACAAAGGCTCTAAGTGTTTCGTGAAGTATTTATATCCACTCTTCAGGAGCAGCAATGTAAATATCTGTAATGAAACATATAAGTTTCTGGGTGACTGCCTTGGAAAACACAAAAAAAAGAAGAATAAAAAAACAAAATGCATCCTTATTCAAGGAATACTCACAACCGCCATAAGAAAGTGCAAAATTGAGAGCTGGAGACTCCCCTAGGGGCATCTTTTCCAGGAGCTGTGGCAGCATGAGGTCCAGAAAGGGCCCCCACATGGCCAAACCAGGGCAGGACAATAATCCATAAGGTGGTAGTCCCTAAAGCACAGTTGTGAGTAGTAACTAGAAACGTCTTGAATATGAATGTGTATAATTAGCATTTAAGCCAAGTATTCTGTGCTTGAATGGTACATGGAACTATGATTGTTAACTAAATATATTACCTGGTACTTGACCGTGTGGGACCATAGTATGAGGTATGGAATAATAAAGAAAGGCCTCCGCGCTACTATAAAAGAGTGAAAACTGCGAATATGATATAAATAGTGATAAATATCATATAAGAAAAAATAAATAAATGAGTAAACGAGTGCTTAAAAGAGGTGCTATAGAAAATCCACATACAATAAACAAGTGTTAGCAGCAAAAGATGAATATACACGTGCAAATTGCAAACAAAGTGCTAATAAATGCAGCTGGATCTAATAGTATTCACATAATACCAAAAATTAAAAATAAAATCAATGATGATCCTGCGCATATAAAAATGTGTATAAATAAATAATAAATCTAGAAAGTGCAATGTGCTATAAAAACCAAATAAATAAATAATAAATCACTAGAAAGCAGGCACCATAAATAAGTCCATATAATGAGTCTCTAGATGTTTTCAGCGGCACCAGAAGTGTTCAAATGAATTCTCATCAGAAAAACAGGAGGTGAAAAAATACAAAATGTAGTATGGAAAGATGTGGGCTCTTAAAACTCTCACCTCCACTCTTTGAAAAAACAGCACATCAGGTAAAGTAAATGGCCTCCATTCTCTCCTTTACCACCAGGGGGACTTCAATAATTAATAGCTTGAAAATCATGGACATCCACACTGGACCACCAGGGGGGCATTCATCACTGTATCAACTGCATTGAGAACCAGGCAGCGACCTCCACAAATGTATGCCACTCAATAAGAATATAGGGAGAAGGTAAAAAGGCTCCAATGGTGTAGTAATATTAAAAACGAATGGTTCAATTTATTAAAACAGCAATAAGACTCTCACATTTACTAGAAATGTAAACAGCACATAAGAAAAATGGATGCCTGGCGTCTTCCACCAGTCTTACGTCACTTCCGGTATTACGTCACAGCCAATCCCTACGCGTTACGTCAATCACGTGACTTCATCAGGGGTCCCCTGATGACGGTAAGTCTAAATTTTGAATTGATTGGAAATACAGGGATTGGAGGGAATTCAGAAAATTTTTGCTGTTGTGACAAAAGATAAGAAATTATTCTATAAATTTGTTTTGCCACTGGCCAATTTGTAGAAAGTTTAGAGGGAGGAGGGCTTTAGCTTTATTTTTTTAAGAATATACTTTTGTATATCATTTAGGTCTGTTCTGGTGGCTATTTCCTCTGTTTAATTCAAAAACTACCCACAAAAGACTTTTTCAAATTGCTATGATTCAGATTGGGGGTGCTGCTACTGTTTTCAAGACATGAAAAAATATAAAAGTTGAAATGGTTGTGCATACTATATTTGTGATGTCTGATGACACTGTTCATGGGAATTGTACTGTTCAATTTACATTCTGACCAACCAAGTGAAGAAGTGAAAGCAAGTTTCCTCAAATGGAGTTTACCTTTAAAAGTGGCATAGGAAATGGGTAATGAATGATCCTTAACCCTAGAGCTATTACCACCTCACCTTAAGATACTTCATCAAAACCAACTATTAGAGTTCTTACATACTAGTCCTCTGGGGAGTAAGCATTTTCTACTGTTTTTGAAGCTTAAAGCGGGGTTCCACCCTAAAGTGGAACTTCCGCTGATCGGAACCCTCCCCCCCTCCGGTGTCACAATTGGCACCTTTCAGGGGGGAGGGGGGTGGAGATACCTGTCAAAGACAGGTATTTACACCCACTTCCGGGCATAGACTCCCGTGGGAGTCTATGCCTCTTCCTGTCCTGCCGCGTTGTCTGCTGGGACACACACGGGTCCCAGAGACAGCGCGGACAATTCTTATTGCGCTGCGCGACTCGCGCATGCGCAGTAGGGAACCGGGAAGTGAAGCCGATTCGCTTCACTTCCTGATTCCCTCACCTAGAATGGTGGCGGCAGCAGCCAAAAGCCAAGCGATCGATCGGCCTCGGGTGCCGGCATCACTGGAACCTGGGACAGGTGAGTGTC